>NW_028270158.1:54872187-55492742 GCF_037043375.1 Chiloscyllium plagiosum | reverse complement strand
GTCGAGGTGTGGCAGATGGAGTTATACAGGACTTATACATTTAATGGTATGGTCCAGGGGAGTGTTGCTGAACAAAGAGAGCTTGAAGTACAGTTTCATAGTTCCTTGAAAATGGAATCACAGGTAGTTAGGATAGCAAAGAAGGCATTTGAGATGCTTGCCTTTATTGGCCAGTATAAGTGTTGGAAGGCCATGTTGCAGCTGTACAGGTCATTGGTTAGGCCACTATTGGAATACTGTGCAGAATTCTGGTCTCCATGCTACAGGAAGGATGTTGTGAAACTTGAAAGGGTTCATAAAAGATTTACAAGAATGTTGCTGGGGTTAGAGGATTTGAATCTTAGGGAGAATTTATTAGTTAAAATTAAAATTGAGGTTTTGCTAAACTTGGAGCCAATGTAGGTCAAGGGGACATACGGTGTGATATGGGTTAACACAGACAGCATAATGACCCTGATTTTATCGAGGGTTGAAAATAGAATAATCAAGTTTAGAGGTATCAGCAGCATGAATGGGTGTTTCAGCAGCAAATAAACTGGGATAGGAACAGAGTCTAAATGGGTGGCACTGGAGAAGCATAATAGGTCAGGCAACATCCTAGAAGCAGGAGGGTCGACGTTTCCGACATAAGCCTTTCATCAGTAACAGCGTAAGGTGGTAATAAAACGGCATTTGTTTGATTATCCTTTGTGTAAAGGGTAGTGAAGGCTTTATGGGAAATGAAAGCTGAGGAGAGGAAATTTGCATAATTATTCTTGCTCAGAATTAAAGAATTTATTTATTTTTACTCTCTGTCTGTCCCTGTAAAGTGCACTGGGTTAATAGCAGGAAAAGTACAATCAGAAGTCCTCTCAGTGGGAGCCAACTGTGTGAGAGCTATTAAAAGAGGAATTACTAAATAGAGGTTACTAAATCTGGAGATCTATGATCAGTGTTTACTAATGAGATTTATCAGCTCTGGTTCCTTTCAATTGACAGCAAGAGGTTTGTTGATGAATCCCTAAAATTCACAGCTTTCATTTTCAACTGAGTGTATTGACGAGAGTAATTCACAATAGCAGCGCTTAAATGTTCAAGTAAATGAAAGGACGCTATAAATGTGAGCTCAACTTGTGTCTGTCTTAGGTGGGCATCACCTCATACTAAAGGCAGGCATAGGCTCAAAGTATCAGGGACTCATTTCAATTACGGGGGGGCAGCACGTGCAACTTGTGATTTCCTGGATGTTTTTTAAAATCCAAACTGATCTCAGGTTTTATCCACTGTTTTGCCTCTTCTAGGAGATTTCACGAGTCCAGAGTAGGATAAGAGTGTAAACATTGTGATACAAAACAATTCCAATTGTATGCAACAGACTGGACTTAGCAAAGGGTAATTTCCTGTCCATGTAAATTTTAGTTGACATTGAGATTTCTGAATGAGTTCAACCCTGTTAGCACACTGAAGGTCCTTCATTGGCTTAGTTAGAGTTGCACAATGGGGCAATACCTTATTTCTAATGCACCCTGATTCCGATGACCTTTTGTTCTTCTTCCTAAATGAGATTCACATTTTAAAGATCAATTGAGGTTGTCCCTTTTTGCAAGCTTATGCCATCTGTCCGTTGAATCACTGGAGCATGATATCTGGCCAGAATATCAAATATCAAACAAATTGATTAGCACACATTTGTGTTTGCAATGGTTTCATGATCTGTTTGTGTCCAAAGCAGCTCAGGTCTGTGTCTAAACCAGGCTGACTGTCCTTTCTTGGTGGCTTCCAAAGAGAAGTTCAGCTGTTGTCCTGTTCAGCTGGTTGTGGAGATCCACTGGTACTGCTTGCAGGACTGATATTGTCACCAATGTTTCTCCCTCACTCAGTCTCAGCAGTCAATTAGCTTCTTATATCAGTGCTGCTTATGAGGTGTTGCTGGCTTGGAAAATTTGCTATATCACTTAAGCAGTCTACTCGTGCTAATTCACAGGCATCTTTTTTTGGCACGAAGAAAAATTGAATTTTCAATAATTTGAATTGAGTTGTTGGAATAACACAGTCAAGTGGGAATCTAGTGATTAAAAATTGAATTGTTGAGTAATGTGAATTAAATGACTGGGCATTAAGAGCTCACTGTGTTCCATAAAACCAATTGTCTTTGTGAAGAGCTTTGAGACTTTTCACTAGTATGTCACAAAAAAAGAGCAGAATGAACTTTATGTTGTACTTTTCACAAACTCACAATGTCCCAAGGGATTTTATGGTCAAGTGTTGAAGTGTGGACGCTGTAGTAGTACAGCCATTACCAGCCAATTTAGTGTCATAGGAGCATATAATGCCCATGGCACAGAAGGAGGCCATTTTGTTCATTCTGTCCTTGCTGGATCTATGTAAGAGCAATTCAGTTAGTCCCATTCCATCATACCTTCCTTGCAACTATGCAATTTATTTTTCCTCTGGTTCTTACCCAATTCACTCTTGAATGTCAAATTGAATCTGTTTCAACACATAAACCAATGCAACACATTCCAGATCCAATCTAGGGTACTGACTGAGTCATATTACAACAGAATGACGTCACTGGCAGTACTGGCAAGAGTACTGAGTAGGTGTGTTTCACACATGTACAGAGGGTGTTAGCAGACATTGCTTTCCAATGATGCCATTTTTAAACCTTCATTCACTGGGCGTGAGCGTCACTGGCTAGGCGAGCATTTATTGCCCATTGCAGAGGGTAGTTAAGAGTCAACCACATTGCTGTAGGTCTGTAGTCACATGTAGGCCAGGCCAGGTAAGGATAGCAGTTTCCTTTCCTAAAGGACATTAGTGAATCAGATGGGATTTTCCCAACAATGGATTCACAGTCACCATTGGACTCTTAATTCCAGATTTTTATTGAATTCAATTTCCACCATCTACCATGGCTGGCTTCAAACCCAGGTCCCCAGTACATTACGTAGGTCTCTGGATTAACATAATATCATCTAACCCACAAGGAAGGGGCACCGAAGGAGAGCACATCTTCATGACTGTAGTTATGCAGGACAGTTCACACAGAGTTTCCATTCAACATTTTGCAACTGTTTTCAAAATATTAAGGGAAAAATAGATGGGGTGGATTGGGAGAAATTGGACTTTACATACTTTGGCTCAGTGTAATTTCCATTGAGTTTCCTGGAGGAGTTCTCTCGGTGAGACCTAGTGTGTTTTCTTGTGCAATTATCCCTAACACACCTCATTAACCTGACCTTACGGTGGCCCAATCCTCCCAGTCACTGCAGTGAGATGCCCTCCCCAGTGCGGAGAGATTCTGGATCAGACTGGCATCCCTGGCTCTGTTGATATATTTAGAAGGCCACTGCACACCTGGGCAAGTGCTGGAAGTCCAGAGCAGCCCTACATAGTTTGTGACATTTGGCCTGGACTTGGCAAGATAGGAGAGATTGGCATCCCACTTTACAGACAGGAACCTGCGTGTCCTTTTGGATGGGGTGGTGCAGAGACACAATGCCCACTTTCCCCAGGACTGACAGTGGAAGCTACAACACTTGATATTGGCAGCCTGTTCCGAATTTGCCACCTGGGTCAGTGTGGTCTCAGCCATCTGGAGGATTACCCAGCAATGTTGGAAGGAAGTCAGTTGTTCTCTCCATTCTGCTAGGGTGCACACCATCATCTTCTATCTGCTGCTCCACACTCACTCTGTCTCTGCTACTGCACCCATGTCCCATCAAGGTTTATGCTCTATTACTCTTGTTGTCACATGCAATATCTCCCCACAATCACTCTCAACCCTTGACTGCTTGTCTTGCATGATGTGGGCGGCACGGTGGCACAGTGGTTAGCACTGCTGCCTCACAGCGCCAGAGACCCGGGTTCAATTCCCGCCTCAGGCGACTGACTGTGTGGAGTTTGCACGTTCTCCCCGTGTCTGCGTGGGTTTCCTCCGGGTGCTCCGGTTTCCTCCCACAGTCCAAAGATGTGCAGGGTCAGGTGAATTGGCCATACTAAATTGCCCATAGTGTTAGGTAAGGGGTAAATGTAGGGGTATGGGTGGGTTTCGCTTCAGAGGGTCGGTGTGGACTTGTTGGGCCGAAGGGCCTGTTTCCACACTGTAATCTAATCTAATCTAATCTAATCTAATCTCTGCACCTCCTGCCCCCTCCTGCACCAGCACTGTTGACTGTACCAGTCTAACTCAGTCCCTCTTTTATCACAGGAGAATGCAAAGCAGAATCGGGTCAGAGAGCCAGATCTTTGAGTGACGAGCTAGAGTGCCACGTCTGACTTCCATGTCAGGAATTTCTACCCAGTGCATGAGAGGTTAGGAGACTGTATGTTAATGAGGTGAGATTCCATGTTAATGAAAGTGATAAGGAGCAATAATCACCCTTTATAGGTCTCTCGCCATTCCCTGGCGTGAATCTCATCTCAACGCCCAGAACAAAGGGTACCTTGTTGTTCCATATTTGTGAAAGACTTCGCTGGATCTCTTCCATGATGCTGCCAGATTTCCTTCCACAGCCCACATCATTCAGGACCTTATATGATTCAGCCCATTGTTTATGCTGTTTGGACAGCCTCAGACAACCCAAAGGGTTGTGAATCTGTGGAATTCCCTGCCCAGTGGGAGCAATTGAGGCTTCATCGCTGAATGTTTATAAGGCAAAGATAGGGAGATTTTTGAACAGCAAAGGAACCAAGGGTTATGGTGAGTGGGTGGGTAAGTGGAGCTGAGTCCGTGAAAAGATCAGCCATGATCTTATCGAATGGCAGAGCAGCCTCGAAGGGCCAGATGGCCTACTCCTGCTCCTCATTCTTATGTTCTCGACGAAAGGCCATATTCTAACAACTAAGGCCAGACTTTTAGAAGTAAAATCACGAAACAGTTATTTGCATGAAGGGTGGCGGAGGTTTGGAACTCTCTCCCATTAATAGCACTTCATGCCAGATCAATTGTTTGTTTTGAAGCCAAAATTGGTCGAGTTTTATTGTCAGGAGCTATTAATGGGATGAGGTTGGGTATGTGGAATTATGTTGCAGATCTTCTTATTCTCATATGTTCAACATGAAGACTTCAGATGTCCTCTTTGTTTGTCTGTGGTCGATTTCACTTCAGCACAAATGAGTTTTGGACATTGGTTTCCTTTTGATAATTTAAACACTTGAAGCATTTATCCTCAGCTTCCATATATTTAGACCAAAATTTATTATGTTTATCATTTCCAGACTCTCCGAAAATAATCTTACATAGGCCCCACAGTGTGGTCAGTAACATTGATCTCTTCACCTCCCTTCATTCTTTCTGATGAAGCTTCTGCTTTCAGTATGCCTTACAAGCTGCAATCATTCGCTATATACAAAATGACAAGAGGAGAATGTGTACCTTCTCATTCCACAGCACATAGGTTACATGACACCATTTAATAAGCACCCAACTGCAATCCTTTACATACACACTCAAGTGGACAAATACTCCACCTGATTTGCTCAATACAGGTGAATACACACAAGTTTGCTTCAACGACTCTTATTGTGTTAAGTCAAAGGCTTTGTGAATCAAGAAAACAATGTATTCGAATCAAAGAGGCATTTAAATTACATATCAAAGGTATTCCTTCACAATTGATTGAGGTTAGTGAAAGGAGCTTATATCAAACTAATGCTAGTCATCCACTGAAAACAGGTATTGGGTGAGGGAAGATGTCAAAAAAAAAGAAAGCTGTTTGTGAATTCTCCAGAAACTGGAGAAGAGTAGTTAATCCAACCTGCTCCAAAGCAATATTTTCTCAATTCCTTTTGATTAAATTTCTGTTTATGTCAGTGTGAAGAATCTTACAACATCTGCTCGAAGTTAAAGATTAAGGTTCAATCCCATCTGTTGCAGAGGTGGGTAACACCAGTTCTGAACAGGTTAAGTAGAAAATACCTGAAGTTAAACGCATGGTTAGAATGCAAGTAAAGAAAAAAATGTTTTTAACCCACTTTGACTCTGATGAGCTTTCATTCTTCCTTATTGACTTTTTAAGATCAATTTATGCATTGTTCACAAACCGATATCATCTGTTCACCAATGATTCAAAGGAGCTCACAGACTGATGTCGAGTCAGAAGATCAGATTTGGGAGGAAGCAATCTGCATGGGTTTGGTATGCCATGTTTTTATGGATAATGTGACTCCATCAGTAACTTCCTGGATGAAGATACAATTGATGTGTGTTTTTCCTCCAGCAAGCTATTTGTACTCGATGTGACAATGACTGTGTTATACCTCCTTATGTGAAAACTAAATATGGTATTGAAAGATCCACCAGGCATTTATCATTGCTCAATAATAACTATGAATATTACATTCACAGACACATTGATGTCTGGACCAATGTTAAGCTGAGGAAGGATCACTCTACCTGAAATGTTAACTCTGATTTCTCTCCATAAGTGCTGCCAGACCAACTGAGCTTTTCCAGCAATTTCTGTTTTTGCCAATGTTAGGCTGTTTGGTTACAAAGAGTAGCAATGTCAGTTTGTCATGCTTCAAGTGGCCTGGGTTAAGATGGAGTCTGAGACCTGTAAATCCTCAAGCTCATATGCTATGATACAATAGTAATATCTGAAAGATACATTGACATACTGTGCCGAAACTTAAAGGGGCTTGAACAACATGGTGTCTAGTGAAAAATGTGACAAAATCACATGAGAGGTTCAGCGAGACCTTTCTCCAGGCTGGAGAGAAGGAAAGTGACAATTACAAAGAAGGACAACTGGGTTTGAAAGGGTGGTATATGATATAGCAAGTATAACAATGAGGTATTGGACTTGGAGAATGCTGACTTTCAGAGAGGTGCTGTCTACGCAGGCATACAGCTGGCATCGTCACCTCGTATGCCAGGGATGAGCAGGTAGAAAATGTGTGCATGTGCAAGTTCACATAAATAGGTTAGCTGGGAACTCAGAAGTGTGAAGCCTTTGGGATTCACAAGGACTACCAAGAAGGAGATTTGGATATTCAGAGGCTCACTGACATGTAAAGGTGGAAGCTGGAAACCTCTGTCCAAAAACTACTCACTGTCACCTTCCATTGTACTGGAAATCGAAACTGTGAATCCAAACAGCTGTCATCACACCTGGAGGGAGTGGGGTAGGTTTTGTGACCTGTGAGAGAGGGGGCTGCAAGTCTCACCAATGTGAGACCCTTTAGACAGCAGGAACATTATCCACAGACTCATGCAGTATCCAGTACATCGACCTGCAGCTTCTCTAACCACTGGCGATCCAATGCAATGGCACCCTGTATGCTGTACACCTCCATGCCCCACACATTACTGACCACTTCACTCAGCACCAACACTTTTACACACAGAGACAGGAGAAGAATAATGATGTTTGACCAAGACAGGCAATGGTCCCAGCAGCACCCATTACCGAGATACACCTTGTTCCTCATGCTTCTGGATGTTGCATCAGGCTTTCAATGTCAATCCCGGGGTCCTTCCTGGATAGAACTGGAGTCAAAAGGGAGGAGAAAGTGAGGACTGCAGATGCTGGAGATCAGAGCTGAAAATGTGTTGCTGGAAAAGCGCATCAGGTCAGGCAGCATCCAAGGAACAGGAGAATTGATGTTTCGGGCATAAGCTGGGGGCATTCTTGCTACAGGTAACTGGAGTCTCCTTGACATAATGGCCTGAGAGGGAGAGGTGGAGAATGGAGAGCCTGAACACTTCCTGAAGAAGGGCTTATGCCCGAAACGTCGATTCTCCTGTTCCTTGGATGCTGCCTGACCTGCTGTGCTTTTCCAGCAACACATTTAGAACTGGAGTCAGCCTGGTACCAAGCTGGTACAGTTATATTCAGATCTACACAATAACTCAAACAGATATATTGCAAAACCAGTTCCATTTATTTAAAGCTGAGACTTTATACACAGTGTGCTATCACCCGCAAGAAGCCCTCAAAAGAATGTTCCTTTCCTTCACTCCAAATATTTCCCAGTGTTGTTCCAAGTTTCATTGTTGAGGTGGAGGGTACCTGCTTGGCAGGGGAGCCTGCTGGTGTTGGATGTTCAGTTGGGTGACCCTGGGGTATTTGTGACTGAAATGCCAAGACAGGCTGGGGGCCTTCTTGCTACAGGTAACTGGAGTCTCCTTGACATAATGGCCTGAGAGGGAGAGGTGGAGAATGGAGAGCCTGAACACTTCTGAAGTGTCCTGACAGGAGACTCTGGAGGTGTTATTCCTTCTCCAGCTGGGTACCTCCGAGGATTGCTCTGTCTCTTTGTGAGGAAGGGGCACTTAGAATGTGTGCCAGGTTGTCATTATGTCTTTAGTTCTGAGGGCAATGGAGTGTGGGTGCAGGTACTTGACTGAGCTCTCCATGACAACCGGTGAGGCAGACAGATGTTCACATGCTTGAGGAAGCCCAGTCCCCATGGCCTAATCAAACCTGGCATAGGAAGATGGCTGTGGTTGTTTGAGGTCAGTCATCTCAGCTCCAGGACATCTCTGCAGGAATTCCTCAGGGCAGTATCCTAGGCCTCACTATCTTCAGCTGACTTACCCTCCATCATGAGATCAGATGTTGGGGTGTTCATTGAAGATTGCACAAAGTTCAGCACCATTCGTGACTCCTCAGATACTGAACCAGTTGAGTTCAAATTCAATAAGATCTGGACCATATCCAGGCTTGGGCTGACAAGTGGCAAGTAACATTCACACCACACAAATATCTATCACCGTCTCCAACAAGAGACAATCTAACCACCGCTTCTGACATTCAATGGTGTTACCATCACTGAATCCCCCACTATCAACATCCTGGGGGTTACCATCAACTAAAAACTCAGTTGGACTTGCATCAGTCTATGCAATGGAAGATACATTGAAGATCCCACTAATACTAAAGAATATGCCAGAGGAATTAAGTCCATCACCATTACTAAAGTGGTATTAGACAAACTAATGGGGCTAAAGGCTGATAAGTCCCTTGACCCTGATGGCTTGCATTATCAGATCTGAAAAGAGGTGGCTATGTAGATAGCGGAATCACTGGTTGTAATTTTCCAAAAATCTATAGATTCTGGAGAAGGATCAGAGGATTGAAAAGCTGTGAAACTCCGAATCAAAAAAGGAGGAAAGCAAAAAGCAGATAACTACAGCCTGATTAGCCTAACATTCTGTTGCTGGAAAAGTATTGGAATCAATTATTAAGGAAGTAATACACTGGAAAATCATAATCTAATCAAACAGAGTCAGCAAGGCTCCCTGGACGGGGAAATCATGTCTGACTACTTTATTAGAGTTTTTCAGGGAACTCTCAACCAGAGTGCATAGAGAGGAATTTTAAGTTGTGTTATATTTGGACTTCTAAGAAGTTTTCAGTAAAGCATCTCATAAAAGATAAAGTCATAAGAGCTCAAGATGTTGGAGGCAGTATATTGTCATGGAGAGAGAATTGGGTCATGGACAGAAAACAGCGCATGAGGATAAAGGGTTCTTTATCAGGATGGTGAACTGTGACCAGTCGGGTTCCATAGGGACCAGTGCTGGGGCTGCAACTGTTTACAATATGTATTAATGACTTGGAGGAAGAAAGTGAATGTGCTGTCGCCAAATTTGCAAATGACACAAAAATAAATGGAAAGGCAAGGTGTGAGAGGGATGCAAACAGTTTACAGAGAGATATTGAAAGGTAAAGTAAGTGAACAAAAAATTGGTAAATGGAGCATAATGTGGGAAAATGTGAAATTGTTTGTTTTGGAAGGGAGAAAGAAAGAACAGAATATTATTTAAATGGAGACAAACATCAGAAAGCTGCAATGCAGAGGGACTTGGGGATACTTGTACATGCAACACAAAAAGCTAGCATACAGCTGCAGCAGGTAATCAGGAAGGCTCATGGAATATTGGCACTTATTTTAATGGGGTTGGAGTATAAGAGTAGGGAAGTCTTACTGCAACTGTACAAGGTGCTGGTGAGACAACATCTGGAGCACTGAAAGCAATTTTGGTTCCCTTATTTAAGGAAAGATATTATTTCATTGGAAGCAGTTCAGAGAAGGATCACTCGGATGATCCCCGGTATAGGGGGCTGTTTTGTAAACAAGGGCTAAACAGATTGGGACTCTACTCTGGAGTTTAGAAGAATGAGAGATGCCCTAATTGAAACATATACCATTCTTAAGGGGCTTGTCAGGGTAAATGCTGAGAGGATGTTTCCCCTCCTGGAGAAGTCTAGGACCAGAGGGCAGTCTCAGAATAAAAATACACCAATTCAAGACTGAGTTAAGGAGGAATTTCTTCTTTCAGAGGGTTATGAATTTTTAGAACCCCTTGCCAAAGGGCGCTGTGTGGGGGGAAGAACTTTGCATATATTCAAAGCTGAGGTAGATAGATGCTTGATCAGTAGGGGATTCGAGGGTTATGTAGAAACTGTAGGAAAGTGGACGTGAGGAATGTCAGATCAACCATGATCCTATTGAAAGGGACTGAAGAGCCTACTCCTGTTCCTATTTCTTATGGTCTTATCAAAACAGTGGCTACATGGAAAAGGTCAAAAGTTAGGAATAATACAGTGAGTAACTCATATCCTGACTCTCAAAACCTGTAGAAAGATGCTGCAGGTTTGTGTGAAGATTTGTAGCTCGGGTCATCGTTGTTGTGGTTCTGTTCGCCGAGCTGGAAGTTTTTGTTGCAAACGTTTCGTCCCCTGGCTAGGCGACATCATCAGTGCTTGGGAGCCTCCTGCAAAGCACTTCTTTGATGTTTCCTCCAGTGTTTATAGTGGTCTGTCCCTGCCGCTTCCGGTTTTCAGTTTCAGCTGTCCGCTGTAGTGGTTGGTATATTGGGTCCAGGTCGATGTGTTTGTTGATGGAGTTTGTGGATGAATGCCATGCCTCTAGGAATTCCCTGGCTGTTCTCTGTCTGGCTTGCCCTATGATAGTAGTGTTGTCCCAGTCGAATTCATGTTGCTTGTTGTCTGTGTGTGTGGCTACTAAGGATAGCTGGTCGTGTCGTTTCGTGCCTAGTTGATGTTCATGTATGCGGATTGTTAGCTGTCTTCCTGTTTGTCCTATATAGTGATTAGTGCAGTCCTTGCATGGTATTTTGTACACTACATTCGTCTTGCTCATGTTGGGTATCGGGTCCTTCATTCTGGTGAGTTGTTGTCTGAGCGTGGCTGTTGGTTTGTGTGCCGTTATGAGTCCTAGGGTCTGGCTGTCAGTTCCGAGATGCTCCTGATGTATGGTAGTGTGGCTAGTCCTTTTGGTTGTGGTATGTCCTCGTTCCGTGGTCTTTCTCTTAGGCATCTGTTGATGAAGTTGCGCGGGTATCCGTTTTTGGCGAATACCTTGTATAGGTGTTCCTCTTCTTCTTTTTGCAGTTCTGGTGTACTGCAGTGTGTTGTGGCCCTTTTGAATAGTGTCCTGATGCAGCTTCGTAATAGCGAGAGTGGCAGATCATGACGCTCCTTTGGAGGTGAGTACAGTAGCAGAGGGTAGAGTGAGAGTGAGGCAGCAGAGAGTATGGTACTGACTGTCATGAAGCACCGAAGGTCATTGACATTCTTGTGGTACTGATGGCCATTCCTCTGGACTGATGAGACCGTACAGATCAGAATGGTATCCTATGATCAGGCTGCCAGGCTCAGGTGGCATAGCCTTCTCTACCGGTCCGAGAGAAAAAGGAAGCCCCTTCCTCGACCACTACATCCCCAGGACCTCCAGGGCACCATCGGAGAATCACAATGCTATTTTCCCCTTCTCAGGGGCAAAGATTGTCCTCTGACCAGCAAGGCAGCTTGAAAATGCTGGCACTCATCTGGGTGCACACTGAGCTTTTAAAGATAGTACCGGTGCCAGGAATGCCAGTCTTTCTGCGGCTATCCAGGAAATGGCACAATTTAGTGGGAACAGTGAGTGGATGTTTAGGGCTAGAAACAGGTGATAGGAGTGTTCGGGGCAGGGTAGGTGAGTTAATAAGTCGAATTCAGTTAGATATGGCGAGAGATCTCCTTCGATGTTGCAGAGAGAAAACCTCCATAAATCTTAATGAAAATGATTTTTAGCCAAAACAATGAAGGATTCTGCCCACTGTGTCTCTAATGGTATGCCAACTTATTTACTGAAAGACTTAACACAACAATCATGGGTTCAATCCTGTGACTTAATTAGGTTGACTGAACTAGAGGTGCCATCTTTCCAAGAAGAATTAAAACCAAGGTCCTCTTCAGATGGATAGGAAACATCCAGAGTCGAAGATTTGGTGACCTGATCAACATTTTTTCTCAGTGTGGGACCTATTGTGCTTCCCTGAAATTTCCTGGGATGTCTGTTCTTAATGGCAGTAAAAATGCAAGTTATTGGTCAGTGTGGAAACAAAAACAACACCTTTTGGAAACGTTGCTTCCAATTGTTCAGGAATCATTTACCACCCTTGAAGATTCAGTGAGGTGTTATTTTTATTACTGTAGTTAGAGGGATGACTAGGCTGAAAAAACACATCAAGAACAGAGGATCCTTTGACATTATATTCTCTTCAAATGTATCAAACGCTGCCCTGAGGAACATTTCTTACATACATAGCAAGGAGGATACAGCAACACTATAGATAAGGTATAATTTATTTATTGTTCGGATCATACTATGCACCATCTGTCACTATGGTAACAGTTTGGTTGAAACTGGCTCTACAAAACAAGTTGTCTCTTTCATCCCTGAGATCCAGAAAGGGAAATACCTTTAGCACTGAGAATAGCACAGCGTTAGAAAAGGAAACCTTAACAAAGTGAATATTACAAAAATAATCGAAGCTATATATTGAGACGAAACACAATCCTGCTCCATGTCAGCTGTGTTTATCATCTTTACCATGTAACAGCTGCTGATTTTAACACTGAATATCGCAGCAAAAATACAGTGAGCGTCTTCAATCACTGTGCCTGAGGTTGCAGAGTTTTACAAAGAGAGTTACTAGGAGTTTTATATCTCTTCATTTCTCCAGCTTCACACCAGCTGTGCGGAATTTAGACAATCACCAAGTTAAAGACATCAAACCCGTTGTAAAGGTTCACTGATCTCCCAAATTGTCAAGCACTGTTGTTAGGATGACTAAGCATTGTCATGGGGGCTAGCTGGTTTACATCAACTAGGAGAAAGTGAGGACTGCAGATGCTGGAGACCAGAGTTGAAAAATGTGGTGCTGGAAAAACACAGCAGACCAGGCAGCATCCGAGGAGCAGGAGAATCGACGTTTCAGACATAATTCTTGAAGAAGGGCTTATGCCCGAAACGTCGATTCTCCTGCTCCTCGGATGCTGCCTGGCCTGCTGTGTTTTTCTAGCTGGTTTAAAACCAAAATGGTCATTTGTGAATGGTCAGTTCTGAGGAAAGGTCACTGTTTCTGTTTCTCTCTTCAGAGATGCTGCCAGACTTGCTGAGTTTCTCCAGCAGTTTCTGTTTTTGTGTGGTCATTTCTTATACCTGATCAAGATATTTTAAATAATGGATGATGTCTGTATATAGCATGTTAGGACCAATGGGGTTTGATAGGAAAGTGGGAGTCATTTCATTTATTGTTGTGAAAGTCACAATGTGGGTGTGAGTGCCTTGGAATAATGTGTACTGGGATCCCCTTCCTATTCATGACTTAAATTATCACCTTACTATCTTCAAATTATTTTCAAATGTATTAAACAGACATCATTGTTTACTTGTCACACACAAATCAATGTTCTTAAAAATGTGAATAAACAAATTGAATTATTTTGGAGATAGAGCTGAAAATGTGTTGCTGGAAAAGTGCAGCAGGTCAGGCAGCATCCAAGGAGCAGGAGAACTGACGTTTCGGGCATGAGCCCTTCTTCAGGAATGAGGAAAGTGTGTCCAGCAGGCTAAGATAAAAGGTAGGGAGGAGGGACTTGGGGGAGGGATGTTGGAAATGCAATAGGTGGAAGGAGGTCAAGGTGAGGGTGATAGGCCAGAGTGGGGGTGGGGACGGAGAGGTCAGGAAGAAGATTGCAGGTTAGGAAGGCGGTGCTGAGTTCGAGGGATTTGACTGAGACAAGGTGGGGGAGGGAAAATGAGGAAACTGGAGAAATCTGAGTTCATCCCTTGTGGTTGGAGGGTTCCTAGGCGGAAGATGAGGCGCTCTTCCTCCAACCGTCGTGTTGCTATGGTCTGGCGATGGAGGAGTCCAAGGACCTGCATGTCCTTGGTGGAGTGGGAGGGGGAGTTGAAGTGTTGAGCCATGGGGTGGTTGGGTTGGTTGGTCCGGGTGTCCTAGAGGTGTTCTCTGAAACGTTCCGCAAGTAGGAGGCCTGTCTCCCCAATATAGAGGAGGCCACATCGGGTGCAGCGGATGCAATAAATGATGTGTGTGGAGGTGCAGGTGAATTTGTGGCGGATATGGAAGGATCCCTTGGGGCCTTGGAGGAAAGTAAGGGGGGGGAGGTGTGGGCGCAAGTTTTGCATTTCTTGTGGTTGCAGGGGAAGATGCCGGGAGTGGAGGTTGGGTTGGTGGGGGGTGTGGACCTGACGAGGGAGTCACGGAGGGAGTGGTCTTTTTGGAACGCTGATAGGGGAGGGGAGGGAAATATATCCCTGGTGGTGGGGTCTGTTTGGAGGTAGCGGAAATGACGGCAGATGATACGCTGTATATGGAGGTTGGTGGGGTGGTAGGTGAGGACCAGTGGGGTTCTGTCCTGGTGGCAGTTGGAGGGGCGGGGCTCAAGGGCGGAGAAGCGGGAAGTGGAGGAGATGCGGTGGAGGGCATCGTCGATCATGTCTGGGGGGAAATTGCAGTCCTTGAAGAAGGAGGCCATCTGGGTTGTACGGTATTGGAACTGGTCCTCCCGGGAGCAGGTGCGGCGGAGACGAAGGAATTGGGAATATGGGATGGCGTTTTTACAGGGGGCAAGGTGGAAGGAAGTAGTTGTGGGAGTCAGTCGGTTTATAGTAAATGTCCGTGTTGATTCAGTCGCCCGAGATAGAAATGGAAAGGTCTCGGAAGGGGAGGGAGGAGTCTGAGACGGTCCAGGTGAATTTGAGGTCGGGGTGGAAGGTGTTGGTAAAGTGGATGAACTGTTCAACCTCCTCGTGGGAGCACGAGGCAGCGCCGATACAGTCATCGATGTAGCGGAGGAAAAGGTGGGGGGTGGTGTGTGGCTGGTATCATATTAACAGAAATATCACACTTTAATGATTTGAGGAATGGGGAAATTATAAAGGCTAATAAACTGGAAAAGATAAGTCAAATTCAAGAAAATGTGGAGCTGGAAAAACACAGCTCGTCTGACAGCATTGGAGCAGCAGGAAAGTCAATGCCCTTCATCAGGACTTCATCAGGATCCTTCATCACAATAGATATCCTGATGAAGGGTCCTGACCCGAAATGTCGACTTTCCTGAAGCATTGAACTGATGTGCAAATTAATTGATACATTAGATTTATACACAAGAACATTTGCTTGTGGCAACTCCTCTTTTATTGACCCTGGGAGGTTTCCCCTTTGATAGAACCTTCAAAGCACCTCAGCCACCTGGATGGACAAGGGCAGCAGACATATGGGAACACCAGCAACCTGGACCCACTAACCAGGGTGCACACACCACAAAGAATTGGACAGATACCACCATTTGTTTGTGTTGCTGGGTCTTGTGGAAACCCCATCCTTGACAGAGAGCACTGCCATCACTCTGCCTGCAACAGCTCATAACAAAGGCTCACCATTGTCTTCTCAAGGGCAGTGGAGGTTATAGACGGATTCTGGCTTTTCCAATCACTCACACATCTCCAGAACGAGTTTTCAAATACACACTATGCATTAAACCAATCATTGAGTCTGTGATTTATGCGCAGCGAGAGCAAGTATGCTGCAGCTGTTTGGTTTTAGACAACATCTGTTCAATAGAGGCTGTTCAATTAGAAAATATGAGCGTGCGCTTTCATGATTGCAAGGGTTGGGTGAGGCTAACTTATCTGCCTCCTCTTGTGCTGCACTTCATTTCATCCTTACCTTTCCACAAAAGAAAATGTCTCCTGTTCCTATAAATTAAACAAGCCTTGTAATGTTAAAACGGGGAGGTGTTGTGAAAAGCAATCACTTTTTTTTGCCAGTTGTTTCAATGCTGGAACTAAGGTAAGAATTTACCTTGTAGATTAGATTCCCTACAGTGTGGAAACAGGCCCTTTGGCCTAACCGACCCTCGGAAGAATAATTCACCCAGACTCATTTCCCTCTGACTAATTGACCTAATACTACGGACAATTTAGCATGGCCAATTCACCTGACCCGCACATCTTTGGACTGTGGGAGGAAACCGGAGCACCCGGAGCAAACCCACGCAGACATGGGGAGAATGTGCAAACTCCACACAGACAGTCACCCGAGGGTTGGAATCAAATCTGGGACCCTGGTGCTGTGAGGTAGCAGTGCTAACCACCAACTAGTGTTAGACTAGAACTGGAACAGGAAAATATGACAAGAAACTGCATTTTAAATATTCCCCATCAAGTTTGTAGGTGGGGCACCGTCCTCAGAAAATCCAGCAGTGGTCTACCCAATGCCTTCCTGCCCTCCCCTGACCTGATCCTTCATTTAAATTGGTGTTAGAGGAGGGTCAGTGACCTGTCTGCTCTTGGTCCTGTTGAACCCATCAGGTTTAGCTATGCGGGCTCTTGTTAGGTAAGATGGGGTATCACTGAAAACACCATCCCCATGACCACACACTCCCTTCCACTTTAGTCTTCCTTTCATCATCCCCATCACCTCACAGACCAAGCCCTCTGACTTCATCAACTACCTTGCTGGTTCATAGAACCAGACAGAACATAAGAGACCATTTGGCTCATTGAGTCTGGGATGACCTATCCACACTAATCCTACCAATCTTACCACACTTCAAGTGCTCATCCACGTACTTTTGAAAATTCCTGCCAGGCAATGCATTCCAGATTCCTACCACCCTCCGTGTGAAAAGTGTTTATCTCAAACCCCTTCTAAGCCTCATTATTGACACTACAACTGAGGGGAACAACTGTTTCTTCCAGATAGGCCCTGGACTTAACTTCAGCCTAGCCTCCATCATTTGATCGTCCCATAGTGCTAGCAGTGGGCACCACTTGAACCCTGGCATGGAAAGATGGAAGCAGAAGGATCATCCTTAACCAGTTCACTTCCTGTGAAACATTAAATGGCTGTGGCACAGCTGGTGTCACCGGGAGGCAATTCTACATTATCTCTTTGGGTGTCAAAATGGGAAACTTTAATATTCGAAAATTCCTCTCCATATCCTGCCTTTTTGAACAGATGGTTGGATCAATTCCTGCTGTCAGATTTTCCAAAAACATTTTCAGAATCACCATTAAGAATGTGTTTTTGTTCTCTCAAACAGTTTGAGCTACAGGGAGAGGCTGAATAGGCTGGGGCTGTTTTCCCTGGAGCATCGGTGGCTAAGGGGTGACCTTATAGGGGTTTATAAAATCATGAGAAGCATGAATAAGATGAATAGTCAAGGTCTTTTCCCCAGGGCAGCTGAGTCCAAAACTAGAGGGCATAGTTTTAAGGTGAGAGCGGTAAGATGAAAAAAGGAACTAAGGGACAACTTTTTCATGCAGATGGTGGTGTGTGTATGGAATGAGCTGCCAGAGGAAGTGGTGGAGGCTGGTACAATTACAACATTTAACAGGCACCTGGCTAGGTATATGTTTAAGAAGGGTTTAGAGGGATATGGACGAAATGCTGGAAAGTGGGACTAGATTAATTTAGGATATCTGGTCGGCAAGGACAAATTGGACCAAAAGGTCTGTTTCCATGCTGTAAATCTCTATGACTCTAATCTTATATAAGGCTAGAGTTTTAACAAAAACAAAACTAAAAGATTTGTGTGGATCCTGATTTATTTAAAGAGAATGTTTGGTTTATTTTTATATTGTGTTACTGTGGCAAATTAGAAAGATTCGTAGTTTGGGAAATTTTGGATCTTTAATCTTGGTGAATAGTTTAAAACTGGTGCCAAGTGTAAATATTTGTTCATTTAAACAGAAGTTGCTTTCAACTAGGATGCAGCCTGTATGCAATAAAGCAACAAGAGAAGATAACTCCCAAGTGTGAGAATTTTCAGTACATTATGAGTCTTGTGGGAGGCCACAGCCTGAAATCTCCTCCCTAGATAAAATTCAGACATTAGATCAAAATATGCACCCAAGGTTACACACATTTTGGTGATGTCAAGTAACCTCAACTAATCTCCCCTTCACATTCGAACACAACCAAAATTAAAACAGGAGCACATTGGCATAATCAATTTGCTTCGTGGGGGATAGGCGTGAAGATGATAAATATGGAAACTAGATGATGCATCTCTTTAAGTATCACATTAAAGCTTCAACTCATTTCACCATCATTCATGCAGAGCCAGCACAGTATGTTTGAGGTCCTGCAATCAGAAAAACTTTTAAATGTTTAATGTGTCTTTTACCTATGTCTTAAAAATCCATTCAGAAGAACAGAGAATAGACAACAGCATCTCTTTTGTGGTTTCTGGATAAAATACCATATCAGTATGACATTTTCTGAGTGTTCCCTATATGTTAGCCCTTGGAATGTATGCCTTGTCGAGACAGATGAGTTGAAGTTTATTAATAAGACTGACTAGAATGCTTTAAGATCTCAAACTTGTACAAAGTTTGGGTTCTTACTGAGTGTTACTTACTGTGCTTATTGCCCGTGCTGACCAGAAAGAGCAAAGATATAACAATGGCAAAAAAGCTGTGACTATTACTGCTGAAGGTAAGGCAGGTATCTTTAAACTGGACCATCACATGGAATGAAGTTTGTTATCTATGAGGTCTGTCTGGATTGGGATCAATGCATTGATCTAATATTTCCCCTTTGTTCCTTTAAAGAAGAGGTAACCCTTTTCTGCAAAATATGAAAAAGGATATATGTGGGCATTTATGTTTACACATTAAAATAATGCATTGGCACACATACAAAATGACTAGATCTAATCGTTACACAATTATCATGATTTAGTTGTGTAGCTTCACTCTGCGATGTGCCATTGTAGATCAATGTGTATCATTTGTCAGAGACGTGTGTTTGTTTTCTCTCACGAACATTGTATTTGCAGTGTCAGATTCATCTTCCTGTGTGACATTTGATTGGTCATATGCAGTTCTGTTATGTTATCAAATTCTTTTCATCAGGGCTTGATTTTGCTCACTACATTGGTCCTAAATTGGTCACAATATCCTTTCACAAACCCACGTGTTCAAAGACAATCTCAAACACTTATATATCGCTCTGGTTCAAGCTAGAATAACTGTTTGCACGCTCATTGATAATGTACTTTTACTATTTTCTCCCTTCTTTCCAATAATGTGTTGTGTTCATGTGATTGGGTGGTAAAAATGAGGGGAAGAGGAATTTGGTGTGCCCATCTCCTAAACATGAGAGCTGCTGGTGAGGTTACGACATTGCTTTGAGGTCTACATAAGAATACATGAAATAGGAGTAGGAGTAGGCCATTCAGCCCCTCAAGTCTGCACTAAAATTTAACACAATCATAACTGTTCTATCCCAGGCCTCAACCCCTCTTTTCGTGCCATCTCATGATAGCCCTCAAATTTCGTATATCTCAACAATACATCTACCTCCTAATACTTTCAGTGATCTAGCATCATAGAATCCTTACAGTGTGGAAGCAGGTCATTCCTCACACAAACTCTCCAAAGAGCATCCCACCCGCCTTGGATGCTGCCTGACTTGCCTTGATCTCCAGAATTTTTTGTTTTCAGCTCAGGCATTACAACTGGCTCAATCATTGGACAATGTGGCAAGTGGAGTATATGAGTTGAAGGTATTGTGATGGAAGTGGACACCCTCACCAGTCTGGCTGAGCTTGGGAACAGAGGCACTCTCGGTCAACCCACAGCAAAACCCCCAAAATAATGCCATGCCTCAACCAAACAGTTAACATTTTCTTCAGGAGCCAGGTTGGTAGGCCACTGGATCCTTGCCTTGCCGGCTCCTTGGAATATAAAAGAACTCCACAAAGACAGTTGCCTGAGGGTGCAATTGAACCTGGGTCCCTGGCGCTGTGAGGAAATAGTGCTGACCACAGAGCCACCATTCCACCCTCAAGCCTCGACAACTCTCTGAGGTCAAGATTACAGAGTTACATTATCCCACGGGAGAAGAAATCCCTTCACATCTTCATTTTAAATGAATGTTCCTTTACTCTATAATTATGTTCTCCGGTTTAAGATTCCTCCACTAGTAAAAAAAACGCTTCTCAAAATTTACCCTGTCAAGCCCCCTCAGAAGTTTGTAAGATCAAATAACATCACTCCTCATTCTTCATACTTCGGGAGGAGGCAACAGCCTAGTGGTATTATCGCTGGAATGTTAATCCAGATAACGTTCTGGGGACCAGGGTTCAAATCCTGCCATGGCAGATGGTAGAATTTGAATTCAATAAATATCTTGAAGTAAGAATCTAATGATGACCACAAGTTGATTGTTAGGAAAAACCCATCTGTTCACTAATGTCCTTTAGGGAAAGAAACTGTCATCCTTTCCTGGTCTACATGTGACTCCAGACCCACAGCAATGTGGTTTGGCTCTTAACTGCCCTCTGGGCAATGAATGCTGGCCTAGCCAGTGATGCCTTCATACTGTGAATGAATAAAAAAAAGGTCTAACCTGTTTAGCAGTTCATAATTAGTCAACTCTTTCATCCCTGTGGAGTCTTGTGTTGTACTTTGGGTTTCTCTGGCCAGTTGGCCAATGTGCTTTTATAAAAGAATGTATCTTGTAGATGTCATGAAACACGACACACTGTATTGGTTAGTGTGGCAAAGCATACAAAATTTAGATGTTTCACTGACCCTGTTGTCATCAACAAGAGTTGTTAGAAACTTGAGCGGCTGTAGAAGTTGCTGTCCTACAACAATGTCCTTGAATTTGGACCCGTCATCAAGCATTGCATCAATCATACATCCTTTGGGTTTGTCTAGAAGTACTTCTCTGAAGGACATGGTTGACCTAAAAGCAATGTCCAGTCCATAAGTCTTTCGGCTAAGCCAGTTTTGGTGAAATCATATTCCATATTTTTTGTGTGAAAATCTGCCTATGAACCATTTCACATATTTGTTGCTGATTAATGTCAGCAAGCCTTGAGTGTCATAAATTAAGAACATTAAGCTGGTCTTCAAAAAGCTGGAAAATTTTGTCAGAATCTCTTCAGTCATCATTAGAAATATCATCTCCGAAAACAATAAGGAATTTGACTTTAGCAGTTATTTGATGATTCGTGAAATAAAGATTTATTCTTTGTTTCTATAGCTGAAACTCTGGCAATGTCTCAGTGGATTGTCAATCCATGTTTCAGTATTTGTTTTACATTTTCCTTCCTAGTTATTTGCTTTTAAATATCGTGAATATGCTCATTTGTATTACAGATCTTTAGTTTCATTTTTAAAAATATTTTATTGGTACTTTAAAAGTGGCAGGTTTGTTTTATACGTTGCATCGATGCCAAGGGAGAAAAGAAGTTTAAGTCCTATTCACTTCACACCTTTCTGAGAAGCAAGATGGTGAAATCAATTGACATCGGGAATGAAGAGAGATCTCAGCAAAATGGAGGACAATTTCTTTCTGTGGCTCACACTCTGCCTGAAGATCACTTTCCTGAAGATTGCTCCAGTGTCAAGATTTCTTGCAATATTCCTGGTGGTCTGGCATTGAGCCAAATTGCTAAACTGCTGGAGAGATTGTGCACTTTTCAACACTAGAGAAACTGTGATCATCTTTTCCTTAAATAAAAGGATTACTCGTGTGTTCCTTGAAGTTGAGTTTAGAATATGTTTCACAATGGATTGGAGCACTTTTGCCCTTGAAGTTTGGTTGTAAGCATCTGCTCTGAACTCATGTAGACGATTAGTGATGTTTAGGGAAAGTCTTCACAATAGCTATTGCTCTAATCACTTGTTAACATCAACTAGCTGCCATTGTTGTATGCTTTCTGGGTAAAACACCACTTCCGCTGTGATATGAACAGAGTGTTTTTTGTATGTTAGAGGTTAGCCCTTGCAAATCTTGTATACCATGAAGACTGGGTTTTTGTTGAGGCAGATATCTTGAAGTTTATTAACAACCCTAACTATTTATACTTCTACAAGATCTCAGACTTACACATAGCCTGTGCTTAATGACTACATATAGCAGAGGTACAGTAACTGTAAGTATGCTTCTACTTCTCTTACTGCTGCTGCTACTGAAGGATACCTATATGCCCTGATGCCATATAACTGCCTTAAATATACACTGACTATCCAGTCTGGGATCTATACAATAATACAATGGTCTCCAATCAGATTTTTTTAAATCTCAGAAAAATCACAATTACAAGTTTATAAAAATGATTTTCTTCCTTGATATATCCAGATATTAATTTATTTTTCAATTAGTCTCAGTTTGTCAAATATCTATAGATGCTTTTAGAAGTGAAAAAGAAGACTTGCTTACAACATTAATATATTTTGAATAAAAAGAAAGGCCATCATCGTGCCTATTTTGTTTCTATTTGCACTGTGTTACCCTCATTAAATTAAAGAGCCTTGTAGTCTTGCAAACCCATGCCACCTAAGTGAACACATTGAACAGAATGGTTTGCCCTCTGTGGTTTGCAGGGGGCTTAAATCACATGAGATGGAGGTGGGTGGGATCCTGCTGCCTTCTCACATCCACCCAGGTTAAGTTCAAGGTTAAGCCCTTGAACAGCCTTCTGAAACTGCTATTAATTGAATCCCTTAACTTGGCAATTAAGTCCCATTTAAGAGCCTCATTTTGTCTCCATTGTTATGAACTCAGCAGCAGATGGAATTCATGGGTATTGGGGCAAACTCTCCACTGGATGGAGTCATACGTGGCACACAGGAAGGTGGTTCGATTGATGGAGATTAGTCACCTCAGCTCCAGGACATTTCTGCAGGAGTTCCTCAGGGTAGTACCCGAGGGCCAAACATCTTCAGCTGCTTCATCAATGACCTTCGCTCTGTCATATGGTCAGAAGCCGGCATGTTCACAAATGATTGCACGAGGTTCAACAATATTCACGACTCCTCAGATACTGAAATAGCCCGTGTTTCAGCACAACAAGATCTGGACAATATTCAGGCATGGGCTAACAAGTGGCATTTAACATTCATACCACATAAATGCCAGGCAAAGCCTATTTTGAATAAGAGGCAATCTAACCATCACTCCTTGACATTCAATGATATTACCATCACCGAATCCCCTACTATCAACATCCTGGGAGTTATCATTGACCAGTGTGGGAAAAAGATTTGCTACCCTGCCCACCCACAGCATGGCCACATAAAAAACACTGAAGCTGGCCTGCAAAACACACAAATCAAGCCTGCGAATATATACAGAATACATCCACAATGCCCCAGTCTTGGCCAAACAGGCGAACAAAGAAACCAGACACGGCCTAGCTATTCCCAGACCAGAGAATACACTTCCCAAACAGCCTTCACAGTAAAGCTCCCAGGCCCGATTAGTACTGCGGTCCCCATACCCTAAGGGCAGGCTCATTTCCCATTGAAACCGATACCGCATAAACAAAGAGGCAGACCAAGGGACTGCAGAAGACATCACTTGCAGGAGGAACACAATGGACAGACCTAAATGCCAGGAGAAGAGACATTTACACATATTCGTGTGGATGAGAAATACAATGAAGAATCCTCTAGAAAGCATTCTCACCCACTCACGGAAATGGCTGGAATCTCCTGTGTCAATTACAAATGAATTGCTACTGCCGGACACTTGATTAACTTCCAATCAGTTTATTCTTGTTTTAATCACTTTACAATTTTCACCATTGTACTGTAACTGCTTGACAATAATTATTCTTGTGTTGTACCCCTATAAAGTGGCACGGTGGCTCAATGGTTAGCACTGCTGCCTCACAGCACCAGGGTCCCCAGGTTCAATTCCAGCCTTGGGCTACTGTCTGTGTGGAGTTTGCACATTCTCCCCATGTCTGCGTGGGTTTCCTCTGGGTGCTCCAGTTTCCCCCCACAGTCCAAAGAAGTGCAGGCCAGGTGAATTGGCCATGCTAAATTGCCTGTAGTGTTAGGTGCATCAGTCAGAGGAAATGGTCTGGGTGGGTTACTCTTTGGAGTGTCAGTGTGGACTGGTTGGGCTGAAGGGCCTGTTTCCACACTGTATGGAATCTAATATGATCTAAAGCATGCCTGCACCTTCTATTCGTTTGTGGTCTCTGATCCATTTGGCTGAATTTCTCCGACAATCAGAAACTCACCTGGACTGGCGACATAAACATGGTGGCTACAAGAACGGGTAGAGTAATACAAACGCATTTAACTCACCTCTTCATTTCCCAAAGCCTGTGCATCATCTACAAGGCACAGGTCAGGAAGGTAATGGGATACCCCCCACTTACCTGGATGGGTGCAGCTCCAACAACACTCACGTGGCTTGACACCATTCAGGACAAAACAGGCCTCTTGATTAGCAGCACATCCACAACCATCCATTCCCTCCACCACCAACGCCCAGTAGCAGCAGTGTGTATTATCTACAAGATGCACTGCTGAAATTCACCAAAAATCCGAAGACACACCTTCCAAACCACAGCCTTCCATCTAGAAGGACAAGGGCAGTAAATACATGGGAACACCACTACCTTCAAGTTCCCCTCTAAGGCACTCACCATCCTGATTTGGAAATATATCACTGTTCCTTCACTGTCACTGGGTCAAGTTCCTGGAATTCTCTCTCTCATGTATTTTGGGTCAACCCACAGCAGGTGGACTGCAGCGGTTGAAGAAGACAACTCACTGCCAGCTTCTCAAGGGCAACTAGGGGCTGGCAATAAATGCTGGCCCAGCCGTGACACCCACATCCCACAAATGAATAAAATAGGGTGTGCAGGGAGAAAATAATCCATGCTTACTTGTGAAGATCAAAGGGGAATCCTCATTGAAAACACTCAGTACTTGATCAAGGGACGCAGCATTGGGAGCAGGGGAGACTTTCTAAGAATCTAACCCTGCAAACCCCATATCCACTATCGGTGCCTTGTATCTCATAGAATCCTTACAGTGTGGAAACAGACCCTTCAGCCTGACAAGTCCACAACAACCCTCTGAAGAGTAACCCACCCAGACCCATTCCCCCTACCCTATATTTACCCTTGACTAATGCACCTAACCTACACACTCCTAGACACTATGGGCACTTTAGCATGGCCAATTCACCTAACCTGCACATCTTTGGACTGTGGGAGGAAGCTGGAGCACCTGGAGAAAACCCAGGCAGACATGGGGAGAATATGCAAACTCGACACAGACAGTCACCCAAGGCTGGAATCAAACCCAGGTCCCTGGAATTGTGAGGCAGCAGAGCCAACCACTGAGCCATCGTGCCATTCCTTCGTGCATCCCTTCTTTATCTAAGGCCTCAGTTGAACGCTATAATAGCAGTAACCTCAGTGCTTCCAATGATAGTAGTCTCTGATTGGCCGAACACTCTTGGCAGTCGAGATTTTCACTGACTCAGGGTCCTCGTTCCTGAGGTAAATCCTGCTCTTGCCTAGTTAACTGCCTGTGCAGAACAAGAGGTAGTGGATCTTCTTGAAAAAGACCACGCAGGAGATTCACCAGTTCTCCAGCCAGTGAGGACCCACAAGGGATTCCAACTGTTTTTCCTCTCTCTCCTCAGAATCTGCTCAAAACTTGGTTCAATTTTCAGCTTCCTCAGTATTTTATTTTTCTTTCTACACTTGCATATTAACAAGGCCGAACATACCTGCAAATATTTCCAATAAGAGAAGGAACAGGAGGGAAGGAAAGAGCAACTGAAACAGCCCATGACTGGCTGAGCTTTATAATGTGGAAAATCCATCTGACTGAGATACCAACAAATGTGACCTCAAATTCCCATTCACCAACAATCCCTCAATTTACCTTCTTTCTGTAACTCAACACCTTCTCAAGGGTAACTATGGGCAGGAAATGCTGGGCTTGCTTGAAATGCTGACATCTCCCTAGGAATGAAAAAGAACTCTAGCATTTCTCCTGAAGCAAATGGAGTAAAATCTGAGGTTAACCTAACATTACAATCGGCATTATTTACCCCTAACTGATTGCATTGATAAGCAAGATTGCATTAACTGCACTTGAACAATCGTGCACAGTGCTGTACAGTATTTGAGTCTATGCTCATCTGTTTAAGTGTCAATCTCTTTCCTGGCTGCAGGCATTGTGGAAGGCTTCCTCTATTTTGCTTTTCATGGACAAAACATAAATAGGTTCTTTATGCTCACATATAGTAATTTAATACAGTTTATCCCCTCTTTTGGGTATTCTGCTCCTTTTCAAAGAAATGAATAGGAAATAGCTTTATAGTGTATTACTGAGAAGAGCTAATTTCTCCAAATCTTTCCCACGTAGTGTCTGACAATTACGTATTTCAGCCTCTTGTATAGAGTTGCCTTTTCAAGACCATTGTCATCTAAATCATGTTGGGTCCCACTCAGGCCTTGAGACCCGGTGCACTAGACAATAGACGCGTTGAAATCTAGAGATCAAGACTATGGATTCTGGGTACCTACCATAGAAATGGACAACACATCTTAGGGAAGGTATCTTGGCTGAGGAGGAGTGACAAGAATGATACCAATGGTTAAACAACAAAGAGAGATTACACAAAGTCAAGTTGTATTCTCTGAATGGAATCTTCCATTACAGAATCCAGCCTGGCAGTGGGAGTCACTTGGGGTTGGTGTGGACTTTCCCACATGATCACATGGGTTGCAGTTCATTATATATACACAGGAACCTCGATTACCCAAACAACACGGGCAAGGACTATTCTGTTCGGATAATCAAATGTTCGGAAAGCACAGTTTAGCCAAGCTTTGGGACCTTGCCATCTTGTTTGGATAATCCAAAATTTGGATAATTGAGGTTGGGATAATTGAGGTTCCTTTGTACATGTGAGACTTTGCATGTGTACAATAGATCTGATGGGGAAGTGGCTGGCAAGAAATTCCAGCCCGCACTGGCACCTTCTGAGGTCAAAGGTCCTGGCAACACATCTCAGGGCCATCCAAACAGGTATTTCCTCACTGTAAGCCAGGAGCATCCATCAATCTGCATTGATAGCCACAGCCCCGGAGATACCTATGTCACAAAAAAAGTGGGCCCTGAGGTTTAGTGATGCTCGAGGTTCTGCTCCAGGCCACCCAGGAAAGATGGGCGATCCTCGTTCCCCAGTGAGGGCGGCAAGCGAAGCTTGATTCCTTGCAGGAATGGGATGAACAAGGTGTCACTGTGTGCTACTGCAGGCTGACACTCACAAAGGCATCACTCAGCCTCACTCTGCCAGTTCGAGGCATATCAGAAAGGACGATCGGGTACATACCTCAGCATCACATGGAGCATGGGTGACAGCCATCTCATGTTGTCAATGCTGTCCTGGTCCCAACATTGTGCACTTCTTAATCACTTAATGGGAGGGCTCAGATGCTGGGACAGTTATAAATTCCCATGAAATACTCATAATCTTTGTGCCATGACACTAAGTCCTTCTGTTTGTCTGCCTACAGGACAGGGTTGCCTAACAGTAGGAGGGAGTGGGTCCACCCTGCTGGTGCCTAGCAATGGTGTCGACTCTGGCAAATGACATCATGACCAGCCAAGCAGTGGCTTCATCTCAGGGGACTCTGATTGTGTCCTGGCTTTCCACCTCTTTCTGCCAATAACCCTATTGTCTTCAGCAAGACAGGACTGTGCCAGAGATCCTCAACATGCCAGGGCCCTCCAGGGCTTGAGTGCCCAGAGGACAGCTGCCAGATTCATCACAATCTACTTGCTCAGAAGGCTAAGGAAATTCGGCATGTCCACAAGGACTCTTACCAGTTTTTACAATGGACCATAGAAAGCATCCTATCCGGATGCATCACAGCTCAGTATGGCAACTGCTCTGTCCAAGATAGCAAGAAATTGTAGAAAGTTGTGAACGCAGCCTAGTTCATCACAAAGACCAGCCTTCCTTCCATTGACAGGAGCGGCACAGTGACTCAGCGGTTAGCACTGCTGTCTCATAGCACATTCTCCCCGTGTCTGCGTGGGTTTCCTCCGGGATGGTCTGATTTCCTCCCACAGTCCAAAGATGTGCAAGTTAGGTGGATTAGCCATGGGAAATACAAAGTGGCAGGGATGGGGTAGGAGGTCTGAGTGGGATGCTCTTTGGAAGGATAGTGTGGACTTGCTGGGTCAAATAGAGTCATAGAGTCAAAGAGATGTACAGCATGGAAACAGACCCTCCCGTCCAACCCGTCCATGCCGACCAGATATCCCAACCCAATCTAGTCCCACCTGCCAGCACCCGGCCCAAATACCTCCAAACCCTTCCTATTCATATACCCATTCAAATGCTTCTTAAATGTTGCAATTGTACCAGCCTCCACCACATCCTCTGGCAGCTCATTCCATACACACACCACCCACTGCGTGAAAAGGTTGCCCCTTAGGTCTCTTTTATATCTTTCCCCTCTCACCCTAAACCTATGCCCTCTAGTTCTGGACTCCCGACCCCAGGGAAAAGACTTTGCCTATTTATCCTATTCATGCCCCTCATAATTTTGTAAACCTCTATAAGGTCACCCCTCAGCCTCCGATGCTCCAGGGAAAACAGCCGCAGCTTGTTCAGCCTCTCCCGAAAGCTCAAATCCTCCAACCCTGGCAACATCCTTGTAAATCTTTTCTGAACCCTTTCAAGTTTCACAACATGTTTCCGATAGGAAGAAGACCAGAACTGCACGCAATATTCCAACAGTGGCCTAACGTATGTCCTGTACAGCCACAACATGACCTCTCAACTCCTGTACTCAATACTCTGTCCAATAAAGGAAAGCATACCAAATGCCTTCTTCACTATCCTATCTACCTGCGACTCCACTTTCAAGGAGCTATAAACCTGCACTCCAAGGTTTCTTTGTTCAGCAACACTCCCTCGGACCTTACCATTAAGTGTATAAGTCATGCTAAGATTTGCTTTCCCAAAATGCAGCACCTCGCATTTATCTGAATTAAACTCCATCTGCCACTTCTCAGCCCATTGGCCCATCTGGTCCAGATCCTTTTGTAATCTGAGGTAACCCTCTTCGCTGTCCACTACACCTCCAATTTTGGTGTCATCTGCAAACTTATTAACTGTACCTCTTATGCTTGCATCCAAATCATTTATGTAAATGACAAAAAGTACAGGACCCAGCACCGATCCTTGTGACACTCCACAGGTCACAGGCCTCCAGTCTGAAAAACAACCCTCCACCACCACTCTCTGTCTTCTACCTTTGAGCCAGTTCTGTATCCTAATGGCTAGTTCTCCCTGTATTCCATGAGATCTAACCTTGCTAATCAGTCTTCCATGGGGAACCTTGTCGAACGCCTAACTGAAGTCCATATAGATCACATCTACTGCTCTGCCCTCATCAATCTTCTTTGTTACTTCATCAAAAAACTCAATCGAGTTTGTGAAACATGATTTCCCACGCACAAAGCAATGGTGACTATCCCGAATCAGTCCTTGCCTTTCCAAATACATGTACATCCTGTCCCTCAGGATTTCCTCCAACAACTTGCCCACCACTGAGGTCAGGCTCAGTGGTCTATAGTCCCTGTCTTGTCTTTACCACCCTTTTTAAACAGTGGCACCACGTTTGCCAACCTCCAGTCTTCTGGCACCTCACCTGTGCCTATCGATAATACAAAGATTTCAGCAAGAGGCCCAGCAATCACTTCTCTAGCTTCCCACAGAGTTCTCAGGTACACCTGATCAGGTCCTGGGGATTTATCCACCTTTAACCATTTCAAGACATCCAGCACTTCCTCCTCTGTAATCTGGACATTTTGCAAGATGTCACCATCTATTTCCCTACAGTCTATATCTTCCATATCCTTTTCCACAGTAAATACTGATGCAAAATATTCATTTAGTATCTCCCCCATTTTCTGTGGCTCCACACAAAGGCCGCCTTGCTGATCTTTGAGGGGCCCAGTTCTCTCACTAGTTACCCTTTTGTCCTTAATATATTTGTAAAACCCTTTTGGATTCTCCTTAATTCTATTTGCCAAAGCTATCTCATGTCCTCTTTTTGCCCTCCTGATTTCCCTCTTAAGTATACTCCTACTTCCTTTATACTCTTCTAAGGATTCACTCGATCTATCCTGTCTGTACCTGACATATGCTTCCTTCTTTTTCTTAACCAAACCCTCAATTTCATTAGTCATCCAGCATTCCCTATAGTTACCAGCCTTCCCTTTCACCCTGACAGGAATATACTTTCTCTGGATTCTTGTTATCTCATTTCTGAAGGCTTTCCATTTTCCAGCCATCCCTTTACCTGCGAACATCTGCCTCCAATCAGCTTTTGAAAGTTCTTGCCTAATACCGTCAAAATTGGCCTTTCTCCAATTTAGAACTTCAACTTTTAGATCTGGTCTATCCTTTTCCATCACTATTTTAAATCTAATAGAATTATGGTCACTGGCCCCAAAGTGCTCCCCCACTGACACCTCAGTCACCTGCCCTGCCTTATTTCCCAAGAGTAGGTCAAGTTTTGCACCCTCTCTAGTAGGTACATCCACATACTGAGTCAGAAAATTATCTTGTACACACTTAAGAAATTCCTCTCCATCTAAACCTTTAACACTGTGGCAGTCCCAGTTGATGTTTGGAAAGTTAAAATCCCCTACCATAACTACCCTATTATTCTTACAGATAGCTGAGATCTCCTTACAAGTTTGTTTCTCAATTTCCCTCTGACTATTAGGGGGTTTATAATACAATCCCAATAAGGTGATCATCCCTTTCTTATTTCTCAGTTCCACCCAAATAACTTCCCTGGATGTATTTCCGGGAATATCCTCCCTTAGCACAGCTGTAATGCTATCCCTTCTCAAAAACACCACTCCCCCTCCTCTTTTGCCTCCCTTTCTATCCTTCCTGTAGCATTTGTATCCTGGAACATTCAGCTGCCAGTCCTGCCCATCCCTGAGCCATGTTTCCGTAATTGCTATGATATCCCAGTCCCATGTTCCTAACCATGCCCTGAGATCATCTGCCTTCCCTGTTAGGCCTCTTGCATTGAAATAAATGCAGTTTAATTTATTAGTCGTATCTTGTCCCTGCCTGCCCTGACTGTTTGACTCATTTCTGTTCTCAGCTGTACCCGTCTCAGATCGATCTCTTTCCTCACTATCTCCCTGGGTCCCACCCCCCCACCTTACCAGTTTAAATCCTCCCAAGCAGTTCTAGCAAATTTCCCTGCCAGTATATTAGTCCCCTTCCAATTTACGTGCAATCTATCCTTCTTGTACAGCTCACTTCTACACCAAAAGAGATTCCAATGATCCAAAAATGTGAATCCTTCTCCCATACACCAGCTCCTCAGCCAGCATTCATCTGCTCTATCCTCCTATTCCTGCCCTCAATAGCTCATAGCACTGGGAGTAATCCAGATATTACTATCCTTGAGGACCTCCTTTTTAAAATTCTCCCTAACTCTCTGTAATCTCCCTTTAGAGTTTCAACCTTTTCCCTTCCAATGCCGTTGGTTCCAATGTGGATAATGACCTCTTGCTGGCCCCTCTCCCCCGTGAGAACATTCTGCACCCTCTCTGAGACATCCTTGATCCTGGCACCAGGGAAATAACACACCATTCTGCTTTTTCTCTGCTGGCCACGGAAACGTCTGTGTGTACCTCTGACTACAGAATCCCCAAACACAATTGATCTCTTGGAAGCCAACGTACCCCTCATTGCATTAGGGCTAGTCTCAATACCAGAAACTTGGCTGTTTGTGCTACGTTCCCCTGAGAATCCATCACCCCCTACATTTTCCAAAATAGCATACCTGTTTGAAATGGGTATATCCACAAAAGACTCCTGCTCTAGCTGCCTACTTCTCTTACCCTTCCTGGAGTTAACCCATCTATGTGAAAATGTCTGAGGCTTTCCCCCCTTTCTATAACTGCCATCCATCACATACTGTAGCTGTTGCAAATTCCTCATTGCTTCTATTTGTCTTTCCAACTGATCCACTCGATCTGATAAGATTCACATCCAACATCATTTATTGCAGATATAATCCGCAGTAACCCTTAAACTCTCTTTGAACTCCCACATCTGACAAGAAGTACATATCACTGCAAAGGCCATTTTTGCTCCTTCACAATCTACAGACTCAGAAAATAACACCGTCTTATTCCTCTACAAACACTGCCCCAGGTTAAATTAATAGCTATGGCTTATATTTTAAGTTTAATCAAGAGACTTATCTCCAAAAACATATAATCAAGAAAGAATCCACTGTACCCACTACTGCAGCCTTTCTCTTGGAGAGACTTAAAACAACAATTAACTTATCTGATTCTGTGCTGTGAACTTCACCCAACAGTTCCTCCAAGATTAGTTGTGCATTTCACTGTTTGTTAATTTTCCCAGATGCACTCCAATGTCCAGCGAATTCAAACAGCAAAGGCAGTAACTGTGCAGGCGCGCGCGCGCGCGCGGTCTCTCTCTCTCTCTCTCTCTCTCTCTCTCTCTCTCCTGCATTGTCCTCACCATGTGCTTCCTTTGTCTGCCCTTCTCCCTTTTAAACTGCTGTTGTTTTGACTTTTTTTTTCCCGAAGTTCCAAAGCAATGCAACAGCATATAAAACAGTAATTGCTGCTCCTGGAATTCGAGGAAATCACCCCCAACACCTAAAATACCTCAAAAAAAGGAGCAGCTGTTACAGCCAGAAATTTTTCCTGTCCTCCATCTTGGATTACCCAGAATCCTTGACCATTTTCCACACTGTAGAGATTCTATGATTCTGTCTATATTTCCCACTCTCTAAGGGAAGCAGCCAACATAATCAAAGATTCCTCCCACCCTGGTTATACTCTAATCTGTTTTTTGTGCTTTATAAGATTAACAATTTATTACAAATTAATATATTCTAGCTAAAAGTAAATAATTATGAACTGTTGACCTAATTAACTCCACTAGTTAAAAATCTAACCATCTTAAAACCTTCTTCCTCTACACTGCAGAATGATTAAGACTGGAAAAAAACTTGTATATTACAGGTGGAGGCAAAGACTGAAAAAGCAGTTCAGTGGTCCCTATCCACAGGGATTCCAGAGATGACTCTTGTGCTGATCTGAACATTGCTTCTCAATCTTCCTTCTCCAGATACTTTTCCTTGTTTGCAGAAGGCACAGGGTGACTGGTTCACACTTCTAAAGATTTTTGACCTATCAATTAATACTCACAGCTTACAGCAACTGGAAAGGGAAAATAAACTGGCTAACTTCAGGCTTAAGATGTCGCTTACTGCAGAAGTAAAATCATATACAAAAATTAAAAATTCTGTTGTAGAAGATAGAACAGTAAGCTTGGCAATAAAGGGATAGAGATTGTTTTTTCTTCTCTGGTGGTTCAAAGAAGTGGTTCAAAACCAATAACCTATTATATAATAGTCATTTGAATGATTAGTATCTTCAAATTTGGAAACATTGGAATATTCATAAATCATGAATATATTTCAAGAGATTTTGGGAATCAACTTACTAGCACAAAAGCGTTGATTTATCATCACATACAAAATAGGGGAATGGGTCTGGGTGGGTTGCCCTTCGGAGGGTCGGTGTGGACATGTTGGGCCAAAGGGCCTGTTTCCACGCTGTAAGTAATCTAATCTAAAAAAAAAATCACCATGCAAATAAACCCTTACATTTCTTTTTTGGGTACTAGGCAAAAGACAGCAGGGGAATGGTTTAAAATATACAGGTCAGAAAGAAGCAGGGAAAATGGATGATAGGATACAAAATCTACAGGAAAAAAATCCAGCAATGACATTACATTGTGCTTAATCATTTGAAACACATTAATGTTGTAGAAGAATTGTGTGATTTTTCTTCCAATAGGTGTTTTTCCACAGATTATAAAACATTAATACCTGGGTTATCTCAATTTCGTTATGCATGCAATTTAAGATGATAGAAAATAAGCTGATAGACAGCCTGGATTGAAGTCGCAGAACTGCAAGTCATACAGATAAATATTCTTTAAGATGTAGTCCAAAGAAATGGCTAATGAATTGCAAGGGCACCATCCAATTTAACAGGATCTGTGGTTTCAATTGAAAGTAAAGAAGCGGGTAGAATTACTTTTGGATTTCTATGGCAAAGAATCACGAAGAAAGCGGCGAAATGTAGGTTTAATCACCTCTACTTCTGTGGGGAAGGACAGAGAACTGAGAAAAGTCAGAGGTTACGCAACAGTGAGGACCTGGAAAAGAATGTGTCAGACAAGAGCAAGGAACATTTATTCATTCTCTCTTCCACCAATGCACAGCGGTGGCAGAGTGTGCCAGGTATGAAATGCACTGCAGCAACACACTAAAGCTCACTTGTCAGCACCTTCCAAACCCGTGCCACCTACCTAGAAAAATAAGAGCAAGCGAACACCAGCACCTGCAGTAATCCCTCCAAGCACCTGACAATTTCCTTCATCGTGTGGTTTGATGCCACACTATAAGTTTGGGTTCAAGGCTGATTCGATAAAGAGAAAGAAAAGTCAACAGATGTCTTCAGGCTTATAAAGTAATACTGTCTTCTACATTTTCTTACCATGCTCTGATTTTGTAGTTATGTTAATGACTACAAAATCAGAGAATACACTATTTCATTAGTGTATTCATGTCCACATGCTTTTTCAAGCCTTTTTACATTCTAATCTAATGTAGGCTGTTCTATCTCCACCTATACTGTGCTATTTATGCTCAGTGATGTGTAGCTCCATGACATCATCCCAAGCAATTTACCCTCTCATAAGCACTGATAAACTGTTATATACATGTTCAAGTGAGCTACTTAGATTACTTTTATACAACATTCAAACTGTCTTCCTTACCAAGCCACCAGGCTTCAAACCTCAAGGCCTCACCTCCAGTCCACAAAAGACCTCGCTTCCCATGACAGCTTCCAGTCCAGGACTTGCCTCTCCATAACAGCCCTGCATAACAGGAAGGGTTTAGGAGGACTTGAGCCAAATGCTGGCAAATGGGACTAGGTCAGTTTGGGATATCTGGTCAGCATGGATAAGTTGTACTGAAGGGTCTGTTTCCAAGCTATATGCCTCTATGACTCTAGGTGCAAAGTGAGTCAGCACTAAGTAGGCAAGCAGAGAGCCTTGAGATGAATGCTGCTCCAATTCATAGGATCAGTGCCTGGCAACAGCATTACAGTACAAGATGTTTCTGTACTCTAATGTGCAGTATTGAAGATCAGTGATGATATGTGATGATATAATGAGGTTTGTGCATGTTTGATCCAAATATTCATGGACTTGGCTGGGGGTACAGATGGTTACTGCTCATGGAGGGTGTCTGTAAATATTGTGCTGTCCAATCTGGAGGCCTGGAGCAGTGAGTTGGAGACACCAGGTTCCTTCTCTGACTTGCATGTTCAGAATTGCCACCATATAGTTTCTTCCTAGCATGTGGCAGAGTAAGAAACTCTGCCTCAAGGAGGCAAGGTTAGGTACTAATGAGATGTACATAGGTTTCTCACCTATCATTAGTGAGGATCTTGCCATTATAGTCTTGTTTGAAAAATTGAATTTTATTTTCGTGAAGTTGAGCGTCTCATTTTTCTGATTTCACCATATTTTCCCAGTTGATATGAAATCGCCCATTTTGCTCAGGGGCTGGCTGGAAGCATTCAGCCAGAGATTCAAATCCAGAAGAATTATATCCCCATCTCAATTCCTTAGGATTCTACTTAATTGACCCGTAACAGTTTCTTGACCATGGACTGTGAAAACAATTCAATTAAGCCTTTTCAAGTCTGCTAGACATGAAATTTTCACATACCTGAGAGCCTTAACTTTCTCAGTTCTCATAACCTGCAATTCCTAATCAAGGTTTCCAGATTTGGAAGCTTTAAAAACTAAACTTCTGGCTAAGATGACAACCCTGAACTCCCTCAAGAAGAGAAATTGAACTTGGTTCTAAAATCAAACCTAAAGTTTAAAAAGAAGCTCAATCTTAGATTTTTCTAAACTGAAAACGGAACTAATGACCTTAAATGTTTACAGTACCTTAATAAAGTCAACAATATATACATCTTTCCATTAATATCACAAGTGTCTGCAATTGCCTGCTTTCTGATGAATGCTGGACTTGTCACTCTTCCAGAAGGATTCTCTGACTTTCTTTTTAAAAAAACCATTTACAGCAAGAGTCAACACCTGTGTGCTTCTGTTTTGAAATCTGTTTAAGTCTAAAAGTTATGTATGCTATACATACATACATACATACACCTTTTCTTCACACTATGTACAGACTCTTCTGGGAGTTGATATCTACTATTTAAACATGATCTCAACAATGCCTGATTACTCTTGAAGTGAAATGCGATCAAAAGCTGACACCCTCCTTGTGAAAACGTTGCCCCTTAGGTCTCTTTTATATCTTTACCCTCTCACTCTAAACCTATGCCCCCTAGTTCTGGACTCCCCGACCCCAGGGAAAAGACTTTGTCTATTTACCCTATCCATGCCCCTCATAATTTTGTAATTTCACTGTTTGTTAATTTTCCCAGATGCACTTCGATGTCCAGCGATACACGATTTCAAACAGCAAAGGCAGTATCAGTTTCTTTCTCTCCTTCTCTCCTGCACTGACATCACCATGTGCTTCCTTTGTCTGTTCTTCTCCCTTTTAAAACTGCTGTTGTTTTGACTTTTTTTCCCCAAAGTTCCAAAACAATGCAACAACATATAAAACAGTAATTGCTGCTCCTGGAATTCGAGGAAATCACCTCCAGCACCTAAAATACCTCAAAAAAGGAGCAGCTGTTACAGCCAGAAATTTTTCCCGTCCTCCATCTTGGATTACCCAGAATCCTTTTTAGTATTTGTAAATTTTGATGGATGTATTGATTATTCTTAAGCCCTTGAGGTAATTTCATTTAGTGGAATATTGTTAGGATTACAATCTCATTGGACTTCCCTCATTTTATTGTCTTGTGGTATTCTTAGTTTATAATATTGCTGTTGAATCTTTATTGTTGGAAAGATTACTGTTGTAAGACTAAAATTGGAATCCATTGAAATTTCTGCTATTTTAAGCATTGTTTTCAAGGTAAAGTTTAGTTTCCATTTCCCAAAACGGTGCTTTCATAGAGATGAACAAAGGCAATCTTTCTTCAACATGGGTTTTCAGTGGATAGAAACTTTCTCAAAATATCTTCACTGGATAAGATTAAATGATGTTTTGACAGTATCAAGATGTCTGCTGACATCATTCATGTTGATTTCTTTCTGAGTCTGAGATATTTTCAAACAAACTCAATGCCATGTGATCAGTTACATGCTCTTTCCCTCTACCCAATTTTTCATGTTTTAATGAATAAAATCAATACAAACTGATAGTTGCAAAATAAAGCTTATTTAAACTGTCATAATAAGGAAGATTCACTAACCTCACTGATAATTTGAAGTGCAATAATGATTCTTCTTGTTGATTTGTTGTTTTCATTTACAAACTACGCTTTTTAAGCCTGTAACCAATTAATTATCTTAACTTGGTATTATCTTCATCATTGAGTAAATACTTCAGAAAATTATTAGCTTATTGTTAGAAGTCTTAACTGTACTCTTCAGTTTGGGTTTTATTTTGGGTGGAAACTAAACTATTTTTATCCCTTCCCTTCAGGGAACAAATTTGTTTTGGTTGTCCAGTAAACTGTATATTTTCCAGGGCACTTCATTTAGATTTATTCCCTGAGTTGTTAATGGACTTTAACTGCTCTCAAGGCTTTTACTTCCCATTTTACTTGCTGCAAAAGGCTATTTTTTAAAACTTATGATGCTCTCTCTCAAGTAGTTACCTGTTCAGACAAGTTCCCTTCCCAGTAACTATTTAGCTTTCCAGGCCATTAGCTTGTCATAAAACTGTATCAATAATTTCTTGAAAAAATACTTCTTGAATTCTTCTCTTCTCCATGTTACTCAAATCTATTTCCAAATGTTTGCTGCTGCCTCGATTTTCTAGGCAGTAGATTCTGAAATAACTCCACATAGACCGGTATCTTGTCACCAACTCATCCTTTATTTACACATGCATAGAACTTGACACTGGTCTGGCTTCCTCAGAGGCAGCACTCAGAGTGAACAGGATGTCTGACACTCCAGTTCTTTTCAAAAAATTTTTATCCTCACAATGAGTCCATCATCAGATGAAGTCAGAATTGGATGGCATGACGAATGCTAACTGAAATAACTCCACAGAGGCCAGTATCCTGTCAACAAGTCACCCTTTATTCATACATGAAAAGTACTTGACATTGTTCCGACTTCCTCAGAGCCAGCTCTCAGAGTGAACAGGATGTTTGACACTCCAGTTCTTTTTTTTTCTGTCCTTTTTTTCCTTTTTTCCTGTGTTTTTTTTTTCTTTTTTTTATATTTAACCCCCACACTACCACCTAAGTGCGGTAGTGCTTATTTTTTCCCCAGCACCCATGGTGTGTGTGTGTGCGGTGAGACACAGTGAAAGACACAAAGTGCACGAATCTTTATTCAAATTCCACCAACAGGAAGATAGGAAAACACCCGGGTGGCCAGTGACAAACACTGCCCTTCACATCAAAGGGCAGTGCTGTGTGATCAAAAACAGTGAAGGGGAGGGTAGGGACTAAATCAAAATAGAGTTGGAGGGAGAAATGATGCACTCCACTCCCTGCGGCGCCCACCTCTCCCTGAACAACTCCAGGGTGTTGGTCGACACTCCAGTTCCTTTTTTTTTCTTTTTTTCTCTTTTTTTCTTTTTTTTTCTTTTTTCCCATGGTGTGTGTGCAGGTGTGAGACACAGTGAAAGACACAAAGTGCACGAATCTTTATTCAATTTCCACCACCAGGAAGATAGGAAAACACCCGGGTGGCCAGTGACAAACACTGCCCTTCACATCAAAGGGCAGTGCGGTGTGATCAAAACAGTGAAGGGGAGGGTAGGGACTAAATCAAAATAGAATTGGAGGGAGAAATGATGCACTCCACTCCCTGCGGTGCCCACCTCTCCCTGAACAACTCCAGGGTGTTGGTCAACACTCCAGTTCTTATCTGTCAGCCTGGGCTCCGCGATTGGACGAGGTTTACAGCCCTAATTAGGGAACTGATTAATGTACCATTGAGAAAGGTATGGCCATTAGGGAACTTGGGGAAACCGTACTGTGTGAGTTGGAAATTATAGCAGCGCTTCACAGAAGGCTCCTCAGCAGTAAGGATGTCACCTAGAAAGAGGACAAAATGACTGCAAGCCATCCTCCCAGCTTAGTGAACATACCCACAACAATTGCAACTTGGACCTGAGCTACAAACCTTTACATAAACCTTAAAACAGTGATGGCTTGAAGAATGTCCACATTACAGAAGAGGAGCTGCTGGAATTCTTAAAATACATTAAGATAAATAAATCCCCGGGATCTGACGAAGTGTATCCCGGGGATTTGTGGGAGGCTGGGGGGAATTGTGGGGCTCCGAGCAGAGATATTTGTGTCATTGACAGCCATGTATGAAGTGCTCAAAGATTGGAGAGTGGCTAATGTTATGCCATTATATTTAAGAAAGGCTGCAGAGAAATGACTGGTGAGCCTAACGTCTGTGGCCAGTAAGTTGTTCGAGGGAAGTTTGACAGACAGGATCTACAGGTATTTACAGAGGCAAGGACTCATTTGGGTTAGTCAGCATAGCTTTGTGTGTGGGAAATCCTGTCTCATGAATTTGATTGAGTTTTTTGAAGGAGTGACCAAGAAGGGCAGTGTGGACGATGTTGTCCACATGGACATAGCAAGGCCTTTGATGAGGAAACATGAGTAGGTTGTTGAGTAAGGTTAAATCGAATGGGATCCAGGGAGAGCTAGCCAATTGGATACAAAATTGGCTTGATGGTAGAAGACAGACAGTGGTGGTAGATGGTTGCTGATCAGACTGGAGGCCTATGACCAGTGGTGTGGCACAGGGATTAGTGTTGGGTCCACTGTTATTCATCATTCATATAAATGCTTTAGAACAAAGAGATCTAAGGGTACAGGTTCATAGATCTTTGAAAGTAGAGTCACAAGTAGACAGGGTGGTGAAGAAGGCTTTCAGCATTGCTTTCAGCTGTCAGAGCACTGAGTATAAGAATTGGGAACGTCTTGTTGCAGCTGTGCAAGACATCAGTGAGACCACATTTGGACAATTGCATGCAGTTCTGGTTAACCTATTGTAGAAAGGATATTATTAAACTAGAAAGAGTGTAGAAAAGATTTACTAGAATGCTACCTGGACTGAAAGGTTTGCATTATAATGAGAGGTTGGATAGGCTAGGATTGTTTTCCCCGGAGCATAGGAGACTGAGCGATGACCTTATAGAGGTCTATAAAATCATGACAGGCATAGATAAGGTAGATAGCTGACAGCTGTTTCCCACGGTAGGGGAGTCTAAAACAAAAGAGCATAGGTTTGAGGTGAGAGGGGAGAGGTACAAAAGGGTCCAGAGGTGCAATGTTTTCATACAGAGGTTGGTGCGGGCCTGGAATGGTCTGACAGAGGAAGCGAGTACAATTTCATCATTTAAGGAACCATTTGGACAAGTACATGGATGGGATAGGTATGGAGGGATATGGATCAAACCCAGTCAAATGGACTAGGTTAAATTGTGATAACTGGGCGGCATGGGCAAGGTGGGCTGAACGTTTCCACATTGTAGACCTCTATGACTCGATGACTCTAACTTATATTCCATGAGGTCCACCTGACTGACCTCATTACAATCATTACAGATTCTGTAGCTTGATGCCATAGTATGAGATTGGGTTCAAAGAGAAGGCAAAGTTAAGAACCTAGACTTCAATGTAACACTATTTATTACACTTTCACATTAAATACTGCTATAGATGGAAATCTAGATATAACATACTCTGATCTTATAATTACTTTAACTACATACTAATCCATCAATTTTGTAAATTCACGTCCACGTGCTCTTTCAAACCTTTGTGTGTTTTAGTCTGTTGTAGTATCTTCCAACTCTGCATACACTGTTCTATTTATGCCCAGTACAGCTGCATGACCTCATCACAAGGTTGTTCTAGGGTCCTGAAGCCCTCACACAACAGATTCCTCTTGATATCCAACCACAAAGGGTGAAAATCCTGGTATTTCTTATTTCAGCACAGTGGTGAACCTTTGGTGTATGGTCTGCAAAGGCTCAGGAAAGCACCTCAGCACTACCTTCAGAAGAGCAAATGCCTGGGAGACTTGCATTTCATTTAAAAAAACCCTCAGATTGCACAGAGAGAGGAGAGGTCACACAAAAGAAATGATGCTCATAGGAGACAAACTTTAATTGACAAGCTGGATGTGATATGTGTAGTGATTATAATGAGGTCAGCCAGGTGGACCCCTAGAATATGAGTTCCCTGATTGGGGTTGTTAATCTGGCCCAATCGGGGAGTCCAGGCTGACAATGTCAGAGGTTTTGTTCACTCTGAGAGCTGGCTCTAAGGGAACTGGATCAGTGTCAAGGACTCTCCGCGGGTAATTAAAGGCTGACTTGGTGATGAGATACCAGCCTCTGTAGAGTTATTTTACTATGCTCTCATTTAACAATATCTGCAGATTGGCTGTTTCGATAAAAATATATCCCATGTATTCCTGCATGTGTCCTGACAGGGAACTGGCTTTTTCTGATTTTTTAGATTAGATTACATTACATTACAGTGTAGAAACAGGCCCTTCGGCCCAACAAGTCCACACCGACCCGCCGAAGCGAAACCCACTCATACCCCTACATTTACCCCTTACCTAACACTACGGGCAATTTAGCATGGCCAATTCACCTGACCCTGCACATCTTTTGGACTGTGGGAGGAAACCGGAGCACCCAGAGGAAACCCACGCAGACACGGGGAGAACGTGCAAACTCCACACAGTCAGTCGCCTGAGGCGGGAATTGAACCCGGGTCTCAGGCGCTGTGAGGCAGCAGTGCTAACCACTGTGCCACCGTGCCGCCCACTGAGTACATTAGTTCATCCTTCCTCAGTACCAGCAAACAAAGCTGACAGCAGCAACAACCTGTCAGCATGATTTTCACAAACAGCATATCTGAGTAATTAAAACCAACTGCAACATCTCTCTTTTCCCTTTTAGCTACTTAATTTGGAAAAGGAATCGAAGGCAAATATGAAATTCTCAGTTCTGCTCACTGAGATTCCCAGTTTTTTAAACTGTGTAAAATTACAACTTTATCGTGTATGTTTATACCTTGATGTGAACATTTATTGTTTCTGTTTATTTTTAGTCCTTTTGCATGTGGTGCCTAACAATTGTTCACCAACTAGAAAACACTGGATGTGGTTCCTTGTGCTGGTTCCTTGATGGATGAAAGGTAAGGGTGACATCTAGTGGATAAAGAAGAAATGAAATCTCATTACGTTTGAAAAAATGCAAGTTTTGGGCTTTACTTTCGTGGAGGCCATTCAAAGGTAGGGGTGGCACAGAAAAGAGTTCACTTCTTTTCACTAATGAAATTCATAGTCATGGATCCACAACTGTTCTCCCTTTTCCTTGTTACATCTACCTTACATCATTACTCTAAGGACTACTGCTGCTCTAGTTCAGCCAGTCCCTGAGGTGGTCAGGGTCACCAATAGTAATAAAAAGGATAAATCTGACAGGTTACTGCTCCTGCTTTCCTGTCTCCATTATCCTATCTTGGGTGGAAGACAGGCAGCTAGAAAATGGGATTGGTGCAGGTCATTTGGTACAGACTCGATGGGCCAAAGGGACTCTTCTAAGCTTGATCACTCTAAGGCATGACGAGGTGGTAATTAGCTCAGATGAGCTAAAGAAGAGGAAGTCAGATAAGGAAGGGGAAGCTTTCCTTCCCAGAGAGAAGAGACAGTAACTAGCCAGTAATGCTCAAAAGTGAGGGTACTGGTCATACTGGAGGTCGATGCAAATGAGCTGGACAAATATTTTGAAAGCTCTACTGGTTTCATTTCTTCCCAGACTTAAAGGCATCACCACTAGATCCTTCCTCATACTGTGATTGTTATCCTATCCATTACCTTAAAATCCAGCTGTAAATACCTGCAAATTTAGTTTGTGATCTCAGGTGGTTACCTCAGGACAGATATTGAGTAGAAGCCAGGTGCTTTCCTGCAATAGAATTTGAGTCAGACCAGGATTAATTCAAGGTTGCCAGTTATTACTAATAATGTAGCCTGGATGGTTCCTTGGAGCTAATTTGACTGATGGAGGTGGGTGGGGGCCTTGTGGGTGAGGGTGGTAAGTTGGCGAGAGATGAAAGACAGAACGTTTGGGTGATGTGTCAGGTTGAGTTGGAAATGAAGGAAATACTGACCTACATAGCCAGAAGGTCGTGCTGGGAACTGCAGAGATATGTTGGTCAAACCTAGACAGCAAAGACAGGTATCAGTAGTTCCTGTTATCAAACCGGAACTGGGAGAGCTAGACTTTTAGTCAACAAGAACGTCAGGGGTTACAATCTTGTGTGTGTGTGTGTGTGTGTGTGTGTTGGGGGGTGGGGGGGGGGGAGCTGGTGGTGGTGGCAGTGGAGGGATGCTAACAAGACCAGAGGAATGGAGTTGAGACCACAATCCCATCAGACATGAACTTTTTAAATAGTGGAGAAGTTGTTCTTTCTCCTAGGTTTTTATAATTGGCTGGATTATCCACTACTGGCTCCAGCACTGATTTCTGGCTTCCAAAATAATAAACACTGCGTGTGTTATTTTTGGAGGAGATGGGGATAAATTTGTTTTCAGAGAGAAAGAAACAAACACAAAATGGGTTACCAAAGGAGAAAATAAAAATGTCGTAATGAGGTGGAAGAGTGTTCTGTGTAGTTCCTTTATTTAGTTCAGTGTCATTACAGTACATGACACAAGTAATGTTTCGTTTCCATTTTTTAATTTCAACTTTAGCTGTGGCTGCTCTATTTTTGGTCCCACAATCTGATTCATCACCTTGCACTGAAATGCTTTGTGGAGCTTGAAGAACGTCAGATACTTGTGCCTTTTCTACAGAAATTCCCAGACCACGGATATTACAAGGAAGGCTGACAACACTTCACTTTGGAAACAGATCATAGGAATGTTGGCACAGATGGTTTCAATTTGGCTAATTGAACTTGTGCTGCGTGCATGCTGGTAGTATCTGTGCAAACTCATTTCTTTGTTTTTACCCCCAAGCCTATTAATACAGGTTTCCTTCTGTTTGTCTGTTTGTATACTCCATTAGTGGATAGTTAGCATTACAGTGCTTCTTCTCTGGATTACGACAAGCCTCCCTGAGTCTAAAGCCCTTATAAATCTTGTGATTGATCCACTTTCAATAACCTGCTTGTGCTTACAAAGCAATACATTTTTGGTTTGATCAAGCTTGTCTTTTTACAGTTCAAGAAATATATCTGTTTGCATCTCTAGTTACCAATACACCAATCAGCAAAAATAATTCACAATTCCCTTCTTTAATCCATTCATGACTTTTGAACCGTCCAATTTGGTCCTACCCTAACCTCTTAGTTCCAATGTTTTTCTTTTCAATTACACCCTTGACCCAATAGATATTAAGCTAAAATTTGCTGAGTTATCTGAAATAAAGTTAAATGAAATTAAGTTAAATGAAATGAGAAGACGAAAACACACAAAGCTTGGTGGTGACCTAATGATTAGAAAGGTCACTAGTTTTAAAGTGTTTCTGTGTTTTACTGAAAGAATGCGTATGTTTACGTCAAGAATTGTAACTCCAAAAGGAAAGGATTGAACTGTCACAGTAATTCCAGAAAAGCTGAATTTTGTTTAAAACAGATGCAGTGAATCTGATGTGATAATCTGGGCTATTTCTCAGCTAAATTCATGATTGTCATGGAATTGAACTACGTAAATATCATGCAGTTGATTGGAGGACATAAAAATGGTCAACAGTGGGCACAAACTAAAGCTAAGGTTGAAGTTCATTAACTATAACAGATAAACCCCTTTCCTAGGAGACACAACAAATTCTAAAAGGTTAGTAGATCAAACTGATGTAGAAATTGTGATATTTGCCAGTAGTTGAACCGATAAGACATAGGAGCAAAAATTAAGCCATTCAGCCCATCAGGTCTGCTCTGTCATTCAATCATGGCTGATAAGTTTCTCAACCCCATTCTCCCGCTTTTTCCCCATAACCCTTGATCCCCTTGATACTCAAGAACCTATCTATCTCAGTCTAAATATACTCAATGACATGGCCTCCCCAGCCTTCTGTTGCAATGATTTCCATAGATTCACCACTGTCTGGCTGAAGAAGTTTCTCTTTATCTCCATTCTAAAAGGTCTTCCCTTTAGTCTAAGGCTATGCCCTTAGGTCCTAGTCTCTCCTACCAATGGAAACATCTGCCCAACATCTAGTCTGTGTAGGCCATTCAGTATTCTGTATGTTTCAATTAGATCCCCCCTCATCCTTCTAAACTCCCTTGAATATAGACCCAGAGTCCTGAAACGTTTCTCATATGTTAAGCTTTTCATTCCTGGGACCACTCTCATGAACCTCCTCTGAACACAGTCCAGGACCAATACATCCTTTCTGAGATATGGGCCCAAAATGGTGCACAATATTCCAAATGTGGTCTGATCAGGGCCTTATAGAGCCTCAAAAGTACATCCCTGCTTTTATATTCAAATCCTCTCAAAATAAATGCCATCATTGTATTTGCCTTCCTAACTACTGAGTCAACCTGCAAGTTTACACTGAGAGAATCCTGGACTAGAACTTCCAAGTCTCTTTGCATTTCAGACATCTGAATTTTCTCCTCATTTAGAAAACAGTCCATGCTTCTATACTTCCTACCAAAGTGCATGACCTCACACTTTCCCATGTGGTATTCCATCTGCCACTTCTTTGCCCACTCTCCAAATACTTCTGCAGCATTCCCCCCCCCCCCCCCCTTGCTACCACTCCCTCTACCTATCTTTGTATTGTCTGCAAACTTAGCCAGAAAGCTCTCAGTTTCTTTATTTAGAATGTTAATGTATCAAGTGAAAAGTTGTGGTACCAACACTGAGCCTTGTGGAACACCACTTGACCATTTGCTGAGACTGGGGATAGGGTCAAGACTTTGTGTACCTATGTGGAAAGAGTTTTATAGAATCCATACAATGGAAACAGGCCATTCAAACCATTACATCAACACCAACCCTCTGAAGAGCATTTCACTCAGACATTTCCCAATACACCAAATCCCACTCACACACACACATAATTCCCATGGCTCTTTCACTTAGCCTGCACATCAATGGACACTATGGTCAATTGAACATGGCCAATCCACCTAACTTACACATCTTTGGACTGTAGGAGGAAACAAGAACAAGGAGGAAGCCAACGCAGACACGGGGAGAATGTGCAAACTCCACGCAGTCGCCCAAGGCGGGAATCGAACTCAGGTCCCTGGTACTGTGATGCTAACCCCTGCAGTGCTAACCCCTGAGCCACCATGCCACCCCAAAAAAAATTCTTGCCTCACTGCAAAATTACCTAGCTCAGAAGATCATGTGAAAGAGTTCACTTGTGATTGTAAGGAGTAAGATTTATGCAGTTTTTCTTTGCAGGGTATTTTGCTTTAATAAAGTACATTGGATTTTTCTGTTGTTAGAACTGCCTTACGTTATTGATAGTCAGAATAAACACAAGGTGGGAATAAAAGATTAGATTAGATTACTTACAGTGTGAAAACAGGCCCTTCGGCCTAACACGTCCACACCGACCCCCCCAAAGAGCAACTCATCCAGACCCATTCCACTACATTCACCCCTGACTAATGCACCTAGCACTACAGGCAATTTAGCATGGCCAATTCACCTAATCTGCACATTTTTGGACTTTGGGAGGAAACTGGAGCACCCAGAGAATGTGCAAACTCCACACAGACAGTTACCTGAGTCAGGAATTGAACGCAGGTTTCTGGCGCTGTGAGGCAACAGTGCTAACCATTGTGTCACCGTGCTGCCCTAGAAGCCAACTTGCAATCAGCCATTGCACCACCAGAGCTTTGCTGGAAATGCAGCAGAAACCCCACATACGTGCTCAAACTGGGGTTCAGCTGTGGATTCTAGATGGGGAGCTAGTTAGGACAGAGAGTTGGTGTGGTGTTACATGAAGGCCAGGCAAGGGGTTTTCCTTCACAAAAGGACTTTAGTGAATTGAGTGATTTTTTTTCCCAGAAATTGATGACAGTATCATTGTCATCATTACTGAGGGTGGTTTTCAATTTCAAATTGATTAGTTTATTGAAATTAAATTCCATTGGCTGCCATGGTGAGATTAGAGTCCCTAGAGTATTACTCAGGGCAACTGAATTGCAGGTTTAATTACATTACCATTACACCTTCATGTTCCCTCTCACCCAATGAGTTCAGGGAGTTGAATGAAGTGGTAGCTAACGGAAGCTGAGAATCATCAAATAGTTGTATATTTTAGAAAGCTTTTATCAAAGTGCATCATGTAAATGAGAAAGAGGAGCAACCTATGGAGAGATCTGTGTGGTGTCCACATCAATAACATTTCATCTTATATTGTAGGGGTTATTCTCATAATAGGATAGCATACATAAGGATACACATTCTCTTGCATGCAGTATCAATGTCATTGAAATTCAACAGTTCCATATTCGTTGAAATTGCATCAGAAACACTACTCTCAATTCAATCCTGAACCCTTTCTCTTATTTTAACTTGGCAACTTCATTTCTTTAACATTGCATCAGAAATTCAGATTATTAACAGGTTAAAATGACAGTGACAGTAAGTTGGGAAGAAAAATAAACTGTTTCCATGATTCATAGGGGGTTGGGAACTTTTTGGACAGCTGCAAAATATTTTCTGTGTGGAAGACTTTGGCCTGATGAAGGAAAATGGATGAACCAAATATTAAATCACACTCCTGAGCTGAGTATGGAACACAGTGTAGGTTTCTCATGTGTCCTTCAACCTAACCCTGGAAAATCAATCACCATTTACCTTGGCAACAGTCTGGGCAGTATCTGTGAGCAGGGCCTGTTCAGTCCTTAAAGGTCTGGACTTCTTAAAGAAAGTATGTCAGACTAATTGTTTCTTTTGGCTGGTTAGAATCACTGTGTAAATACAAACATAAAATGATAAGACATATTGTTTGGCATGGAAAATGGAAAGCTTTTATTATATTTCTTGTTCTGGAGGACCTTACAATTACTGCAAAGTTCTCAACCTCTCTCTTTCCTGTACAGTTGTTGTTTATTGGCATGCTGATCTACTGCTGACAGATTTAGATGCAAATGAAAGAACAAAGCAGAATCTGGATATTGTTACGTTTCACTGTTTTCTCATGAAGACCTAATGGAAACACAGTATAGATCCTGTAGCTAAGCAATTTCTTGTTCCTTATCCTGAACATGTTATGTGAAGTTCTTTGGAAATCAGCTGATATGAAAATGTTGGGTGGGATCTTGTGTTTTTTTCAGAAGCACTATGGAGGTGACGCTAAAAGCAGTAGGTACTTCCCCTGGGGGGCTGACCAGGTTTTCTCAAGCCACTATGTTCCTCGCAGCTCATTGCATTTGCATATCAGGGTAACCAGCCAAATGTTGTAGGCAGGACATTCTGTCCCCTGTCAGGACAATACAGGTACCAAATTCTGGCCAACATCTTTGAAAGGCACCCAGACAGCACATCACTCTTTGTAACCCAGGAGCATCTTGCAACCCCTGCTCACCGCCATCCCTCCCCCACTTGCCCCGCAACACCCCCGAAGATATCAGACAGCTGCCAAAAAAAATCTTCACCATGCTTCCCCATGAACCTTTCCTATTGAATGCCCTTTCTGTTGTGGTTTGTTTTCAGTATAGCCCCCTTTCCATTTAAGATTCCATTTCACTTCAGCACCTTTTTCAGCTGAGCCCTGCTTTCTCCACCTCATTGGGCTTGCTGGTGTCAGTCGGTATGGCTACCTTGCTTGCCCAGGCTAATGGGCCCAAACAGCTTTCTCCCCTTAAACTCTAAATGTTTAGCTATGAGACACAAGACCACGTAGGAGTGTTCTCATGAGTTGTTTTGGTTACATTTCGCTCTATATACTGTAGGTATTTGTGAAAAGATATAGCTTGTTTATGAAGGAGCCAAATAACAGAAGAGATTTGTACTCACTGGAGCTTGGAGGAAGAAATCTGCCTCAATGTGCAGTTTGCTTTGTGAACGTATCCATTTTTGGCTAATAATATTTTGCCCATGAAGGTAATTCCAGCAGACTGGGATAGTAATGATTATTCAAGCTTTCCTAATAATTGAGAAAGAAAGAGCACTGCTTGGCACTGGCCACTTGGGTGTTTCCTATCTTCTTGATGGTGGAATGTGAATAAAGATATCTTCACTTGTTACTGTTCACTGTGTCCGATACCTGCACACACATGACATGAATGCTGGGAAATAAGTAAACACTACTACTGTTAGGCGTGGTGGGGGTTTATTTAAAACAAAATTGAGAAAGAGAAGGTTGGGAACACTGACCTACCTGAAAGGCTCAGAGTTGGGCGGCACAGTGGCACAGTGGTTAGCACTGCTGCCTCATAGCACCAGAGACCAGGGTTCAATTCCTGCCTCAGGTAACTGTCTGTGTGGAATTTGCACATTCTCCTCGTGTCTGTGTGGGTTTCCTCCTACAGTCCAAAAATGTGCAGGTTAGGTGAATTGACCATGCTAAATTGCCTGTAGTGTTAGGTGAAGGGGTAAATGTGGAGGAATGAGTCTGAGTGGGTTGCTCGTCGGTGTGGATTTGTTGGGCCGAAGGGCCTGTTTCCACACTGGAAGTAATCTAATCAAAAAAAACTTTATTGCCAAAACTTTTACACACTTTCCACTCGCAGCGTTAAATTCTTCGATTGTTGTCAGAGAAGAACACTTTATATTTAGAGAGTATTTATCAATGTTAGAATATGCAAAATCTTACTGTTTACAGAATGAATGAGATCTAAATCTTCTTATTAAGTACTAATGTATTTATACCCCTTAGCTGCAATAAAGCTTTGGACTTAAAAACTTATAATAATACTGAAGAGATGACTCTACCTTTGTTACTAGCTACAGTGTTGTACGGAGTATCTCAGCAACATGTTGTCTTGGAACAGCTTGAACTGCACTCACTTACCTAGACTGGATCAACAACAATTACAGAAAAAGAAAATAACATTTACTGCATTGATCAAAACTAGGTGGAACACACGAAGAGGACTGAAGTCAAATTCCGACTGACTGGAAAAGTCCTTTCTTGACCACTGCCATGATTTCACCAGAAGTGGCCCTTTCACTGGGCATCCAATGAAGTTACGATGGTGGAGAAGTTGCGGCTTTGAAGTAATTCCTGACAAATATCTATCAAACTGTAATTACCCCTTCACCATTATCTATGATCTTCGTGTCTAAATTATTTGTTGGCCAGCACAGTAATAGAAATGTCACGCATGGATGTTCAATAAATAAGCTGGATATAAAATGGAGGACCCTCTTCACATTCACAGTCTAGCTATTAAAGAAGTGGATCCTTCTAGCAAGGGCCAAAGCACACATAAAATCTAATTTGAATTTAAATTAATTCACATCCTTCCTCATTTAGCAAAATCCATGAAATGGTACTTGGCAGAAAAATATTCTGATTAACTAAACATATTTAAATTCAGTGCTTAGATTCCATAATTATTTTCTATTTTGAGTTCAGATTAACATAAATAAAAGAAATGCAGCTGATTTAATCAGTTAGAATATTTTACTAATAAAAGGATTAAATAAAAAGCTTAATCCACCAGACAAAGTATACTTTCTTAATAAATAGGCCCCTGGAACTTAAAAGCTTACTTAGTTTTGTTCTTTAAAAATTGAATTCACATTTTACCATGTTTATGGAAAGAAACTGCTTATGCTGATTACTATTAATGCTCCATAAAATAATAACTTTATAATTATGGGGAAGAAGAATTTCCAAATAACACACCTTGATATATTTGGCAAATAATCACCATATCTGTCAATCTTAAAACAAATTGTAGCATTTGGAGGAATATATGCTTAGACAGCAGCTAGCTATGTTGCTGTGGTCCAGCCACTATTTAGAGTCATGGAGTCAATAGAGATGTACAGCACAGAAACAGGTCCCTCGGTCCAACTCGTCCATGCCAACCAGATATCCCAACCCAATCTAGTTCCATCTGCCCGCACCTGGCCCATATACCTCCAAACCCTTCCTATTCATACACCTATTCAGATGCCTTTTAAATGTTGCAATTGTACTAGCCTCCACCACTTCCTCTGCTAGCTCATTCCATACACATGCCACCCTCTTCGTGAAAGCGTTGGCCCTTAGGTCTCTTTTATATCTTTCCCCTCTCACCCTAAACCTATGCCCTCTAGTTCTGGAATCCCCCACCCCAGGGAAAAGACTTTGTCTATTTATCCTATCAATGCCCCTCATGATTTTATAAACTTCTATAATGTCACCCCTCAGCCTCCAAAGCTCCAGGGAAAACAGCTCTACCCTTTTCAACCTCTCCCTATAGCTCAAATCCTCCAACCCTGGTAACATCCTTATAAATCTTCTCTGAACCCTTTCAAGTTTCACAACATCTTTCTGATAGGAAGGAGACAAGACTTGTACGCAATATTCCAACAGTGGCCTAACCAATGTCCTGTACAGCCGCAACATGACCTCCCAATTCCTGTAATCAATACTCTGACCAATAAAACAAAAAAAAACAAACGCCTTCTTCACTGTCCTATCTACTTGCGACTCCACTTTCAAGGAACTATGAACCTGCACTCCAAGGTCTCTTTGTTCAGTAACAGTCCTTAGGACCTTACCATTAAGTGTATAAGTCCTCCTAAGATTTGCTTTTCCAAAATGCACCACCTCACATTTATCTAAATTAAACTCCATCTGCCATTTCTCAGCCCACTGACCCATCCTATCAAGATCCTATTGTAATCTGAGGTAACCTTCTTCACTGTCCACTACACCTCCAATTTTGGTGTCATTTGCAAGCTTACTAACTATACCTCTTATGCTCACATCCAAATCATTTATATAAATGATGAAAAGTAGTGGACCCAGCACCGATCTTTGTGGCACTCCACTGGTCACAGGCCTCCAGTCTGAAAAGCAATCCTCCACCATCATCCTCTGTCTTCTACCTTTGAGCCAGTTCTGTATCCAAATGGCTAGTTCTTCCTGTATTCCAGGAGATCTAACCTTGCTAACCAGTCTCCCTTGGGGAACCTTGTTGAACGCCTTACTGGAGTCCATTCTTCAAACACAATTACCTGGTCACCTTAAATAACTGGCCAAGAATATAAAGAGAAAATCCTGAAGAAACACAACTGGTCTGGAAGCTTCTATGGAAAGAGAAACAGAGTTATTGGTTTGAATCCAATATTACTTTTCTTCAGAAAATCTTCAGACTTGAAATGTCAACTTTTGTTTCTGACTCCATGGATACTGCCAGACCAGTTGTGGTTTTCCAGAATGTTCTCCTTTTATTTCAGATTTCTAGCACCTACAGTATTTCACTTTTAATTAAACACCTGGGCTTTCAGAAGAAGAGTCAGATTGGGTTAAGATTAGCTCTTTCTATTTCTTTACAGATGCTGCTAGACCTGTTAATTTTTCCAGCACTTTCTACTTGGATTTCAGATTTTCAGCATCTGCAGTTTTATTTGATATATTATGTGAAATAACTGGTCATTGGCTTCCAGTCCACTTCTCGAGAAACCCATTTAGACATATTAGAACATGAACAACAGTGTGTAAAAAAATGGATATCATATGGAATAACTCCTAAAATACTTACAGAATTATATTTTTCATTAATTCACAGGATGTGGGTGTTGCTGGCTACGCATTTATTGGCTCTGAGGGCAGTTGCGAGACAACCACATTGCTATGAGTCCGAGGTCACGTGTCAGCCAGACCAGATAAGGATCAAGTGCAGCAGGTCAGGCAGCATCCAAGGAACAGGAGAATCGACGTTTCGGGCATAAGCCCTTCTTCAGGAACCTTCTGAAGAAACGTCGATTCTCCTGTTCCTTGGATGCTGCCTGACCTGCTGCGCTTTTCCAGCAAAACATTTTCAGCTCTGATCTCCAGCATCTGCAGCCCTCACTTTCTCCCAGATAAGGATCAAGACAATAAAACTGCACGATGCTGGAATCCAAGGTAGACAAGCAGGAGGCTGGAATAACACAGTAAGCCAGGCAGCATCAGGAGTTGGAAAAGTCAACACTTCTTCTTGTTCGGCCAGGTAAGGAAGGCAGTTCCTTCCCTAAAGGACATTATTAAACCGAATGGGTTTCTCCTGATAATCATAAATGCATTCATGGTTCTTATTAGACTTGTCATTCCAGATTTTTATTGAATTTAAATTTCACTATCTGATGTGGGAGGATTTAAATCCAGGTCCCCAGACCGTTATTTGGATCTCCAGATTAGTAGTGTAGTGATAATACCACTAGGCCATTGTTTCTCCTATATATTGGGCAGGGGGTGGAGGTTAGGTCTGTAATTTTTTATAGTGTATGGTCCACATTTGGTATTTACATATAATAGTGTAAAACTTCATAACCCACCAATCAGGCTGCAATGTACTCAAAATGAAATTTCTGCTTGGTGAAAGTGAACTGCCTATGAGGAAGGGCAGGTTGGAAGACTCAAAGAATATTTCATCCACTATGGTCATCTGAGGTTTCATCAAGGGTTAGGGTGTCTTTCCAGGAGACACTTTGTGGATCTCACAGGGAAAACGCTATTTCTTTTGAGATTGTGCTGAATAAGTTTGTGCATCGAGGGAAGGTAATGGAGAAATGGTACTATGGCTAAACTATTAATTTGGAAACACAGCTCATGTCCCAGGGACCTGAGTTCAAATCACACCATGGCACATGGTAGAATTTGAAATCAATAAAGAATCTGGAATTAAGTGCCTCATGATGACCATGAAACCATTGTCAATTGTTGGAAAAACCCATCTTGTTTACTAATATCCTTTATGGAAGGAAATCTGCCATCCTTACCTGGTCTGGCCCACATGTGGCTCCAGATTCACAACAATGTGGTTGACTCTTAAATGCGCTCCGAGCAATGAGGAATGGGGAAAACATCCTTGCCCAGCCAGAGACATCCATGTTCCATGAGTGAATTTTAAAACAATGACTGAGACATTGACTGTTTATGATCACTGATCTTGTAATTTTCTCAAACTCTATTTTTTGTGCTAAATTATTCTCATAAGCAGTCCACGTTGAATTGATCAACTTCCAATATGTCTACCACACTATGTGCATGTCTACCTACATGTTCTCACTATTTTGATTAGAATAAAGACCATGGGGCTGATTTCTTTTTAGAGAGAGATGACTGATGGTGGTTTAACCTAAGGGTCACCATTCCTTCGATGAGGGGAGTGGTTGTGAAGGAGAGTTCTTCATGGAAGCAGAATTGTAAAACTAGGCTGGGAGAAGCATACTCTATCATCACTGCCCGGCTTCAATGTTTATTTATAGCATGGCTTCCTGTGTCTACACTTCCAAAGCACTAATAGTAAATGTGCACCTTTTTTTGTGACTGATTCTGCAGACTTGTATTAGTCCAGACATTAACTTCACATAGGATAATGGCTAACTGACAGTAAACAACAGTATTCAGTTGAGCTGCTTTGATACCACTATGAATTTTGATGGTGAAGATTGCCTATTGAAGAATACCAGGATACTATAATTGATTTACGACCTTTAGCTTCATGCCAGCTACTTGCAAATATATAATTATTTAAATAACATTTGCCTTCTGCATTGACATGTCTATCAAAAGAGCCTAGCTGACTAACAAGGCTAATAATTACATAGAACCTGCTGATATCTAATGATTCTTAGTACGTATTGCAAAGGGACGATGGACTATCAGTAAAGAATGCATTCTACGTTGACTAATAGATAAAATACAAAAACATTGTCAATCCTTAGTTATATAGAACTTAAAGCACCAAAACAGGACTTTTGATTCATGTCTAGCTCAGCTAGTACCTATAAATGTTGTAAATGTTGGAAGAATATAGATATTCAGTGTAAAGCTAATACAATTTAAACAGAGGCAAAGGTTGTGTGATGTGTATGTTCCACGTGAGCTTTTTCTCCTCCTATTTCATCTAACCCTGTCTGTATTTCCTCTGATCTTTTCTTGCTTACGTTTGTACTGAGAAACAGTTTCTGAGCCAATACAGTTATAAGGTGCCTTGCGGCAAACACATGTACAAATAGTCCCAGAGCCTATGGCACACACACACACACCCCTCAAGAATTTATACTTAACCATCTGGTTAACATAATAATGTTACTCACAGCTCACCTTTAAAACAAAAAAGGGCATGTCTGTTAAACATGGAACAACAGTATGTAAACCTCAGAGTAGGCAGCTATGCACTCAGTCAGTGACCTAGTGTGCCAGAATCAGAGGTGCACAATCTTATCATGTACACACATAGCAGCAAAGAAGGCCATTCAACCCATCATCCTATACTGACTCTCTGAAAAAGCAACCAGTTAGTCCCACATCTTTCCTCTACCTCTCCAGGCTCTGCAAACCTATCCTTTCAGAAAGATGTTGTGTTAGGGTGTAGGGGGCTGTAAGAGCTCATGTTAAGGCATGTCATAATCATCAGCGACCATGATGGATTTGGCAGGGGAAGTAGGAAGTAGCTTAGGATCTCCTAGAAGTAAGACATACACCAGTTTGATCTTCCTTATAGTCACTGTAACAATATCTATTATGAAAATCTGGCTTGTAGTTTGTGGCTATCATGCACTGAACAATATTTTGTTCAAGACAAGAATCTCTTCTCACTAGAATAACAAGTGGATATCCTCTGCCACACTGGAACCTGTTGGTCCCTATCCTAAAAGAGGATGGTAGCAGCAAACGTATCATATAGTGGGCTGTAGTTCAGAGAGTTCTGACAATAGGTTGAGCAGTTCTTATATATCAGTAGTATGTTTCAGACAACATATTCCAGATCATTAATAAAAGCATCTTTCCTCATCATCTCTCAACATTTTTGGGCAATTACATTATTAATCCTATCCTTTGGTTACTGCCAACAGAAATAGATTCTCCTGAGTATGAGCTGCCAGAGGAAGTGATGGAGGCTGGTACAATTCCAGCATTTAAAAGGCAGCTGGATGGGTATACGAATAGAAAGAGTTTAGAGGAATATGGACCAAGTGCTGGCAAATGGGACTAGATTAGGTCAGAATATCTGGTTGGCACGGACCAGTTGGACTGAGGGGTCTGTTTCTTTACTGTACTTCTCTATGACTCTATGTGTTCTATCAGAATTTTAAAAGCCTTGACAATTTCTCTCTTTAACCCTCTCTGCACCAGGGAGAACAATCCCAGCTTCTCCAGTTGCTCCAGGTCACTGAGTCACCTCCTCCCTTGTGCTCCTTGCAACATGACATGGAAGTGGAAAATCTACTCAAGGTGCAAAATGAAAGAAAGGCAAGATAAATCCTAACTCAAAGTGATTTCTTCAAAGCTGAACTAGTTCACACACTGGGCTGAGTTTTACATGGTAATTGTCAGGGGTGAGCCTTTCGGCATTACTTGGCTTGAAATAGATTCTCTGCCCCCATCGGGATCGAAAGTCCCATTTCTAGAAGCTGCCAGCCAATCAAATGGCTGCCAGCTCTCTGGCCCCAGCAGCACCACTGAGCACGGTGGCCACTGCTAGAACTGCGGGAATTTGCTGTCCACATAATTACCGCGTTTACTGCATTACAACAGTCACTGCACTTCAATTTTTTAAAAAATTCTTCATTTATAATTGGGATGGCAGGTATTCTCAAAAGGTGATATGCAAATGCAGGTCCTTTTTCCATCTTTTTCACTGTGTTGCCAGTCTGACAGCTTACGTCAATGTTTAGTGAGTTGCGTTATATTTAGCCAGTATTTGAAGAAGTATCACAGTTTGGTAAGTCATGAGTCAAGTTGCAGTAGGTTTTAGAACACTTTCATTTCCTGCCCACCAGTTCAGTAGATCACATATCTTACAATTCTTTGAATTTATAGTCTGCTTGTTTGCAAAAGGTTTTGAAGACAGTGATTGGATAATATTGTTTTGTGAGAAAAAAAAGCAGTAACGTTTGGTTGACGAGCTAATCTTGTTGAAATGTCATCATTATCACAATTGGTTATGTGCTGACATGCACATCACAGAGTGTAGAAACCACACCATCCAAATGGCGGCTGACATTTTATTTCTTCTCTGCACTCATTAATTACTTCCACACTCTTTGCGATTTTCCAGTCTCTACCTGAGCTTAAGATAGTTTCTGAGCAGATACATGTAGACATTGACATTAAGTTTGTGGGTGACCAACACATCTCGCATTTCAAACAAATTTGGCTGAGTGACAGGAAACGATGTCTGTGGTTAATACTTATGAACTAGAGAAAGGTTTGTAGCTACGTTCCTCAGGGGATGGTACAGAGAACCTTACTGTTCGTGACATATATTAATGACCTAGAGCTTAGTGGTCTCACTTCCAAAATTTGTGGAAAGTGCAAAACTTGGAAGTACTGGGACAGTGTAATACTTCAAATAGACAGACTATCTGGTGGAATGGGCAAATAAGTGGAAAATAATATTTAATGCAGGTAAGTGTGAAATGACTAATCTTGGTAGGAAGAACTTGGAGAAACAATACAAAATGAAATGTACAGTTCCAAAGCAGCTGTAGCAGTAGACAGACCTGGATATATATGTATATAAATTATTAAAGGTGAAAGGACAGGTTACAAGAGTGGTTAATAAAGGACACTTGTATACTCAATGCACTGACCAATAAAGGCAAGCATACCAAATGCCTTCTTCACTCTCCTGCCTACTTGCGACTCCACATCCAAGGAACTATGAACTTTGTTCAGCAACACTCCCCAGGAACTTATTATTAAGTGCATCAGTCATGCTCTGATTTGCCTTTCCAAAATGCAGCACCTCACATTTATCTAAATTAAACTTCATCTGCCACTCCTTGGCCCATTTCTGTGTAGACTTTGCAAAAAAAGTACATTGGAATTTGATATTCTTCAGTGTTTCCATTCATTTGCAACAAAATACATTTTCTAATCATGCAAGGAAACTATTTACATTCCCATTAGGGCCACAAGGGTTCTTGAAACTTAGCAGACCCTTGTTATACTTTGGCTGAAAGACCTTAGACTGTGACCTTTCCCCTTGGCAGCAGATACCCCAAGCTTTAGTGCGTCCCTCAGCACGTAGTCCTAGACATCAGAATGAGTGAGTCTGCAACACTTGGTCAAGGCCAACTCTTTATGCTAGATGACCAACAAGTTTCAGACAGACCAACGAGCATCTTTCATTGAGTTGGTGGTCATCCAGGTGTGTCTCGGTATGTGGCCCAATGAAAGGACCATAGACCACAGAATCCTGTATCATGGAGCTACTCGGACAAATCTAGAGAAAAACCATTGCATCTCTCTCCAGACCTTCTTTGCAAAGGTTCATTCCCTTGTGTGACAGGCTGTTCCCCAACCTCCTGCAACTGCTTTGAGGGCAGCATGCAGTGGCAGAAGGGGCACAGTTTGTATAGACAGTGACCTTAATTTAACTTGTATAAAACTCTGGTTCAGCATCACACTTTAGGAAAACAGGAAAGCATTGGTTAGAGTATAGAAAAGATTTATGAGAATGGTCCAGGGATGATGGACTTTAGTTGTGTAGATGGTTGAGAGAGATTGGACTCTTAATTCTTGGAGAAGAGAAGTTTGGGAGACACTTTGATAGAGGTATTCAAATCACAGTTGATAAATGGTTCATTGAGAAAAATATTCCCATTAGTGGTGGATCCAGAACAAGAGAGTACAGATCTAAAGTAATTGACTGAGGAAGCAATGATGACCGAATGAGAAAACAAGGAGAAACATGTTAATGTAACAGGTTGTTAGGATCTGGAATGTACTGCCTGAAAGGGAGGTGGAGATATGTTCACTTGAGATATTCAAGAGTGATTTGGATCATAATCTGAAAAGAAAAAGGTTACAGGGAGAAGGTGGGGAAGTGACACTTCGTGAATTGTTCTGATGACAAGCCAAAGAGCCTCCATTTGTGTTGTACCAATACTGCAATTCTGAGTAGCTTCTGGTGCTGGTACCTTTTGAACCTCCTGACTTTGATAGGAAAGACATGCTCCTGAAAGAACATCACTGACTGACAGGTAATGCAGTACTTTTATTGACACAAGACCATTAAAAAAAACATTGCTCTCATCTGAAATCCCGTAGTGCCTACAGGAATAAACACCACATCCTACAAACTGATACAACCCCACCTCTGGATGACACACTCCCTGGCTGACTCCAAACATGAACAATTGCAACCTGGGAAAGTGAACCGAGTGGTAAAGTCATGGGTTTGGACGATCCACAGAAAATCCAGACAGCACACAACCATTCGAGGATGCACTACGGAAGATGTGGTCATTCAATAGGAACAGGAGGCACAGCTCAAATTCTGACTGAGACTATCCCCAAGAAAGAGCCATCACCCACATACTGAACTCTCACCCTGAGAAATCTATTCCTAGAGGAATAGAACCATTCATACTGTGTCAGCTGCAACAATTGAGTGGATTGAGTCAAAAGCTAACTCTTCCTCAGCCATTTGATTAAAAAATTGCTGCAATAAACTTCTGAGGGCTCTCTTATGGCACAGTGGTAGTGTCCCTACCTCTGCAACAAGAGATCTGGCTTCAAGTCCCGCCTGCTCCAGTGGTGTGTAATAACATCACTGAAGAGGTTGATTAGGAAAATAAGGTGTTCTCTTAAAACTGCCCTCTGGTTGATTTTTACCTCCTTCAGGGAACCATTAATCTTAAGCCTGTCCTTGACGATATGACTAAAGTCACAAACCTGATAAGTTAATTATTATGAATCTGCATCTTGTTATTTTATTAAGTAATGTTTGATGCATAATCTTATTGAGGTGAAGAGGAATAGCTTCTCCCAGAGGGTTATGAGTCAGCGGCCTACTCCTTTTCCTATTTCTTATGGTCTCATGATCTTAATATTGCTGTGCTATCCAACCAAAGACATTCTCTGCTGTGCTTTGGATGCTATTGCCAGTTATAATCTTCCTACCACCCCACATGCATGACTGAAGTACTAGATAGATGATAAAGGTAAGTAGTCCTTCTACAGGTCTAACAGAAGTCACTCCAATCTTGTCTACACCTCTGTAAACCAGGACAGAAATCATTTGATAATGACATCCATATAATTGGGGGGGGGCGCGGCACAGTGGTTAGCACTGCTGTCTCTCAGTGCCAGGGACCTGGGTTCAATTCCAGCCTCGGGTGATTGTCTGTGTGGAGTTTGCACATTCTCGCCATGTCTGTGTGGGTTTCCTCCGGGTGCTCCAGTTTCCTCCCACAGTCCAAAGATGTGCAGGTTAGGTGAATTGGTCATGCTAAGTTGACCCGTAGAGTTAGGTGCATTAGTTAGGGGGAATGGATCTGGGTGGGTTATTCTTCGGAGGGTCGGTGTGGACTTGTTAGGCCAAAAAGGCCTGTTTCCACACTGTAGGGAATCGAATCTAATCTAATTTAGAATTGTCAGTCATTATGTTGTGCCTTTGACTGCATGTTCCTTCCAAGGTCGGCAACAGGACTTCCCTGGAAAGCAGGCACTCTGGGATTTTGACAGAGAAGCCTCATGAGCTGGACTAGAGATAGGTTCAGTGTCCAATTAAGAGCAGTGGGTAGGCAATTGGAGGTCTTCTAGCTTCAGTGAAGTAGCAGGCTGTATTGGAAGGTCAAAAACAGAGCTGGGGCTTCATGAAGATGCACAGCGAGGTGTGTGGGGTTGAATTCATCTAAGAGGCAGTCACATTCAGGCAGCCAGGATGGGGCCCTAAATCAACCTTGAGTAGGCTAACACCCAAGTCTACTGTGCTGCGTCCTCCTCTGGGAACCTGAGCTTGACCCACCTAGGGTGGAAAACTGCAAGCTGCCTAGAAAATCCCAGTTACGTCCTTTGACTGCACTTAATTAGACTCTTAATGAGCCTAATTGCTTACATGCCAAGAGTGAGCAGGTAGCCGAGCTGGTCCAGATTCCATTTCCATAAAAAATGGCCCAGAGGTGGGATGGAGCTGAAAACTGGCATGTCACTGCGACCTCTGATCCCGACCTGGGCATGACCTGAAAACACAAACCCATTTATTCACAAATCTTTGACGAAATAGAGACAATATTGGATTGTGATCAGGAAAATTATTTCCAGCAGCAGGCATTGAGTTATATTCATTAAGGCACAGGAAGAAGCCATTCAGCCCATTAAATTAATTGTCAGCTCTCTGCACAGTCATCCAAACACTTCTACCACTATTAGTCTGCAAGAGTAGTTTGTAGATGCACATATGAATTAGGAGTAGGCTATTTGGCCTCTTGAACCTTCTCCTCCATTCAAATAGATCGAGGCTGATTTGATTGTGTCATTATTCCACACGTCAGTCAACCGTGCAATAACATTGACTCCCTTGTTTATCTATCTATGGCTTAAAAATATTCAAAGACACTGCCTCCACAGCACTCTGGGGATGAGAGTTCCAAAGACTCACAACCCTCTGAGGGAAAACAACTTCTATTTTAAATGGATGAGCCTTTATTTTTAAACTGTATACCCTAGTAGTGGACTCACTTTCAAAAGGAAATGCTTTTTCAGCATCCACCCTGCCAAATCCATCAGTAGTTATATGTCCCTATACAATCGCATCTTATTCTTCTGGATCCAATGGGTATAAGCCCAGCCTGTCCTGTTGTTCACTTCTGGCTCCTTTTCAGATTTTAGTGCTTTGAAAATAGAACATGTCAATTCAGTGATTAATTTTCCAACGTCAAATTCCACTACTGTTCTGTTCCTGGATTGCCCAGTGCAGCTTAAAAACACAGAGCAAAAAGTAACAAATATTGTATTGGTAAAATACCTATTAAAAATATGTTACCAAGTGATAATGAACACCTGCTTCTATCATACTGCTTAGGAGGGCAAGAAGCTGGAAAACAATATGAAATGCAATTGAGTACATGAATAATTCAATTTCAAGAAAATAGAAACACAGGAATTACTCAACAAGCAAGTGTATTTACCTTGCTTTTCACTGACCTGGAACTTCCCAGTGCAAACAAATGACTCATGACTCAAACTAAATCCATTAGTGAAAAAACTTGGGAAATGGTAGGTGCAAGGTAGGGTTGTGCAACCTTTTTCATGGGGAAGGAGGGCGAAACATTTCAATTTTTCTCTCACTCATAGTCTAGTAAGTAAATTTCAGGAAGGTGAAGTTAATTACAACAACAAAGAAGAATTTCAGAAAAAAAATCCATATATTGATAATTGATGAAAATGACATTAACAGCTGCTAAGCAGCAATGCTAAACTATTTTTTTTCACCTTTTCACACAACAAGTAGAACTAAAGAGAAGTAAAAGGACTAGACTCCAAATCCTGATCACCAGGGAAGGATGTGAGAACTCAGACTGAGTTAAGAAGTTTGGTTTTACTAACACTGATTGGGGATAACTGCTGGTGGATCACAATCTGAATTGGCCACAATGCTCTCACACAAAGTTAGTGGTCACTAGTGGGTTGTCTTTCAGCCTGAGCTTTCCTCCTCCATCAGATTGCTTTGTGGAGGAAAAAGGAGAAGTTTGTGTGTGTATGTGCCCAGCCTAGTCTCACCCATTCACTTGCATCCACTCACACAACCACTCACCCAAGTCTATCTACCCATTCTCTCTCTTTGTGTCACTCTCTCTCAAACACACACACACACACACATATCTTAGGAGCTTAAAATCCTTCTGATTCTATCCACTCATAATTAGAGATTATTTGGCTTTGTAAATTAGTGCCATATTTTACATCAACTATTGAATCAGGGGAAGCCAAGATGGCGGTGACCCAGTAGATCTGTGTTTGCTGAGCTCTGCCCAGAAACCAGACAAAGTGGGGCACCTACCCTCCCTTCACGTCTTAAACTGTTAAAAATAGTTTTTTCCTAGCTACTAGAGTTACTTTGTACCAGACTCAAGCAGTTTGGTGCATTTTAAATGACTAAAGGAAAAGGAGTATGGAGCTTGCAACAGGCACGGACCCCCCTCCCCGCAGTAACGAATGCACCCACGGCCACTGCGTTGGCCTCCGTGGCCACCTCGGGGGACTACAGAGAAGAGCTTGGTCTCGGAGTTCATAAAACTCTGAGAGAGGAGACCCGTGCCAGATGGGAATCGATGTCAGTCATGCTGCAGAGGCACGACCTGGAGATTCAGAGGGGTGGAGTTGGAGAGGCGGAGCAATGGGCCGCAGCTTCCAAGACCACGGCTAAATCCTCAGCAAGTCTGGCTCAGGTTGTCGGAAGAATATCCAGCTGCTGGGGATTCCCGAAGAGGAGGAGGAAGGCCAACTCTTCAGCTTTTTGGAGCAATGACTCCCACAGTTTCTGAGGCTGGGGTGTGAAATAGGCTGGGTGCGGGTCGAGTGGGCCCACCTGGTCACACTGCACAGGCCAGCGCCCTCGCCCGGTCCTATTGCAACTCCAGCATTGTAGAGACAAGCAAATGATGCTGGAAGTCTCTAGAGCATTGGGCAAGGATCCCCAGGCTATGTTTTTTCAGGACTTTTCCCTGGTTGCGATTCGCAAGAGGAAGGCCTTTGATGAGGTAAAGAAGCATCTGAGGGACCTGAATATTCAGTATTTCATGAGATATCTGGTGATACTGCGTTTCAACCATGGAGGGTCTGTTTTTAACTTTGGTTTGCCGGAAAAGGCAAAGGACCTCTTGGATGCTTCAACATAGACTGATTGGCCTGAATTATATGGACAATTATTTTATTCTGCCCCTTCCACCCCCCACCCCACTTTTTCTTCTTTTTGTTTTTGTCTGTAATTTGCTTGGTTTACCTTGTTGTTGGGGGGTGATTTTGGTTTTCCTTTTAATATATGTTGGGATTATAATTTTATATATTTTTTTATGTTGTTGTTCTGCCAGGAGTGCCTGGGCTTACAGTATAGAAGGGACGGGTTGGTGCCCACTTTTAACTTTCTTGTCATAAGATATTGGTATTTTTTTTTAACTTTGTGGTGTCTGGGGCGGGGGCATGGCTCCAGCTAGGAGGTGTCAAGGTGGGATTATCAGATGGTAGGGGTGCCCCCTGTGGGATAAGGGGGAGAGAGTCTCCTTTTAGTTATGTTTTATGCTGTTATTTTTTAGAAGTAGTTGTTAGTGGTTTTGATTTAGTAGTTTTAAAGGTTGTGTTTTAAATCTATGTGAACTGTTTATGGTTTTTACTCGGTGCGCTATGAGTGGCGTTCTTCCACCGGGGGGGGGGGGGGGTCTTGGACGATCATGGCTAGCCAGTCGTTTAAATGGTGCACCTGGAATGTTAAAGGGAGTCACTCACCAATTAAAAGAAAAAAATATTGTCAAGTTTTAGAAAAGAGAAGGTCGATGTAGCTTTATTACAGGAAACACACTTAACCGATAAGGAACATTTGAAGCTGCAACAGGGAGGATTCGGCCAGGTGTTTTTCTCATCTTTTAACTCGAAAAGTAGAGGAGTGGCCATTCTCATCTGGAAGAACCTCCCATTTCATATGCTAGGCCAAATAAAACATGAGTCCGGGCAGTTCATAATACCTTAATACATGGAGAGGAGTATGGGATTCTGAATGTAAACTGACCCCCGGCACATCCCTTTAAATTCATAACGGATACATTATGATATAGATGAAGGTATTAAAAGTAATATTAGCAAATTTGCTGCTGACACAAAGCTGGGTGGCAGGGTGAAATGTGAGGAGGCTGTTAGGAGAATACAGGGTGACCTGGACAGGCTAGGTGAGTGGACGGATGCATGGCAGATGCAGTTTAATGTGGATAAATGTGTGGTTATCCACTTTGGTGGCATGAACAGGAAGGCAGATTACTACCTAAATGGAGTCAAGTTAGGTAAAGGGGCAGTACAATGAGACCTAGGTGTTCTTGTACATTAGTCAATGAAAGCAAGCATGCAGGTACAGCAGGCAGTGAAGAAAGCTAATAGCATGCTGGCCTTCATAACAAGAGGAATTGAGTATAGAAGCAAAGAGGTCTTTCTGCTGCTGTATAGGGCCCTGGTGAGACCAGGGATATTGTGCGCAATTTTGGTCTCCAAATTTGAGAAAAGACATTCTGGCTATTGAGGGAGTGCAGTGTAGGTTCACAAGGTCAATTCCCGGAATGGCGGGACTATCTTACGCTGAAAGATTGGAGTGACTGGGCTTGTATACCCTTGGGTTTAGAAGGCTGAGAGGGGATCTGATTTGGATGTATAAGATTATTAAAGGATTGGACACTCTGGAGGCAGGAAACATGTTCCGCTGATGGGTGAGTCCCGAACCAGAGGACACAGTTTAAAAATAAGGGGTAGGCCACTTAGAACAGAGTTGAGGAGAAACATCTTCACCCAGAGAGTGGTGGGTGTATGAAATGCTCTGCCCCAGAAGGCTGTGGAGGCCAAGTCCCTGGATAGAGCTCTTAAGGATCGTGGAGTCAAGGGTTATGGGGATAAGGCAGGAACAGGATACTGATTGAGGATGATCAGCCATGATCATAATGAATGGTGGTGCTGGCTCGAAGGGCAGAATGGCCTACTCCTGCACCTATTGTCTATTGTCTATTGTCTTAAACACAGTCAAAGCTTGGAGGATGATGTGGCAGGGCAAGGGCAATTTACAAAAAACCTCCCCTTTCACTCCTATAGTGGGAACATTGGGATTTCAGCCAGGTTTGATGGGCTCTGGCTTTAAGCTTTGGGAGTCCAGAGGAATCTCCTGTCTGGGAGTCCTATTCAATGGGGAGGTCATGATATCCTTCGAACAGCTGGGTCAGAAGTTCGGGTTACCTAGGAAAGATCTCTTTTGATATTTCCAAGTCAGAGTCTTCGTACATAAAAAGACTACATTGATGGTTAATCCTTACAAATTGGACATGGAGAGGAGAGTGCTCTGGTTAGCGGGCGCTCCCTCAGTTAGCACTTTCTATCACTTAATAGGTAGTAGGGAGTGGCTATATAAAACCTGGACTCAAGAATTAGAGGTGGAAATCTCCTCAGAGATGTGGGAGTAGGACATTTGGGAAAATGTTAGGAAGATCGCTATTTGTAATAGGACTCAGGCTATTCAGTTGGAGGTACTTTATAGGGCCCACGTGGCACCAGAATGGCTTGCAAAGTTTAAGACATGAGCATCCCCAATGTGCCCCAAGTGTAAAATGGAGGTTGGTACTCTTACCCATTGTTTATGACATGCAACAAGATCTGCAGGTATTGGGATGACGTAGCGAGTGCTTTGGCAAAGGTTTTGGAACTGAGATTGGGTTGGATCCTATGTCCCTCCTTTTGGGTTTTCCAAATCTTCCCTCCCTGGGAAGAAATTGTTTACTATTCTTTCTTTCTGCACAAGGAAGAACATTTTAATGAGCTGGGTATTAGAAAATCCCCCATGACTCTCGTGCTGGCATAGGATTGTTATGGAACACATCCCCCTGGACTTCCTTACAAGTATAATGCAGCCCTTTTTGAATTATATTGACGTAGTTGTATCGGCTATATTATCCAAGGCCTTTGTCTAGCCGTGAGGACTGTGCCTATTGGTTTGGGGACCTGTGGGAGGAAGAATCCCGTATAAAAACGGGTCTACTCACTATTGCTCCCTGTGTTGGGAGCTGTGATGAGTGTGTGCTGAGTGTAGTAATTTAATTGAATGTAACTTAAGCTATCTTCTTATAACTTATTTTGTCTGTTTATTTTTTGTTTCTTTCTTATTGGTTATTTATTGAACTGTAGATTTATAGAGTTTTTTTATTCTTTTTGTGTTTTGGTAGCTGGTGAAGTAGATTAATAGTTTGTTTTTTCTTTTTGTTTTGTATTTGTTATTATATTGTACAGTGGTTATACTATTTTGTACTAGTTTTGTAATTTTGTAAAAAACCTAAAGACTTTTCTTCAATAAAGGTATTTATTAAAAAAAACTATTGGATCCGAGAGCTTGAAAGTAGGAGATTAGAAAGTTGGATAAAGGAAAAATTATGTCCAGGCTTAAAATATAACCAGCTGGTCAAAGATGTTCTTAAACCCCCTAGGGTTTTGATATCACAGTAAAGGTTAAAATATAGCAAAGTTTAAAAACAACAGGCTCATAGCCAACAACAGCAAACACAGCTGAGATTGCTGTAGGGAATAGTTTAGTGGCAATATAGATAAATCCAACGCTTCATGACAGAGCAGGAAAAAAAGCAAACGATCACACTGAGGAAAGTTTCAAACTAACAGGCACGAGTACTGTACAGAAGGATTCCGAAACTAACTCAGTATGTAAGGTTTGACAAGGATATTAGTCAAACCAGTTAGAGGGAACTGCTGATCTATCAACTTCATGTGAAACTGAACAAAGCTGTTTGCTAATGCTTGAAGAATGTCAATCATATTCTGGTTGAGTGTTCCCAGAAGTGTTAAAAAAATTGCATTTATAGAGTGCTTTTCATGATCTCAGGATATCCTAACAAGCTTCATAGTCAATCAGTATTTTTTTGAAATGGAAGCATTGTTGTAATGTGGGAGACAGGGCAACCAATTTGCATGAAGCAAACTCCCACAAACACTGGTGTGATAGTGACCTGATAATTGTTGACCAGTTGACTGGGGGATAAATATTGGTCTTGATCCTTTTGCCTTTCTCGGAAATAGTGCACTGGATCTTGCACATCCACCTGAAAGGGCAGACATGTCTTAACTTCTTATCCAAAAGACATCACAGCATTGGACTACTGCTCTAACATTTAACGTTCCCCAAACCTGAAATTAGACTAAAACCTACAATCTTCAGAATAGGAAGCAAGACTTGGCTGAGATGCGGCTTACAGCGTTATCTTTTTATCTAGTCAAGTGAAGGTTTGTGCTAAAAGAATATAGGTACTCCATCTACATTCAAGATCAGATAGTCAGAACAGTATTCCACACTTGATAGTTCTTGAGGAGAGGACAACATTTTAATGCCAAAGAGAAATATGGAGCCTGGTGCCAACTTGTATTAGACATGGAAGGTGATCCCTGGACTAGAATCAGATCAACTTCATTTTGGAACTCTTTACAGCTATGAGGAGCTGGCTCTTGGCTCTGCATCCCCAGACAGCTTAATGAGATTTCAGAGCACAACTGCCTTCAGTCACATATGCAATCAAGAGTGAGTTAAAGATTGGCAAGTTTCTTTGGGATAATTGCAGGGATGAAAGGATCATTTACCTGTTTGGTGACAGCCTGGTCAGAGTTGCTCAACAGGCCATGGTTATTCTGAATTCAGCCAGCTCCCAAACCACAGCAATTAGTGTAATTTGATTTGGGAAAGAGGTATGAAAGTGAGCATTAGTGCCTTTGTGCAAAGGCCCGAATACAAACTGTGAACACATGTACATCAGCCTTTCTCATCTGTCTAGCAAAGCTCCTCTGGCACAATGACCATGTGGGGGCAAGGCTCTCCAAGCCTATAGTTAAAGTTTGAAATACCTATATTCTTAATGCAACCCTCTCCACAAGTACTTTGATATACATTGTCTTTATAAAATTGAGTAGTTCATTTTTAATGTATTAACTTTCAACAATTAATAGCTACAGTAATTAACTATAAAATTGAAACATGTTCTGATCATGAAAATTTATGTATATTGATATAGTTAACGAGGAAGGTAATGGATATGAGAAGAGAGCTTGCTGCATGTAACACTGGCCTGAATGTCACAGAAAAGTCTATTTAACCATTCACTAAAATGAAAGGAAGAACTTGCATTTAAAAAGGACTTTCTGATGCACTTGCCAGTCAGTCACATACTTTTGAAGTGTATTCATCACTGTAATATGCAATTAACTTGCATACAGCAAGATTTCACAAGCAATAATTAAACAACGACTTGTTAAGCAGTTCTCATAATGTAGATAGATAGATAATATTTAACAGGACACAAGGTAAATTACATTTGTCCTTCTTCATAGATTGCCATGGGATCTTTTACATCTACCTGACTGACAGATCTTAATGCCTCATTCAGGAAAACTCTGATATTGCAGCACTCAGAGACAATGCTGTGCCCACTGAGTTGTGCTAACACTGTCACTGTGGCAGTCATCAACATTGTGTAACTGAAGAAATTAAGGATTTTTGTCACTTTGTTATCTTCCTTGGGTCATACATATCCTCCACAAATATTCAACTGCTCTTTGAATATAATTTTCAAAAACATTAAATCATCTGACTATATTTCTGGACTTTGTTCAAATTAATATTTTTCTGCTGTTAGACCCATTGATAATAGCAAACACTTCGTTTGATGTGAAGACAAAAGTCTAATTTCTTTCCGCATTTGCACATGACTAAGCCTCTTTCTTAGGGCACCAAGATCTATCACAAATTTCTATGGAAATTATTTTTAAATAAGCTTGGAAGCACTTTCAAACAGTCTCCAGCTGCTTTTTAAAAAAATAATGCCAAATAATATTTTTTTAGAATAGGAGGCAGCTTCTTTAATATTATAGAATATAATAACCTGCAATGAATTTCCAAACAATAAATTCAGTTCATATATTGTAACAGACAACTGACTGGAAGTGAAAACATCTTCTGTCTAGCTCTGTCCTATTTGTATTGTGATGTACAATCACAGGATATTGTTATTTTCGGGACTCAGATTCAAAAGAGGAATGACACTAGATTCACATTTTCAGTTCCACCAAGGTGACCTTTTTTGTAACTAACGTTAGAAAATCATTCTGAGCAATGAACTAAGGACAGTTTTTCTAAGAAAGTATGTGACCTAAGTTTAAATAATATGATCAGCTACCTGGAGAGTCAATTGCTGAATGTTTACAGTGTTGTGTTTTATGACCTACACAGAAACAAATGGTCAGGGGCCAAAAATAAGTTCAATTCAGAAGGTGAGACCTCATCCTAGTAGTAGGATTTTTTTTAAATGTTGTAAAAATCTCCAGGTTGTGACAGTCTACATTGTGGAAGTCTCCAGGTGGTGAATGTTGGTAAAGCTGTCAGAATTCAGCTGTCAGGGTGTTACGGTGGTTCAGTGGCTAGCCATGCTGCCTCACAGTGCCAGAAACCTGGGTTTGATTCTAGCCTTGGGTGACTGTCTGTGTGGAGTTTACACATTCTCCCCACGTCTATATGGGTTTCCCCTGCATGCTCTGGTTTCCTCCCACCGTCCAAAGATGTGCAAGACAGGTGAATTGGCCATGCTAAATTGCCCATAGTGTTAGCTGCATTAGTTAGGGAGAAATTGGTCTGGGTGGGTTACTCTTCTGAGGGTTGATGTTGACTTGTTGGGCCAAATGGCCTCTTTCCACACTGTAGGGAATCTAAACTGGAAAGAGTCAGTTCAATAAGAAAACTTTAAGTTAAGATACAAATGATACTACTTCATTGGGATTGAATGATTGCAGAGGATATTGCTGGGAAAAGGTTGAATCTTCCTTTTTTGCTTTCATATTAAGATCTTTCTAAATCATCTTAAATGTGGATAGTTTTGTTTTTCTTTTCTTTTGTGTATTAAATGTGTTCTTGTGTCCACTCCCTCATGTGATCTGGCCTGCCAGCACTGGCCCTGACCTGTCCAGACAACTGGCAGGTGAACACAAATTACTTTGTCCATGACAGCCCTACCTCTCAGACTGGCCCCTATGGAGACAACAGACTCATGCACATGCTAAGGTGATGTAGCATACTGATGTACGACAAGATGTACACGCCCTTGATCAAGGACTGCTGCACAGCATGGATACCTGCCTGGTTATCTGACTGTGCTAGTTGCCAATGCAAGGCAAGGCATAGTATAGCAGACATGTATGCTATGGGTATTCTGGTGGGTACCAGGTGAATGTGTGCTGAGAAAGCAAAGAAGCATCCCTGGTAGACAGTCTGGTCCAGGCAGTGAAATGGGTTCCTTTACCTGTGTGGTACCTGTTTCCGATGTAGCCATTTCCTGTTGGCTACTGGTGTGCCCTCTCAGAGGGACATAGTGTCAGTGTATTGGAGGATGCCAGTATGGTGGCATTGCTTCTCTGAGAGTGGAGTGGCCAACGTCTATGGTGAAAGCTTGTGTGAGGCTGGTGCTAGAGGACTGTGCCTTGCTCACTCATTCAGATGTGGCCAACATGGGTTTCCTGGAGCAAGCAGCATGTTGAACCCACCCTGGATCCCATGTCGAGTTTTCCTGACATCTAGTTTGTATGGTAGGTTTGATAAGAGCACAATTCATGGTGAGTTGGCCCGTTAACAAGATATTCAACAAATAGCAAAGATTGTCACTTGGGAACTCACCACAGTGAGTGAGAATCTTGGCACGTCACTTGAGAAAAGGATGAATATGGATATTCCTCAAAAGGGGAATGTAAGATCTTGTGGCCCTGCAGGTAATCCTCCTGCCTCTGAATCAGAAGTTCCAGTTTCAGGTCCCACTCTAGGACATAGTGGCCACATTCCTTAATGTGCCCATGGCAAGTAATAAGAGTGGTAGAGATTTCTGAGGAGCTATGCTGGATGTGGAATGATGATTGTCAAACTGTAGCCACTTGCTTCTGTCTGACAGACATCAATGTCAATTGTCCCTTGAGGAATGTGGCTAATTATTGACAGACTGCTTGAAGAAAAAGTTATGTCAGCTTGGAGAATTCTGATGGCTAAAAATGGGATGTGCATTGTTTAATCTTCATGAAACCAGACAAGTCAGCCAACAAAGAAATCTTCTGCTTCCTAGCACCAGCTCAGTGATGGTTTACAGACAGCAGAGCCACTAGTCTTCATGTTCCTTCATACTGCTCTTGCACTCAACATTACTTTGATATAGATCCATGATAGCTGCTTTCTTCATACATAAAGAGTTTGCAGTGGCCGGAATAAACTTGAAGACCTTATGTCTTTGTGAAATGCCTACTCCCAAAGGTACTCTGCTATTAACTTTCTTGCCATAGCTGTGTCAACCATTTCCTTTACAAATTCCTATGTCCACCTTTATATTATGGCATTTCAGTTCTATTCCTATGATTGCAGCATTTTGATTAGCATTTCACAGCACCTAAGCCACCCAGCACAATGAAAACTCAACCTGTGATGAACTTTTCTGCTTGTTAAACTGTTTTGCTAATCAACTATAATGAAAGTCTTAACTTTACTCATATTACCAGTGCCAACTTTTTCCATTATAATTTCCTTTATACCTCATTTAAATGAATCTTGTAATTCTTGCTGCTGAACGAAAACAGTTGTGCATGCTCACTTTATAAATAAATGCATCCAAGGCATGTGGGCATGGCCAGCACTTGTCGCCCATCCCTAGTTGCCCTTGAGAAAGTGGTGGTAGCCTTCTCGAACTTCTGCAGGCTATTTGGTGTAGGTAGACTCACAATACTGTTAAGGAAGGAATTTCAATATTTTGACCCAGTGACAATGAGAGAACAGTGATATACTTCCATGGAACATTTCAGAGAACACCACTGGGACACCCGGACCAACCAACCCAACCACTCCGTGGCTCAACACTTCAACTCCCCCTCCCACTCCACCAAGGACATGCAGGTGGAACCCTCCAACCACAAGGGTAGAACTCAGATTTCTCCAGTTTCCTCATTTCCCCTCTCCCCACCTTGTCTCAGACCCAACCCTCGAACTCAGCACCACCTTCCTAACCTGCAATCTTCTTCCTGACCTCTCCGCCCCCATTCCGGCCTATCACCCTCACCTTATCACCCTCACCTTAACCTCCTTCCACCTATCGCATTTCCAACGCCCCTCCCCCAAGTCCCTCCTCCCTACCTTTTATCTTAGCCTGCTTGGCACACTTTCCTCATTCCTGAAGAAGGGCTCATGCTCGAAACGTCAATTCTCCTGCTCCTTGGATGCTGCCTGATCTGCTGCGCTTTTCCAGCAACACATTTTCAGCTCTGATCTCCAGCACCTGCAGTCCTCGCTTTCTCCCATACTTCCAAGTTAGCATGGTGAGTGGCTCGGAGGGGAACTTGCAGGCAGGGGTGTGCCCACTGGTCATCTAGATTGTCCCACCTCTTACAAGCTGGTGGATGTATTGGTTTGAGCTTATGCTATCCTGTCGGCCACTGATCCAAGCTTCCGCAACCAACTTCACTGTCCCTCTCCTCAATCAATGATGAAAATAAAAACAAATTTGACTAATGTTTTAACTTATAGCCTTCTAAATTAATTGAATTTGATTAGTAATTAATTTGTAACGTGATAGATATAAAATAGTTCATGATCTCCAAATATTAATTCATAATCATTATACCACTTATTGTTTGAAATGGAGGTATTAAAAGTGCATCTTGGATTTGTATCAGTGATTCACAATCTCTGATAAGTAGGTTGGAGAAGTGCTATTTAGTCACCAGACAGTCTTCAGTGCCATTCTCTTACCTGTTTCTCATCTACCTCCACATTCTTCTTTTACAAATGACAATCTAACTCCCTTTTGAATACCTTGATGATCCCACATCCACACATAACACGTCAAATTTTTAAAAGGCATATTTTTCAATTAGAGACACGTTATTTCAAGGTCAACAGCAGAGTTATTGTTATCAGTGGGGAATGTTTGCAGGAAAGCTCAGTGAATTAAGTGCCAATCACTAAAGTGGGCAGCAGTAAACTATTCTCTGGATCATGGACCCCAGATCTGGATCAAGTGCCACCCTCTGAGAGATATTGGCCAGTTAAAGGGCAGCAACTCTCCATTGCACAATTGGGACTGGTGGGAGGTGGCATTATTGCTAAGCTGAAGAAGGGTTACAACCAAAACGTTGACTTCTCCACCTCCTGATGCTGCCTGGCTTGCTGTGCTCTTCCAGCCTCCTGCTTGTCTACCTTGGATTCCAGCATTTGCAGTTCTTTTTTGTCTCTAAGGCTATTAATCCAGACATTTATATGTTCTGGGGTCCAGGTACTGAATCCTGACAAGGCAAATGATGGAATTTGAGTTCAATAAAAAACCTGAAATAAAGTCTCATGGTGACCATGAAAACATTGACAGTTTTTGGGGACTATATAAGATCGAGGAGCAGAATTAGGCTATTCGGCCCATCAAGTCTGCTCTGTCATTCAATCATTGTTGATATGTTTCCCAACCCCAATCTTGTGTGTTGTAAGTTGTGGGGAAAGCCCATCTGCTTTGTAATGTCCTTTCGGGAGGGAAATCTGCTCTTCTTCCCTCATCTGGTCTACGTGTGATTCCAGACACACACAAGACCATAAGACATAGGAGTGGAAGTAAGGCCATTCGGCCCATTGAGTCCACTCCGTCATTCAATGATGGCTGATGGGCATTTCAACTCCACTCACCCGCATTCTCCCCGTAGCCCTTAATTCCTTGTGACATCAAGAATTTATCAATCTCTGCCTTGAAGACATTTAGCGTCCCAGCCTCCACTGCACTCTGCGGCAATGAATTCCACAGGCCCACCACTCTCTGGCTGAAGAAATGTCTCCGCATTTCTGTTCTGAATTTACCCCCTCTAATTCTAAGGCTGTGTCCACGGGTCCTAGTCTCCTCGCCTAACGGAAACAATTTCCTAGCGTCCACCCTTTCCAAGCCATGTATTATCTTGTAAGTTTCTATTAGATCTCCCCTTAATCTTCTAAACTCCAATGAATACAATCCCAGGATCCTCACCCGTTCCTCTATGTTAGACCTACCATTCCAAGGATCATCCTTGTGAATCTCCGCTGGACACGCTCCAGTGTCAGTATGAATGTGGTTGGCTCTTAACTAAACAAGCCATTCAGTTGTAACAATCACTAGAAAGTCTCAAAACAGAAATGAAACTGAATGCATTCATCTGATTAAGGCACCAGAAAGGATACAGGCAAACACAGCCCTGTCAATCCTGTAAGGTTCTGCTTCCTAACGTCCATTGCGGGGGGGAGGGGGCAAAATTGGGAGAGCTCGTCAAGCAACAGCCTGACATAGTCAAACGTACATAATCATCTCTTACAGACAGTGTCCCACACACCACCATTACCATCCTTGGATATGCGAGTCTGACCTGCAGGACCCCAGACCCAGCAAAGGTAGCAGCGCAGTCACATACACTTCGGAGGAAGCTGCCGGAGGAGTCCTTAATATTGACTCCAGACTCCATGAAGCTTCATGGCAACAGGTCAAACATGAGCAAGGAAAACTCCTGCTGATGACCCCACACTGTCTTCCTTTGGCTGATGAATCAGTACTCCTCCATGTTGAACAACACTGGAAGGAAGCACTGAGGGTGGTAAAGTAATAAAATATACACTGGGTAGGGGAGTTCAATCACTGGCTTTATTTTTTTTCTTTTGTTTTACAGGAGCAGAACCCCTGACACTCCTGGTTTTTTTTTCCTTTTTTTTGTTTTTTCTTTACCCCCTCACTACCGCCTAACTGCGGTAGTGCTTATTTTTAACACTGGCTATAGACAGCCAGAAAGGGTTAGATGATTGGTTGTATCAGAATTTCAATAATTAATTGTTACTCTCAGCTGTAATGTTTGGAAGGACTATGTGTTGCATGGAAACAGGGTGGGCTCCCAATCTATCAAATCTTCTTTTTATTTTTAAAACTGCAAAAAACAAACTGGCCAAAGTGATACAAGAGTCAGGCAGCATTCAAGAAGCAGGAAAATCGACATTTCGGGCAAAAGGCTTTTGCCCGAAACGTCGATTTTCTTGCTCCTCGGATGCTGCCTGACCAGCTGTGCTTTTCCAGCACTCCTCTAACCTTGACTCTAATCTCCAGCCTCTGCAGTACCTACTTTCGCCAAAGTGATACAAGAACCTATTCATGACTTCAGACTGGGTTGAGAGTAATCAGCACCTAATTGTTTTTGATGTTTTTAAAATTTCATTCAAAGACCTCAGACCTTCTAGATCTGATAAATCAAAAATTTGTGCTGAACATCCTGAAAAGACTGCAGTGTCATTCGTCCAATTAATTAAATGAAAAGAGCAAATTTTGCCTGAATGCAGATTCAGACGAGTTCAAGAGTTGAAGAAAAACCATGCTAAAGAATCTATATGGCCATGATGCAGATGCTAACCATCCTTGCAGTGTATGCTATTCATAATGTTTGTCTTCTGATACTTATCAAAATATTCATTATTGACACAGTTGGCTTCAATCTGCTGCCATTTCCTTAATTTTAGAGTACTCTTATGACGCACATGAATAAATGACACATTGCTCAGAATAGAAAGAGAAAATAAAAGCTAAGACGTTACAGTGCATTTCATCAAAGAACTGGGATGAGGCACAATTCTCAATATTAAAGGAGTAAACCTTTATTTTAAATATTGCATTTTAAAGGGAACATTTGCAAATAGAAATGTGTGAGAATTTTATTAATGTTTTATATCATGTTCAGTTTTGACAAGCACATTTTTATTAAAGTAGCTCTTTTAAACTCATTTTCTTTGTGTTGCAAACTGATTGATTGCTGCTGGTGAGACCATCAGACCAGATTATTAAAGAAGGCATATGGGAATTTGAAGTAGGAATATTCGTGCAAAACTTTCTTTGCATGGAGACATTTTTAAATTAAAAAGCATACAAATGGGAAAATTAATGTGACTGGGAAGTCAAAGTTAGATAAACTCTTCTGAAAGAAAAAGACTTACATTTATATAGCACCTTTCATGTTTGCAAACTATCACAAAGTACTGACAGCCAATGTAATGGATTTTGAAGTGAGTCACCATTGTAATGTAGGAAATGCAACAGCCCACAAGTTCCCACAAACAATAATATTGTTGTGACTAGATAATCTGAGTGATGTCAATTGATGGTTCATAATACAGAACACCAGGAAAACCTTCTCTGCTCTTTGAAGTTGTGCATTACGAAACCCAAGGTACCATGATCGGAGCAGATGTTTCTTAGGTCTGATATTTCATCTGAAAGACAGGACCTCCAATAGTGCAGCACTCTCATACATTGACTCCTTGTCACTTACAAATGGTGGAAGGAGTGGGATACAGAGAAAATAAAAACAAAAATTGCTGGAGAAACTCAGCAGGTCTGGCAGCATCAGAAGAGAGAAAGAAAAGTTAACATTTTGAGTCCAGTGACTCCTCTTCAGAACTGTTTGGAATGGTTCTAGAGAAGGGCACTGGATTCAAGATGTTATCTCTGATCTCATTCCACAGATTCTGCCATACCTGCAGGGTTTCATCTGCCATTTCTGTTTCTGTTTCAAGATCTTCAGCAACCATGTTTTTTTCTTTATTACAGAGAAAATACAGCTGTTGAATAATAATGTACTATTCAATATTATCAAGCTGTAGCTTTATGGAAATTGAATTCATGTTTTTAAACAAATCAACCAATCATCTAGTGACAAGGGCAGTCCACTACAACATTATTTTGATAGGGGCAGAATACAATAAGCAAAGCTACTTTAAACCTTTTTTCTTATGCAGCGAGTTGTTGTAATCTTGATTTTAAATACCTCTATCAAATTTGCTATCAACCTTTTCTTCTCCAGGGAGAACAGTCCCCGCTTCTCCATCTATTTACATAATTGAAGTTCCTCATCCCTTGAACCATTCTCGTGTTTTTTTAAATGGATCTTATTTAATGCTTTTGCATCCTTCCTAAAGTGTCCTAAATTGGGCACCATTCTTCAGTTGAGGCGATACAGTGAAGAGTACTATTGGACTTGAAATGTAAACTGCTCCTCTGTCCATAGAGCTGCTGAGTTTCTACAGGCTTTTCTGATTTATTTCAGGTCTTTAAATGAGGTTGTGCCTGTGTTGTACACAGGCCTAACACCTTGCTTTTGTACTCTGTGTCCCTATTATGTCCAAGATCTTGAATAAAGGGAACAAAGTTGTGGAACTTACATGCTCTCAAGATTTCATGGAGGTTTTGGCCTGTATATTGAATTCTAAGTAAAATGCTCATGTTGCGATAGTTCTTAGTTAATGCCAAACAATCTGGTAAATCAGGTAAAAACAAGGACTGCAGATGCAGGAAACCAGATTCTAGATTAGAGTGGTGCTGGAAAAGCACAGCAGTTTAGGCAGCATCCGATGCTGCCTGAACTGCTGTGCTTTTCCAGCACCACTCTAATCTAGAACCTGGTAAATCAACTTTATAAATATTGAACTGCATTCCATACCATAAAATTTTGATTATTGTTTAGAATTAATTTGTCATTTATCACTCTCAAATCTTACAATTCAGTCCTGTTCTTTATTTTGCTTAAGACTTTAAATTGAATTAAATGTAATTTGATTTAACATATTTTAATCTAATTATACATTTCCGGCTTTGAACTCTGCACGCCTTCCCAAACTGGAAAAGCGTAATTGCAATGAATCGCTATACTTGAAAAGTGTGGTGCTGGAAAACACAGCAGGTCAGGCAGCATCCGAGGTGCAGGAGAATCGACGTTTCGGGATAAGCCCTTCTTCATTCCTGAAGAAGGGTTTATGCCTGAAACGTCGATTCTCCTGCTCCTCAGATGCTGCCTGGCCTGCTGTGTTTTTCCAGCACCACACTTTTCAACTCTGGTCTCCAGCATCTGCAGCCCTCACTTTCTCCTAATGAATCGCTATACTGTTGACTAACAAACTCTGGATTAGTGGTGCTGGAAAAGCACAGCAGGTCAGGCAGCATCCGAGCAGCAGCAAAATCGACGTTTCGGGCAAAAGCCCTTCATCAGGAATAATGAAGGGCTTTTGCCCGAAACGTCGATTTTACTGCTCCTCGGATGCTGCCTGACCTGCTGTGCTTTTCCAGCACCACTAATCCAGAGTCTGGTTTCTAGCATCTGCACTCATTGTTTTTATCTTGTTGACTAACAAAATCTAGGGTCTTTAGATGCAACAAACTATGAATATAGCATTTTCTTCCTTGAAATGGCATTCGTAATGTTCTGACTTATGTAACACACCACTGGACATCTTCTCCACATTGAAGGACGCTACAAAAGTCCAGTTTGCAAGCTTATTCTGGATAGACAAATGATAATGAGCTGCTTCATGGAAAAGCATTTCACAATCAGCTCCTGAATTCGTTATAACGCACTAATTCCCCCACCACAACCTTAAATTGTTGATTAAAAATACACACAGAACATTCTTATTCAAAAAACTTCTACCGCCATCTAAAATATTACACCATTCAAGCCCTTTGCAAATTGACACATACAGAAAAACTTGCAAACTCAGACACAAACAGCGTCATCACATCACGTGCGGAACCTCACGACGTCACGACTTTACGACATGTAGCTCCGCCCCATCCCAGACTTACCATGTGTCCCTGCCCAGTAGTCACGTGCTTGCGGGAGGACCCAGGAGGCAGAAGACCTGTTCTTGGCCCGTGTGCCAGGGTAGGGAGCCTCGGTTGTCAGGGGTGCGGCTAGGTTTGCAGGGGAGGGGCCGTGGTTGTCAGGGGCGTGGCCAGGTTGCCAGGGGAGGTGCCTTGGTTGTCAGGGGTGTGGCCAGGTTACCAGGGGTGGTGCCTTGGTTGTCAGGGGTGTGGCCAGGTTGCCAGGGGAGGTGCCTTAGTTGTCAGGGGTGTGGCCAGGTTACCAGGGGAGGTGTCTTGGTTGTCAGGGGTGTGGCCAAGTTGCCATGGGAGGGTCCCTAGTTGTGAGGGGCGGGCGCGCAGTCCTTGAGCGTACGGGAGCGCGCGGTGGCAGCGTCGACGCAGCGGCAGTGTTGGCGGGTGCAGGTGAGCAGCACCGTTCTGGGGAATTGACGCGGCCGTTGGTTCCCGTTAACGGTCACACCGACCGTTCCTCAGAACCGGTGGGTAAAAGACCCACCGAGTGGGTGGGAGTGCGTCGCCTTGATTACCAACGGAGTCCCGTGGGCAGCGAGTGTCCGGCCTGATGTTTGGGGGCTGGCGTGTGAGGAGAAATGGTTTGCGGGGGGAGTGAGTCAGGACTTGTTGTTGTCGTTTGGCCTTTGGGCCTTGCCCAATACTCGGGGCGGCTTAAAATGGGCGCTGATCGTGCAGAGGAGGCGAAGGGGTTCTCCACATGTGACAGGAACTGCAGCAGACCCACTGTGGCTTTGCAAGTAGTTACAGCGTGGAGAGAGAGAGAGAGAGAAAAGGGGTGGAGTTTTATCTCTTTAAAGCTGCCCTTTTAAAGTGTATTTTATATTTGCAATTTTATTTTCGAGCGAATGTCTCATACGTGTCGTGCTTGCTGTGAATTCCTTTTAAAAATTGTGCCCACTTTGTAATAAAATGCGTTTTTGTTAAATTGCAGGTGAATTGACATTGGGGGGTGGTGGTGGTGAAGATTGGCAAAAAGGATCGTATTGAGGGGAGGCTTACAGGACCCACCAGCCATGAACGTAATCAAAGGTGGCCTGGCACTGTTCTCTGCCAACTCGTGTTCAGCCTACACAGAATTAGCCAGAAAAATTTCAGAGTAAGCAAATATTCTTTTTTTATAAAGTTATCACTATATATTACTCTGGATTGACTGATTTTTCTATTTTAGAAACAATCTGTGCAGTGCTATGTTTTAAAGCATTTTTTTATAAATCATAAAATTGTACAGAAAGAGACCCTATTGCCTGTTGAGTCTGTACAAGCAAAAATACATTGCTACCTACGCAAGTCCCACTTTCCCAGACTAGGCTTGCAGCCTTGGATAAATACCAAATATCATAACATTCAAGTACTTTTTAAAGGTTGTGAGGTTACTTTCCTCAACTACTCTCCCAGGTACTGCATTCCAGGCACCCACCATGTAGGTGAAAAACCATTTCCTCAAAACCACTCTAAATCTACTTCCTTTCAATTTAAAAGTGTGCCTCTTTGACTTAACAGTTCATCTAAGGGGAACAACTGCTTTACATGCCCCTCATAATCTTATACACCGCTATCAGGTTCCTCCCTCAACCGTCTCTGCTCCACCAAAAATAACCTGAGCTAATCCAATCTTTTTTTCATGGTTGAAATGCTCTATACCAGACAACATCCTGGTGAATGTTTACCATTCATAATGAAATGGGCACATATTGCTACTTCCTTTTTACTTCTATTAATATCATAAGCCTGATTTCTTTTTTTGGTTTTTGCTTATGGTTTGCTACAGCGGAGTTAACCTATTCTTGCGTACTCCTATATAGACCTACGTATATATGTGCAACTGATTCATGTATGGAGTCACCTTGGGAGAGTTAGTATGTTAACTGCTATTCATTGCTTGATAGAGGTGCTCATTTTATTGAGCAATCATAACATTTGCCAAATTATAGGCATATGTTCTTGAATACTATAAAATGTTATGCAAACTCCCAGTATTTTTAATGTCCCTTAATAAAAATGCTACAAACAGAATAAACTATTCTGCATTGTATCATGTGAACGAAAGTACTATTTGGACACTAGATTTCACAGTAGATTGAAGATGCAAACTTCAGTATAGACTATGTATTCTAAAAGAACAATTAGATGTAATACTGATTTATTTCAGCTTATTTCTACCTTTTCATCTTTTATTCTTGGGAGGGAGTATGAAGTGTTTTTTTTCGCCCTCATTTCTTGTTCAGTTCAAACTGTTTTTGGTCAGTAAACTTAGTACCTTTTTTACATTTTAATATTTACAAATTTTAAGAGGAAAGGTGTGCATTTTTTTTCCACTTGTGCAGCATTTTAATTGTGTGTAATGCAGTCTTTTTAAGTAAATTGAGTGTATCTAGCAGGAATTGATTATAGCATTTTCTTAGTACCTCTATGTTGCACCATTGCTGACTTTGATGACATGGTGAACATTTGTTCCACCTGCTGGTGCAGAATTGTAAAGATCAGGTATTTGTTGTGGTAGATGAACCCCAGCAGTTCAAATGTCATAAATGGGTCCCATGCCCTTGATTTTTGTCAAGTTGCTGAAGTCGGCAACATTTCCTGCTCTGTTCACTATCCAGTGAAGCTTTGAAAGTGGGCTTGTGGACATGTCAAGTGAGGACATGTCTATAATAGCTACAATGCTTGAAGATTCTGCTACTGCCCTCTATAGGAGAATGGTGGATTACATAAATCTGACCTTCCCTCCTGCTGCTCCCATGATTACAAAGTCTGTTGACAGACCGAAGATTAACAGGGGGCAATCAGTGACCATGCAGCCAAAAACATGAGAAAGCATTTTCATGAAAGGGGGCTACAAAATGCTTAGAAAACACTGGCTTCTGTGAATGGCTATTAAATGTTGGAGTTTAACTATTGAAAGTCAAAGAAAATAACATGCAAAGAATTGTAGGTTTGGTAGGGATTTTGCACCTTTATAAATTAATTTAACCAGGAAGTAATTTTAAAGTAACTGGATTTGTGCACCTTATTAAAATCCTGTTCTGGAGCCCGGACTGTCATGTTGCTCGATGAGTCACTGATTTCTCTTCAAAGAATGAATCTTTACATCCTGTCCAGTTGAATGGGTTTTCAATATGCTTGCCGCAGAGTGAATATTTACTAGTAATTTGGATATAGTTATTCAAATAATTCATTTATGTTCACTTTGAACATAAGGCTTTCTTCTGTCTTTTTTAAATTTGATTTTTAAAAAATCTTTTGTGACTTTATTGCTTTATTGGAATACACTTTACCTTGGTCTGCCCTAGATTTGAGCTTTTTTTCTCCTGAACTGAACATTGTATAAAGCCTAGTGAGGTGTGCCGCAAGTATAAAAGATTTCCACTACCTCAGTGAAGTCACTAGTTTTCAAATGTGAGCAGTTTATTCAACAATAATGTGCCATTATAGGAAAGGCAGACCTGTCATTTGCCCATTAAGCAGCATGGACAGTTTCCAACTGAGGTGATCATTGAGTGATTATGCCTGACAAGCCATCAATTTTAAAAAAAAAATTCTCTATTCCGCTTTCCTCCAGTTATTAGAGCATCCAGCTTATTTGTGGTGTCTACCCATGTATTCACTAGGAAGATGAAGAAGCATTGTAGCCCAGACAAATAGTCAATTCTGGGATTAGGTGTTCATTGTGCTGGGCCACTTCACTACATTGTTGATTAAATGTCATTTTTAGTTTGGTCACGCATATGAACGAAATTAAGATTGCCAGTTGTTGTCAGTGTTATTCTATAGTGACTATTATAATAAATATGCTTGAATGTAAATTTTATAGGTAAGTATTAGTACTTCCTTTCTATCTCTGACCCACTGCTCCCCCAAAAGAGTTATATACTTTTTTAATCTCAGTATTTTTGATTACCCTTTTAAAGACATGTCCTGTGCCATAATTTTATGTAAAAGTCAACAATATGGTTTTTGAGGAACGATTTATTTGAGGGTTATTCCTCATCTTCAATTTTAGGCGACTTGGCGTAGAACCGGGTAAAGTTCAAGTCTACCAAGAAGCTAACAGAGGTAAGTGCACAGTGTAAAATATTTTAGTTTAATAAAGTTTCTTGGGAACTTTGCTTTCAGGGCTTATTTGCACTCTAAGCGTTGCTTTGTGAAGTACTGTTCTTCCTCATGTATAGCTTTTGTCTCTTAAAAATAACATTTGACCTGGGGTTATGCAAGAGGTGAAATTGCTGTGTCATCAAGACATGTAATTTTAAGGATTATTTGAATACTTTAAGGTTAACACTGATGAAATAGAGCAAATGTTTCAAAACAGCAGTGTTACATTACATTTGCTAAGCTTGAAGCATCTGGTAGAAGATGTTTTATAATTCATCCCAGTTAAGATTTTCAATTTGGAAACCGCCACTGAGAGTCATTGTTATTCAGCACAGAAACAGACCTTTCAGTACAATTTGTCCATGCTGACCAGATATCCTAAACTGATCTAGTCCAGTTTGCCAGCATTTGACACCTATCCCTCTAAGCCCTTCCGATTCATGTACCCATACAGATGTCTTTTCGAAATGTTGTATTTATCCCAGCCTCCAGCACTTCGTGTGGCAGCTCTTTCCATACAAACAACCTGTGCGGAAAAGTTGCATCTCAGGTCTGTTTTAGGTCTTTACCTCCTCACCCTAAATCTATATCCTCTAGTTTTGGACTCCCCTACCCTGGGAAAAAGGTGAAGAGCTTATGCTTGAAATGTTGACTCTCCTGCTTCTCCGGATGCTGCCTGACTTGCAGTGCTTTTCCAGCACCACACTTTTGACTCTGATCTCCAGCATCTGCAGTCCTTACATTCTCCTGGGGGAAAAAAGACTTGGCTATTCACCCTATCCATGCACCTCATGATTTTATAAACCTTTATAAGGTCACCCTCAGTCTTCCAAGCTCCAGGGAATAAAAGCCCCAGCCTATTCAGCGTCTCCCTATTATCCAAGCCCTCCGGTTCCTGTAACATCCTTGTAATTCATTTCAGAACTCTTTCAAGTTTAACAATATCTTTTCTATAGCAGGGAGACCAGAATTGAATGCAGTATTCTAAAAGTGGCCTAATCAATTACCCATATAGCTGCAACATGACATCCCAACTCCTACGCTCAATGCACTGACTAATGAAGGCAAGAGTACAAAAAAGCTCCCCCACATATCTACCTGTTTCAAGGGATTATGCAACTGGACCCCTAGGTTTCTCAATTGGTCACAGGCCTCCAGTTTGAGAGAGAGTCCTCTGTCTCTGAACTTCAAGCTAATTTTGTACCCAATTGTTTAGCTCACAATTGTTTGGTTTCAGCAACACCAAATCCTGCTAAACAGTCCACCATGTGGAATCTTGTTGATTGCCTTGCTGAAGACCATATAGACAATATCCACTGCTCTGCTTTCATCCATCATCTTTCTCACTTCAAACAAAACTCAAATCAATTTAGCAAGACACGCTTTCTCGCACACAAAGCCATGTTGATTGACCCTATGTGCGAGAAAGCGCATCTCACTAAATTGGTTGAGATTTTTCTAAGTGACAAGAAGATTGTCTACTGCTCTGCTTTCATCATTGTCTTCAGCAAAGCATTCAACAAGGTTCTGCATGGTAGACTGGTTAGCAGGGTTAGATCGTGTAGAATCCAAGGGGAGCTAGCCAGTTGGACACACAACGGCTTGAAGTTAAGAGACGGGGCTGTCTTTCAGACTGGAGGCCTGTGACGAATGGATCCAGAGTCTCAAGGATCAGCGCTGGGTCCACTGCTTTACATCATTTACATAAATGATTTTAGATGTGAATATAGGAGGCGCGATTAGTAAGTTTACAGATGACAAAGTTGGCAGTGTAGTGGACAGTGAAGAAAGTTACCGCAGAATACAAGGGGACCTTCACCAGATGGGCCAGATTTCAACTCCCCTGCTCATTGGATACTGCCTGACCTCCTGTGCTTTTCCAGCACCACATTTGTTGACTTTGACTCTCCAGCATCTGGAGTCCTCACCTTTCTCCTAATTAGTCATTACCTGTCCAAATGCATGTGAATCCTGTCACTCAATGCCCTCCAGCAACTTGCCCACCACTGGTGTGAAGCTCGCTAGTCTATAGTTCTCTGGCTTTTCCTTATCACCTTTCTTAAATATTGGAAATACATTAGCCAATCTCCAGTCTTCTGGCACCTCATCTGTGGTTATCAATGATACAAGTATCTTAGCAAAGGGCCCTTGCTTCCCACAAACTTGTGGAAACACTTAATCAGGTCCCAGGGTTATCCACCTTTTATGCATTTTGAGTACCACCACTTCTGTAATATGGCCACTATATACTTATTTCTCCAAATTCTTTAGCTTCCATATCCTTCACCACAGTAAATACTGAGGTGAAATACTCATTTAGTATTTAGCTTTTTTCTGTGATTCCACACATAGTTGGCCTCTTTGATCTTTTAAGGGGTCCTATTGTTTCCCTAGTTACGTTTCTTTTGCCTTTAATGAATTTGTAAAATCTCTTTGGCCAATAGGGTTAAGGAGAATCCAAAGATATCTCGTGTCCCCTTGAATGAAATGCTAGAAGCTCTCAGTGACTGGAATTGCAAATGTTGATGCCTTCAGAAGAAAGGGGAGGTGAAAATACCAGAATATAGGAATGCGTTTTCATTGTAATGATATTTCTGATCTGTTACTTGGATATGTTGAGCTAGGGTTGACCTTGTATATTTTGATGTGACACAGTGCAGCTTATTGCTTGGGAAGCTGGCTAAAGCTACCGGTTTTCAGTGTTGTCCCCTAGGTTGCAATTTGGTTTCTCTTTCTCTCAGTAGAACTGAGCTCTGCATCTCATGAGTAAACCAAAAAACCTATTCTCTTGAACTTAGGCTCAGTAAATGTAAATAGTGACAACAGTTAGCCTATGCATGACATTCTCTTAAACAGAAAGGAGTAACTTGCTGTTTTTTAACTGCAGAAACTTCATTGAAATTGAGATTATTCTGGCAATGAGCCCAAGACCCTGTAAACTCTAATCCTAAATTGATGCATTGGTCTATCTATTGCACAGCTACATATTTGCAAGAACACATAAGACAAAGCTAATGTGCTATCTGTTTTGTCTGTACCACTAGACAAAAGTGATAGTTTGAAATAAAAAATCTACAAGAATATTCATTGTTCAGTGTGTTGTATAGTACTAAGCTTTTTTTTAAGATGGTATTTGAATTAGATGCGCAAGTGTTTAACATACATTACAATTGTGCTGATTTTTAGCTAGTATTTAGGATCGCCTTCACCATCTTCATTCCATTTCCGTGTTTGAAAAGGTATCTGTTGGTGAACCTTTGCCAGAGTGGTTGCATATCCAGAGTGCATGCGTGTGTTAAAAAGGCCATGCAATTGGTGTCAGCAGGTTTTTTTTATTTTGGGGCCAGATCAAATTTAGACTGCAGGATTTTTATTTGGCAAGGGAGATGATTGTGGTACAGGTTACTTGTCACAAGCACAACTGTTGTTGAGCTATTTAACATAAATACAAGAGTTCCTAGTCAACATCCCACTTTGTATTTCCTGAAATGTGAATTTACCTCAGATCTGTGGTGAAACCATAGCAACTGTTTTGTGTACAAAATGTTTATTTGAATTCCGTAATGAATTATCAAAGTAAGAATAATATAATTTGTATTTGAGATACCGATGTGCATAATGTACAGTAAAAAGTCGAACAAATGCATTTCACCTTTTTTATGTTTGATTTTAAATCGATCTCTTTGGACATGATACACCTCCAGGTTGAGTGGCACTTAATTCTGGGCCGGAAGATCCAGAGTCGTCAACACTGCCACTTCTTCCACAAGACCCCAGGAGCATCTCTAGGTGGCCTGAGCCAATACTCAAATTAGTTGTTGCTTCCATATCTGTTTTCTTTAGTTTAAAAATTACCAATTCTAATTATTTTCTCACCAGATTTTGTGCCCTCAAAATAATTTGAGAAATTTTCCAAATGTTACTGTGTCACCAGGTGTTGCACAATTTACTTGATGTATGATGTTTTGTCTGGCAAGAGACCTGGTTGAAATTTTGGGCGCCCATAATCCGCATTCCATTAGGCAGTAGTTCGCAGCAAAACATAGCTAATATTACTCTTCTGCAACACTAAGTTGCCTTTTTGAGCGCTTATTTTTAGTTTTGGGCATCTCTGGCATGGTGTCTTCAATTTTCACCCAATGATTTGTCTTGAATATACTTGCAGAAGAGTTGTTTATGCTGTAGGAGTAATTTTTGTTTTTTTTCTTCTTATTTGTATGGTGCACAGTTTTGGTCAGGATGTGTTTGTTAGAAACTGCTATTCTAAAAATTCTGAAACAAATACTTGCTTTACAGTTAGGAAAAGAAAGATGGGCTTTATCTCATCAACCATAGACTTAATTATAATTACTGAAGCATAACTACATGTACAAAATCTGTATGAATGCTGAGCATGTGATCTCATGTTATTGTTGATACTTTTGGAATTAAGCTTTGCCACATTGTGTAGGAAGTCTTTTCACTGCCGATTATCAGTGCTATCCGGCTAGTTAGGCCTTCCTAGGTATTTTTTTTTTAAATGTGTGGAGTACTTTTTGATTTTTACTCAAGTGTTAATGCGCTTATGAAGATGGTTTCTTTTCTCTCAACTCTTGCATTCATATACATTCCCACAGTTTATAGTGGAATGTTGGTAGGAATTGAAATGTTTTGTCCATTATAAAAATAGAATGGTCAGATTGCACCTAACATTCTTGTGCATGAATATTTGTGAAAACAAGTTCCTATAACTTAAAAAAAAGTGTAAACTATTCAACACTTCTGCCAGTCAAGATGACCATGTTGACCTGTCCTTACATTAAATTCTGTAACCTTAGATCATTCCTCTGGCAGAATATTCAAGAAATTAATCAGATTAAGGGAAGTTATTTGGAAGTATCTGTTCTAAGTGCAATTACACTCTTGGAAGTAAGAAACAAAGGATGTATGATGCTAATTCTAATTGGACAGCTGTGGCAGATAGAAACCAATGATCGTGCAGGTACCTGCTCATTGTTAGGTAAACTTTCATGACTACATTTGTTCCATTTTAGAGATTTTATTACATTTTGAATAATGTGTGAGATATAATCACACATATAATATGACTAGTATGATCTGCCACTGCCTGAAATAGCTGATGCTTTAATAAGGCTGTGACTTTATAATTAATCTCAGTGGGAATAACAAACAATTAGTGCTGTTTATACTATTCACAATGTGAGGAATTCTTATAAGTGGTAAGGCAAAGGTCTCTTGTGCAATGGTCATGTTCTAATCTCTGAGCTAGAACACTAAGATTCAAGTATCATCTGCTCCAGAGCTGTGTAATAATATTGCTGAACAGGTTGATTGGAAATTATCTCACTATTAAGACAAAAGGACTCTTGTCGTACAGTGATGGTGCCCCTAGCTTTGAGTTGGAAGGTCTGAATGCAAATCCCATCTGTTTCAAAAGTGGGTTGTAGCACCTCTTAAATTAAAAAATATCTAACTGTCTCTACAGAATCTTGGCTGCCTCTTAGTGTTAATCATTGGATGATCCACTTGCATTAACTTAAATTATAAATTAAAACATCTTGTTCTCACAGTATCTACACTTTAAACTACTACAAAATTAGAGGAGTCCTACCATCTGTAGTCTCTCAAACCTATTGAAGTAACTTGCATGTTCTCTTATTTGGCTGCCGGATTGGGGGATTAATCAGCTCTAAGGAAACTTTGTCCTGCATGTCAGTAACATAGAGTCAAAGAGATGTACAGCATGGAAACAGACCCTTCAATCCAACTCGTCCGTGCCAACCAGTTATCCTAATCTAACCTAGTCCCCTCTGCTAGCACTTGGCCCATGTCCCTCAACTCTTTCTATTTATATACTCATCCAGATGCCTTTTAAATGCCGTAATTGTACAGCCTCCACCACTTCCTCTGGCAGCTCATTCCATACACACACCACCCTCTGCATGAAAAAGTTCACCCTTAGGTCCCTTTTATATCTTTCCGCTCTCACCCTGAACCTATGTCCTATGGTTCTGGACTACCCACCTCAGGTAAAAGACTTTCTGTTTATCCTATCCATGCCCCTCATGATTTTATAAACCTGTATAAGGTCATCCCTCAGCCTCTTGCCATGCTAGCAAAATGGGTGTGATTTGCCCTGCAAATTTTATTTTCTCTTTGTGGTAGTTAGTGCCAGTTGGTGCTTTCTTTGTCCTTGGCAATTTGAGGGCGAAAAGCAAGACAACATTCTGACACTTTATAAAATGCATGATTTAAGTGCAGTCATACCTTCCTGTTCACTACGGTGTTTGTATGTTAGTGAGCATGAGACTGAATTGGCTATATATGGATTTGGTTGCATGTTCCACTTTTCCCACTTCCCCAGTAATTCCCACTGGTTAAATGCAAGTACTTTCTATCTGATTCTTGTACAAACAAATTGGCATAAATTATCAGGAGTATTTATAGATTGACAGTCCTTTAATGATGTGGTTGTTGACACTTCATAAGCCTCTGGTCTGAATGATGTCTGAACTTGCATTGCCAATACTTCTGTTTAGTAGTTGACAATTGTAACGTAGTAAAATAATTTGGACTATTGAGAACATGATCATCGTGTGCTCCTTTTCCTATTCCCAGGAAATTCAGCAGTGATGTGTTGTATTAAAATGTAAGTGTATGAAAAAGGCCCTTTTGATTTCGACTAGATTAGATTACTTACAGTATGGAAACAGGCCCTTTGGCCCAACAAGTCCACACCGACCTGCCGAAGCGCAACCCATAGATTTCTGCTTTGAATTCTAATACATTTGGAAAGACAAGAAAATTGAATATAATTTGTTTTATGGAAATGGATTTTTACCATTGGTCAAAGTTTTTTTAATGTATTTAATTTGTAGCATAATGTTTTGTATATTATCAATTAAGTACCTTTTGTATATTGAACTAAGTTGTGCAAATTTTCTTTGAAATCATTGCACGCATTAGAAATAATTCCTCCTTTGCAAATTAAAATTGTCTGTAGTACTGAGCTAACCAAAGGAGGGGCACCCGAGAATGGTAGTGATGCATAAATGTGAAAGGTAAGTTTCTCCAATCACTTAACTGAAATCACTGTTGTTGTGTTCTGGAATGTGGATCAAAGTACAAACTTCATGATTGTTTTGCAGAGCAGGTTAATCTTGGGGGCATGTGGGTCTTTCTGCAGTTGCTGATAAGATAGCAGGATGGATGGGAGCCTGAATGTAGCAAGACATCACTGTTTGACCTTAGTGAATCCAGAAGAACAGACTGTGGTGGAGTGCAGATCCTTGAGGGTACAGAGATAGATAGAATACAGGCTTTATGCAACCGATGGGATACTTCTGTTATTATCAGAAGTTTAGAATGTAAGGGAAGTTATGCTAGAGCTCCATTAAATATTTAATAAGGTATACCTAGAGTATTGCCTATAATTTCTAGTTACCATTGTAAAGGAAATATGTTTTCTTGGAATCAAGAAGGTAGAGAAGATTTAATTGAGATATATAAAGTTATGAAGAGCTAAGATATGTTGATTGAAAAGACTTATTGACCATAGCAATAAGGTCAATAACTAGGGACTGTAGCTTTACAGTATTGAAAGAATACTTAGGAGCGCAGTTGAAATAAGTATTTTAGCAAGAAGGGTGGTAGAGGTGGAGGAGTGAAGCTTTTGCTTATGGACCTGAAGTGCTATTACTGCAGGGTAGTGAACCAAGAGTTGAAGAATGTGATTTAGCTAGCTAGCCTGCTTTCTGCTAACATGGATATGAAGGACCAAAAGTCCTGTTGGAACTTTTGTATTTTTTTTTCTAATTTAGGCAAATGCTTTCCTTAATTAATGAATAATTTGCTGGTAGCATAGCATAAAGTCATACAGCATGGAAACAGACCTGTCCACCCAACCCATGTCGACCTTAATCCCAAAATGAGCCACTATCACCTGCCTACACTTTGCGCATATCCCTCCAAACATTTCTTATTCATGTACTTATCCAAATGTCTGAAAATATTGTAACTATACCCACATCCACCACTTCCTCTGGAAGTACATTCACACACAAACCATGGTGCTTTTCAAAAAAAAAGTTGCCCCTCATGTCGTCTTTAAAATCTTTCCTCTGTCCTTAAAAATACACCCATTGGTCTTGAAATTCCAGGGAAAAAACATCTGATATTGATCTTTTCCACACGCCTCATGATTTTCTAAATCTCTGTAAGGTTGTCCCTAAACTTCCTACACTCTAGTGAAAAAAGTCCTAGCCTCTCCTACCCTAAATCCTCCATTCCCACCAACATCCTGGTAAATCTTTGAGCCCTCTCCAGCTTAATAATAATCTTCCTGTAACAGGGCAACGAGAATTGGACACTCTACTCTAAACCAATGTCCTGTGCACCCTCAACGTGACATCCCAACTCCTGTATTTAAAAGTCTCAGCAATGAAGGCAAGTGCTATAAATGCTTTCTAAACTACCCTGTCTGCATGTAATGCAAACTTCAAAGAATTATATACCTAAATCCTTAGGTCTCGCTGTTCTACAACTCTACTTTTAAAGCCATACTTTTAATTGTACAAGTCCTGCCTTTGTTTTTCCCAAAATGCAGTACCTCCTATAGCCAAATTAAACTCTATTTCTCATTCCAGTTATTATCCAATGCAGATAATTGAGTCTGGTAGCTTTTCTGAAGGAATATTATTGTCATAGCTGCTTTTCTGAACTGTGAGCATTGTGATAGCTGCAAAATACAATTGCTAACATTTTTCCTTTACAATGGTGTCCTTTTAGTAGTTGAAATGCAAGAGCATTGGGTTTTGATTAAGTAACTGTTAAAATTCTGTTTCATTGGTCAGAGAACAGATTAGATCCAACATCTGAAGATTAGCATATTTAATTGCAGACCATAACATGAGGATATATATTTGCATGTGAATTGTTCTATGGTCTGAATTGACTTTGCTTCCTATTTGACTTTTCATTGTCTGAGGGAACTGATGTGTGATTGTGTTTGAGTGCCAGGCTCTCTGAAAGGGAGACTCATCAAAACAAGGACTGCTGCAGCTATGCAGATACTGATTCCACCCACTATACAGGCATACATTTCATGGCATCCTGGACCAGAACCGTTTTTACTCCATGCAAAAAAATATTTACTGCATGCAAAGAACCTGGAATTGCGGTGGGATTGAACTGTCCAGAAGGCTGGCTCTCCTCTCTGAAGAGAGAGCTGAGACAATTTATAATATATCTTCAAGATTGTGAAGGGGTGTGAATGGATTAACGTGGAAAGAATCTTTCTAGTTGCCAGAGTCAAACATCAGTGCCATAAAAATATGATCATTCTACATAAATCCAATAAGATGATATAGAGGTGATACTTTAGCGAGAGTGCGGTTTGAATGTGCAACTTGCTGCTGTATAGGCTAGCTGAGGCAAATGATATTTGAGGGCAAGTTCAATTGTATAAATGAGAAAGGAGTAGTAGAAAAATGTTCGTATTTATGTATGTGTAGGAGGAGCTTCATTTGAAGTATAAACACCAGTACACAGTGAAATTGGGCAAAGAGGCCTGATTCTGTGCTTCAAGTTACATATTTCATTCTGTTTCTGTGGCAGATTGTCAATAGAAATGTAAGCTATGGTTGCTACTGGGTGAAGTAAAATACTTCTGTGCAGAAAGTCCCAGTTCTACTAGATTGAACAGGTTGTCTTGTGTTATTGAATGACATTTTTGGCGGCTTAATTTGCTGAGGAATGACATTGTTAATTACTGAAAACTCAACCAGTAACCTTGCTTGTCATTTATTTACTAATCCACGCTCCTAATAATGAAAATACTTCAGAGCATTTTTAAAGTAAACATTTCTATCAGCAAGTCATGCGTGAACAACTGCTATGAAGGGAAAGATCACTTAGTTCTGCTCCATTTTATCTTGTATAGAGAAAAAAATTGAAACATTACTTAATTTTGTTCTGTTAGGATTTGCACTTTTGTGAATTGGGATAAACAGACGATGAATTGGCATTCAGAAAATTAAGTTCATGCATTTAGAAATAGTCTGTAATAAGTTGACTGTTGCCAGCAAGAATGTGTTGCTGCTAATGAGCTTGGTTGCAAGAATGGATTTGGCTGCATGTAATCTAGGAATGATTGCTGCAGTTTGTAATGTCAGAACAAAGCAGTACTCCTCTGTGGTGTGAAATAATTTAATTTGCGAACCATAGTGCTAGAGAAACGTTACTTGCAGATCATCGGGTCATGGAGACATACAGTGCAGAAACAAACCCTTCGGTTCAACGTGTCTGTGCCGACCAGTTATCCTAAGTCAATCTAGTCCCATTCACCAGCACTTGACCCATATCCCTCTAAACCCTTCCTATTCATATACCCATCCAGGTGCCTTTTTAAATGTTGTTGTAATTGTGCCAGCCTCCACCACTTCCTCTGGCAGTTCATTTCATACACACATCACCTTGGGAAAAAGTTCTCCTTTTAGGTCCCTTTTAAATCTTTCCTCTCTCACCTTAAATCTATGCTCTCTGGTTCTGGACTCCCCCAACCTGAGGAAAAGACTTCATCTATTTACTCTGTCGGTGCCTCACATGAATTTATAAACTTCTATAAAGTTACCCTTGAACTTGAAAAGTGAACTAAAATTAATCTGCTCCATCTTGTACAACGGCATCGCACAGAATGCTGAGATATAGGCTTTGTAGTAATATCACTAGCTTAATAATCCAGAACCCCAGGTAAATGTGGGTTCAAATCCTGCCATGGGAGATGCCATTTTCTGAAGCAAAGCTTGGTCAATTGCAGAATGAAGTGCCTGTACAGTTCCTTTGTAGTTCTGTCACAGAACAGCACTTGTCCTGTACCAGAGTCATCTTTCTTCCTTCGTCATTCCAATCGTAATGACTGAATTGTAGTATCGTATTTGTGAGCAGTTATGTGCTATGGACCGTTGACCAGTATGGCTTGATGGGTTGCAATATTCTAAACTAACTTAACTGAAACAGGAGAAACTTGGTATTAAGACTACTTTTCACTTGTGAACTGAGTGAATGTAAAGAATCATTGGATTATGTAAACAAGTTTTTCTCACTCTCACTCTTGGCCAAGATCTTCAGTATCCTAAAGTATTTAACATCAATCGCAGAGACGTCTGTTTGGTGTTTGAATCATATTTTGATCTTCTCTGCTGTAAACCAATTTTCACGTGCAAATTTGTAGTCCGTGGTGAAACAATAGTGCTTGTGGACGTTGGAAAAAAGTCTTCCACAGATAATCTAGTGATTTCTTTGTCTTGGCTTTAGCCTTTCCCAGCAGCAATTTCAATTTAGTTGAGAGGATGTATTTTCTTCCAGATGCAATATTGTCACCAAACATGAGCAGTAAGTGCATTGAAGTACTCAGCACCATACAGAATCCTTTTAAATGTTGAGTTCTCCTTCACTTCTCCTTTTTCAGATAATGAAAGAGCTGATTGACTGGATTAAGACAGAAGCTAAAATGAAGAAACCTTTTTAAAAATGTATTTTGGAATATTTTTGTCTCTAAGCCAGAAATTTGATATCCCTCTAATAGAAAATTTGCCTTTCTGGACTATGTGGGTCTTTATAAGTAATTCAATTAATGAAGTAAATCTGGAATAAAAAGCTCATGACCTTAAAGATGATCCTGAAACCATTGAATTGTATTTTCAAAGTTATTCATGCATTTTAGAGAGAGAAATCTTCATTCTTCATCTGATTTGATGTATGTGATTCCAGATCCACAGCAGTATAGTTGAATCTTGGATACCCCTTGAAATGGCTTAATAAGCTACACAGCTATATTTAAAAACTATCTTTGCAGTATATATTGTAATGAGTAATAAATGTCCAATAACCTTGCTATTGACACCTACATCCTTTACTCAATTTTTAAGAATCGTAGCATTTGTCAGTCATTTAAAAAACCTAGTTAGCCCCCTCGACAAGGATGGTTTAAAGGAGTTTTACAGTGAGACAAGCAACATAAAAGAATTGCTCATCAAATGGTGTCTCAACATCACAGTCTCTAGAAAACCACAGATTCACTATTAACTTTTGAATGAGTGGACTCCAGAAGCTTGTCATTTTCCATGGCATTGTTCAGTATGGAAACACACTTGTGTCCATGCTAATCTTCTCTGTATCGTTCCAAAATGTGGAACGCTTCACGAATTTGTCATCCTTCCATGCCAACCAGATATCCTAAATAAATCTAGTCTCATTTGCCAGCGTTTGGCCGATATCCTTCTCACCCTTCCTATTCATATTCCTATCCTGATGCCTTTTAAATGTTATAATTGCCCCAGCCTCCTCCACTTCCTCCAGCAGCTCATTCCATACGTGCACCCGCCTCTGTGTGGAAAAAGTTGCCCCTTAATTCCCTTTTAAATCTTTTCCCCCTCACCTATTAGTTTTGGACTCCCCCACCCCAGGGAAAAGACCTTGTCTATTTATCCCATCCATACCCCTCATGATTTTATAAACCTCAACTTCTGATGTTCTGATGAAAATAGCCCCAGCCTATTTAGCATCCCCCTATTGCTCAAACCCTCCAACCCTGGAAACATCCTTAAATCTTTTCTGCATCCTTTCAATTTTAACAGCATCTTTCCTGTAGCAGAAAGATCAGAATTGAATGCAATATTCCAAAAGTGATCTAACCAATAGTCTGTACAGCTGCAACATGACATCCCAAAACCTGTACTTGATGCACTGACCAATAAAGGCAAGTATACTATCAAACCCACATCAAATCCTTTCTACCTGTGACTCCATTGTCAAAAACGTGAAGCCTGACCTTTTTTTTTGTGCTGATTTTGCAACTACCTAATGTGGATCTATAAGAACACAAATTACAGTATGATGAGAGAAAAGTGGTTTCACGTACAAATATATTGTCTTGTTGTTTTGCTTTGAGCAATAAGAGGTCCTGGAAATATCAGTAGTGATTGTGGTCCAAACTCTTTTTTGTTTCCTGAAAATGTAGAATATATAACCATGGAATATTTTACCCAGGTAGAATTTCCCCATCTCTCTCCAGTTGCTTCTACTGGCCAATGTTCCTTTTTTTTTTATTAATGTTAGATATTCCTAAATTGTCAAATGAACCTATTCTCCATCTTGCGCTGTGATATTTGCACTCAAGTAGTTAGGGATTAATCTGTGGAAAAGTGGTGATTATCAATGTAAATTTAAACTCCATTTTTAAGTTAACTTTTTAATTTTCTTCTTTCTAATAGAAACAATAGTACAGATTCAGGAGTCTGTCAGAGGAAAAGATGTGTTTATTATTCAGACTGTTTCAAAGTAAGTAATATTAAATGTAATTCTCTACTGTGCATTTCACTGATCAAATAAGGAACGTAATTTTGTGCAATTTGCACATGGCTTTTGCATGAGATATATTTTGAAAATGAAGTTTTAACTCCAATCTCTGGTTCCTTTTGATTTGAATTTAAAGTTGGGTTTTGTAATTTCAGTATTTAAATGCAACCAAAGCAAGAACACCACTTCTGCTACTTGATTTACAACAGAATAAATATTAAACTAACCTTTTTCATGTTTCAGAGATTGCATATACATTTTAAAACTTGGAACTCTCTCTAACTGCAAAGTACCAAATTTAAAATAGAAAACGGGGCAAAATCCAATATGTAAAAGACTTACTTATTTTGATCTTAAGTGGTCATTTTCTCTATGTTAATGAATCATTTTTCACAACAATTGGTCATACTTGTAGATCTAATCTGGTTTTCTTCAAAGAATCAGTCTCAGCTACAGGTCTGGCATAAGTTGAAACTCTTGATAGATTCTAAGAAACATTACTGTGTTTTACCGGCCTTTTGTTATTTAAAAGAAACCTACGAATGACTGCCTCTATTCTCAGTGATCTGGTCAACCTACCTGACTACAAAAAAAACCTAACAGTATCTCTGCTTTTGCATAAAAATGGATTGCCAGTCTATCAATTTGATAACTTGTGCAGAGCTACATTAGGAATGTCTGCTGTTATGGACCAGACTCAACACCTCAAAACATTTTTAAGCAGGTAGCCCAGACCATAACTTTGCTATTTGTTTTAGCTAAGTGTATAGTGGATATTCTTGCTGTGAATTAGCTGGTCAGACTGTCGAGTTTTAAACAAACAGAATTTGTTTCCAAAATTATGGAATGAAACACAATGAACCAAAAATAGAATACCCAAATAACTTAATATCCTATCAGAACCCGACAGGCTATCCTGACTTAATGAATCTGCTCCAAAATACTTGCAACAGTCCCAATAAACAAACCCCTTAGCACAAAGAGCAAAAATGACACAAAAAGCTTGCAGGTTACCAAATCAGAAAGACGGAGAGTACCAGGTTGGACTTGCTCCAGCAGCCTTTCTACATGCATGCTGCTGCTAAATTGAATAAAACAACTAAGCTGCTAGGACTGGCCGCATCCCTTTTCTTTATACAAATTATTTTAAAACATGGAAGTCTTCTGTTAGCTGTGAACAAATGGGCCCTAAAATCTATTGAGTCTGGGCCATTTACAACCTCTGAGACAAACCAAGGACAATCTAACCTTGTCAAAGGAGCAGGTTTGTCACTCTGCCTATTAATTTTCAGTTTCATGTGACACCAGGGGAACAGTGTTATTGTGAATGGCCTAGTGGTTACAACTAAATAGTTTTAGCAGTTTTAAGAAGTCGTGTTCAGATTTCAGATTTTCTGTTGATCTTGTTTGAGGGTGACTTTTTGAAAGGGGGCAAAATAAGGGGAAAGCAAGTGATATCAATTCAATATAAATATGATTAAAGAACTACTTTACAAATTTATAACTTTTTTTTTAATAACAGGGATGTCAATTCCACCATTATGGAACTTCTTATCATGATCTATGCCTGTAAGACCTCATGTGCCAAGAATATCATTGGTGTAATCCCTTACTTTCCATACAGCAAGCAATGTAAAATGAGGAAACGAGGTTCCATTGTGTCCAAGCTTCTCGCATCCATGATGTGTAAAGCTGGTGAGTTGTGTTTGAGCTGCTTATTCTGCAACAATGTTCAATGGAGCTATACCAGAACTGTGTTGGAGAAGAGTATTTTTTATTTAGAGGAGAAAGTGTAGGCAAGTGCAATACCAAATTTGTTCAAAGCTGAAATCCAGAAGCACAGCACTGAGTGATAACCAGTTGATCAGTTTTTGGTGATCATCAATGATAAATGTTGATCAAACACTGGGTGATCTTTTGTGTTCTACATATGCTGTGAAACTGGAAAAGCGTTGCTCTGGAAAAGCACAGCAGGTCAGGCAGCACCCGAGAAACAGGAGAATCGATGTTTCAGGCACATGCCCTTCATCAGGAATAGGTGGGGTGGGTCTGAGAGATAAATAGATGAGGAGGTGGGACTGGAGTGGTTGGGGGAAGATAGCTGGGAAGGTGATGGTGATAGAGTGGAGCAGTTAGGTAGGAAGGCAAATGGAGAGGTAGGACAGTTCAAAAGGGCGGTGCTGAATGGAGGGTTGGATCTGGGAGGGGGTGGGAAGGTGTGGAAACTAGTGATATTGCCATTGATACTGGAGAGTCACATGGAAGAAAGTGAGGCATTCTCCCTCCAGTCGTCAGGTGGCTAGGGTTGGGTGGTGTAGGGGACCCAGGACTTGGCGAAGTGGGAGGGGGAGTTGAAGTGGTCAGCCACAGGCTGGTGTGGTGGTTTTGTGTGCGTGTGTGTATGTGTGTCCCGGTGACGTACTCTGACACATTCCGATAGTTGGTGTCCTTTCTCCCCAACGTAGAAGAGACCACGTAGAGAGCAACGGATACGGTAGATGAGGTACTTGGGTGCGCAGGACAATCTACTTGATTTGGAAGGGTCCTTTGGGGCCTTGGATGGAGGTGAGGGCACAGGTTTTATAGCGGCAAGGGAACATAGAACACAACAGTGCAGAACAGGGTCTTCAGCCCTCAATGTTGCACCAACCTTTGACACTTTTCTATCATCATCCAGGGGAGGTGTAGTTCAACCTGACAAACCCCCCCATCCCCCCACCCTCATCCCACAAAAGTGCTTCTGCCGAATCTGCTGCCATGGGGAGCATTTCCACTCCACACCTTGTCAAATGGCCTCATTTCAAAGACCACAATTTACCCTTCACCCGTGGTCAACAATGCTCTGTAGTGCATCTCCTCCACTTCCTGCACCTCCACCCTTAATCTCCACTCCTACAACTGCAACAAGGATAGAACCTCCCTGGTTCTTATCTTCCACTTCGCCAACCTCTGGATACAATGCATCATCCTCCGCCATTTCTGCCACCTACAGTCAGACCCCACCACCAGAGAGACTTCTCTCCCCACCCCTATCAGCATTCTGCAGAGACCATTCCCTCTGCGACTCCTTCGTTAGGCCCACACTCCCCCACCAACCCACCCTCCACGCCTGGCACCTTCCCTTGCCATTGCAAGAGGTGTAAAACCTGTGCCCTCACCTCCCCCCTCACTTCCATCCATAGCCCCAAAGGATCCTTCCACATTCGGCAAAGATTTTCCTGCACATCAAAACACCTCATCTACTGTGTCTGTTGATCTTGATGTGAACTCCTTAATATTGGGGAGACAGGATGCCAACTCATGGAACGTTACAGAACATCTCCTGGGACACACATACCAAGCAACCCCATCGCCCTGTGGCCAACTATTTCACTTCAATTCTCCTCCCACTTTGCCATCCAAAGATGAGTCCTCATCCGCCTCCGCTGCCAAATCCTAGCCATCCGATGCCTGGAAGAAGAAAGCCTCATCTTCCACCTTTTGTTTTGGAACCCGCCAACCACATGGCATCAATGTCAATTTCACCCGTTTCCTCATCTCCCCTCATCCCAGATCGAACCCTCCAACTCAGCATCACCCTCTTGAACTGTCCTACCTGTCCATTTTCCTTTCTAACTATCTACTCCACCCTCCGCTCTGACCTATTGCTATCACCCCACCGGCACCTAGCCATCCCCTTTCCAACATACCTTACCTCTAGCCCCAATTCCCACCCCCCCCAATTCCTGATGAAGGGCTTATGCGCAAAACGTCGATTATCCTGCTCCTGGGATGCTGCCTGACATGCTGTGCTTTTCCAGCACCACACTTTTGACTCTGATCTCTAACAGTTGCAGTCCTCACTTTCTCCTCTTATGCTGTGGGAAGCCTTGCATTCACTGAGAACTGAGAGCCTTTCAGTTGAGATTTCAAAATCATGACCATGTTTGTCCATGCTGTTTTCTGTGTTGCATTGATGTTGCCCAAGGTTATTTGATCAAGTCCTAGAATGGTGATAGAATGTCCAGTCTTCGTGTTTTGTGAGGTTAGTGGTGGTCGTGCGTAAATGAGTAGATGTTTTGTTTTGGTATCATTGAAGGGCAGCTATTATTGTAATTAAACCCAGAGTGGGTCAGGAAGGAACAGCATACACCAACATAAAAACAAAAGCAGATGGAGTTGAAGCAAGGGAATTTGTAAAAAGGCAAACTTTATGGTTCTTTACTTAAATACATATAGTATTTGGAGCAAAATAAGCCAACCGCACAAATATAGGTTAATGGGTATTACCTTATAGCCATTGTGGACATTTGTGCAAGGTGATCAAAGCTGGCAATTGAATATTCAGGAGTGTATGTCTTCAAAAGAATAGGGAGGAAGCAAGGTCTGGTGGTGTAGCTTTGTTAGTATGATGTGAAATAAGTAAGATAGTAAAAAAAACATTTTGGATCGGATTATGTGGGATCTGTGTGGATTGGGATAATAAATAACAAGAGGAAGAGGACCGTGGTGGGAGTAGTCTATAGGCCTCCTAACCTATTTTCTATAGGACAGAAGTTTGGTGGTAATGTTGTGATTTAAAAAAAAAACTACATTTTTATTTGAATGACTTTACTGTTCGTGTAGATTGGGGTAAAATAAATTTGACAAAGTTAGCCAAGAAGAGAAAATCATATGCTATTTTGCATCTTGTAAAATTTCCTTGAAGGAAAGTGACCATAACATAGAATTTGCATTCAGTTTGAGAATGAGAAACTTGAGTCCGAAAGAACTGTGTAAACTTAAATAAGGGTATGTACATGGGGATGAGGGCAGAATTGACTGGAGTGTACTAAGAAAGGAATTTAGCAGAAAAGACTGAACAATTAAATAGTTCATGACTTGCAGCAAACATTTATCCCATTGTGAAGGATTATAGGAAATGGATAAACTGCTGAAGGTTAATGAAGGAAGGTAAGGATCATATCAAAAATACAGAAAGAAGTCATGCATGTAAACCAGGCAATTGACAATGTTTTAAGAACCAACAGAAGATAGATGGAGTGACACTAATGTTGAAAAAATGAGGAGGTTGGAGAAGGATAGGATAGGCTTGAACAGGCTAGGAGAGTGGGTAGAGGAGTGGCATATGAAGTACAATGTGTGAAAGTGTGAGGTTATGCTCTTTAGTAGGCAGAATACAAATATAGACTATTTTCTAAATGGGGGAAGGGCTTTAGAAATCTAGTACAAAGGAACTTACAAATCCTAGTTCAGAATTCCCTTATGGTTAACATGCAGGTTCAGTTGGCAGTTAGGATAGCAAATCCAATGTTAACATTAATTTTGAGAGGGCTAGAATGCAAGAGCAGAGATGTGCTGCTGAGACTGTTTGTTTTAAGGCTGTAGTCAGACCACATTTGGAGTTTTGTGAGCAGGCTTCTGTCCCATGTCGAAGGAAGGATGTGCTGGTCTTGGCGGGAGACCAGAGGAGGTTCTTAAGAATGAACCTGGGAATGAAGAAATTGTCATAATGAGGAGTGGTTGAAGACTTGGGACCTGTGCTCCGTGGAGTTTAGGAGGAGGAGCAGCAATCTGATTGAAACTCTCAGAATACTGAGAGGCCTAGATAGAGTGGACATGGAGAAGAAGTTTCCACGAGTACGAGAGACTCTGACCCAAGGGCACGGCCTTGAAGTTTAGAATTGAAATTAGAAATTTCAGTCCAATGAATCTGTGGAATTCTTGGCCTCCATAACCTTCTGTGGTAAAGTCGTTGTCTTTAAGACCAGGATAAATAGGATCTTCATTAGGAAAAGGATCAATGGTTTTGGGGAGAAGGCAAGAGAATGAGGTTGAGAAGCAGATCAACCAGGATCAAATGTCAGAGGCAATTCAAAGGCGAAATGGCCTAATTCTGATCCAGTTTTTTATACACTTCATTGGGTCAGTGCAGACTTGAAGGGCTAAATGCCCTCTTTCTTCACTGTAGTGAATCTATAATTCTAGTGAGTTTTAAGAAGGTTTGTAGCTCAGGTTGAGGTTCTTGATGTACGTTTGCTCCCAATGAAAACGGACCTTACAGTTCAGCGAGCAAACCTACATCCATTCTATGATTCTATTCAATGATGTTATGACTCTTCAATCAGAATCCTACTTGTCTACAGTCCTTCTGAAATAAATTTAATAGTGGTAATCTGTGTAGTCAGGTTGCATTAGTCAGAAAATAACTGAAGTTTTCCAGTATTTTGATTTTCAGTGCAAAACTGTTTCAAAAAGTTTGATTGTTCAGTTGCTAGTTGTATCTTAGCAATTCTGAGGAATTTAGTCACCATTAGAATTTCTGTTAAATGTTCAGTTGCTCTGAAAATGTTCAATTTAATTCTTGCATGTCTGCTTTTTACTATTTCTTAAATGTCATTTTTTGGAAGTGTGGATTGTTTGGCGTTCAAAGATGATTTGCAGCTAAGGTAATGTGCAATTTAGTTTAAGAGGCAATAAAATTTTAGATTACTGCATCAAGTGAGAATAGATTGAGATAATGTGTGGTGAATTGGCTAGTCAACAAATGGGTAAAAGTGGTGTTTATTGCAAATGAGCTGTCATCCCCTCTATTACAGCATATCACCTTTATTCGCAAAGCGCCATATTGAACAACTCGTTCATATTCTCTTGAGCATTTTCTTTGGGCACAATATATGTTCTTAAAATTTGCAGAGTAAATACAGTAAAAATATGCATACTGTATGTTTGGGAGTTTCTTTCTCTGAAATGTATCTTTTGCCAGTGTTTTTCTTACCTTTCCAAGGTATTTTGAATATGAAGACCGAAGTGTGCAAGTGCACTTCAACAATGACATGTTTTGAAAGGGCAACAATTTCTCCTGGTGAACAAGGCTAACTTGCATTATAGTTTGGGGTGAATGAAAAGAATTCTGAAATGAGACATTAATTTAACCATGCAGTTGTTAAGGCAAATTAAACACTGTTAATGATATCCTGTCTTATTTATTTTGTGATTTGACTGCTGCTACTAGGGCACTATCTTGATAAATCAAATTGTTGCATTTATTTGTATTTATTTGCACACTTTCCTCAGGCTTGACTCACTTGATTACCATGGATTTGCATCAGAAAGAAATCCAAGGATTTTTCAATATTCCAGTTGATAATCTGCGAGCATCCCCATTCCTCTTACAATACATTCAGGAAGAGGTGAGGTTAATGGAATTATTCACTGACACTGTATGATTTCAGAGATGAGATGCGCTGTTAGCTGTCACCAATTATGTGCACAACTGTCACTTGCTATACAAAAAATGTATATATAGTTCAGTGCTATACTTTTGAAAGAAGTTAAACTTGGCAGTAGGTTATACTGTTTTGAATAAATTTTATTAAAATGATTAACAACCTCTGATCTGTGCTGCGTATAAAATTTAGGTTTCAGTTTAGCATAGCAACATAGATTGTAGAACCACTTGCTTACCAAATGTATAAAGGTGTGGAATTGCTCAGTGTAGTTTAGTGCTGAACACACATGGCACTTGCAGAGCCCAGTTCAAGATTCACCAGTATTGGTGTCTAAGTATCTATGGAAGGGGTTATACTGCATAAAATGACCATTCCAACGCTATTTACATTTGTTCTTCTGACATCAGCAACTTGGGAACAAATAGAAATGAGAGAATCTGTTTTGAGAAAAATCCCCAAGCTACAAAAATGTCTGTTGCTTTTCTCACATTGTGTAGTTTATAAAATTGATATGAAAAGTACATTAGTGTTGATTTCTCATATAAATGTAGAAATCTAGTCAAGATAAATCAAAACTGCTTGTTTTGTTGTAGCTGAACTGTGTAAACAGCACTGACTGTAAGATATGCATAGCACTCTAGAAATACAAGGACCGGGTGTGATTTGATGAGTTTAACAGCTGAAACCAGTAACTAAATCTAATGTTCATAGTGTGCTTCTCTGTAATGTGTCAATGCTGGCTTTAAAATATTAAACTAATTATAATGTGATATGAGCTGAGCTCAAATAATGTTGATGATATGCATGATGGAATGTAAGGGTTTAAGTCATTTATATCTACTTCTCTCCCTCTCTCTCCCCTGATCTATCTTTCCTTGTGCAGATCCCTGATTACAGAAATGCAGTGATTGTCGCAAAGTCACCAGCATCTGCCAAAAGGTATGTATGCGTCAAGATAGATTTAAAAAAAAATCTATTAATGAGATGGAGTGCCACAAGGATCAGTACTGGGTCCTCTACTTTTCGTCATTTATATAAATGATTTGGATGTGAGCATAAGAGGTATAGTTAGTAAGTTTGCAGATGACACCAAAATTGGAGGTGTAGTGGACAGTGAAGAAGGTTACCTCCGATTGCAACAGGATCTTGATCAGATGGGCCAATGGGCTGATAAGTGGCATTTGGAATTTAATTCAGACAAATGTGACTGCTGCATTTTGGGAAAGCACATCTTGGCAGGACTTATACACTTAATGGTAAGGTCTTGGGGAGTGTTGCTGAACAAAGAGACCTTGGAGTGCAGGTTCCTAGCTCCTTGAAAGTGGAGTCACAGGTAGATAAGATAGTGAAGAAGGCATTTGGTATGCTTTCCTTTAGGGTCAGAGTATTGAGTACAGGAGTTGGGAGGTCATGTTGCAGCTGTACAGGACATTGGTTAGACCACTATTGGAATGTTGTGTGCAATTCTGATCTCCTTATCGGAAAGATGTTTTGAAATTTGAAAGGCTTCAGAAAAGATTAACAAGGATGTTGCCAGGGTTGGAGGATTTGAGCTACAGGGAGAAGCTGGACGGACTGGGGCTGTTTTTCCTGGAGCATCGGAGGCTGAGAGGTGACCTTTATAGAGGTTTATAAAATTGAGGGGCATGGATAGGATAAATAGACTCCCCCCACCCTAAGGGTGGGGGAGTCCAGAACTAGAGGGCATAGGTTTAGGGTGAGAGGAGAAAAATATGAGAGAACTAAGGGGCAACTTTTTCACGCAGTGGGTGATACATGTATGGAATGAGCTGATAGAGAAAGTGGTGGAGGCTGGTACAGTTGCAACATTTTAAAAGGCATTCGGATGCGTATATGAATAGGAAAGGTTTGGGAGGGATATGGGCCGGGAGCTGGCAGGTGGGACTAGATTGGGTTGGGAATTCTTGTCTGCATGGACGGGTTGGACTGAGGGGTCTGTTTCCATGCTGTACATCTCTGATTCAGATGTTGGCATTGATGACTACATGGCCAGCATTTATTGCCCACCTCTAATTGTCTCTGGTCTCTGTGGTTAAAGGTACATGCATGTTGCTATTCAGGTGAGTCTGTTCCAGTATTTTGACCAGAAGTAGTGAACGATCGAAGAAACCTTGTAACATTGCATTAATGATTTTCCTCTTAATTCTATCAAAAGATACAATATTTTGCTTTGTTCTTTCAATTTAAAAAAAAAGAAACAAGCGAAAGTTTTGAGCTTAAAGCAAACATTCCTGTATTGTGTAATGTTACAAATGAGACAATTTTTGTTGGCAGGCTGTTTCTTTGAAGACCAATCGTTTTCTATTTCAGAGCACAGTCTTTCGCTGAGCGGTTACGTTTAGGAATCGCAGTGATACATGGTGAAGTGCAGGATGCAGAGTCAGATTTGGTTGATGGCCGGCATTCACCACCTACAGTGAAAAATGCAGCTGCTATACATCCCAGCCTGGAAATACCTAGTGAGTCTACAGTGTAATAGATCCTTGTTATTTAAGTTGTGCAAATTGAATGCTAATGCACATTAATCAATACTTTGGATAAATGAAATAATACTCCATCATTCTATTTCAAAAGGTAGGTTAATCGTGTTATTCCAAGCCATATTCTCAATATGTTTAAAAACATTTTTCATTCAAGTTTAAATGCTGTTTCACCAGGCATTATTACTAACTACAATGTTTATTACGAACTGTACAATGGTGTTGTTTGGATATGAAGATTTAAAGGCATTCCCACAAGCTTTGTATTGTTTGTCCTTCTAAAAATACCTTAAAACTTACCTTAGTCACTGCCTAATAATTTTCAGTGAGAGATTGCTTGGTGTGAAATGAATTGCTTGCTTCTATTAGAATGAAGCTTATGCAGTGCCATAGGTGAAATTATCTTCATTTTATTTTTCTTCCCATCAGTGGCAATTCCAAAGGAAAAGCCTCCAATCACAGTTGTTGGAGATGTAGGAGGAAGGATAGCTATTATTGTGGTGAGTTTACCCTTGAAAGTTTTGGCAAACAGTAAGACTATATATAATAAGGAAATGTTTAAAAATAGTCAGTCATAAGGAAAGATCTTCTATTTCTAAGAAATAAGTTCAGAAGGTTGCTGAAAATGTAAAATAGCAAAACAGATTAGCTGTTTTTTGTTCTTAAAAGCAGCTTTTAAGTAGAATATGTTCACCCAGTCCATGCAGGTATTTGTTTAACTTGGGCTTCCCTTCTGCAATTTATTTGGCTTCCCCTTAAATGCATCTATACTGTACACCTCAATTACTCCCTGTGGAAGAAGATTGCACATTTTAAACACTCTTTTAGTAAGGAAGTTCTTTCTCAATTTTTATAATACATTGCTTTAATTTATGACCTACACACCATTGTTGAGATGGAACAAGTTTAATGCTGGAAAATGAGATGGCAACTGATGTTAGATTGTAGAAAGTACCAATTTATCAAAACTTGAAAATCCCTTTTTCTTAAAAAGGCACTCATTTTGCAAAGATAGTGCAGGCAAACTGGATGGAGACTTTTAGAATAAGCTAGCTTTTAACTTTTGCGATGAAAGTTAAGGGAACTCAATCTTCAGTTAAAATGAACTGATGATTTTATCCTCAAACCTCTCCCATAATGCAGCAATTCCAGAATAAATGTACGTTTCTTCAAGGTTAGTTGAATTTTATTAGCAAACCTAGTGAGTCAAATTAATAACGATTGCCACTCTTGATTTATAATTCAACATTTTTAGTATCGCAGTGAGCGTACATTGACTAAGGTCAGATGCAGAATTTCAGCTTTTTGGAATGTCTGGATTCATTAAGCTAGGTTTTAACACTCATGAAAACCTATAAACATAGTCAAAGAATTTTAGAACTGTTAAAGGATTGTCATTTATTTATTACCTTTTTGATGGGAATCATGGGCTTCATTCACATTAATTTGATTTTAAAGCTTGAAGTTTGGTGGTAAAGCCTGTTATTCTTCTTCGTCTTTTGTAAACAAACGGGTTCACCGTTAACATTTCAGATTTCACTGTATACTGGCACAGAACCAATGAGGTCCTTGTGTTAGTCATTATTCATTTAGTAACAGAATAAAGTCACTGTGCTTTGCCAAACCAACAAAACTATAATTTGGTTATTCATCATAGTAAACTAATTGTCAGTACATTTCTCCTTTAATTTGTTTGTGCAGAGGGGAACAGAATGTTCAGTTTTTAATGCTAACCGTTATTGACATCCAAATTTCAGCAAGTTCAGTAGCTTCATTCATGTCAGGGAATGCTCAGTGCTTCTTGCAATTACCCTTAAATAATCTAGTGAGAGTGGGGAAATATGACAATGCAGGTTAGCCTGGGGATTTTTTTTAAACAAAGTCCTAACTCTAATCTTGAGATTGTCTATCAAATATAATAGGCAATTTATTTAGTTTGTAAACAACAAGCATGTTTTGTAAATGAACTTTGAACTCTAGTCATTATTTATTTTTAGAGAGATCATATGGATCTGTAGCCTAACAAATCCCGTCAGTTCAAGTCCCTACTTTGTTGCAGGATTTTCATGAATCTTATTGAGTATCTAACCACTGATCGAAAGTTATGTTTTGCAGTTTCCTGGATCAGTCATTTTAGGTGTTGATGCCACATAATAAGTGGGTTTGTGCCTCAGACTGCTTTCTGAGAATGAAATGTGTTTAATATTGTCCCAAACTTCTTTCAGTTAAGGCATTCTTCACCAGTCAACAGAGTGCCTTTTTCAGTCGTTTTAAACTTCTGTATCAGGATCTAGAGAAACATGTAATGCTTTATTTAATTTAAATTTTAACTTCATCTTTAATTTTACTTTAAAGTAAATTAATTTTAAATTTGAATTTTTTGACAGGATGACATAATTGATGACGTTGATAGCTTTTTAGCAGCTGCAGATACATTGAAGGAGAGAGGGGCTTACAAAATCTATGTAATGGCAACTCATGGACTTTTGTCATCTGATGCACCCCGATTGATAGAAGAATCTGCAATTGATGAGGTAACTAAAGTCTGGCAATAGGCAGTTGACAATATTGAATTAATATTTATAGGTTTTTTTCTGTATTTGTTGAAGAAAAATGTAATTTAATCCATTTTGTTGTAAAGTGTATTTGTTGAGGGGGAAGGAGAGGAAGCCATTCCTTATTACAGCTCATTATTCAACAATGCAGACTTATAAATCATTGGCAGAGTTCTGATATTGAATTAACATTTTCCTGTTAATTATACACATTGCTCTTCCACAGGTGGTAGTAACCAATACAATCCCACATGAAATCCAGAAACTCCAGTGCCATAAAATAAAGACCGTTGACATCAGCATGATCTTATCTGAGGCCATTCGAAGAATCCACAATGGTGAATCAATGTCATATCTATTCCGAAATATTGGTATGGATGATTGAAATGATCCCTAAGGCCAACTTGAAGTGCACCTTTACTTAACTTGGCAAGAAAGTATCGTGATTCACTGGTGCAAAATCTTAAAATTTCTATCAAAAAGGCCAACTTTGTAAAGTGAATTTTTAAGAAACCATGCTGAATACGGAGACTTAACTACATAAGACTTCAGATTTCCTTTGCTGTTTTGTAAAAGCTAAGAAGTATGACCAAAATCCCTGTTTGTTTTTAATTGCTTTTGTATTTAGGAGTATTGTATTATGTTTTACATGTCGTAGCTGCATATTTGCTCTTGAAGATAACCTGCTCCAAGCTAAGCACAAAAAAAAGGAATAAACATAAGCACCTGAAATAGCCAACCTGGATTGTGCAAACTTGCTATATTGTGACTATATTTCAATATTCTTGATTGATATAAAGCACTTTGGGATGGTTTGAAGTCATGAAAGGAGCTATATAAATGCAAGTTCTTTGTATAAACTGGGATTTTTAAAAGTAAATGTTACATATTGCAGATGGTGAATTAGTTGAATAATTTAAATTTAATTACTTGGTTTTTCCTTCTCAATAAGGAATACATTTTAAATGATCTGTGTGGCTTTTAACCATTTTGAAAGTCTTTTATAATTTTTTGGAACTTTTAATATTGCTATACCTTCAAGGATTATCCTCTCAAACCTCCTGCTTAGTGCTGCATTTTCTTAAGCACAGTTCTACAGCTAACATGGTCCTCTATTATTAGTTATGGACAACTAGGCAAGATTCTCAGTGTATTTGGCCCCAGGGCATCCGAGTCAGATTGTTTTCTAACATTGTAATTGACCATGCACTAGATATACACACAACAGCTAAGAGTGGGAAAGTTGATCCTACATCCTTTCTTACCTCTGCAGCCCAAGGGCATTGGCAACAATTGTGATGTTTTACTGACTGCTAACATCACATTCTGTAGGAACTGTGAATAAATCTATGAACCTTTTAATCATATTGTTAAATTCTACACCATGCAGTTTATTAAACTGGCTGCATCATGTTGGGAGCTGTTCATTTTGTTTCCAAATTTATAGTCTATCACTCATTGCAAAATTGTGGAGCCACAATTTTTAAAATCATTAAGATCTGAACAACCACTTCAATTGTGTAGGAGTCTGTAGAAGGAATTATTGGCTTTGTGGCTTGAGTTGAGAAAACATATTTGCATAGTTTTGTCCTCTGTGTAGATGCCAATTCATACATCAGTACAAAATCAGTGCACGTAGCGTAATATGTGCTTGGTTAATCTTGACAGTGTCGAAATGCAAACTGCATTTCAGTTTGATAGCTTTGGATTGTCCTTGTATAAATGTGAGATGGTGAAATGCATTGAGGATCCTCTCCTGTAAGAATAACTTTTTTTTTGTCAACTAGATCTATTAACATTGACAAAATAAGAGAGAGAATGGTCTTAGGGTAAGTTTCTCGTTGTGCTGGACTCCTTCAATGAACATAACTGAATTAATTAAATAATCAGTTATCAATTAAACAAGAAATGCACTGTAGATCAGTTAGCACCTGAAAAAGATATTAGCACTTGGTTACAAGCATGGCCATACCAGAAATATGTTTTTTTTTGAAGATTAGTTATTCTAAAGGGAATTGGTTTGTGCTGTAATTTTTCAAATCTTTTTCCATGGTCTTCAAAGACTTCAGGCCAGGTAGTAAGAAATGATTTGCTTGCAAATGTAAGCATTGCTAACACAGTACCACCTTTCTAAAATATGCAACAGAAATTCTAGTAAGGATAAAAAGCTATTTGCGGAGCCATGACGCTTTATTATAAGCAATCTATTTGTGAAGCATTAATGAGGCAGAAGTGGACATTAGTGTTTTCCTACAATGTTATTTGATTGCTTGGTGGAATTTTATTTGTAACATAACAGACTCGAGTATTAGATTTAGTTAAACCTCCATTTCCAACCGAGGAAAAAATCTTGACCTCGAGCCTTCCTAATTAATATAGAAGTATTTTCTGTTCCCCATCTATTCTGGAATGGAATTACTGTTGATTGTTGTCAATTTTCACTTGATACAGGCCACATTGGGAAACTGACTGCAGTGGCCCAATACACTTTAGTGAAAAGAAACAAGATACCTTCATCTCTGGATCCTGTTAGTTTCTGACTGAGAATGAAACTGAGTGATGCCTTGGGACACCAGTCAATATACATGTTCTTGACTTAACTAGACAGATCAGGATCCTGTTGCTTGCATCACACTTAACTGGTTAATCAAAAGCTGGCTTGGCCTTTTTATGTACTGATGAAGACCTGTCCTATCTGTCTCATTTTAATGAGTGTCTTTCCTCCTGGACTCTTTTTACCATTACTTAAAATGAGCAGTTTGTGATGGTATGGCCCTGCCCCAAAAAAATTTGTTTCCCACCAGTTTGTAAGTCATAGACTTGTATTTCTTCTGTATGTAGAAGGATTGGGAGCCTTTGGTGCCTCTGTTAATAATGAAGTATCTTCTGTGATGTTGCTCATTGTTACTTGAAGGGGCAGGTATGTCATTTGCCTATGTTAGTTACAACAAGCTTAAATTGCTCTCCCAGAAGCAAGTAGGATAACTGAATATCTTGTCACATTCATGAGGTAACAGCACCATCCTTTGGATGATTTAAAACTTGCAATTGTATTACATAATAGGTAAGAAAGGTAATATTGAAGTGTTACTAATGCAGGGCGATCTATTCTAGAACTTGTCACAGTTGTCGATCAGATTGAAAATGTTACACTTGTTTTAAACAGGCAGAAACAAATTAAAAGCAAAATTTAAAAAAAAGCTCAGTCTTTGTGAAAGTTGATCAGAGGCAAAGCTGGAGCTTTGCGACAAATGCTGCTGATCATTAAAGAAATTCAGGGATGATCCCTGAATTGATTTCTGGGTATCACATCAGAAATTGGCATCAAATTGACTTTTGGATCTATTTTTAAAAGTTACATTATCCTTAGGAGGAATTGGTTGTATTAATAACAGATGAAGAATTATGGATGTAGTAGTATATCACAATACATATCAAATTTTCCATCTTGCCGTGAGCACGACTACAGAAGTTCCTTTATTATAAATAAATATCAATTATATCAATACAATAAATGCAGAAAGTTTATTTGGCTGTTTACTGATCCTTTCATCAGATTTAAGCATCTGATACTTAGGGTTAACTATTAAAATAATGTTGGCATATATTTGGGCACCTTGAGGTTTTTTGTCATTAACTATCTGGTTCACTTTTCACCACATAGTATGAGATTCTTGTCTGGCTTCGGTATTTTGGAAAATGGCTCACTGCAAATTGTATGCATACTAATCTGTATGTTCATGTACTTTGTAAATTGGCTTTTGAAGTTCAGAGTTTGTAAGTGATATTCTCTTAGCAGGTTGTGGGTCTGTTTTTAAAAAGGGAACATTGGGACTTTCCATAGTTGATACAGTTCTCCTATGTGCTGATGAAAGGGTCTAATGCTAAATCCAAACATTCTTTCAGCTGCTGTACGATATTTTTTACAGCTTGCCTTGTGCTTGGAGGAGGTTACTTGTCCATCATCTGTTTATGCTAAACCTTAAACTTTTTTTTTAAAGCTGCTTAAGAGAATAAATCAATATCCAAGTCTAACTTTCTTTAATCAACATTGAGTGAAATCCTTTTTTTTCTCTTCCCTATTCTGCATGATTTTTTTTTTTGGTTGGGATTTGCATGCTTCCCTTCAGCATTTCTTCTCGCATTTTAAATATTTGAATATTCTCAAAATCCACACTCCTGTTTTCACGTAAGAAATATTGCTCGTTTAGAGCACCTGAAGGTACTACGTGTACTTCAGAATTGAAGAGCTAAAGTGGAAATGTTCAGAAATAAGTTGCAAATTAACAGTAAATTTTAAATGTTGCAATTGAGAATGTAATGAAGGATACGTGATTGTAAATTGTCGTGCGCAGTTGTGCAGATGAAATTAGCAATCCTTTGAAAGTAACTTTTTTTATTTTGTGTGTTTTGTTCTTTTTTCTCTAAAATTCAGGAAGGTTTCCTGATTAATGGTCAAGTGACCATTGAGGCAGGTAGACTTTTTATGTGTGTATGAGGTAACGTTGCTGAAGAGTGGACCCCAGGGATCGCACCAAAGACACCCCTGCTCCCGCCATGTACAGCATAGTAATGTCTCCACCTCAGAAGAGAATTCAAAACCAGAACGTTTCCCTGGCTTTCTAATAGATTGAGTGCTTCACCAACTGTGCCCTGAACCAGTTTTTAAAAAAATATCTTGTTTGCGTGTTAAATGTGTGATCAACTGCAGATAATGCAAACACTATCTGGTTATCATATTGCTCTATTAGAACTATGTAACTGAATAATAAGACTAGAGAATATGAGAAAATAGGCTTGGAATTTTGCATACTTTCTGGGTTTTTACATAATTTGTTCCCAATTGGCTGGTAAATGTGTTCACTGATCAAAGTATATATTGACTGGCTTAACAATTTTATAAGATTTTTCAATGTTATATTAAGTAAATGGCAGTGGAAGTAGTAGTGTTACCATTACTTGATAGCTACAATTTGTTTGATTTTGATTATTTATTACTGTGCAACTGTGTCAATTTAAAAAATTTTCTCTGCCATTTCTTCCCCTAACTTCCCAGCTTTAAATTGGACTTTGTTTTAAATATATTTCTGTTTATCAACGAAACTGACTGGAAGGACTTAAAGAACTTTTGCTGATCAAGTTCTGTTAGCATCAGTCGTGGTTGTCATTGATCCAAAAGCTTTGAAGCTTCATTTTCAACTCTGTATCTTCTTTTGAGTGTTTCTAATTGTCAATGCAGTTTCAGTGATGTGGTTACTGCTTCCCTGTTGAAGGCAATCATTCAAAATTTAAAAATCACAAATAGGCAGAGTGAAAGTATTGCAGCTTTTTTTTCAATGGCAGTTTGCAGTAGGACTTTTGCTGGAAAACAAATTGAGGTTGTTCATATTCTTTTTATGTAGGACTGATAATATCAGCGTGAAGAGAGATTTTGCCTTTGAGCCTGGGCAAAATCAACAGCATGGTCCCTGATGTACAAGGACAAGGTCTTGCATAATGCTCCATCTCTTGCCAATTCTGCTGTGATAAAATCTAATAAAGCTTCAATAGGAAAGATGAATGTTTTTAATTTATTTATTTTTTAGATTTTGATGTCTTTGTATATTTATAATAGAAACATATGCATTATACACAGCTTTGCAAAGGTCTACAAAACACTGAAAATTACTATTAAAGGTTTCTGTGCACTTGCCCATCTGTTATTTTGCAATGGGCCACACGGCCATGTTTCCACAGAATCTTGGTATTTGTACGTCTTGCATTTAGCTGAAGTGTAACAAAATTAATTAAAAGTTTGGAGAAAAAAGCACTAAATTGTAATGTGTGAGGATTTTTTTAAGTATATCTGGTTAAGATATTATATTAAAGATTTGGAATAAGAGCTCTTTTGTGCTAGAGATTTATTCACAAAGATTGAATATTATGTGCAGGTAAAGATAACTTGCAACATCTGAAATTTTTTAAACTTTTACCTTAAGCATAAATTAAGTCGTAGTGGCCTAATTAATTATATTTCTTAAATCTCAAAAGTGGGTCTTCATTACTGAATGATTACCTGTAAATCTCACTTGCGTGATTAATGTGCAGCAATGCATATCTAAAAGCTGGATTTCAGTTATAACCCCTTGTTGTGACTAACTTTTTTAAAAATCCTCATTTGTATGTATCAGTAGGCAGGCTACAACTCAACTCTTTGCCCTTTTTAAAAAGAAAATCTATGAACTGTTATTTGTGTGACTTTCAACTGTTGAGGTGGTTGTAAAGCCACACTAACCACTTTCTGCATACTTTTAAAAATATTTTTGGGCTTGTCAAATTAATAGGAGGGAGAAATCTTTCAACGGGGTCTTTTTTTTTCTTTGCACAATTCCACTTGGTGTTAGTAGATTTTTTTCAGGTAAAATTTAAATGCTGAAAGAATTGAGTCAGATTTTATGGTTGGAGCAATGTTTTTTGCTGTTGACCTGGATAAAACAGGCCATAAAGATCTAGTGATTCCTGTGGCATTGCTTTTACCTTTTGCTAACATTTGATTGCAATTAACATCAAGTCAAACGGAAATGTGTCATTTGAGGTAAATAAGCCAATGACATTTAACTTCTCACAGTCAGCAAACCAGGAAATAAACCTACTTTGCACTATTTCAACAGAAATTAAGAACTTGGCATCAAGTGTCAGTTATATCTCTTTCAACAACTTTCGCAGGATTTTATAATTAGATTACTTGGGTAAAAGAACAAATGATTTATATTTGAGTGCAGCCTTGGTGGAAAGTTCATACTCTTGAGTAATTTTATAATCACTCACACCAACTTGTCAGTTTCAGAAGAGTAATTGTTCAAGCTCCAGGCATTTTATTGGTAAGGGCTTGTGTTTTTTTATGGCCATTATAACAGAACAACAGGTGTGGATTAAGTTATCAATGGAAATAAAATCCGAAATAATGTGAACAGCAACACCTTGCATTTATATAGCATCTTCTTACATGGCTTCACAAGCCTTATCAGCTGAAACTAAACGGTGAACTCTTACAGAGGTAATGGGACAGATGACTAAGAGTTTGGTCAAAGATTTGAGTTCACGTCTGGAGCATTAGTTCAGATCTCAGGATTACTTGTCTTGTAAAATTGAATCTGCTACTATGCTGTGGGTGTGTGTGTGTTTTTTATATATATATATATATATATATTACTTTAAGATTTGCAATTTTGGAGAAGTCCTTCCAGGGTTTCCTTTCCAGTGTGTTGAGGGTATTCCCTTCTTTCTTTCTGCTTAGTGTTGGTGCTACTGTCTGATGGTCTGCTGGATTACTCCCAGAAGTCTGTTGTCTTTCCAGTTGGATTCCAGTCCAGGAAGTCCTTTTATCTGTGTCCCTATGATTGAAGTTCATCCCTCGTGCTAGGATGGCTTTTTCCTTGTCTGTGTGTGGTTGGTCTGACAGGTTCTTTATCCAAATCTCTGAATTGTCCATATTATTGCTGTGTGTAAGCTTGGCCAGTTTTTCTTATAGGGCTTGTCTTTTCTTTATCATGGTCTGGTGTTGTTTAGTGTTGATGGTTCGTTCTAGGGTACTTGTCCATTCGTGGTCAGTCGAGTTAGTGTACAGAGTTTTTTTGGTGAAATTTCTCATTTGTATTTGTGGTGTCAGTTGTGGGCATCATTTATCATTTCTCATGGCATCCTGTGGCCATTCTGCTGTTCTCCTGGCTTGTAGGGTGTTGAGGTGGTTTGTATTGAATACATCTTGGTAATACTTGTTTCCTGAGACATTCTTGTAGGAAGAACAGTTGTTAGCTGGTGGTGCTCAGTCAAATGGCATTGGTTTCCCATCTTCAGGCTAATTTAAGCATATTGCACACAAAGGGGCTAGCAGTTTTGGAGATTTGCAGCTCAGGTTAGGTTGTAAGTTTGTTTGCTGAGCTGGTAGATTTGTTCTCAGACACTTCGTCACCATGCTAAGTAACATAAGTGAGCCTCCGATTCAGTGCTGGTGTTTTGTTCTGCTTGCTATTTATCTGTCTTGGTCTGGAGATGCCGGTGTTGGACTGGAGTGTACAAAATTAAAAATCGCACAACACCAGGTTATGGTCCAACAGGTTTAACTGGAAGCACACTAGCTTTCGGAGCGTCGCTCTTTCATCATAGTGGAGGGCTCAATCCTAACACAGAATTTATAGCAAAAATGTAATGTGATATAACTGAAATTATACATTGAAAAATTGATTAAGTCTTTCAACTGTTTGAATATCATGATAGTTTCACTTCTTTCATGTGTAGACCACAACCTTTTTTTAACAAGTTGCATTCAGGTTAGCTGTTAACAATGGTGATAGCTAGACAATATGTTGAAGGTGTTTTTCAATGTATAATTTCAGTTATATCGCACTAAGTTTTTGCTCTAAATTTTGTGTGTTAGGATTGAGCCCTCCACTATCACCTGATGAAGGAGCGACGCTCCGAAAGCTAGTGTGCTTCCAATTAAACCTGTTGGACTATAATCTGGTGTTGTGATTTTTAACTTTGGTCTGTTGTGGGTGATATCACATTCAGTTATTTTTGAGAGATTGGTAAATGGGGTCCAAATCAATACGTTTGTTAGTGGTGTTGCAGTTGAATGCCAGGCCTCTAGGAATTCCTGTGTGTGTCTTTGTTTAGCCTGTCGCAGGATGGATGTATCGTCTCAGTCAAACTAGTGGCCCTCTTCGTCTGTGCGTGGATACTAGTGATAGTTGGTCATGTCTTTTGGCAGCTAGTTGGTGCTCATGTATCCTGGTGGCTAGTTTCCTGTCGCCTGTCCAGTATAATGTTTGTTGCAGTCCTTGCAGTGTATTTTGTACATGACATTCATTTTGCTGGTTGTTGGTATAGAGTCCTTTTAAATTCATAAGGAGCTGTTTTAGTGTGGTGGTAGGTTTGTGGGCTCCATGATACCTTGGGGGCTGAGATATCTTTAATGTATGGTAGGGTGACTAGAGTTTCTGGGCAAGTTGTCATCTTGTTTCGGTCTGTTGTGTAAGAATTGGTGGTTTGTGCTTATCGAGTACCCATTCCTGAAGTCGTTGATCTGTTGTTTTTCCTATGCTTCTCTGGGTGCTGCAGCATGTTCTGGCTTATTTAAATAATGTCCTGATGCAGTTCCGTTTGTGGGTGTTCGGACGATTGATCAGATACCCAACTACAGGAGCAGTGTGTGTGGTTTTCTTGTAAACACTGGTCTGTAGCGCTCCATTGGCTTTGTGCCCTACCGTGGTATCTAGGAAGGGGAGTTTGTTGTTCCCTTCTTCTTTGAACTTTATACCGGGAAGGATATTGTTTGTGTTTGTGGGGTTTCTTCTAATTTGCATTTTCATGATGACAAAGGTGTCATCCACATAGCGGTCCCAAAGTTTGGGCAGGATTGTGGGAAGGGCTATTCATTCTGACCTCTGCATAACTGCTTCTGCTGAGAGTCCTGATATTGGTGATACCATAGACATCCATATTGATTTGTTTGTAGGTCTTGGTGTTGACTGAAATGGGTTGTGAGGCACAGGTCTACTAATTTGAGGATGTTGTCCTTGCTGATGTAGTTGGCGCTGTCAGGTGTTTGTCTCTTTGGATCGTCTAACAGTGAGGCCAGTGTTTCTTTGGCTAGGTGATGGTTATTGATGTGAGTAGAGCCATCTGGTCAAAGGAAACCATGACCTCGTCATCCTCCACCTTGGTGCCTTTGATGTTAAGGAATTCCTGGCTTGAGGATTGCAGACTCGGTCTGCTTATCGATGCTCTTGTGCAGATCGCATGCAGCTCAGACCTACTGTAGATAAATTGATAGGTATGCTACATTGTGGCTGAATTTCATCTTGTTTATTCTGTTATGCATACATTATTATCACTGTTAAAGTTTTATAATAGACATAAACATAATTAAGGAGCCTCTGGATGAAGCGCTGGTGGTATGGCCTGCTTTTTGTGTTTAGGTTTCCTTGTGTTGGTGATGTCATTTCCTGGAGTGATGTCATTTCCTGTTCTTTTTCTCTCGGGGTGGTAAATGGGATCCAAGTCAATGTGTTTGTTGATAGAGTTCCAGTTGGAATGCCATGCTTCTAGGAATTCTCGCATGTGACTCTGTTTAGCTTCTCCGAGGATGAATGTGTTCTCCCAGTCGAAGTGGTGTCTTTCCTCACCTGTATGTAAAGATACTTGAGAGTGGGTCATGGCTTTTTGTGGCTAGTTGATTTGAATCCCATTTAGCACCCCCTAAGAAAAAGCAGGAAAAGGCATCGCCACAGCAAATAACATCAACCCAAGGAAACCTAAACACACAAATAAAAAGCGGGCCATACCATCAGTGCTTCATCCAGATGCTCGCAGATAGTGTTACCTAGTATGGTGACGAAACATCTGAAACCGAACCTTCCAGCTCAGCAAGCAAACCTACATCCAGAACCTAAATTTGAGCTACAAATCTTCTCAAAACTCGCTAAGATCTAAACAATGAGTTATTTTTGTGAGCAAGATTAATAATCCTCACATGTTTGATCTGACTTTTACTGACTCTGAAATGTCACCTGGCTCAACAAAAATTTTAATCTGAGTTATTCCTGTGTTTTGGTAAGATTTAATTTACAATTAGGTTCAAGGAAGGCCCTTAGAAAATTAAACTACTCTAACTGCCCACAACAACAATCACAAGTTTGATCGTAGGGGGTTGAACTGGAGACATATTGCAAATTTGAGAATATTGGAGCAGGAGTGGGCCACGCACCATATGTGCCTCTTGTTCAATTAGATAATCATATTCCAGGACATCATCACATTCAAGGCAGACTCTCAAGTGCAGTACTGAACAAATGTGCTGCTGTTGGTGTCTTTTTTTTTTGAAGTAGACTTAAGACAGACAAGCATTTGCTTTAAAGTGCAAGATCCTATTTCGTGATTTTGAAGGCGGCCAGAAATGTTGTCCAGGCCAATGTTCTTAAACAATATCAAATGCATGTTATCTGTTTATTAACACCTTTATTATTAGTGCTATGTAAGTTGACTAGCACACTTCTTCAAAAGTATTTCATTGTGCAAAATGTAGGTATATCCAGTGGTTGTGAAAGGTGAATAAATGCAAGTTTTTTTTTTCATGGCTGGTGATTTTGTATCTCAACGCTATCTACCCATCTGTACCTCAACACCCCAGTTACACCTGATAATGGATAAGATCTTTCCGTACCATTTTGACATTTTTAATTGCCTCCCTCGAGGCACAAAAGCTGTTTATTTTCTTTGGACCAATTTTCAGATTTTCATTGCCATTTGCATGAAGTGTTTCTTGACATTTGATGCTGAAAAGCCTAGTACAACATAAATTCCAGATCAAAATTAAAGCTAACGTAGTGTGAATATAAAATCAGCAATTGTTATGTCTTTCGCACTCCAGGAAATACTTTGTCTGTAGATATTGCAGGACCACAAAATTAGTCAAATTCAGCAGTGATGGTTCCTTTCCACTCGTTCTGTACTTTAAGGTTCTGTTCACATTGTCTTGGTTCACAAGCAAAATGGCTACGGAATGCAACAGGCATCAATAGAAATATACACCAGTGTGAGATGTTCCTTTTTATAAGTATTGCCTTATTGTTTAATGAGATTGATCCACCAGAGAGGATGGCAATGGAACTGTCCAATGGATAATCGGATTTGGGTTTGGCACCAAATTTCCAACGTCCCAAAGATGAAAATCCAAAGACTTGATCAGAATTCAGTGAATGATGAAAACTATACTGTGGGGTGTTAAGCATCACACTACAGAAAGTTGTTTCATTTTGTTGCATAAAATTGTCTGGACTAACTTGCACTTTAATAAGTGAAGCAGAAAAATGAACTTGCAGATTAATAAAATACAATTTCATCTAACCATTTGTCCAAGTGCTTATTATGGTAAATTTCCAAGCTCACCTCTTATATTCTATTTTTCTCAAATGGTACTTGATCTTTTTAGAGAGCTGTTTACAGATAAAGTTACAAAATGCCTTTTAGCTTAGCTGTGCATAATTTAAGCTGTGGTAAGCATGTTTTCTGTTAATCATGTCTGATGCTGTAAAGTGACCAGCTGGCAGATTGTTATACTGTTTGCATACCTCATGACATCCTTTGTTATCTCCTATTTGTTATGGATTAAAATGTAGGCCTTTTAAAATGTTGGCTTTAATGGACAATTGTCCCCTATATATGTTTTGCATTGCAAAGTCCAAGTCCATTTAGAATTATAAGAGGCCATGAATGGGAAATACATTTAATTACAATTCTTGTCTGATTTGAATGAATGACCTGTTTTCTCATCTCTGCCTCCCCCTCGACCCAACTGATCTAATTTGTTTCCCTGCACATGCATCAATTTCATTAACCTCCTGAATGAAGGAGTACTTCCCATTTCATATTTGGTTTCAAGACCTTAACACCCTTCCAACCTGCAGGTCTCGGAAAGATGCGGAAGCTTTGGTGAAGGTGCAAAAGAGGTTGTCTAGGATGTTCCCTGGATCAGAGTGTAGTAGCTGCAAAGAGAGGTTGGAACAATTTGGATTGTTAACATCCGAGCATTGGAGGCTAAGGGCTGAGCTGATAGAAATATATAAAATTGAGGCATGGATGGGTAGATATGTCAAATAGTAGGGGACGTATGTTTAAAGTGAGCCGGGGAAAGTTTGAAGGAGAGGACCAGGAGAGGATACTCAAACTATGCCAAGGGAGATGATGTAAGCAAATAAGATAGCAATGTTTTAAGAATCATTTAGATAAATGAACAGGTAGGAAGCAGAGGGATACAGACCATATGCACTCAGGACGAGTTAAGAATGGCAGCATGGTTGGTGCAGAATTGGGCCTGTTCCTGAACTCTACAATTCTGTTACTTCAGTTACACTGGGCATTGGAGAGACTATATCTGGAATGCTGTGTGAGCTGTTTTGGTCTCCTTATTTAAGGAAAGAAGTGCCTTGGAGATGGTTTGGAGGAGGTTTTCTTATGAGGGTAGGCTAAGCTTATTTACACTGCAGTTAGAGTGAGGGGTGACTTGATTGAACTGTATAAGGTCCTGAATGACCTTGACAAACTGGTTGTGAAAAATATTCTCTTGTTTTGGATCAGTCTAGAATGCGGGGGTACTTTTAAAATTAGGGGTCACATTTTCAGAACAGACCTGCAGATTTCTTTGAACTTCCTTGAAACCGTGCAAGAGGTCAAGGACTGATCAGACAGCAGGTGATATGATTGCCCTTTAATGAAGTACATCTTCCCTATTGTGTGGTGACCAACGTTGCACACAGTTTGCAGCTGGGGCCCAACCAAAGCTCTGGACAACGCCAACATGGCCTTCCTGCTCGTATACTCTATGCCATGACTGATAAAGGTATTTGTTCTGTATGCCACCTTGACTTCTTTATTAACCTCCCTTTCCACCTTCAAGTATCCCAAGGTCGCTCTATTCCTCTCTGCTTCCATGTCTCTTTCCATTTGTTGAGTACTTCCTTGTATAGCTCTTTCCAACGTGCATAACCTCACATTTATCAGGATCAACTTCCACCTGCCTATCTGACCAATCATTTATTTTGTCTGAACTACATCAACTGCCCTACTCTTATCCAAACACTTGGTCCCTTCCTTGAAAACTTGTTCTAGCTTTGTTAGGCATGATTTCCCTCCATTAAGCTATGCTGACTATCCCTGATCAAATGTAACCTCCAAATGGAGATTGCTTGATTCTTCACCAAAAGTTTCCCTATTGATGACCAATGGGATTCACTGGTTTACAGTCTCCTAGGCTAACTCTACCACCTTCTTGTAACATGGAACCATATTAGCAGTTCTCTAATCCTTTGTCACCTCCATTGTGGCCAGACACAATTTGAAAATTTGGGCGAGGATTCGTAGGATATAACCTGTCCAGATCTGGGCATTTCTCCACTTTTAAATCTATCAAAACCTTAATACCACCTCGCTGCTTATATCAATCTGCTCAAGAGCTTAACAGAGTTAGAGACAAAAAAACTGCCGATGCTGGAATCCCAAGTAGATAAGCAGGAGGCTGGAATAACACAAATCAAACAGCATCAGGAGGTGGAGAAGTCCTGAAGACGGGTTATACCTGAAATTCCGACTTTTCCATGTCCTGATGTTGCCTGGCTTGCTGTGTTCCTCTGGCCGCCTGCTTGACTGCCAAGGACTTGGATCCTCCTCCCAAGTAAAGACCAATGTGAAGTACTCATTTAACACTCTCTACCAATGTCCTCCACCTACACGCACGGATTGACCCTTTGGTCCCTGGTAATTCTCTTCCCCCAAATGTACTGGTAAAATATCTTGGAATTCTCCCTAATCTTGTCTGCCTGCATTTTTTCATGCGCCCCCCCCACCCTTTCCTCTCCTAATTCCTTTCTTGAGTTTTCCCCTCCACTTTCAAAAGTCCTCTCGGGCATCTGTTGTTTTGCTCCTTTTTTACCTATTATGTCATTTTTTTTCCCCTTTTTATCCAGTTTTGAATATTTCAAGAGATCCATGGGCCTGTTACTCCTATATTTCACCCTAAAGGGGACATGTTGAGCTTGTACTCCCCCAGTCCCTTTTTGAATGTTTCCTACTGGTCTACTGTACACTTATCCTCCACTAGCTGTTCCCAGTCTACTTTTGCAAGATCCTGTCTTATTTTAATACAATCTGCCTTATCCCAGTCCAAACCCCTTTTTTGCTGACCATCTTTCTTCCTTTCCATAACAAACTCAAAACGTACAATGTTGTAATCACTATCCCTTTGAACACCTGTCCTGCCTCATTTCCCCAGAGTTAGATCTGCCACTGCACTGCCTCTTATAGGATGTTGATATAAAAAGCTCTCCTGTTTACATTTTGAAAACTCTGCCTCTCTAAGTCCTTTATGCTATGATAATTCCAATTGATATTGGGGTAGTGAAATCCTTTCACATAATTACTATCATTGTTTTCACATGCTTTAGTGAATTGACTATGCACCTGCTCATCAATTGCCTGTTGATGGTTCAGGTCTATAAATACACTCCTCACAGTATGACTAACCCCTTCATATTCCTAAATTATGCCTATAAATCCTCATTTGGTGACTCAATAAATACCAATTCCTCTTCACTGCAGTTACCAACTCCATAACAAACAATGCAACAGTACCTCCACGTTTACATCCTCCCCTGTCCTGTCTGAGATCTTGTTGTGCAGAGCAATTTTTTTTAAACTGACTCTCCCTTTTCTAGTTCTGTCTTTTTGTTTCTTTATTTGTTCCATTCCTTGCACCAATTCTTTTTTTGTCTGAAAATCTCTCCTGCCTTCCATTCCATTACCCTTTTCTTTTTACCCTCCTCTCCTTGCATTTTAAAACTTGTTCTGTCTCTAATGTTAGGCAAAAGTGAGGACTGCAGATGCTGGATAGCTTTTCCAGTACCACGCTAATCTTGACTCTAATCCTGTCTCTAATGTTGTCCAGTTCTGATGGAAGGCTAATGATCTGAAAATTGAGCTGATTTTTTTGTCCCCAAGTAGGTGACCTGAAGATTAGAGGTTGGTGTTAGGAGAATTAAGGGCCAGAAAGGTTATCCATCTCTGATTCTGAGCAATGTTCCAGGGCCAGCTTGGGAATAGGTTTGATTGCATGTGCCACAGAAAGGCCCAGTAAATTATGATGGTTAATGCTGTAGGACTCCCTCCCTGGTCTAACATGCTGATTCCTGCAGAAGGGCTCATGCCCGAAACATCGATTCTCCTGCTCCTTGGATGCTGCCTGACCTGCTGCACTTTTCCAGCAACACATTTTCAGCTAACATTTCTGGACCCTGTTATCAATGGCACATAACTTGGAAACTGTTCCACTAAAAATGGTGTAAATTTATTTAAACTACTAAGCAAAAGTGCATACAACAGCACTAGTTGTGCGGATGACCATCTGAGACAAAACTTAACTTGCCAATCAGTTGACCGATCTCCCAAGTGCATCTCCGGAGTGGTTGACCTGAACCATTTCACTTACCGCTGTAACATTGTCTTCAAGATCTGTCTTTATTCTCCTTTCTAGCAATGAAAGGTTTTTGACTGATTTGTTTTTTATTACATCAGTGTCCTGTATGTCGTGACTGTCAGGTTTACTTTCTCTGGGCCTCATGCTTGAATAAACACAGGTAGTTCTTCATGATGCTGTCTGTAATACCCAAAGGCATCATAGACATTTCAGGTGAGGCACAAGTATGTTAGTACCAGCACTCTTCAAATTGATTTAAGCCTATGTTGGTGCTGAGACTTCAGACCAGATAAATGGATCCAGCATTGGAGATTGATGGTGTTCTAATGCCCACAATAGTTCTTCAACCAGGGTCCCATTCCTCCTTCAAAGTTCCATTCCACCACCATGCGATAAACTCCACAGACTGAACTCAACCAGCTTAAATTTATCAAAAGGAAAGAAGAAAAGGATAGTTACAAAATTCAAAGTGGTTATTCAATAAAACAAGTGATGCCTTCAGTTGGAGATAATTATTTAGCCTCCATCATTTCACTGCTTGTACCAGAGGTAGGGTAAACCAGAGAAAGAGACAGAAAATCCAGCCCGTGGTAACTGCCCGTATGCTTGACCTTGTTTCCAACATTTCTTGTTTTATTTCAAGCCCCAACAGTATTGTTCTATTGTATATTGCAAAAGAGAACCTTCAGTTAATGGAAATAATAAGCCAAACCTGCTTTCTGATCTTAATTGATTTGTTCTTTCAATTTACAAAAACGTTAATGTTGCATGCAGTGAAAGGTGACGAAACATAATATGAAAGCATTTGGGAAAAAAAAGAGCTTCTGTTCTAAAGAAAGTTAAAGTTGCCGTAGATCCAGGGAAAGTGAGGACTGCAGATGTTGGAGAAATCAGAGTCTAGAATGGGGTGCTGGAAAAGCACAGCAGGTCAGGCAGCATCCGCAGAGCCGGAGAATCGACATTTTGGGCATAAGCCCTTCATCAGGAATGTAGGACTTAAGCCCAAAATGTCGATTCTCCTGCTCCTAGGATGCTGCCTGATTTGCTGTGCTTTTCCAGTGCCACACTTTTCTACTCACTATAGACCAAAGCTATCATTGGATAGAGACAACTGGTAGTGAGTTTAGCCATGCCTAAGGTGAGGGCAAGATTGAGAAGGTGGGATTTCTGTGATTATACACCCAGTGCAGTACCTGCTTTTGGTATCTCTCTGCATTACAAATCAGCTGTCCAGCCAACTGAGCTAAACTCGACCCCTCCCAACCCTTGCTGCAGTTTCCTCGATGTATCCCTAATCAAATCGTCTAGCGACATTATTACATACCCATAGAATAGAAACCCTACAGTGTGGAAGCAGGTCATTCAGCCCATTGAGTCTACACTGACCCTCCATAGAGGCATCCCACCCCAGCCTTATAATCCTGCATTTCCCATGGCTAATCCACTTAAACTGTACATGCCTGGATGCTTTGGGCAGTTGAGCGTGGCCAACCCACCTAACCCGCACATCTTTGAACTGTGGGAGGAAATCCATGCAGACACAGACAATATGCAAACTCCACATACACAGTCAGCCGAGGGTGAACCTGAACCTAGGTCCCTGGTATTGTGAGACAACAGTGCTAAACACTTAGCCCCTGGAGAAGATAGGGCTTGAACCTAGATGACCTGGCTTTGAGTTAAGGGCACTACCACTACACTATAAAGAGCCCTTCTGTGTATTTTGAACAATACAATAATTGAACCAATTGTTATACAAGGGACAAAACAGTAAATCTGAAATAAAGGCTAAAAGTACTGACAACGCACAACAAATAGGTCACCACCTTTAAAGACTGTCTTATATCAGCATACGGTCTCCATTGAGAAAAGCTTTTTTCTATTTCAGCGCGGAGACCCTTTTCATCCAAAAATTTTGCAAGGATAGCAACAAACTCAAAACATTTTAGGAAGTCTTTGCTAGTTAATAGATAATGACAGTCATGTGGAAACTGCTGCATCAAGTGTGAAAAGCAAAAGGTTGTTTGTGAGTGGTGTAATTAACTTTTCTGCGTGTTTACAGAGATTCCTGTCACAGTGATTAAAAGCTTTGCTTTTGAAATTGAAGAACAAACATCAATTACCGCATAGGTGGCACCTACTTCTCTTGCAATGGCTCATTGGGTTAGTACACAACATTTGATTGACATTCTTTTTTTTATATGTTAACCAGAGACTCCACTGGTAGCCAAACTCGAACTGTATTCGTACAGCTTCAACGTACACAAACTCAAGGGAAGCAATGGAGATGAATGGAACTGGCGGCTATTATTTCTCTGCTCAATCCTTCAGCATCTCTGATATTATAGTCATTGTGGCATATTTTGTGCTGAATGTATTTGTTGGAATATGGGTAAGTATTTGCCCTAACTTTCTTATCGCTGTCAGCTACAGACTTATTGCCAATTGTTTACTAATCTCTGCACTCTGGGTTTAACTTTGGCCTGTTAGCACCGGTCCTGCTGACCAAATAGGGAATTAGCAATTAAATCGGGATTATTGATTTATTGTGAGATTTGTCCATCCGGATCGCGGATGTACCTTTAGTAGAAAGGACTGTAGATGATGAATTAGCTTTGTCGTATTTGGTAAGATTTTCTTTTGTAGTTTTCCACGAAGGAACTTTCAAATGAAGTGGACTATAAATGTAGTCACAGTCATTTGAGATTCAAGAATCACCATTCAAGTTTCTGTCTTTTATATTTTCTAAGCGTAGAGTTAGTCACACAGCATGGAAACAGACGCTTGGGTCCAACCAGTCCATGCAGAACATAATCCCATCTGCCTGTTCCTGCCCCATCTTCCTCCAAACCTTTTCTATTCATGTACTTATCCACTCTCTTTTAAATGTTGTAATTGTACCCACATCCACCACCACTTCAGGAATTCAACCCACATGTGAACCACCCTCTATGTAAAATTGTGCCCCCCGTGTCTTTTCGAAACCTCGCTCCTCTTACCTTAAATCATGGAGATGTACAGCATGGAAACAGACCCTTCGGTCCAACTTGTCCATGCTGACCAGATATCCTAAATTAATCTAATCTAATTTGAAAGCATTTGGCCCATACCTCTCTAAACCCTTCCTATTCATATACCCATCCAGATGCCTTTTAGATGTTGTAATTGTACCAGATTCCATTACTTCCCCTAGCTCATTCCATAATCGCAACTCCCTTTGTGTGGAAAAAGTTGTCCCTTAGGTTCCTTTTGAATCTTTATCATCTCACCTTAAACCTAGGCCCTCCACTTTTGGATTCCCCTACCCTTGTCTATTTATCCTATCCATGCCCCTCATGATTTTATAAACATCTGTAATGTCACCCCTCAACCTCAGAAGCTCCAGGGAAAACAGCCCCAGCCTATTCAACCTCTCTCTGTAGCTCAAACCCTCCAACCCTGGCAACACGCTTAGATCCTTTCTGAACTCTCTCAAGTTGCACAACATCTTTCCTCTAGCTAGGAGACAAGAATCAAGTACAGTATTCTGAAACTGGCCCAACCAATGTCCGGTACATTCACAACATGACCTCAACTCCTATACTCAATGCACTGACCAATAAAGGCAAGCATGCCACATGCCCTTCTACTATCCTGTCTACCTGTGATTCCAGTTCAGCAATGTTGGTACCCACCTTTGGAGTAGGTGGGTCTGAACCGAGGGTTCCTGGGTCAGAGGTAGGGTCATTATCACTACACCATGAAAACTCTTAATCTTCTGTCTTATACAAGATATGCTTAAAATACCTTTCTGCATCTCCAGTATATAGAAAGCTTTGACACTAATATTTTTAATCTTGAAAGCCATTGGCAGTTTAATAGGCATTTTTACTGTTCCAGTTTAGACAACTGAATTTGTTTTAATTATCCTATCCACCAATTAATGCTAGACTAAGGTTCATATGCTGCACAATAGTCTTCTGCTAAATGTTTCCATTTGAAACCACTGGAAAGAAACTACATTATGCTCCAGTTTCTAAATTATTTAAACTACTGTCAATAGTTACAGCACTGATATTCAGGGCGTTGACTTCTTTGAAAAGTTCATGTGACTTTAATAGAATGTTTGTGACATAATGAAAGAAAAACTTAGAATCATTAAAAAAGAACAGCACATAAGGGCGGCTATTCAGCCCACTCATTTGCTTGCTGTATATTGAAAGAGTAGTCAGTCATGCCTTGTCTTGCATCCTCACCTTTTCTCTGTAATTTGTATATTCTCAACAATCTGTTCGACTCCTTTGCATAGTTATTTATGGAATTAGTTTACACCAATTTTCCAGAACCCTACAACTCAGGGGTTAAACGAACGATTTCCTATTTCATCAATGATTTTAGAGCTATAACCTCTGGTTGTTAATTGTCTCACCTGAGTATATAATTGTTCTTTAGCTTGCACTTTCCTTTTGCTGTCTCATGATCTAGGGCTTTCCCAGTTTCTCAATACAGCCACTGATTTTTATTTTAACATCAAGTAATGAATTAACTTTGTTCTTGCTTAACTGGAGACTTTGAGATTTAAAATGTAATAGCTTTATTGATGAATTAATTAGCTTTGTTGTCACATGCTCAAATGAGTACAGTGAAAAGTTCGTAATTCGCCACTTAAGCACTATCTTAGGTGCAAAGGTACGGAGGTACAGCTCCTTTAATTACAAGATTAGTTACAGTGTAACAATGCCACCGATACACGGCGCCATCTTAGGCATAAAGTACTTGGTCCGATGTTTAGATACAGAATAGAGAAATGAAGAAAATAAAAGTCACATTATAGCTATACACTCTATGATCAAATTTAAAAGACAACCATCACAGTCTCAATCTATGGGATCTCCACAACAGACCAGTGCAGGGGTGGAGGGGCTCCATATGGTCTGACCCCTGGCTGCTGTCACACACTGCTCTGCACCCCACCCCCTTCACACTGGGTGGCTGGTCTCTGACGTTCCTGCTTCAGACATGATCTCTCAAGGAATTAAGGGCTACTGGGAGAGTGCGGGTAAGTGGAAATGCCCATCAACCATGATTAAATGGCAGAGTGGACTTAATGGGCCGAATGGCCTTAGTTCCACTTCTATGTCTTATGGTCTTATCTATGATTTTCAAAACTTCATTAGATTTGAAATGGTCCCATCAGGTTCAAGTTGGTAAATATTACATCACATTTCAAGAACGGGAGGAGGAAATAAACAGGAAACTACATGTCAGTGAGCTGGACATTAATTGTTGGGAAAGTGATGAAATGCATTAATAAGGAAATATTAACAGTGTGCTTCTAAAAGAATAGCATGATTAGCACAAGTCAGCCTGATTTTATTAAAGGGAAATCCTGATGGACATTTATTGGAGTGTGTTGAGGATGTAATTAGTAAGGTAGATAAAGGGAAATGAGTAGGTATAGTGTAGTTAAGTTTCCAAAAGGTATCTGATAATCTGCTGCACAAAGCCTAACATACAAATTAAGGCCACATGTAGATTGGTATAATACATTCATATGGAAAGAAGACTGGTTAAAAAAGAGGAAGCAGCGTGTGGTCAGAAATGAGACATTCTCATTGTGAGAAACAAAAGCTCACTCACTTTAATAATTTCAGTCCGAGACTAATTTCTGAATCAGCCATTTATTTGTACACCTATAGATGGGTGCTTTGTCTAATTACCTGGTAAGGTAATGACAAAATGCACACTAAATCCAACAAACTCTCGAAATTTATACAGTTTGAATCCCCATATTTTTCCTTATTCCATTGTCTGTTCCCTGCTTCGCTTACGTCACTCATTTCCTTAAGACTGATCACAAAACTTCTGTTTATCCTGTTTTGTCCGTGACAAACTCTTATCTCTGACTCCCATAAGGGTGTTTGACGTCAGTCTATTATAGATTATTGATTAGGCATATCTTTTTTTCTATCAGCATCTATTTCCATCCAGAGGCCACTTTGACCTCTTTGATTAGGGTTTGTTCTTGTGTCCCCGTGTAAGGGGGAAACAGATGCTTTCCTGTTTGCCCATATATCCACCATTGTTCTGTATTCATGTCTCATGCTTTCTTTTTGCTGAATATGTATTTTCTCATTCCTATTCTGTATCAGAATTTATACTTGCAGAAATAACATTAATTCATTTATATCCCACAATTTCCCCTTTTTCTTTTCATTCCTATCTGTTATCTTCTGCATTTTTGTCTCTTTCTTTTTTAAACATTGTTCCCAAAATTCGCAAGCATCATTTCAGAGATTTCATCCATCTTAGTCTCGCTCATCTCCTTATTATTTAGTTGATAAAGTTCCTCTGTCAAATTTCCCCTCAGGGGCATTCGTTCCGTCAAGGCTGTTTCAATCAGCCTCTGGGTGAGCCCTCGTATACAGGGTATGATACAACAGCCAATGGCCACCAATACCCCGACTACTACTATCAGGGAAGTAAGGATAGAAACCACCACCCCCTTCCATTTTCCAAACCAGGATTCAAGCCACCCTGTGAGAGATGTGTCTACTCCTGAATTCTCAGCCAGTTCCTCTGCTAAGGTAGTCAATCCCCTTAAGGCCCGAGTAATCGAACCATCAGGTGCAGTGTTATTAGGAATAAAGGTACAACAGCTTCCTCCTAACATCACACATACACCCCCTTTTTCTGCTAAAATCATATCAAGGGCTATTCTATTTTCCCATGCCATCCTACTCGTCGCATCAAGCTGTTCTGATATTCCTTTAACCGCCTCTCTTGTATAATTTATAAATCGCTGTTGATTATAAAAAATGTAATTTATCCAATCTACATTTTTATTAATTGTTACCCACCAAAAGAGAGCTGACTCAAAGCCTGCTGCAATCTGGTTACGAGCTTTGAATTCATCAGGTACTCCCCTAGGAACTCCTACCGAATCAAGATAAATCCTGTCATCAAAAGAATTATCTAACAATAATCTCTTACCCCTTCCCTTTTTCCCTACTATCTTTTCCTTCTCAAATGCCAGGGTAAATGGAATTGCCAATTGTACAATTGCACATATCCCTCTCCAATCCGGAGGTAGGGTGGGTCTCAATATTTCTCCTCCACAGTACCACCACAGATCCGCTCGGGGAACCTTTAATGCTGAGTAGTTCCCTCCCTTCTCCGTTTCGGTAACATTCTTAATCTCTGTACATAATTTCAGCTCCCCCAAATCTCTCGACCGATTTGTACCTCGCCTGTGCACACATGACGTGTGATTTCCAACTGCGGCGGAAAATGTGGGGGGAACTTTTGCATCTTTCTCCTCCAAGGGAGGGAACATCAGAGATAGGGAGGTACAATTCCTATCATTCCATGCAGTCTCATCCTGATACAGGGCTATCATACATTTCATGCCCTTCCTGTCTCGCTTCCACCCGAGCGGAAAGGGAACCACCTGGGCCACTGGCCTACCGGAGGCACATGCATAACAATTGCTTTTGTTCAGACTTTTTACAGTATACTTTACTCATTCAACCCAGGCATTTGTATCCCCGTACCCAGTCTCTATCTCGATGGTCTGTTTCAAATCCTTTACCTCTATAATTTTTACTACTTTAGGATCATTGGGAGGGGTGAAACGTTGTATCTCATTACCCAGTAATTCTACCCATTTTTCCTTGTCCTATGCTAATTCGAAAACAACAGCCCACAAACTCCTTCCCATTTGCTTTCATTTCAATCCCAAATGTTTCATTTAATTGTACCTCATAAGTGCCACCTCCCAAAACTGCTTCGTGCCATGTGGTTTTTCTTATCGTTAAATATATGGGGTTACACTTTTTATTGGGACAATCGCGTGCTGGTCGGAAGGGGGCCCGGTGTATTGTGACAAGACCATTATACCAGGTACCATCCCCAAGGCCATCCCCATAGGACTTAAGATGTATCTCTGAATTGCGGTATTGTCTCTGATTAGCTACATTCCCACAATTTACTAAGCTACATATATCAGTGTCTATTACTTGTGGATTATCAGACTCAGGAACCATTAATAATACATATGAAAATGATATGTGACAAAATCCTAATACCAAGAGGGCTAGCATCATAACTCTAAGCATTCCCAGTATTCTGATCATTATGCTAAAACACAAAAAGGCTTAATATACAATCTTACAGAAATAATCCCGCGTCCGCATCGCCACTGTATAGTCAATTACTCAAAGTCTCTTTAGTCTGAGTTTCAGCGGGTCTTGCGTTGATTCGGCTGTCCAGACTTCTTCCTCAACTGGAGGGTCCACTGGCCCTTTGATCCGAATGTAGTGAGTCCAGCCTTTCTCCACCGTCCTTATTGCCGTTTCGGTAGTCAAAAGAGCCTGGTATGGCCCTTCCCAGTCTGGCTGCAGCTTAGTCTCTGTCCATGATTTTATTAAGACTCAATCTCCTGGCCGGATGGGATGAACAGCAAATTCAAGGGGTGGAGTCTGTGCCAATAAACCCTGTTTTCTGAGGAAAGATAAAGAGGAGGACAAGCCCAGTATATACTTCTTTAAAAACAAATCTTTAGTTTCAGGAATTGGCAATTCTCCCTGCGTTCCCAAATAAGGTAATTCAAATAAGATTTCATAGGGGGATAGTCCCAAATCTTTCCTCCGCCAAGGGACAAGCCCAAAAGGCATCCTTTAAATCTATCACACTAAACCATTTGTGATCATGAGGGATCTTACTTAATAACGTATAGGGGTTTGGTACCACTGGGTGCCTGACCTGCACTATCCGATTTAATGTTCTCAAATCCTGCACCAATCGATAAGTTCCATCAGATTTCCGTACTGGTAGAATTGGGGTATTATAAGGAGACATACATGGCTCCAACAGTCCATCTCTAATCAGTCCCTCAATTACTGGCTGCAGTCCCCGTTTACCTTCTATGGAAATAGGATATTGTCGTTCACAGACAACGTCCCCTTTCCGTTTTTAAATTTATTAAAAGGGGAGGGATCTGTAGTTTTCCACGATTCCCTTCTCTATCCCATACAATAGGGTCTATCTCTCTCTCTGCATCCTCTGTCAATATTGCCAGTTGTACAACTAATTCTTTTTCCTGAATTCCAATCTCCAGTCCTAAAAGGATAATTAAATCTCTCCCCAGTAAGTTACTTCCTATATCAGGGAAGGGTAACCCTACCTTTAGGACCTTCTATCATCATAGGTTCAAATACTGGAACAGTAAATCCTTCCCCTTTCACCCCCGAAACAGTAATTGACCGTGTAAACATTTCTACTTTCTTTGGTTTAAAATTCGGCGATGACCGTGCTGCCCCATATCTACTAGGGAGACTACCTCTTCCCTACAGGGTCCCACCTTCAAGTTTATCAAGGGTTCCTGGTGGGCCCCTGAGGGCAGGAACCCCTGACACCCCTATTCTTCATCAAAATTCATAAGCGGAATTGCCTTTTCTTCCCTTTGTAGATCAGGATACTCCCGCTTAAAATGCCCTATCTTTCCACAATAATAGCATCCTGCCTGTAGCGACTTCCATCTCTGCCCCTGTCGCTCAAACCCTCTATCAAATGTTCCCCCTTGTCCTCTCCCTCTTTACAAACACTTTCTGTGCCTCTCTCAACAATTCATCTAATGGTTTTTCACTCCATCCTTCTATCTTCTGTATCTTTCTCTGTATGTCTGGCCATGCTCTTGTCACAAAATGTACTTTCAAAAGACCCTGTGCCACTGGGTCCTCAGGGTTCATTCCAGAGTATTTCCGCATTGAGTCCCTTAATCTTTGCAAGAAAGCTGAGGGAGTCTCATCTTTCTCCTGTCTAATTTCAAAGGCTTTAATCAAATTCTGTGACTTCGGAACTGCCTCCCTTATTCCTTTTAGAATCAGGTCTTTCAATTCCCTCATTTCTTCTCTATGCTCCGGGTTTTGGTTTTCCCACTGGGGGTCTCTGAGGGGAAACTTCATCTCTCCCTGTCCAGCATCCCCATCTCCAATCGGGTGTTCCCTGTCCCATATTTTAATGGCAGTTCCTCGTACAAGTCCCCTTTCCTCCCCAGTAAATAATATATTCAAAATAGACATTAATTCAGCCCAGGTATACAGACTGGGCCCCAAAAATTGATCAATTTGTTCAGACAACCCCACCGGATCCTCAACCAGGACCTCCATTTCCTTTTTAAATGTTCTGACCTCCCCACTGGTGAGGGGGGCACTTACAAACCCAATCTCTTTGTCCCCTATGGGTACCTCCCAAAGGGGATAAGTCGTTACGTTTTTCCCCTTTTTCTTTTTTTTTAAAGAAATATTGCAATATTTCTAGCTCCCCATAACTTCAAACACCAATTCATCAATTCATGCTTGACTAACCTTCAAAGCCTGTTCCTAACTTATAAATATATTTATATATATTTACGTTCATTTCTTCAGTATTTAATAGTTAAAATGCAAAATGCATACAGTTCCCAATTTTGCAATTCACTGTAATTACCCAGTTTTAGTCCTTTAATTTAGATCCAGAATTAGTTTCCTTAAATAGTCCTGACCAATCATTGCTCAATTACAATACTATAGGTCGTAAAATAATTAGAACTTGCCTTAAAAGAATTTGTCGACTCAAGTTTTTTTTTAAAAAAAACTTCTAATGCATGAACAATGGCTGAATCCAAGGTCACAGATATTAACCATAGAATTTTGCTTTTACTACAATCTAATGTTGAACTGAAACTTCAACTGTCCTCCATAAATCGCTTTTATGTAAAGATAAAAGAGATTAGTTAGAAACTGATAGTAAGGCAGTCATGATCTGTAAAAAGAACAGGAGTTATCATTCCTTTTTTTTTTCTTCATAATCACAATAGAATCCTTAACCTTAAAAGAAATCATGTTAAGTTTCCATAACAAAATCAGATTCAAAGCAGTCCTGGAACACAAGCTCCAGGGAATAAAACACAAACATTCAATCACCAACAAACAAATGTTCACTCAAACCAAATCACAAAGGGTTAAACTTCCTACCAGCTGTACAGCTCTTTACATTCTCTCTCTCTCTCTCTCTCTCTCTCTCGCACATTGACATATAAATTCAGATATTCACAAACCCAGTCTTCGTCCGATCTGTACTTTGGCCAGAAGACAGCGGGACGAAGAATGGAGTCCTTAGTCCATACAAAGCAACAATATTTAATCATCTTTCTCCCTTGCACAAGTATTATTTTGCCAATTTCCACAACATCCTGCCCAAAGGACTTTCCGGAGGAATGTTGTAAGGGACCCCGCCTCCATTTCCATTGCAGTGTCCTTACTTTGTTTCCCCTGAGGCTTTTTCCTTACCCAAAGCGCAAGCCATATTGAGTTCCTTCGTTAGTCCCTTATTAACTACTAAAACTCAATCTTGGCCACCAAGGCAATACTTAAAAGTCAATTTTCTTACCTTGGTCTGTGCACAGAGTTGCCTGGCCCCTTTTGTCACCGTATTTTCTATCGAGCTCCTATCACTGTCTGATTCAGATGTCTCTCTTATAGGATTCACATCAGTCACCCAAGGGAGCAGACCAAACCGGGACACGAGACCGCTCCTCAATGGGGAATGGGACGCGTCTTCCCAGTGTCCAAGGCCAGCCACTCCCCCCCGGTGATGGAAGAAAATCCCGGACGAGCCCCCAATTGTGAGAAACAAAAGCTCACTCACTTTAATAATTTCAGTCCGAGACTAATTTCTGAATCAGCCATTTATTTGTACACCTATAGATGGGTGCTTTGTCTAATTACCTGGTAAGGTAATGACAAAATGCACACTAAATCCAACAAACTCTCGAAATTTATACAGTTTGAATCCCCATATTTTTCCTTATTCCATTGTCTGTTCCCTGCTTCGCTTACGTCACTCATTTCCTTAAGACTGATCACAAAACTTCTGTTTATCCTGTTTTGTCCGTGACAAACTCTTATCTCTGACTCCCATAAGGGTGTTTTACGTCAGTCTATTGTAGATTATTGATTAGGCATATCTTTTCTTCTATCAGCATCTATTTCCATCCAGAGGCCACTTTGACCTCTTTGATTAGGGTTTGTTCTTGTGTCCCCGTGTAAGGGGGAAACAGATGCTTTCCTGTTTGCCCATATATCCACCATTGTTCTGTATTCATGTCTCATGCTTTCTTTTTGCTGAATATGTATTTTCTCATTCCTATTCTGTATCAGAATTTATACTTGCAGAAATAACATTAATTCATTTATATCCCACATCATGTTGACAGGGCAATGAATTGTGTGTCACAATTAAGGCATGGGGCCTTAGTTATTTCTTATCTTCAATTAATGACTTTGAAGATGAGGCAGAAAAATATGTTTAATAATGTTTAGATCTGATGATGGGCATGCTAGACCATTCAGCAGTAGGTCAACCACATTGCTATAGTTCTGGGAAATAAAAGCAAGGATGGCAGATTTACTTTCCTTAGTGAACATTAGTGAACCATATAGATTTTTATAGCAGTTGACAATGGTTTTGTGGATGCATAGTTTTTAACTCCAGATGTTGCATTTAATTTACATTTCAAAGATTGCCATTGTGGGATTAAATTTATAATCCCAAGGCAATCAGCCTGAATCTCTGATTTAATCAGTCCAGTGGCATTATCACTAGACTACCACTCTGCGTTGGTCTTTATTGGATTGGAGTACAAGAGTAAATAAATTTCTTCAAGTGTATGGGGTTTTGGGAACACTATATTTGGACTACTGTGTGCAGTTTTGTTTCCCAAATTTAAGAAAAAGATTTTGTTGGCAATACACTAAATGTTTAAAGAATGTTGCAGGTTGCAAGAGGATTTGGATAAAAACCAGAACTAGGCTGAGAGGTGGCAAATGGAGTTCAATGCAGATAAATGTGAGGTGATTCACTTTGGGAAGAATAACAGGGATGCAGAATCCCAGGATAAATGGGTGATCATGTTGGACTGAGATGTGGTTAAATTCTTCACTTAAATGGTTGTTTTAACATAGAGACAGACAGCAGAACCAAATCAGGAGGTGAAAGTGAGGACAGAAGATGCTGGAGATCAGAGTCAAAAAGTGTGGTGCTGGAAAAGCACAGCTGGTCAGGTAGCATCCGAGGAGCAGGAGAGTCGACATTTCAAGCATAAACTGTTCATCCATTCCCGATGAAGAGCTTATGCTTGAAACATCGACTCTCCTGCTCCTCGGATGCTGCCTAACCAGTTGTGCTTTTCCATCACCACACTTTTTGACAGCGGAACCAAATCAACCTTTCTACCTCTGTATTCACAACACAGTAAAATTAAACCATGGAAGACTTTCAAATAGTTACTCCATTAGTTACTAACCAGGCTCCTGAATAATTAATCCTCGACTTTGTGAATAATTAATTTCTAGACAACAGTTTGTACCTTAACAGACTTAACCAGTTATTAGATACACAATAACTTTAGTAGAGGGAAAATTAAATAACATAGTAAACTGATTAAACTCAAAAACTTTTGTTTTTAGCCCTCGTTCAGACACAAAAATAATGAATACAGTTAGAGGATAAAGAAACGATAACAGATCTGGCCAGATTATATAAATGACTTTCACAATGCATTGTTTCACAGGCATAAATGTGGGTTCATTGGTTGCTTTTCTCACAACATTGCTTAGGATCATCCTCTCAGTTCACCCAGGCAAAGCTGGCAATACTTCTAACTCAGCTTTCTGCTCTTTGGGCTTCTGGTTAATGGTGTAGCAGATTAGGCAGGGAGTTTTCAAATCTACATGCTGTCTGAGCAGCAGCACAGAACCATTTCTCAGAAAGCATAGTTTTTAAAAAAAACTTTAACTCTGCTTCCACCCTGATAGACGGACTGACTTTTCCTGAGGTCTCAGTTCTCATTCAACAACAGCCATTTGTTTGAACATCGGGTCTCTTCCAGACTTGCTGGATCGAATTCCCAGGTACTGACCTCATTAACAGCCAACTTCTCCACCCACAGTGTTCTTCCTGGCGCTGCTGTGTCTGTTAGACCCCTTTAAATTAAGGCTTAGCCTGCAATTAGCCTCCAGGCCTGGCCACACAAACAAAACTTGTTAGTTCTGTTTATCATAACTGTCCCAAAGTCCACACATCATTTCCAGCTCACAATTCAGAACTGATGAAAGAAAATAATAAAAATAATGAAAATCAGTGAGGGCTCTGATATGATTGTGAATTTTTTTCCAACTCAGTATTCCATAAGGATGTGAAATCACATAATGGAAACATTTAAAGCTGGGGTTTGGTCTCTCAGGGAATCAAGTGTTATGGGGCAGTGGAATTGAAGCCCAACATAAGCCGTGATTGTACAGAATGACACCGTATTCTTGACAGTTCATGTGGTCTGCTTCTGCTTTCATGTGTTCTTGAGTTTAAAATTACTTCATTTGAATATGGGGTGGTACGGTGGCTCAGTGGTTAGCACTGTTGCGTCACAGCACCAGGGATCTGGGTTCGATTCCAGCCTCAGGTGACTGTCAGTGTGGGGTTTGCACATTCTCCTCATGTCAGTGTGGGTTCCCTTTGGGTGCTCCAGTTTCCTCCTACAGTCCAAAGATGTGCAGGTCAGGTGAATTAGCCATGCTAAATTACCCATAGTGTTAGGTGCATTAGTCAGAGGGAGGGTCTGGGTGGGTTACTCCCTTGGGGGGGTTCATGAGGACTTGTTGGGCCGAAGGGCTTGTTTCCACGCTGTAGGGAATCTAATGTAATATAATTGAACTCAAAACATCAACTCTATTGCAGATGCTGATAGACCTGTTGAGTTTCTCCAGCACTTCCTGTTTTTATTTCAGATCTCTAGCATTCTCCAGTATTTTTCCTATTTTTGTATGTAGCTGACAGTACTTGACAGCTTTACTCTGGACATGCGCAGATTGTAAAGGTAACAACTAGGATGGCCTATGGATCCCTAACTCTCAAATACTGTCATCAAGTTTCAGTTTCTTGTAGACACATTTTATTTAAGTTTGTGTAACTTGTGATTTCACTTTCCAAATTTAGTTCCTATGTTGAAGTGGGATGATTAATGCCAAGGTACAGTTTCATGACAATCTGAATGGAAACAGGACTTGGAAGGTTAAATACGAATACCGATTGAATACATTTCTTGCATTCCTTTGAATGTGGAAGACTGATGGAAGATCTGATCAAGGTGTTTTAAATATTAGAAACATTTCAACAGAGTGAATACAGAGAAACAATTTCCACTGGTAATAAAATCAAGAACAAGGAGGGACAAATATTTAAATTTAGAGCTAGTAGGTTTAGGAGGGAAATGAAGAAAAATGGAAATATAGAATTTGTTCCTCCAATAAAGGAAAGGATGTATTGTTGCAACTATACACTGCATTGGTGAGACTGTACCTGGAGTATTTTTGCTCAGTTTTGGTTCCCTTATTTGAGGAATAAGTAGCGGCTTTGGAGGCAGTTCAGAGGAAGTTCATTAGATTGATCCCAAAGCTGAGGGGTTTGTCGTATGAAGAGAGATTGAACAGTTTAGGCCTATACTGTCTAGAATTTAGAAGCACGAGGGGAGATCAAATAGAGGTATTCGAGATGATAAAAGGAGTGGATAAAATAGACGTGGAGTGGATGCTTACACTTATGGGGCATTCTAGGACGAGAGGTCATAGTCGTAGGTCATAGGATAAGGCGGAGCAAATTTAAACCAGAGTTGAGGAGGAACTACTTCTCCCAGAGGGTTGTGAATCTGTGGAATTTGCTACCCCACAGTGCAGTGGATGTTGGGACAGTGAGTAAATTTAAAGAGTTAGATTTTAAATTGGTAATGGGTTGAAGAGTTGTGGGGAGAGGGCAGAAAAATGGGGGCGAGGAGCATATCAGCATGATCAAACAGAGGAACAGACTCAATGGGTCAAATGGTCTTGAATCTTATTAACTTATGAATAGCTGATTGATTCCAGGGAATTGAAATACTCTAGGCTGAGGTTGAAGATGAGTATGTGGATTTGGCCTATAGATGTACAATGCCTTAATCAAATGAAGTAGTAGATTTGATGGACTGAATGGACTAGTTCCATTCCTAGTATGCAATCACTTGTTTTGTGCCCAAGTTTAGTTTCTCCTTTAGTCTGTTGAAGTTTTCTTACATATTGTCCTCTCTCCAGATTAATGTCCTCTTGAAAGAACCTGAGTGGGTATCATCTCAAAAAGTGGAAGAATATATTTTTTAAAATTCATTCATGGGATATGGGCATCACTGTTTAAGCCAGTATTCATTTCCAAGGAGACATTCCACAGACTATAGCTCAAGTAGGTGACCCATATTTGTATGTGAACCTAAACTGGGAACAAGTCTTAACAAGAAGAGGCCTTTTTTCTTGGTCATAACATATTTCTTGCAGAGGAGAAAGTGAGGTCTGCAGACGCTGGAGATCAAAGCTGAAACTTTATTGCTGGAACAGCACAGCAGGTCAGGCAGCATCTAGGGAACAGAAGATTCGACGTTTCGGGCACATGCCCTTCTTCAGGAATGAGCAGAGAGTGTTCAGCAGGAGAAGATAAAAGGTAGGGAGGAGGGACTTGGAGGAGGGGCGTTGGAAATGTGATAGGTGGAAAGAGGTCAAGGTGAGGGTGATAGGTCGGAGTAGGGTGGAGGCGGAGAGGTCAAGAAGAAGACTGCAGGTCAGGAAGGCGGTGCCGGGCTGGAGGGATTCGGCTGATTCGGCATTTCAACTCCCCCTCCCACTCCACCGAGGATATGCAGGTCATTGGACTCATCCACTGCCAAACCACAACAACGCGACGGTCGGAGGAGGAGCGTCTTATCTTCCGACTGGGAACCCTCCAACCACAGGGGATGAACTTGGACTTCACCAGTTTCTTCATCCCCTCTCCCCCCACCTTGTCTCAGCCGAATCCCTCCAGCCCGGCACCGCCTTCCTGACCTGCAGTCTTCTTCTTGACCTCTCCGCCTCCACCCTACTCCGACCTATCACCCTCACCTTGACCTCTTTCCACCTATCACATTTCCAACGCCCCTCCTCCAAGTCCCTCCTCCCTACCTTTTATCTTCTCCTGCTGAACACTCTCTGCTCATTCCTGAAGAAGGGCATGTGCCCGAAACGTCGAATCTCCTGTTCCCTGGATGCTGCCTGACCTGCTGTGCTGTTCCAGCAATAAAGTTTCAACCATATTTCTTGCAGAGTCTCAAACGTTAGTTTCTATCAGTGGTAGCTTTTAGATTGTTCCATTGTTGCCTGGATTCCATATTGCAATAGCTCTGGTTCTACAACCTTGATGTGAAATGGTTCTATGGCACTTGATTTCTCTACTGTAGCTATGTGTCATGGTTTCTGTGGGCTATAGTGGCAAAGCTTATTGTGAGCTGTTTTGTTTGTAGCCTTCTCAGTTTGTTCTTTGTGTTGATAACTCAAAGTTTTAATCTTTGCTCGAAAGGAATTTTTAACTTTACCTATGGGAGCACTGATATATTTACTTCCAAGCTGAACCTCTAACTAGGCATGTTCCTAAAGATTCTTGCATCTATTGGGTGTGACTCAGCTTTAAGCTCTTTCTAGCCCACACAGTATCTTATGCATTCTTTTCAGGCCTGAAGTAAGGGCTTTAGCCCAGATTGCCATGTCTCCCTTGTTGTTCTTTCCACAGTGCTTGTATATTCAAGTGCCTGCAGGTACAGGCTGTCTATATAAATGGTTCTTCAAGTAGTAATGTGTTTAATACTATAATCTCAAATGCTATAATTTGATCTTCTGAATACCTCTTATTCTGGGTCCAGTAGAAGTTTTCAAGTCGTAGCATTAAGCAACGATGCCCACTGCTGATCACCATCTGGTATTTTGGAGTAGAAGGATGCTGTCACCAATCCCCTTTCCTTGACTGGATCTAAAGGTCCATTCAGTTTAAGTGATAGAGCAACAACTACATTTTGTCTTGAGCAAGATTTAGTTTATTGAATGATGTCAATCAGATACAAATTACATTTTTGAAGTAAACATTGTAACTCCGGCCATAGGAACATAGAAGATAGGAGCAGGGGGAGGCCATTCAGCCCTTCAAGCCTGCTCTGCCATTCTTCACAATCTTGATTGATTGTCCAACTCAACAGCCTAATCCTGCTTTCTCCCTAATACCTTTTGATCCTCTGTGCCACAAGTGCTATATCTAGCCGCCTCTTGAATACATTCAATGTTTTGACATCAATTATGAGGACATCTATGAGATCTTCACTTCAAAAGGTCCCCCAAAGCTCTTCTGCACCCATTCAAGCTATGACTTCAGATTGGTGAAGCTTAATGCAGTATCCAACATTAACTCTTACAGAACCATTACAAACGCACGTGATTTTGAACACCTTTATCAAATTTCGTCTCAATCTTTTCTGTCCAAGGAGAACAGCAACAGCTTCTCTAATCTATCTTTATAACCAAAATCCCTCATTCCTGGAACTATCCGCATCATTCTTTTCTGCACCCGTGCTAAAGTTTTACATATTTTCTAAAATGTCCAGAATTGATACAATACCACAGGCAAGGCCAAAACAATGTTTTATTATGGTTTGTAAATAGCTTCCTTACTCTTGTATTCTATGCCACTATTTACAAAGGATTCCATATCTCTTGCAAACTTTCTCAACCTGACAAGATCCTCATTTGTGCACATATACCCAGAGGTTCTTTTGTTCCTGCACACCTTTCAGTTTCCTTTCCCATCAGGTCTATTGAGGAACTCAGAACTGATAAGGGAACCTTCTTCTATTTCCTCTTCATTTGCTGCCTTTGCTTTGTGGGCTACTTGGAGCAAGAAAAGGAAGGCTTGTATTTCCAAAGCACTTTTATGACTTCAGAGCACCATACGTCTCTTTAAAACTGATCAAGTACTCTATGAAGTGTAGTTACTACTACAGGAAACTCAGTTGCCAATTTGTACAACAATATATGACACACAGTAATGTGATAATGATAAGAAAATCTGTCTCCGTGATATTGGTTGAAGCTTAATCCACTTCTCACCACTGAAATCGGAGCTTATTATGGGGCGACAGACAAGGCCTTAATTTAATGTCCCATTTGAATCGCATATATTTCCTCAGTAAGTACTAGCTGTATGTATTCCTTTGTACTGGTTACGGATCTTTAGTAAATAATTTAACAAAATATCCCTCCCCAGTTGACTTTTACATACTGTTTCAATGTTTTTTATCCTTCCCCCTATCTAGATATTCATGAAATGAATATAAATTGTTGTGGTATGTGGAATTTAAATGCATTCAGCCTAGTTTGTTGAGACAATGACCTGTAGCCCTTGAAACTTCTGAGATATTTGCATTCCTCCAATTCTGACTCCTTGTGCATCCCTGATTTTTAATGCTTCAGCATTATTGGCTGTACCTTCAGATGACCAAGACCCTATGTTCTCAAACATCTTTCTTAATTCTCTCAACCCCTTTCTCCTCCTTTCATATGCTCTTTAAGACATACCACGTAGACTAAACCGTCGGTCACTTCTCTTAATAACTCCTTATGTGGCTCAGCATTCATTTTTCCTCAGTTATGGAGCACCTTAGATTTGTAACAATGTCAGGGACTGTACAAATAGGAACAAAAATAGAAATTGCTGGGAAAGCAAATCTGGTAGCATCTGTGGAGAGAAATCAGTGTTAATGTTTCAGGTCCAGTGACTCTTCCTCAGAATGGGTATAATTAAGAATAATTACTGAAAGGAGGAGGCAGGGGTGTAGTGGCATATTACAGGGTTAGTATTCTGAGAAAACCAGGGTAATACTGTAAGAAGCTGAAAATGTGCTGCTGGAAAAGCGCAGCAGGTCAGGCAGCATCCAAGGAACAGGAGAATCGACATTCTCCTGTTCCTTGGATGCTGTCTGACCTGCTGCGCTTTTCCAGCAGCACATTTTCAGCTCTGATCTCCAGCATCTGCAGCCCTCACTTTCTCCTCGAAGATTAATACTGTAAGAACATGGGTTCACATCCCACCATGGCAGTGAGTGAATTTGAAGTTGAAAGAATGAGTCTGGAACTGAAAACTGGTTTCACGAATGGTGACCATAAAGCTACCAACAATTTTTGTAAAATCCCACCTGCCCCACTAATGTCCTTCAGGGAAGGAAATCTGTTGCCCTTCCCTCGTCTGGCCGATATGTGACTCTAAACGTACAGCAATATGGCTGACTTTTAAATGCCGCTTGAAATGGTCTCACAAGCCTCGTGTGTCAAGGGTGGTAGGGGATGGATAAGAAATGCTAGCTCAAGTCTCATGAATGACTAGATATAATGAAAATCCAGCGTATTCTTATGATTAGTGTGATTTGTTTCTACAGTCATGTAATGTTCTTTGTCTTAGCAACATCCTGCTTAATGCCTCTTATTTTCCTTCTTTACAGTCCACATGCAGAGTAAGCAGGAACACACTCAGTGGATACTTTCTTGCAGGTAGAAATATGGCATGGTGGCCTGTAAGTATTGACGTATCCATTTTCTTTTAAAATGTTAAGACAGAGACTGAAAATACAGTTAACTTAAGCTTCTCACAGGCACTAGATGGAAAACCTGTATAAAGTGTCACAGTTGGTCAGCAAGGTTAGAGTATATAGGATAAAAGGGACAATAGCAGATTAGATACAAAGTTGATTTAAGGGGTGCCTCAGTGGTTAGCACTGCTGCTTCTCAGTATCAGGGACCTGGGAATTAATTCTAGCCTTAGGTGACTGCATGGAGTTTGTACATTCTCCCGGTGTCTGTGTGGGTTTCCTCCGGGTGCTCTGGTTTCCTCCCACAGTCCAAAGATATACAGGTTAGGTGGATTGGCCATGCTAAATTGACCAAAGTGTCCTGGTATTTGCAGGATAGGTGGATTATCCATAGGAAAAGCTGGATTATAGGGATAGGTGGGGGTGGGTCTGAGTGGGATGCTCTTCAGATGCTCAATGTGGACTCAGTGGGCTGAATGGCCTGCTTCCACACTGTAGGGATTCTAAGAAGTGACAGTACACAGGGATCAATGGGAGAAGTTTGTTTTTCAAACTGGCAGAAGATAAGTAAATTTGCCATAGTCCCACTGTAAGGTTCCCAGAGGAAAGTGACAGGACTCGTGCTTTTCTGGATGGGTCTTAAACCTTCAGCTGTCTGCTTCAGAGATGAGAATGTTACACATTGAAACATTATATCAGTGTGTAATGTCTTGTACTCTACATGAAAACGATTCCATCCCATGTGTGCCCCATAATTACAACTGTGCGAAGGAAGGCAAAAACTCTGGCATTTTCTTGTAGACATTCATTGAACACATTGATCAAATCCATCGCTTTTGGTGATGGTTAAATGGCACAAGGAGACAGTGGGGGGAATGAAAATAAAGTTCAAGTGTACAAAAGATATTGTAGGTTATAAGTTAAATTCTTGAGGAGGATCAACTTTACACATAGCTAGGACTTTTTTATGTTAAACTTGGATGAAACTATTTTCGATATTTGTATAAACTGCATTAGTTTGTAATTTTTATATACATCATCCTTTCACTGTCAACATAATTGCTATTTTGATATAAATACCCCTGGCCAGTTGTCTTTTTAGTGTAATAATCTTTTTAATGTAAAGAACTAAGAAATTTATTCTGAACAGTGTAGGTGCAATACATGGCTTTGACTTTAGGTGGCATTCACTGACCATTTTGCAGAAGTCCAAAGTAGATGTCACCTTTTTCCTCTCATCTTTTTCTAGATTGGGGCATCGTTATTTGCCAGCAGTGAAGGCTCCGGACTGTTCATTGGGCTGGCTGGCACTGGGGCAGCTGGAGGAATTGCTGTGGCTGGATTTGAGTGGAATGTAAGATTAACATTGATCTTGAAAAATGTGTATTAGGCATTACTTTGAGTGATTGGTGAGGCAAAAATAAATGTTTCAAATTGCAGTTTTTCCAATATCTGTCACTACAGTTCTCTGTAGTATAAATCATTATGTTTTAGCTGTTTGACACATTAAACAGTTGGTGGGTGCCAAGCAATGAATACACTTGTATCCTCCTTACGTACTGCATCATGAACATCAGTGATCCTCAGTTGATTGTAGCTTGGGTTAACTGTGGAATAATGCTGACTATCTTTGCCCCCAATCTCTGAAGAATTCATCACAGCAGCTGTTCTTGTCAACTGAGTGAAAATCCTCTGTTATCAGTTGGCTTAGATATTGGTTCAAATTGCGGTGTTCTTTTTATTTATGGAGGGTGAAATCCTGGTGTTTTTTAAGAGCCTATGAAATTGCATTAGGAATATGTCAAAGCCTGTCCACCATCTACAAGGCACAAGTCAGGTGTAAGATGGGACACTCCCCACATGCCTGGATGGGTACAGCTCCAACAGCACTCAAGAAGCTCGACAACATCCAGGACAAAGCAATCCCACTTGATTGACACCACATCCACAAAGCAACCACTCCCAGCAGCAGTGTGTACTATTTCCAGGATGCACTGCAGAAATTTGCCAAAGGTCCTCAGACAGCACCTTCCAAATCCACGATCACTTCCATATAGAAGGACAAGGGCAATAGATACATGAGAACACCACCCCCTAAAAATTCCCCTTCAAGACACTTGCAATCCTGACTTGAAATATATCGCTGTTCCTTCACTGTCACTGGGTCAATATCCTGGAATGGCCTCCCTAATGGCATTGTGGGTCATCCCACAGCAGGTGGACTGCAGCAGTTCAGAAGGCAGCTCACCCTCATCTTCTCAACAGCAATGAGGGGACAGGCAATAAATGCTGGCCAGCCAGCAACGCCCACCTCCCACAAATGAATAATAAAATATCATATGGTACTTCAAGGCTGGTCAGCCATTTGTGATGAAGACTTATGATCCAATATTATTTGGAAATTTGGGTTCTAAAGTGAACATGTAAGCTTTAAGCTGATATATGTTTCCACATTGTGTGTTAAGAAGGGAAGGACATTGTTTTAGTTTGGTGGTAACTTGATTACAATAGCTCTGAGATAATGTTTTAGGGTATTAACAATCCAGCATCAAATGATAAGAAGTGATCAGTTAGATTTATCATAAAAGCAAATTCTTTTTGCTGAGAGGTTAGTTCTCCCAAACTGGGGAGTCTAGGCATGGGAATCATATATCAGAATATGGAGTGTTCATTTAGACTGAGTTGAGGAAGAATTACTTCACTGAGAGGACTATGAGGCTTATGAATTCTCTATCCCAGAGGGTTTGGATGTTCAGTAGTTGAGAGGTATTCAGGACTGAGATCGATAAATATTTGATACTAAGGATATGCAGATGGGGTGGGTAAGTGGATTTAAAGTAGAACATTATCTGAAATGGGGTGGTGGCGGGGTTGGGGTGTTACTTAGCATGTGTTGTTAAATTGTGCTGAATGCTAACAATATGGGCTCAATCACATAATGCCCAAGATAGGTTTTCAAAGTTGCTTCTCCCTTTGTCCCACAATGACTGACAGCCCTTACCCAATAAAGATACGACAGAGAGACAGAGACAGAGAGAGAGATCAGCCGTGGTGGAGCAGCTTCCTATTTCTGATGGAAATTTGTGACACATTCTATACAATATTTGCAAACAAAGATCAGCATTTGTTTCCCAAGATCTTCCTCATTCACAAGCTTCACTTGGACTTATTGTTCCCAATCCATTCAGATCCTTTCTGGAATTCCTTGATTTCCCAGGGAACCTAAACATTGCTTGCTCCCCTTCCTAAAAAGGTTCCTCAAATAGGATTTCTTTAACTTATACTCAGTGCTTCATTGAAGATCACTGCTGTAAGTGAATTGCTTGGTGCAAGTTGTGTCAATCTATTTGGCTGGTAATCTGCACTAATTAGAATTGTAGTACCAATTCATAGATTCATAGAAATGTACAGCACGGAAACAGACATTTTGGTCCAACCCGTCAATGCTGACCAGTTATCCTAAATTCATCTCATCCCATTTGCCAGTCCTTGTTCCTATCCCTCTGAATCCTTCCTAGTAATTTTAAGTGGCTTCAATAATTTTTTCTTAGAACCTCTGATGCGTCATCCAAAGGTGTTATGACATCAATGCTACTTCCCAGTAATACACCCATAAATCACTTGATAAATCTTGAGCAAAAACCTTATTATTAAAAAAAAATTGGCATATTACCATATAAACTCAACCAGCAATAAAGCCCTGTCTTGTTCACTGTGTATATAGTATTTCTCCAAACAATGCACATACTCTGTGAACAGGGACTTATTTCCAATTTTTCAGGGGAATGTTAAAAAGAGAAGCATGTTTCCAAAGTTTTTTGTCTTGCTCAAATTTCGAAGCAATTTCAAAAACAATTTACTGTCCAGGAGAAAACGGTGCTGATTGGTTTGCAAATCGATGATTGGATGAGGTGTTGCCATGGCGAAAGCAAGTTCCCTAATTAGCATCCCTTCCTTTTCAACAATATTCAAATTTGGACACTCAGGCAAAAGCAAAGGTGCTTGAGGTTCCAGAGATCTGCAATAAAAGAAAAGCAGGAAGTGCTGGAGAAACCCTGCAGGTCTGACAGCATCAGTGGAAAGAAGAACAGAGTAAATCTTTAGAATCCAAGAAGATAGAGTCATAGAGATATACAGCACGGAAACTGACCCTTCAGTACAACTCGTCCATGCCAACCAGATATCCTAACCTAATCTAGTCCCATTTGCCAGCACTTGGCCCATTTTCCTCTAAACCCTTCTTATTCATATACCCATCCAGATGCCTTTTAAATGCTGTGATTGTATCAGCTTCCTCGACTTCCTCTGGCAGCTCATTCCATACACGCACCACCCTCTGTGTGAAAAGATTGCTCCTTAGGTTCCTTTCATATCTTTTCTCTCTCACCCTAAACCTATGCCCTCTAGTTCTTGACTCCCCCACCCCAGGGAAAATACTTTGTCTATTTACCCTATCCATGCCTCTCATGATTTTATAAACCTCCATAAGGTCACCCCTCAGCCTCTGTCACTCCAGGGAAAACAGTCCCAGCATATTCAGTCTCTCCTATAGCTCAAATCCTCCAACCCTGGCAACATCCTTGTAAATCTTTTCTGAACCCTTTCAAGTTTCACAACATCCTTCCAAAAGGAAGGAGACCAGAATTGCATACAATAGTCCATCATTGTCTAATCAATGTCCTGTATAGCTGCAAAATGACCTCCCAACTCCTGTACTCAATACTCTGACCAATAAAGGAAAGCATACCAAACACCACTTTCACTATCCTATCTACCTGCAACTCTACTTTCAAGGAGCTAGGAAGCTGCACTCCAAGGTCTCTTTATTCAGCAACACTCCAAAGACCATATCATTAAGTGTATAAGTCCTGCTCTGATTTGCTTTTCTAAAATGCAGCACCTCGCATTAATCTAAATTAAACTCCATCTGCCATTCCTCAGCCCATTGGTCCATCTGGTCAAGATCCTGTTGTAATCTGAGGTAACCTTCTTCACTGTCCACTAAACCTCCAATTTTGGTGTCATCTGCAAACTTACTAACTATACCTCCTATGTTCACGTCCAAATCATGTATGTATATATATGTATATATATATATATATAAATGGCAAAAGGTAGAGGACCCAGCACCGATCCTTGTGGCACTCCAGTGGTCACAGGCCTTCAGTTTGAAAAACAACCCTCCACCACCACACCTTCTGTCTTCTACTTTCAAGCCAGTTCTGTATCCAAATGGCTAGTTCTTCCTGTACTCCATGAGATTTAACCTTGCTAACCCATGAGGAACCTTGTCGAATGCCTTACTGAAGTCCATATAAATCATGTCCACTGCTCTGCTTTTATCAATGCTCTTTGTTACTTATTTAAAAAAATTCAATCAAGTTCGTGAGACATTATTTCCCACACTCCAAGCCATGCTGGCTATCTCTAATCAGTCCTTGCCTTTCCAAATACATGTAAATCCTATCCCTCAGGATTTCCTCCAACAACTTGCCCACCACCGATGTCAGGCTTTCCCTGGCTTTCCTTACCACATTTCTTAAATAGTGGCACCATGTTAGCCAAGATGTCAGTAACTAATGGTTTCAATTTCAAGTTTGTCAACGAGACAACTAGGAATGAAATGAGAAGCAACTTCTTTACTCTGAGAGTTGTTAGAGTTTGGAATGTGTTGCCTGGGAGAGTGGATTCCATAGGAGGTTTCAAAAGGGAGCTGGATATATATTTGAATGTGATGATGTTAGAGGGCTGTGGAGATCGGGCTGGAGAATAGGACTAGCTGGGTATAGGAGCCAGTACAGTCTTTTTGGGTGGAATGGCCTCTTTCTGTACTGTACAGTTCTATGATTCTAAGATTCATACAGAACTCAAAACATTAACTCTGTTTCTCTCTCTGTGTACAGATGCTGCCAGATCTGCTGAGTTTATCCAGCACTTTCAGTTTTTATTTTAAATTTGGATGTCGGCTGACAGTAGAATTAATATATGCCAAAGGCCATCATTATTTTCCATTGAATTTGAAAATGAAAATTAGCAGTGTAGACAAAATCTACATTTATATAGTCCCTTCCACAGCAACTGGAAGTGACAAAGCATTTTACAGGCAGTAGAATACTTTTGAAGTGTAGTCTTTGTTGTACAAAACGTAACAGCACACAGCCATCTCTAACAAACAGCAATGTGATAATAACCAGATTTAGGAATACGAATTAACCAGGACACAAGGGGAACACCCTTGCTATATTCTAAAGTAATATTGTGTCATATTTAATGCCATGGGCGCTGAGACAGTGGGCAGGACTTCAATTTTAATTTCTCCTCCAAAAGATGACACGTCCAACATTGCAGCATTTCCTCTCTACTGTACTGGAGTGTCAGTCATGATCTCAATGCTCAATTCAGGGCTAGAATTGTTTCATCATGATGGAGGCCCTGACAACGTGCCCAAAATCAGACAGTAATCCAGCCTTGGCCATCTGTAGGATTCAAGACAGCATGTTTCGGCTCTCCCGAAATGAATAAACCAATTATTTTCCATTGGGGCTTCTATCCCTTTAAAGGACAAATGCCTGTCACCCAAAGCTCCTGACCAATTGGAGAGCTGGAAGCTCAGTAGACTCAGCAGTACCACTGGTAACTGTGGTCACTGCTGGGATTGCACTGTGAAGATTAGATTAGATTAGATTACAGTGTGGAAACAGGCCCTTCGGCCCAACAAGTCCACACCGACCCGCCGAAGCGAAACCCACCCATACCCCTACATTCACCCCTTACCTAACACTACGGGCAATTTAGTATGGCCAATTCACCTAACCTGCACATCTTTGGACTGTGGGAGGAAACCGGAGCACCCGGAGGAAACCCACGCAGACACGGGGAGAACGTGCAAACTCCACACAGTCAGTCGCCTGAGTCGGGAATTGAACCCGGGTCTCTGGCGCTGCGAGGCAGCAGTGCTAACCACTGTGCCACCGTGCCGCCCACCAAGATGAAGACAGGCTCCCCTCCCAAACAGGTAAATGGGCTCATGGGGCAGCAGGCATAGGCAAGTTGGCCTGAGAGCTTGCTGCGGGTCAACCATTTTCATCATATAATCCCTTTGTGGGCTTGAAGATGCTCAAATGGAAGCCTACATCCCAGTATCACAAGGAGGCTACCAGAGTTCACCAGTGGGGGGGGGGAGGGGCATCTATTGTAGCTAACATATAATGGAATAGGTCCTTAAGTGACCGTTTAAATTGTTTCATTGATTTCTGGGCAGGACAGCTCTTCCTCATGGCAGGAAGATGAAAGATACAGCAATCACTGCCCTGCCTCATACTTTTATCAACTCACTTTCATTTCGGTCTCGATAGGACAGACGGCATCTACATCCCACTGAAAGAGGAGAAAGTGAGGTCTGCAGATGCTGGAGATCAGAGATGGAAATGTGTTGCTGGAAAAGCGCAGCAGGTCAGGCAGCATCTAGGGAACAGGAGAATCGACGTTTCGGGCATTAGCCCGTCTTCAGGAATGAGGAAGGGCTAATGCCTGAAACGTCGATTCTCCTGTTCCCTAGATGCTGCCTGACCTGCTGCGCTTTTCCAGCAACACATTTCCATCTCATCCCACTGAAAGAACCAACAGAAGATTTGTGGTCCCCAACTCCCTGTGGAACTCAATTCCCTTAATTTAAGTGTTTCAAACAATCTCTCAATTTCTAACAATACAGTCGGTTCTGCTATAACACAGTTATTCTGTTCTTGTGCAGCCCCGTGTTATAAGAAAATCGCATAATACCAGCATCATTTGAACTAATACGGCTGAAATAGCATTATAACCAATAAATGCTTTAAAAGTTTGTGCTTTAGAAACATGCCCCCAATTTGTCAATCAACTTCCAGTGAAGTTGTATTCACAAAACAAGCGTCACAGCAGAATGATCTGCAAAACAAATTCTAGTGTGCAACTGACTCAATTTTTAATAAACTAAATTCTTTACTACAACAGAAGCCTAACTAACCTTTCAGATTAGTAGAAATATAAAGTGCACATTCCTACATGCCTGACAAGGCAATATTTGTGGGGTCATGGAGGGAGGAAATGCAAGGGAATAAGTTTCTTTCAAACAGCTATCACAGACAAGATGGGGTAGATGGCCTCACTGTGTGCTATGTTCCTGTTCCACTGCACTTGGACTTTTTTGGCTTAGTCAGCATCACTGCTGCAAAAGTTGCTGAATTTAAAATGCATGTTGTATACAATGCAGATTTTCATCAACTTATGTGCTTGCTTTGACAGTGATCTCAATAATACAGGTGCTGCTTACAAAACCAGCTGTGCCCCACAGATGAACTAATCACTTTTGGGAGTTCCCATAATTAAATTTGTCTATAGACCTTCAAGGAGACTTCATAGGGTTTGGACTGTCTTTTTTTTTAATTTCAGAGCTTATTGAAAAATTGATGACATTACATCTCACAAGCTGAGAAAAACTTTGTACATTTTCTGAACAGTCATTTCCAGTCAGTTCAGGTTGTGTTGCAAGTGATGGGTTGACACTGCTTTCCAATTATTTTTTATGACAAGCCCATTTTCACCCATATTGCTCAAGGTGCAACAAGTTCTTAATCTTAAATAAACCAAAGAAATTGTTTACAAATTTTAGAACCCTTCCCAATTGTGATGGTTTATTCAGGCTTTGTTTTTGCAATATATAATTTAATTTAAACAGAATAACATGTTTTTTGAAATGAGTATAATTTTTGTTACAGTTTGTAGTGGAGTAACAGATTTTGTTCAAAATGGCAACACAATCCCCACATGTTTACCAGAACAAACAAAGCACGAAAAAGCCTCTTCCCACAGAAGGAGTAGTTAGGGTCTGGAATGCACTGTCTGGAGATGTATGGAAGCACGCTCATCTCAGGCATTCAAGAGTGTTAGAAGCTTATTTAAATAGAGATGATATGCAAAGGGGCTCAGCGAAAAGGTAGGAGAGTGGTTAAAAAGTCAGTATGTTCAGAGAGCCAGTGCAGGCATGTGGGCCAAATGGCCTCCTTTGCACTGTAACACTTGTAGATTCTGTGATTCTATGACCAAAACAGAAAATACTGGGAATAGTCAACAGGTTTTGCGAAAGCTGTAGAAAGAGAAACATGTTAATTTTCACTTGCGTGACCTTTCATATAACTGTATAACTGAGTAATAATCAATGTTGGTCAGGGACTTACTATGTAATTATCTTAACAGGCCACCTATGTGCTTTTAATGCTGGCTTGGATATTTGTGCCTGTCTATATATCATCTGGAGTAAGTACATCTGATGTGTTTTACAAATAACATTATTACAGAAGTTTAGCGAATGCTTAGCTTTATTTATGCTAATGTGCCTTTGTTTCCAAATTATTCATCACAGATAGTGACTATGCCTGAATACCTTCAAAAGAGATTTGGCGGGGAAAGGATCCGGATGTATTTATCTGCCCTATCACTTCTGTTGTCTGTATTCACCAAGATATCTGTAAGCAAATATTGTTTCCCTTTCTGCGTTTCTGTTATTTAAAAATGGTCGCAGAATCTTTCACATCTGCCTGAGAGGGCAGCTGGTGCCTCAGTCTAACATCATATTCAAATGATGGCTCTTCCAATAGTGCAGCACGTGCTCAATGCTGCAGCTTATAGACTTGACTGTTTATCTCAGAGTCGACAGCACTATTTTTAAGGCACAGCAAGGTCTGTACCACATGTATGAAACCATCTCATGGTGAATCGGCTGACTTTTATTTTTAACCATGACCGATTATTCTCCCACTGAAGTTCACAGTCCAATCCCAGTTTTGTTTCCAAGACTTGCTGCCAATTTCAAGTCTCATTACCACTGCACAAATGCCAGGCAATGACCACCTCTCTTGTAAAAAGAATCTAACCATCTGTCCTTGATATTCAATGGCATTACCAGTACTGAATCTCCCACAATGCGGAGAAACGCATGTTTCTCCAATGTTAATTGACTATAAGGTGATTGAAGAATTTAAATCATTATTTGTATGATGTGAACTTTTCTTACCTGTATTGGCTGCAATGTGATTCCAATCCCATTGGTTGAAATGGTACTGCTATTATGTGATTTTCTTATATGTGGGATTACACAGACACTAAATAATCATGTTATATCACAACAGACTATGTTAACACGCAAGGGTCACCATTTACCAGACCAGCCGCATAAATACTGTGGCTACAAAAACACATCAGAAATTGGGAATGATGCAGCAAGTAATTCACACCCTGACTCCACAAAACCCCTTTAACCATCTACAAAGCACAAGCCAGGGTTATGGTGGAATGCTTCCCACTTGCCCGGATGGTAAATCAATGCTTGCTTTGCCTCAGTGTAGAAAAGTTGAATTCATCTTGTGAGTCACCAAATCTTTACATCTTAAACGGGAGCCCCTTTATTTTGAAACCCATTATCCGAGGCTCCCCAACAAGGGGAAACATTCTCGCAGCTCATGAGAAAATCATCCCCACCTCAAGCTTCATCATCAATGCAGTTTTCTTCTTAAGCACAACTATTGTGCAATAAGCCATTCTGTGTTAGTCTAGAAAAAGCTGGAGAGCACATTCCTTCAGTTTTAATATATTTGGGTTTTGACTGACATGTCATTTCTTCGTACAAGTCAAAACAGCCAGGTAAATCATCCCTGAATTTGCCAGAATTGTCACACCCTGTGGCGAGAGAATGCAATGGGAGTGGGAAAGGGAAAGGTGAGTAGACAGACACACCTTCTGCAAATTATATTACACTTAAATCACTTTCTGTCGATCTCGTTTGTCATGACACACCCAGACATATTACAGCTAGTTTGAGCCAGAATAAGGCTCTCTGAATTAACCTTATGCTTTTACAGTATTAGTTGCCAACTAAAAGTAAGTAATTTTAGCATGAATAACTCTTGAGTTGTTGAAGATTGCAGTTAGATTTCCAACTTTAACCAGGTGATAGTAAACATTCGGAAAGAAGCTTCCCTTGCTTCCAATCCTCTGCCACATACCAGTGCCTTCTGAACAGGCCAACTGTGCATGATCACTGCCAGTGACTTTAATGCCAGTCTCATTGTGCATTTGCCAATAGAATACCAGTTGAGACTGGCTCAGCGTAGCTTGCCTTACAGTTTTTCCGGAATAATTGGCCTGAATACAAAGGTGACCATCAAAATGGCCATCTGTACATTGGCAAACTGGCCAGGCATAGTCAGATGCAGGTAACTTATGTGCCCTGAGACAGAATGCACACGTGCTGTCTCCATCACACACATACGCACAGGTAAATGACAGTATTTCTAATGTTGTGTATAGCAAGGCCAAGGTTCATTGTTTATGAAATGCTTCCAGTTAGCCACAAGGCGCTGCCCACCCAATGATAGGAAATAAGCAAGGCAACTTGAGAGCAATCAGGATAAACTGGAATGAATGTAGTCACTGCTTGCACTCCTGTGATTATAAATGTATTGTGGTCTTTTACTGTCCAGAGCTATCTCTTCACCTGCTCAGATGTCAGTTCCAAACAGTACTAACTGGCGGTGTGATTAGATCGCAAATATTCTCTTTGTTCCGAGCATTTGCCATTCCATTATTTTGCAGTGATGTAACACAGTGATTTTATAGAATGGCAGAGCAGGCTTGAGGACATAATCTCAGATTAAGGGGTTATCCATTTAAGACAGAGATGAGGCGGATTCCCTTTCTCTAAGGATAATGAAGCTGTGGGATTCTTTACCGCAAATGGCTGTCAAGACTGCATTGTTAGATATATTCAGGGTTGAGATTATTAATCTCTGGGGGAGTCAAGGATTATGGCATAAAGCAAGAAAGAGTAGTTGAAGATTATCATGTCATGATCTCATTTAATGATGGAGCAGGCTCGATGGTCCAAACAGCCTCCCTCTGCTCCTATGTCTCATGCAGAAACCTCGGAGAACTGACAATTGGCAGCTGGCACACTTCAGGAGGTTTATTACCCCCCCCCCCCCCCCCCCCCCCCGCCACCCCCGTCAGTGTGGAATCAAAATGTGCAGGAAGCAGGTATTTGGCCAATTGTGCCTGTGCTTGGACTTTTGAAAGAATGTTATCTCAGTATTCCCACATCTTTCCAAATCGCTCTGTAAATTGTCAAGTGCGCATTCCATTCTCTTTCGAAAGTAATGATTGAATCTGCTTCCAGCAGCCTTTCAAACATTGCATTCTAGATCATGGCAACATACTGTGTATAAAAGCGGTCCTCCTAATCTTGACCCTGGCTCTTTTCTCACATTGTGCCTAATGAGTGACTGCAAGTGAGATTAGCTTCGATTTAGCTCCAGCTTTTATTCTCTTGAAAATATGCTGCATTTATTTTGTGCAACCAGCTATATAATTGACGACAATCATTGCACCATAACATGTGGAGTTTGTTCCTGTTGGTCATGAACTAAAACTAAGTAGTTCCTGCCAATGATGACTCTTCAAATGAAATTTGTCACATTAATAGAATCTCTGTCTCCCAAAGCACTGTTCTTCCTCTTTTTGCGAAGGGTTTTGTATGTCTGTTGTTTCTGATTAAATACTTTGTGAACTAGTATTGATGCCCAAACATGTTATTTGAAACCTGTTGCTTCAGAAGATCTCAATTCCATTCCTGTTAATCATAGAGGCCTTCTGGCTAGTTCATTTTAAGACTGCCTTTAGCACTGGAGATTATAAGGGATTTCTTTCTCAAATGTCTGTCCCATTGATCAAGGAAAATAAATCCGAGTTGTATATACAGAAGGAGCCATTCTATCTTCAAAGTCTGTACAATTGTTGGTTATCTGTGAGATCTGAAATGCTTTCTCTCTACAGAACACACATGTTCCTAACAGAAAAACCGTAGAGTAGAATGCAGTGATAATAGTGATAGAATGATACCACACAGAATCAGGGCTTTCAGCTCATTTTCACTATGGATGGCTTTTTGGCAAAGCTTTCTAATTATTCCCATTCATCAGTTCTTTCCCTGTGGTCTTCCATTCATTTCCCTGAAATACTTACAATTCCATTTCAAAGTTTAGCAGTGTATTCCAGTTCATAATCATTCTGTGTGAAAAAATAAAAAAAAAATTCTTACATATCCTCTTTTACTAATCACCTTACATCTCTGTCCATTAGTTACTGGAAACAGATTACTAGTTATTACCCACTGAAAAGTTTCTCAGTATTCACCCCAACATAACCATTCATGGTTTTGAAAGTTTTGTCAAGTCCACTCATAACCTTCCCCACGTAAAGATGAATACCCCCAGATGTAGTGATTGTAACAAGGTTAGCCAGGTGGACCTCATAGATTATGAGCTCCCTGATTGGGGCTGCAAAGCTGGTCCAATCAGGGAGCCCTGGCTGACAGATAAAACAGGAGTGTCAGACATCCTGTTTACTCAGAGTTGGCTCAGAGGGAGCTGGATCAGTGTCAAGGACTCTCCCTGTAAATAAAGGATGACTTGGTGATGGGATCCCAGCCTCTGTGGCGTTACTTCACTCAACTTGTCCATTTTTCTCCACATGACTGTAGACCCTCATTTCTGGATACATAGTGCCTTTAATGTAGGAAACCTACCCAAGGCACAATGGTAGACACAATCAAAAATAACAGATGATGAACCAAAATGGGGATGTTATGAGATCTGGCATAAGCTTGATCAAAGCAGATTGCATAGAAGGAGGAAGTGAGGAGGGAACACAGGTTGGCTAAAACTACACACACCAATGGTGGGATTTCACAAAAACCCAAAGTGAGTGAAATCTGGAATCTGCAGGTGGTGTGGCACTGGAGGAGGTGACAGAGATCAGGAGCATTCCTTATCTTCCTTTAACCTTTCTAACTTGCCTTTTAAGGTTACTGTCATTGTCAACCATTTCACCTTCAGTCTATATGCGCGATGCCTTGGTTTTCAATTGCACAATAATGTATCACTTTTATCTCATCAGACAGATTTGTATTCAGGAGCCTTGTTTGTGCAAGTGTGCCTTGGATGGAATCTCTACTTGTCGACAATTCTGATGCTGGTCGTCACAGCTCTCTACACTATAGCAGGTAACAAGGCACTCGCCTCTTAAAATAAATCTGCTAGAAATGTAAAATGCATTTGTAGAAAGTTGCTCGAGATCACAGTAGGCCAGTCAGTCACTGGGAAGAAAAAACATTTTGATTCCCTTCAGGGACAGTCGAGGGATGCCAGAATTTCTATTCAGTTACTGCAACTGTGCTGAATATCTCAGGATTTCCTCCACACCCCCAGCAACAAGTTGGTCCCCAAGCAGAAGAAGTTGCTCAGAAGTTGGACTTGTACCTGAGGTCTTTGTGTCTTTTCTTTTTGGCAAGTAAGAGTTGCCAATCCGCTAGTATTGCACTGGAAGCTCCATAAATTTAGGGGCTAATTTCCATTCCACGGCGGTGAGAGAGGGTAGAATCATAAAGACGGTTAGTAGTGTTTTTGCTATGAAAAACATCTTTGAGACATTTTGTCCTGTTAATAATTATTGGATGAGGGGAAAAGAAGAGTTTGACTCACAGCCAAGGATCATCCAATTGGATAATAGTCTTTTCACTTTCCAGTTGGTGTAGGGAAATTGGACATCTTGAGAATTGGTGTGTTGCAGAACCAATAGTGGGAAAGTTTAGGAGGGCTATTTGGAAATGAACCCCAGGAATGTATCTAACCATCGTGGTGTAGGAGGTTGTTCTTTACTCAAATTGGTCTCAAGCAACAACCCATTTATGAAATTTTCATCCTTTATCCCAATGTCCTCCATGTTCTCATCCCTCCTTATCTCTGGTATCTCATCCAGTCCCAGAACCCTTCAACATCCATACTTCTCTAATTCTGGCCTTGTGTGAATACAGTACCTGGTTTTACTTACTCCATTATTGCTGGCTGTGCCTTCAACTTGACAAAACTCAAACCTTTCCACCTCTTTTAGTGGTCCTTAAAACTTAGCTCTTTAACCAAGCTCTTTGACCAGCTCTTTGGTCACCTGTCCATGTGGCTTAGTGTCAATTTTTGTTTCACAATGCTCCCATAAGTGCCTTGGAAGATGTTAAACACATGATATAAACACAAATTGTTGATGTTTTCATTCAATCAAAACAGTAAGTTTTCTTTATGCTCTGTAAATGTTAATGAAGGATGTAAGTATATAATAATACAATTCAAACTAGTGGTGTTGATGTAGTTCAATCCTTTCTAAGGATCTTTTTACACTTTATCCTGTTATTATTTCCTGCTCACAATGTTGTATTGCTTATAATCCACTTTTGTCTTTTATGAAATTTATGCAAAGCTCCAAGGGTGGTTATTTTCCAGCTGTTGTAATTATTTGTCTATTTGGTGTCTAAATACAGAGGGAGGTTTCCAAAGCAATCTTACAATTACAGGATAATTCCCATTATGCTAAAGAATGGGGTACGTTGTCAGTGACATTTGCCAATGTGCGGACACATTTGGAATAAGGACCAAGCCAGTACGATTCTAGGAATGCCCTCTCCTACTTAACTCTGTATCATCTTTTTGGCAATATATACACTTTTTGTTGAAGCTATTTTGTCTTGTACTCATCAGAGACACTAATGTAAAGGGAATACAACATCTATACTATCTGGAAGGAGAGTTTTGATTGGTTGACAAGAGGGATGCTGATTGGTAGAGTCGTTGCTATGGAGACTAGCAGTCAGATGATGATTGACAGTTATAAATGTTATGATGAAAGGTCACTGGAATGGGAATGCTGACTCTGTTTTTTTTTCCTGTACAAATGCTGCCAGGTCTGCTGTGTTCATCCAGCACACCCTGTTTTTGTTAGAAGTGTTGCAGTTTTACCTTTGTACTTTGGCATTTCTTGCAAATTGTTCTGATGAATGCTAGACAAAAGATTTTGAAGAACTATATCCGTTGCTCAGCAATACTCAAGTTGTGTACTCCTAAATGACTCCAGTACATCTCATTAAAGAAAGGTTCCTGATTACGGTGCGAAGGAATTACTCGCTCTCTCTCTGTACAAAGTCGATACGACCTCATAAAATGCAGTGCCCCGATTGATGGTGGGAATAATTCTAAGCAATCAGCAACATAAAACAAATTCTTGGGGAAAGCCTGACGGAGGCCTACCTGTCAGTATAACATTGGTGCTGCTTTCAAGATGAGTAAGTCTCGAAAGCCCCTTTAGACCATGGGGGTGTCAGTGGGTAAGTTTGCTCAGCACTGTACACCTCAGGCCTTGCTTCCAAACCAAGGGTCAGGTTAATTTGCTTTTATCCGCCGTTGGCAACACTGATGATTCAATTTGATGCTGACTCGAGATGTGAGCAAAACAGCAAAAGGTGAAGAATGAATTAAAGTGCTCAAGATCTACTTTAGTCTTGGGTGTAATGAAGTTATCAACTTTGTTAGGTTTAATCAACCCAGCCAGGAACTGAGGAAGATTAGGGATTCTCTCATAAATATCCTGTCTTGTCTAGCAGACCACCGTGACCAAAAGACAACCCTACAAGATGAGCTTATTGGAGACTGCATAACAGCTAGTACTCAGGATGAAGCTCCATCTGATCTTAGCCAAAGAAAGCCTTGCTTTGTCCAAAACTTTTTAAATAGCCCAGTTGTCTGAAATCCTTAACCAGAGCAAATCCTTTCTTTAGAGCGACCAAGGAGTTACTGAGAATCCTCAGCTGAATTTGATCAGTTTGTTAATCACAAAGCAGGTGGGTTTTGTAGGAAAGGCATGGTCACCCACCATTGCTCCTTCATGATATAGTGGGAAATGAATCCAACAGTGGGATATGCAACAGAAAGGATAATCTCAGAACAGTTCCAGCAGTGGGACAAAATAAATTACAACAATTTATTCCTGTCAAGCACATTGATGCTAGTGAAGACTAAGATCAATTTGTTATTTATTTGGGGCGTCAAGTTGTAGAACATCTTCTAATCTTAATTTGTTTTCATTCCTAATGTGTTAATGGTTCAGTAACGCTGGAGAAACTTGACACCATCCAGCCTGCTTGCTTGGCATCCCATCCACCAGTCACTTCACCAACAATTCACAGCGGTAGCAGTGTGAACCATCTACATGATGCACTTTAGCAACTGATCCAGGCCCCTGACACTACCACCCAAATTTACAATCCCTACCATTTAGACTTGAAAATATATCACTAATCCTTCACTGTTGATGAGTCAAGCTTCTGAAACTCCCTCTCCAGCAGCTTTGAGGGTCTCCCCATACACCAAAGACTACAGCAATTCATGAAGGCAGCTACCTACTCAAGGGTATTTGGGCTTGGGCAATATCCCCTGTTTGTTATTTAAATACTCAGCCTTGCTTCGAATTAGATTTTGGGGGTCATTGCATCTGTTTGTTTTGATACAGTACCCATGGCAACCTCACCTTCAAACCTCTAGCATTCAGTTGTGAGGTACAGGTAGTAGATAATTTCCTAATCAACTTGTTTAGAGATACTATAACAGACCTCTGAAGCAGGTGGGATTTGAACATAGGTCTGCTAGCTCAGAGTAAGTACACTACCACAACTTCACAAGTGTCCCTTGAAGTACAGGTAGTATATAAATGAAAGGCAAGTGATACCTTTGTGCCAAATGTTGTTGCAGTGGGCATGCATTTGGGCACAATTCTAATTTCTAATCAACGGTATCTGTTGTTGAAAAATTGCCCCGAATCTTCTTTATTCTGCAGATGCTCACTGTATAGAACATTGAGGTAGTTAATTCATTCACGCTCTTTAACACAGCACAGAGACTGCCAGCCCTCTGGCTTACTCTGTCCATGCAGTCTCTGCTATCTCTTTTGACCAGCATTAGCGGTGATCTGTATAAACTGATACAATTATGCCTTGCCTGGTCTCACTGAACATTCCACAATGGCCCTGATCAAATGCCCATCCCTTCCTTTTGTCTCCAGGGATATCTGCTGGGTATCCCTCTTACCACCAGAATGGAATATTCAGAAACAATCATTCCTAAAGATAGAGTGTTGCTCATGACTGGTCTAAAGAATGTATACTATAACAGTTTTACCATTGCTTACATGCAAGAGGATTGTTGTGAATACATAAAATCCTGAGGGCATTTGACAGGAGGGATAATGAGAAGATGTTTCCCCTTGTGGGAGATACTTGTACGTAGAGGATACAATTTAAAGATGAAAGAGTCTTCCAGGCAGAGATTAGGTGAATTATTTTCCTTTCAGAGGATCATGAGTCTTTGGAACTTTCTTCAGCAGAGAGCTGCGAAAATTGAGACATTGAATATGATTCAGGAAGGAGTAGATTCTCGATTTACTAGAGAATCAGAAGTTATTGGGGTAGCTCGTAATATGAAGTTGCAACCACAACCGTAAGATCAACCATAATCTTATTAAATGGTGGAGCAGGATCAATAGTCTCTGCCAGCTCTTAAATTTCTTAGAACAGTCAACAGGGTATTGGATGGTTATTTGGATAAAAATAATGTGCAAGGATCTGGGGGGAAACAGGAGATTGGCACCAGGTAATAATGCTTATTTAACAAATTGGTACGGGCAAAATGGGCTGCACCATAACACAGCTGTAACTCTTCGAAAGCATACATTCTTAATTGTCCTGTCCTCTGGAATTATTCAGCAATTCTTTTATTTGTATCAAAAACTACCACTATCTGTTCAAGAACAAGGCTCACCACTGCCTTCACAGATCAATAGGGAGGGGCATTAAATGCCCCTCCTGCCAGTGATGCCTTTAGAAAGAAATTTCTTGCCTTCTCCTCTTGACAGAATCTACACATGTCCCCTCTGCTCTCTCCAACAGCCCCTCACATGCATCCGCTTTTATAAGATTGTGACAGAAAACTTGGTGAGATTTAATTTAACTTATGTGGAGAAAGTGATTTCAAACAATTTTAACTAAAATAAATTAGACCTGCCAATCAAAAGCTGTTTTTGCTTGTGCACAATTACAGTTAAGTGCATATAAATGTATATATGCAGATATAAAATGAAGAGACCCTTGATGCTCATTTGCATTCTGCAGGTGAGACCTTAATTTTCAAACTGGGAAGAACTGTTTCTTTCTCCCTCCTTTTCGGAAAGAGTCCAACGAACTCTTTTAGCAGGCTTGTGATTAAACCTGCCAAGCTTCATTCACATTTAGTTGGAAAAGTAAGGTGGGGTGGGAAGGAAGACAATTTTTTTACAAATGGTTTGCGATCTGTCTTTTCTGCAGTTGGTGCGTCTCCAACATTTTCCTTGAGGTTAGCAGTTCTGAGCTTACCAGATGTCACAAAGACGTGTTAAAATGGATGTTTAGAATTACCGAATGAAAGTACAAATAAGCACCCTTAACTGCCTTCAAACGTCAAGATTTATTAAGTCCCTGAAGAAGATATGCTGAGAATGAGCATAACACCTGAAGCAATCACAAGGGTCAGATCCGTGACCTTGATGAATGGCAAAAATTCCCTTCCTGTCTAGCCTAGCCTGAAAATAAAATGTGTAGCAACTGTTTGAGAAATTACCTGACTACACGGCTTCTTTTCTTCTCTTCTTCAGGTGAGTTAATTTGAATTTGAGAAGAACTCCAACCATCTGCCCCAGGATTCTTGTGGCATTATGGTAGTACTTTTATATTCATATGAGCGAGGTGGGCGTCATTGGCTGACCAACATTTATTGCCCATCCCTAGTTGCCCTTGAGAAGGTGATGGTGAGCTACTGCCTTGATCCGCCGCAGTCTACCTGATGTGGGTTGACCCACAATGCCATTAGGGAGGGAATTTCTGGATTTTGACCCAGCGAAGGAATGACGATATATTTCCAAATCAGGAGGGTGAGTGGCTTGGAGGGGAACTTCAAGGTGATGGTGTTCCTATATATCTGCTGCCCTTGTCCTTCTAGATGGAAGTAGTTGTGAGTTTGGAAGGTGCTGTCTGAGGATGTTTGGTGGGTTTCTGCAGAGCATCTTGTAGACAATATGCACTACTGCTACTGAGAATCAATGCTGGAGGGAGTGGATGTTTGTGGATGTAGTGCCAATCAAGTGGCTGCTTTGTCCTGGATAGTGTCAAGCTTCTTGAGTATTGTTGAACCTGAACTCAGCCAGGCAAATGGGGACTATTCTGTCACACTCAAGACTTGTGCCTTTTGATGCTCGACAGCCCTTGGGGAGTCAGGAAGTGTTACTCATCCCAGTATTCCTAGCCTCTGTCCTGTCTTTGAGCCAGAAGCCCGGGTTCAAGTCCAGAGGCCTTAACAAGTTGATTGAAAATGTCTGCAAAATCTTATCATAACCCTACAACTGCTTCATGATCATATAACTACTAGAGTACTGAGTGAAAGATGTGAAGCAGACAGCTTTAAAGCCAATCAGTGTCAAGTAAGGTAAAGATAATGTAACCACAGTCCCAGAGGATCATAGAGGTGCTCACTCATTAATGAGAAATGACTATTGGTGGTTTAACCTGAGGGTCATCACAGCTCATACAAGGGATGAGGTTGAGAAGGCAGGAGCTTCATGGTCACCTCAGCCAGTGTGGGAATTGAATCCATGCTGTTCGTATCATTTTGCATCACAAACTAGCCATCTGGCCAACTAAACTTGCTGAACTAACTTTGATTGACTCATGACACCTGTCCTTTTGGACATCTACACCTCCCAATCTCTATCCATTTAAGCAATATTTTGGTTTTCTGCTTCTTCTATCAAACAAAATAATTTTACATTTATATTCCATCTGCCATGTTCCAGCCCATTCACTTAGCTGGCCCAAGTCCACTTAAAACTCCTTCCATTTTTCTCACAAAGTATATTTTATATACTTTGGAATTTTCAGCAAATTTGGAAATAATACGTTTAGTCCCCACTTCCAAATGATCAATGTAGATTGGAAATAGATGCGAACTCAGCAGTGATCTTTGTGGTAACTCACTAGTAACACCCTGCCATCTGACAATGATCTGTTTATCTGTTCTGTCTGCTTTCTGTCTGTTAACCAACTCTCAATACATATTAGCATATTCCACCCAGTGCCATTGACCTCCTAAGTGGGATCTTATCAAAAATCTTCTGAAAATCCAAATACTCCTCATACACTAGTTCTTCGTTATCTATGCTATAAGTTAACATCCTCAAAAAAGGTTTGTCAAACTTGATTTGAATGATTTCCCATTTCACAAACACCTGTTCATTCCACTCAATTTTTACCATTCTTTTTCTAAATGTCCAGTTGTCACATTCTTTCTACAAATTGTTTGGGATGATCTCATGAAGGGCAATGTGTCCATCAAACTGTATAGCTTTGACTCTCAATATCTGTGGAACATCTCGCTCTGTGTCCCTGTTTCAGGCACATGCTGACCCAGGGCAGGAATCCATCGGAGTGGTCATCCTCCTTAAACAGAGGGACTATGAATGATGCTCCAGACATTACAATCTCAGGATTGTTTGAATCTTTAGCTGTATTGTTATCCCAGACATGACCTTGCTCGGATACATGACGGACCTGAGAAATTCTAGCTCTTTTTGTGCCAGTTATTGCGAATTGAGACGCTGGATTCATTTGAACTAGTGACAGGATTTAGCTGGTTGTTCACAGGCAAAGCTTTTGGAGCCATTGATGTTTGCTTTGGCTCCAAAATTTTGTTTTTGATTGTGCGGAGGTGTATTGCATCACATCCAACAATAACTAGCACGGACAGGTAGTAAACACCCGGGCGAGGGAGACATGCTGTTAGATTTTTGAAGGGCTGCATCAGTAAAACATGGAGACAAGAGGAGCCTCAGTTTCCTGCTGCCAGTCAGTTATGATGTTTTTGAGGATTTTCCCACATCTGGACCATTTGTGAATGGGCTGGATTGGGGTGTGAGTGGGTGACTGACAGCTCCCCACTTTATAGACTGTTCAAGGGTCTATTAAGGACAGTCTTTGATCTAAAACCCAACTGAGGGATGGACATGGAGCAGAGCAGGGCATTTGGACCCCAACCTACAATTTAAACACATTCACCCAAAAGGTCTTTGGTAAAGGGCTTGCCTTTGCTGCTACTTTTGCAGCCATTGGTCATCCTTGTCTTGTTATATGTCAGCAAACCAGACTCAACGTCAGATTCCTGACTGGAAACAGTTAAAGTTACCAAGCTTCATGATGTCTTTGGCACTCCTGCAGACGGAGTGCAGAATAGATACACCTGGTCACGAGCAGGCAGATCTGTCCGCTTAAGGGTAGATTTCCTTTTGTGTTCCTTGTGTTCTCGGTCAGATCCACAGACATCAAGCCGATGTTCTTCTCTGACCACTGCCTCCTGCTGGCCGACTGTCACGTACAGCGGGCTGGCAAGGTACTGTGAAAACGGAACATAAAACTGACCCCAGAAAACATTGAAATGCTCAAAAGGGATTACACAGTTTGGAGAACTGTGAAATCCTTCTTTGAGTCTCCAGCGGACTTTATTCTCAAAGGTTTTCAGAAGATGAGAGCGATACATGGAAAATTGTCCAAACCAGAAAACCATGCAGAACCTACTCATGCTGCAGACAATGGGGGTCGATGTGATGGAGGACCTGCAGGAGGTGAAGACTCAGCAAGCCTCGCTATTTGCCTCAGAGATAATCCAAGATAATCTTCTGATACAGGGTCCACTCCATGGAGTAGGATGAGATATGCTCACATTTCTTCTTCCACAAGGAGAGCTCTGTGCTCAGCAGCCTGAAGGAAAAAGATGGCTCAGGTCTGACATCCTGAGGATCAACAAATGCTTTTATGCCAGACTGTATGACATGAGGCCCACAGAGCGCACAGCCTCTCAGTCTATCATGGAGATCTTAGAGGACAGTGCACAAGAGAGGTTGGATCAGCTGTTATCTCTGGATGAGCTGAACAAGGCCTTAGAGTCCTTAGAAAAGAATAGAACTCCTAGAAGTGACGGCTTACTGGCCAATTTGTATTCAGCTCTGTGGGACTTGATAGGCCAGGACCTGCTGGGGGTGTATGGCAGTGTGCTTCTGGCAAGCAGTATGTGTGAAACCATGATGAAAGGTATCATCCTCCTCATCTACAAACGGAAGGGGGAGAGGGAGGAAATTAGAAATTGGTGACCCAGTTCACTATTAAATGTGGATTATAAAATCCTGTCTCAGATTATCGCCAAGCGAGTCAGGTCAGCTCTGGGATCAGAGATTCACTCCAACCAAGCCTGTGCTGTACTGGGCAGGATGATCTCGGAGAGCCTTGCATTCCTCAGGGATACGATCACCTACATGCAGGTCAGGGGGGAGGATGCCTGCCTCATCAGCCTGTACCAGGAGAAGGCCTTTGAAAGGATATCACACATCTATATGTGGGACGTGCTGTCCAAATGTATGTATATAAAGATATTTTATGAATAAAGTATATTTTTGAAATTTAAATAAATGGCAGCTTGGCAGCTCGGGATTCTGGTAATTTTTAAAAAGTCCTTAAAAGGTCTTGAGACAGTGCTTCTACCTCAAGTCATCCTCACCTTTACCCAGTGACATAAGCAGCACTCATCCCTGAAAGCGAGGCTGCTGATTTGTCAGTGCTGGAGGTACTCCCATTGGCTGTCTAGTATCAGAAGCTCTTTAAGAGATTAGGTATCCAGGAAGGGGCCACTCAAAAAAAAATCATTTCAAGTCCCTGCCTTTTGGCAGTTTTTTAGACTAGAATCCCTACAGTGTGGCAACAGGCCCTTCGGCCCAACAAGTCCACACAGAAGAGTATAGATTAGAGTGGTGTTGGAAAAGCACAGCGGGTCAGGCAGCATCCGAGGAGCAGGAAAATCGACGTTTTGGGCAAAAGCCCTTCATCAGGAATGAACACCGAACAGTAACCCACCCAGACCCATTTCCCTCTGACTAATACACCTAACACTACGGGCAATTTACCATGGCCAATCCACCCTAACCTGCACATCTTTGAACTGTGGGAGGAAATCAGAGCATCCGGAGGAAACCCACGCAGACATGGGGAGAATGTGCAAACTCCACACACACGTTTGCCCAAGGCTGGAATCAAACGCGGTCTCTAGTGCTGTGAGGCAGCAGTGCTAGCCACTGTGCCAACCACTGAGCCACTGTGCCGCCTAGTTCCAGGTTTTCAACTCAAAAGCAGTCCCATGCTGGGATTGGCGTCCTCGAATGAAAACCCATCCCCTGGTGTCAAGGAAGAAGCAAGTGGAGGCAATAGCCTTATGGTGCTTTGCTGGATTATTAATCCTGAGACCCAGCTAGGGCCGGTGACCTGGGTTCGAATCCTGCTAAAGCAGATGGTGGAATTTGAATTCAGTGATAATCTGGAATTAAGACGGTAATAGCAGCCATTGTCAGGAAAGGCCCATCTGGTTCTCTAATGTTCTTTAGGGAAGGAAGTTGCCATGCATATTTTTTTTTTAAACATGGTCTGGCCTGCATGTGACTCCAGACCCACAGCAATGTGGATTTCTCAACACTGTGGGCAATAAATGCTGGCCTAACCAGTGACACCCAAATCCTGTAAATGTATTTTTAAAAAGTGCTAAATATATCTGCATGTACATACCTGCATAACCTCATTCTGACCAGCAGCAGCAAATAAAGATTCCTCGTGCTTTCATGCTTCACCGATGCAGCCCTTCAAAAATCCAATGGCATATCTCCCTCACCAGATCATTTACGACCTGTCAGTGCCCCTATTGTTGATTGTGATTCAATGCATGTCTTCAAAAGAAAGAACAAATTTTGGAGCCAACACAAACATTAATGGTTCAAAAGACTTTGCCTATAACCAACCAGCTGAACCCCAGTAGTTGTTCAAATGAATTCAAAGTCTCAGTTTGCAATTGCCTGCACAGAAAGAGCTGAAGATTCTCAGGTCAGTTGTATATCTGAGCAAAATCTCCAAATCTGGGATAAAAAAAATTCTGCTAGGCGTTCAAAGATCTTGAGTTTGTAATGACTGGAGCATCAAACCTCTATGTATCACTGCATTTTAAGATTTGGTGATGACGAACTGGCTATTCAATATATATTGAAACCAAATATCGGATTCTGTGAACAAGTATTTAGCAGAGTACTTTTGACTTTCATTTTTGTTTTGCTTGTGAAAGGAAATTAAATTAATTTTGCATTTATGTAGTGCCTTTCACAACTTTGAAGTCATTGCTGCTCTTTTTTATTGTAGTCCCTGGTGTAATATAGTAGTCAATCTGCACATAGCAAGCTCCCATGAACAGCTTTGCATGGCAGTGACCAGATCATCTAAGCTCATGATGTTGCTGGAGTGATAGGTGTTGCCTGGGATACCAGTGCTCTTTGGAAAATGTACGTCAAGGTCATTTAGATCCAGGTAAGACAGCTGGGTTAGGATTTAACCCTATCCCAGGTCTCAGGTTATCAGCTCATCTAAAGACAGCATATCTGATTGCACCATGTTCACTTTGACTCTTTGGGTCAAAGTCTTCAGCATATCTTGAACCCCATCCTTCTGGCCATAGAAGCATGACTACGACACACTGAGCCACATTATGGTCTTGGAATAGTTAAATTGCTTTTATGTAGCCACTTGTTCCACAGTGAGGTGTCAGTTTTAGGGATGGGGTGTAGAGGGGGAAAATTGGGGGTGGTTCTGGCAAACTACCTCAACTTGTTTTCTGGCATTGCAAGGCAACTATTTTGCTACAAAATACAACAGACACATGCTGGTGAATTAAAATTTAGCCATTCAGAATGACACAGCCATTTCTAGAAGCCATTTGTAATCTTTTTATTTAATTACAGCAAACAACATCAGCAGATACATTATCATGTGACAACAAGGCCAGCTAGAATTGCACTGCCTGAGGAACAGATGACCTAGCTGCATACGTTAGTCCCCCGTGGGACCTTAAAGCAAACTGAGTTTAATGATTTAATCTTATTCTGGATACGTTGTTTCTTTTTTTAAGACCTAGTAACAGTAGCCCATTCAGCTCCTCAAGCATGATTTTCTGTTAGATTATGACTAATTAGTCGAGGCTATTTCTCAGGTTGTGAACAGGTTCTGTGCTGCAGTCTGATCACAAGTCAGAATACAGTGCGGAATAATATAAAATCACCATTCGTTAAGCACAGGAAGTGTTCATACATTGGATCTTTAAAATATGGGATTGCGTTCGTAAGTATGAGTGTTTATAAGTTGGACTTTGTAAATTGGTGATCTCCTGTGCCTGAGTTCCATTTAACTGCCTTTACTCCACATCCCTTAGTGGCTGTAGCAGAGACAAAATAATCTATTTCAGCCCTGATAGCTCTAATCGTCCCAGCAACCCCGTCTCTTCTTTGGAGAAGATTTCTAGATTTCAGGAATATGTTTCTCATGCCTGTGTTAGTAGAGATTTCTTTGATAAATTAAAGAAGTATTGCCATGCCAGTCTAGATTTTGATGTCTCTCAGCCAGCTGTAGTGATTATAATGCGATCAGCCAGGTGGACGGCATTGTATATGAGTTCCCTGGTTGGGGCTGTTAACCTGGTCCAAACAGGGAGCACTGGCTGACAGATATAAACAGGAAATTCGCAGTTACGTTAGAGCCCGGGTCCTTGGAGAAGGAGCACGCGGTGTCAACCAACACCCTGGAGTTGTTCAGGGAGAAGTGGGCGCCGCAGGGAGTGGAGTGCATCATTTCTCCCTCCAACTCTATTTTGATTTAGTCCCTACCCTCCCCTTCACTGTTTTGATCACACAGCACTGCCCTTTGATGTGAAGGGCAGTGTTTGTCACTGGCCACCCGGGTGTTTGCTGAATTTGAGTGTATGCGTAAGGACTCTCCTTGAAGGCGACTATCCCTAGACCAGCTGCCCTACAGGAAGGAAGAAAGAGAAGGAGAAGAAGAAGAAGAGACCAGCACTCCCACTGCTGGTCTCTGGGACCCTGCCCAGACTTGCCTCAGCTGTTGCTGCTTGGGGCCTACCTCACTGCTGCTGCCTGGGACTTGCCTTGGGGCCCCTCCCAGGACCTCCACCACTGCTGCTGTTGCTGGAGGCCCACCTCCACTGCTGCTGCCTGGGACTTGCCTTGGGGCCCCTCCCAGGACCTCCACCACTGCTGCTGTTGCTGGAGGCCCACCTCCACTGCTGCTGCCTGGGACTTGCCTTGGGGACCCTCCCAGGACCTCCACTGCTGCTGCCTGGGACTCAATTTTGGGGCTGCCTGGGACTTGCCTCGGGGACTCTCCCCAACAGGTCTGCCCCCACCACTGCGACCAAGAGCCTGCCCAGGACTTGCCAGAGGCTTGCCTCCACTGCTGCTGTTGTCTGAGGCCCACCTCCACCACCGCTGCCTGGGACTCGCCTTGGACCCCTCCCCAGGATCTCCACTGCTGCTGCCTGGGACTCAATTTTGGGACTGCCTGGGACTTGCCAGGTCTGCCCCCACCCTGCGACCGAAGGCCTACCGTAGACTCGTCTGAGGCCTGCCTCCACCGCTGCTGTTGTCTGAGGCCTGCCTCCACCGTCGCTGCTGCTGCCTGGGGCCTAACATTCGGCAGCAGAGTATGGCGAGCCCGAAGGTCGCGGGGCCCAGCCGCACCTACGTCGGGGTAGCCGCTGCCTTGGGCTCGGCTGTCCCAACCCCGGCTGCGACATCAACCCCCTTCAGGCACCTCACCAAACGCCTGGGGGTCAAGGCCTATCCCCACCCTAATATGTCCATCGAGGCCTGCAGCAAGGCCATGGCTAGTGTGGTCGGCCCACTGGCCATCGTCGCTGCGGCCCGGATGTACGGGAAGGCCGTCTTCTTCCTGAAGACCGAGCAGGCGGTCCACCTGGCCGTGGAGAGGGGGCACGCTGTGGGCGGGACACATCTGCCCGTCGACCCTCTGGAGGTTACGGCCCAGAGGGTCGTGATCTCTAACGTCCCGCCCTTCATTGCCAGCGAGCTCCTTCTCCCCCACCTCGCCACCCTGGGGGAGATCCGGTCAGGGGTCCAGCCGCTCCTGCTCGGTCTGAAGGACCCTGCCCTCTGACACGTATACTCCTTCCGGCGCCAGGTGTTCATTTGCCTGGCCTGGGAGGAGGTCACCGAGGGCACTTTCACCGTCCTCCATGAGGGCGTGGCCTACTGCGCCTTCTGGATGGCGGACGGCGTGCGGTGACACCTGTGCCGCGAGGTGGGGCACATTAGAAAAAACTGCCCCACCCAGAAGGCCGCCCAGCCCGCGCCGTTGGCTGATGGTGGTGCCGCCGCACCCACTCCCCCTCCCCCGAAGTCAACACCACAGGCCCCGGCACCGGAGGCTAAGCCAGGAGCTTGCAATATCCCAGCCTCTGGCAGGGAGGGGGGTGAGCGTCCGGCCGGCCAGAAGGCGCGGGAGAAAACACGACGCGTCAGGCCTGCCCACGGGGAGACCACCCTATCCCCTTCCCCGGAACCTAGCCCACGACCTGCCCCGCCCCGGCACGACAATGCCCCCGGCCGTGCCAGCGTCGCCCCAGCGTGGGAACCCTGACCCTCAAACCCCCGAACCTGTACCTGACCCTAACCCCACTGACCCCACTCCCCACCCCGATGGAGAAACCGCTCGGGCTTTAACACTCGACCCTGGCACCGTGACACCTGGCCTGGGAGCGCCTGAGCCCTGCCCAACCCAGCCATGCCCTGGCACTAACCCGGGGGGAACCACCGCTGCTCCTCCACCTGCAGCGACCGTGTCTCTGGGCCCCGGAGAGGGAACCGGGCCCCTGCCCCGCCCGCCCTCACCTGATAAACCCGGGGCGGGGCAGGAAGTGACACGGCTGGCCCTCCCCACCCTGGCCACGCCCCCTGTCTTTCCCCAGCCATTCGTATTCCTGGAAAGGCTGGGGGGAGGGACCAGGTCTCTGGGGAAGAGGCACCGGCCCTTGGAAGGGAGAGACTCTCCAGCAGCGCGCCGGCGGTGCTGCCCCTCTCCGGGGGACGAACCAACGGTGCCCCTCGACTGTCCCGCACCGCGGCCCGACTCACCCAAACCCCCAGGGGCTACAGCAGGGCCTCCTGCTGCCTCGACTCCTCTGGCCCCTGACCAGCCCCCATCCTCTCGGTGGGGGAGGGGTCGGTGACCGAGGGCGACCACCCGGAGGAGGGTTCGGGATCGGTGGCGGACACCGGGGACGACGCGGACTCCGTCTGCAGTGACTTTTTTGAGTCCCAGGTGCCCCCCGCCGATCTCCCCCTCATCCCCCTCGAGGAACTCCGGGAATTTGTCGAGGAAACTCTGGGTCGCCGGGATAGAGCCCAACTGGCGCTCGACCGCTGGAGCTCCTTTGAAAAAGTTTACTGGTCGGCCCACCCTGCCCGCCAGGCGCCTGGGCTCGACGTCAATGAGCGAAAGCGAGTCAGGAACTTCCTGGGGGCACTCCTGGTGAGGGCGAGGGACTTCAGTGCCCCTCCCTCGTCCTCCCTGTAAATATATACACGGGTTTGTTAATTGTACTGGTGGTGGTTGCACAAAGCTTCCGACATGGAGACGACTATAGCCAGCCTCAACATCAACGGCAGCAGGGAGTCGCAGCGCAGATTCCAGACCCTCTCGGTCCTTCGGGACGGGAGGTATGCGGTGTGCTTCCTGCAAGAAACCCACACTACCCCGGGAGACGAAGCCACCTGGCTCCTGGAGTGGCGAGGGGGGGTCTACATGAGTCACCTCACCCGCAGATCTGGCGGGGTGGCTATCCTGTTGGCCCCGCATTTTCAGCCGGAGATCTTGGGGGTCAGGGAGCCAGTGCCAGGCCGTTTGCTTCACCTGACGGTTCGGCTGGGGGGCGCGGTGCTTCACTTGGTGAACGTCTACGCTCCCCTGGCCGGGCCGAGGCAAGCGAGCTTCTTTGAAGAAGTGTCCGCTCATCTCGCTTCCATCGACGAGAACCAGTGCGTCGTCCTCGGGGGAGATTTTAACTGCGTCCTCGAGGGCAGGGACCACGGCGGTGCCCGCACTGGCTGCGCGTCGGGGAAGAGGTTGGGGGACTTGGTCAAGTCCTTCGACCTGGTGGACGTCTGGCGGAATCTCCATGCCGACTCCATCGCCTTCACCTTCGTGAGGCCTGGGGTTGGAGCGTCCAGAATCGACTGCCTGTACGTTTCACGGGCGTACGCCTCCTGTTTTCCGAAGGCCTCCACGCGGCAGGTGTCGTGCACGGACCACCACCTGGTGTGGGCGGAACTCCTTCCGTTCAGCGCCAGGCTCGGCTCCGCGTACTGGCACTTTAACAACCTGCTGCTGGAGGACGAGCGGTTCCGGGACTCGTTTCGTCGTTTCTGGGCCGGCTGGAGAAGGAAGCGGGGAAGTTTCCCCTCCCTGACGCTATGGTGGGACGTGGGCAAGGCTCACGTCCGCGTCTTCTGTCAGGAGTACGCGAGGGGGTCGACGAAGAGGCGGAAATCCAGGATCGGGGAGTTGGAGAGGGAGTTGCTCGACCTGGAGTCACGCCTCGGTCAGCCCGACGCGGACCCGGCCCTGCGCGGGGCGTACGAAGAGAAGAAGGCCGCGCTCCGGGACCTGCAGCTCGTCGGGGCTCGGGGCGCGTACGTGAGGTCGCGGATCCAGCTCCTCCAGGACCTGGACCGCGGCTCCCCTTTCTTCTACTCGCTGGAAAAAAGGCGTGGCACCCGTCAGCAGCTCCTTGTGCTGCTGGCCAACGACGGGTCCCTCGTCTCGGATCCGGAGGGCGTCAGGGCCCACGTCCGAAACTATTACACGGCCCTGTTCTCTCCGGATGCTCGTCCAGCGAGGATGCTCGCAGAGTTCTGTGGGAGGACCTGCCGCAGCTCAGCCCGGAGGACGCCGGAAGGCTCGACGCTCCCGTCACTTTGGAGGAGCTGACCGGCGCCCTCGACCGGCTCTCGAGGGGCAAAACCCCGGGGCTGGACGGGCTGACTGTGGAGTTCTTCAGGGCGTTCTGGGACGTCCTGGGGAGCGACTACGCACAGGTCCTGGGGGAGTGTCTAAATGCCGGACAGCTGCCCCTTTCTTGGCGCAGGGCAGTCATCGTACTGCTGCCAAAGAAGGGGGACCTTCGTTCCTTAAAGAACTGGCGTCCGGTCTCCCTCCTCAGCACGGATTACAAAATCTTCGCCAGGGTGTTGTCTTCTCGCCTGGCCTCCATGCTGGCCCACATGATTCACCCGGACCAGTCCTACACGGTCCCGGGCCGGAGGATACAGGACAACGTCCACCTGGTCCGGGACCTGATCCATTTCTGTCGACGGGCTGGTCTGCTGAGCGCCTTCCTGTCTCTCGACCAGGAGAAGGCGTTCGACAGGGTCGATCACGAGTACCTGCTCGGGACTCTGCGGGCATTCGGGTTCGGGACGCGGTTCGTCGCCCGGATCCGACTTTTGTACGCCGCCGCAGACTGTCTGGTTAAAGTTAACGGGTCCCTGACAGCGCCCCTTCGCTTCGGGAGAGGAGTGCGTCAAGGCTGCCCCCTGCCCCCTGTATTCCCTGTGCGTGGAGCCTTTCCTGTGCCTCTTGCAGAGGAGGTTGTCGGCGCGGGCACGGGGGTGGTCCTCTCGGCCTACGCCGACGACGTGCTCCTCACTTTCACCGACCCGGCTGACCTGGGGAGGATGCGCGAGTGCCAGGCCGCGTACTCGGCGGCGTCTTCTGCCAGGATCAACTGGGCCAAATGTTCTGGACTACTGGTCGGCCCGTGGCGGGTGGACTCTCTGCCGGAGGAGTTACAGGGGTTCAGCTGGAGTACCACCCATCTCCTCTACCTGGGGGTCTACATCAGCCCGGCTGAGGAATCCTGGCCGGCCAAAGTCTCGGCTCGCCTAGGCCGCTGGACAGGACTGCTCCGAGTGCTATCTTACAGGAGTCGAGTGCTGGTCATAAACCAGCTGGTGGCCGCCATGCTGTGGTACCGGCTGGTCACTTTGGTCCCTCCTCCTGGCTTTGTCGCTGACATCCAGAGAACGTTGGTCGATTTCTTCTGGGACAAAAAGATGCACTGGGTCGCCGCGCAGGTTCTGAGTCTCCCTATTGAGGAGGGCGGTCAATCGCTGGTGTGCATCCGCACCCAGGTCGCGACGTTCCGCCTTCAGACCTTGCAGCGATACCTTTACGTCGAGCCTCCTCCTAGGTGGTGTGCCCTGGCGACGTATTTTTTCCGCCAGGTGCGTAACCTCAACTACGACACGCAGCTCCTGTTCGTCGACCGTGACGGTTTGGAGGTCGCCCTCAAGACGCTGCCTGTCTTTTACCAGGACCTGATCACTGTCTGGAACATGGTCGAATCGCGTCGCGCCTACCCTCCGGCTGGAGTAGCGGCTGTCGTCAGGGAGCCGTTGCTCAGGAATCCGCACCTCCGTACTCGCGGGTTCGAGTGGCTGTCGGAGGGGAGGGCCGTGGCGGCGAGGGTGACCAGGGTCGGGTCGTGCTGGGTGCCGGGGGCCTGGGCTGGACTCTGCCGCAGGACATAGCGAGCAGGGCAGCGGTAGACGTCCTGTAGGTGGCCACCGCCATCCGACGCCTTAAAACAGCGGTGCTCGGACCCGACGTAGTGCACCAGTTGGAGGACGCTCAGGTGTGCGGTGGGATCCCGTCCGCGCTCACCCCAGCCCGGACGGAATTTCACATTGGCCCCAAGGTCCTGTACTTCCCGCGGGAGCCTGTGCCCCACAACCTGAGCCGCCTCCGAAATTTTAATTTTGTTTTGTTTAGGGAGGTGAAGAGAAAGGCCCTGTATCGACTGCTGCTGCACACCATCCACCTCTTCTCCCTCATCCACCGTCCGGACATGCCTTGGTGTGCCCATTTGCCACTGGGCGGTGGGGATCCCCACTGGAGGGCTCTCTACGCGGGAGTCCTCCCCCTTTCTCTCGGGGATCTGGGGTGGAGGGTGCTGCACGCAGCAGTCCCCTGCAACCGCAGATTGCGGTGGTTCACGGACTCCCAGCCCAACTGCTTGTTCTGTGGCGCTGTGGAGTCCGTGGACCATGTATATATTGGGTGTGGGCGTTTGCACTCCCTTTTTGATTTCCTTAAAAACCTTCTCCTCTGTTTTTGGCTGCACTTCAGTCCCACGCTCCTGATCTTTGGGCACCCGGTACGGAGGAAGGAGGGCAGGTCTGAAGACCTCCTCGTGGGTCTGCTCCTGAGCCTGGCCAAACTGGCCATCAACAGGTCGAGGCAGCGGGCCGTGGAGGGGGTCGTTAGGGCCGACTGCCTGCCCCTCTTCCGCGGTTACGTTAGAGCCCGGGTGTCCTTGGAGAAGGAGCACGTGGTGTCCACCAACACCCTGGAGTTGTTCAGGGAGAGGTGGGTGCCGCAGGGAGTGGAGTGCATCATTTCTCCCTCCAACTCTATTTTGATTTAGTCCCTACCCTCCCCTTCACTGTTTTGATCACACAGCACTGCCCTTTGATGTGAAGGGCAGTGCTTGTCACTGGCCACCCGGGTGTTTTCCTATCTTCCTGGTGGTGGAAATTGAATAAAGATTCGTGCACTTTGTGTCTCTCACTGTGTCTCCCACCTGCACACACACACCATGGGTGCTGGGGATAAAATAAGCACTACCGCAGTTAGGTGGTAGTGTGGGGGTTAAAGGGAAAAGAAAAAAAAAAGGAGTGTTAAGGGCAGTGTTTGTCACAAAAGAAAGAAAAAAGGAAAAAAATAAAATAAAATAAAAAAAGAGACTCCTACGTCCTTTTCACTCTGGAGCTGGCTCTGAGGGAGCCAGACCAGTGTCAAGTACTATGCGTGTGTAAATAAAGGGTTACTTGGTGCCAGGATATAGGCATCTGTAGAGTTATTTCACTGGCTGCAACCTTCCATCTCAGAGGCAAGCCTGCTATCAGAGAGCCACACACTTACAGAGCTAAGAGAAGCAGCTGCTGAGGGTATGCATTATTCATGAAGCATTTACTTTCTGGGAAAGAACTGTCAGCCTGCTGACTTCTACACAATATCAAAACAGAAGTGTGGTATGGAACATTGCTTGGTTCTTGTTACAATGGTGACATTGCTTGTACATTTTGATATTGAGATGATCTTAGACCATGGCAGATTTGCATCCATCTGGGACTTTGTATATTTTTTTTAAAAAATCCTCCCCTCTTTCTCCTCTTCGGTTTTCCCACTGAACAACCCAGCTGAGTCTCCACATTCCAAGCTGATCGCCAGCACTCTGCTTATTCTCTGTGACTTGCTCATGGTCCGGGAAGAAAGCTCACCAGTACCTTCTCACGGGCAAACTTGATGTTGAATAAATGCCGACCTAGCCAGAGATACCCACATCACATGAATGAACAAAACAAAAATTAACTCCAAGAAAGATTTGAAGGGGAGTTCCTCTCAACCCATCAAGCCCAGGTCATGGATGGGCTGAGGGGAGCAACCAGTCTGTAGAGATTTTTGACAGCAAATGCTGGCTTATTAATTTGAATTTGAGAAATGCTGATGCTTGCTGTTAGTAAAAAGTCAGGAAACGACTGGTTTTGTGGCAAAGTATATGGCTTATCCTGCCTTTTGAGCTGCAATCAACTCTAAGCAAAGCTGACTTTGAAAATGTCTTCCCACTGGATCAAGGGCCGAAAGCAAATTGAATTGGGCGACTAAAAATATAACTTTACAACACAAAACTGCTGCTGAAGTCAGATCATGAGGATATCCTGATAGTGGAAATAATAAATGTAGATTGATGCAATGCTTTCCTAAATTTCAGGCAAAAGCACTTTGCACAGTCACTAAAGAGTTTGTTCCTGTGGAGCCTCCGTTATCACAGAGTTTGGGTGTGTTTCAAATCAACACTGAAAGCAAATTGAATAACTTGGGAGGAAAATGCAAACATTCCCAACTAAGTTATGGCTATCCTCCTGTAGCTTTCTGTGCTTGGCCAACCTGTGCACATAAATGTGCAGGAACGGGTTTGTGTTCTGTTCCTCTCACTCGAAAAGGCCCAGTTTCATTTTGCTGATGCAAAACTCACTTTATTGCTTCCTTCCTGTTACTCAGAAATTCTTATTCTGTTTGCCAGAGGTGTTGGATGTTTGTGGAGAGGAAAAAGATTGGGAAGGCCAGAGATAAAGTACTGGGAAGTGGGGACTGATTGAATGGCTCTTGAGATGACATGCATAATAATCTCCTCTGTGTTTAATGGTTCTAAGATAAATATAAAAAAGAACACTGTACTTTAACTTTGAAGGGGAAGTGCATTGTCTGAACACGTTGAGTCTTCCAGTGCTCTGCGCTCTTGCCTTTGAAGTGTTTTCAGGCCATAGTATGCAGATGCTCCTCTATTTGTCAGAGGCTGCCATTGCATTATTTGGCCAGTAGATGGACTCTGTTTGAAACACCATTACTATTGCATTGTTAACTTTAGAAGGGTAAAATATCACTCAGTTGTCATCAGACCTAAACCATTTTCAAATTCATTCTTCCTTCGTCAGAAAGACTTGCATTTCTATAACACCTTTCATGAACTAATGGAGCAGTTTTGAAATGTAGTCAGTTGTATCATAATTAGACACTGCATGCCTAGGTGTAAAATTTCTCCTGCTCCTTGGATACTGCCTGGCCTGCTGTGTTTTTCCAGCACCATATTTTTCAACTCTGGTCTCCAGCATCTGCAGTCCTCACCTTTTTCTCCTAGTAAAATTTCTTTTGTTGATTTTACAAGAAAGCATGTTAATTGTTGACCTCTTATGTACACAATATTCGTAAATCTAAAATGTGCTTGTTAATCCCCGTCAATGTATTTATCATAGAATTCTTGTAATTGCAATGTGGAAGAAGCTGAGTGTGTTATGATTGTGACACTCCATCTGCTTGATTCAGTGGAAGAAAATTGTCATGGTGTGGAATGATTAAAAGAATGAGCGAGTTGTTTTCTTATGTCATTGCTTTCTACTCTGGTTTCAGGTGGTCTGGCTGCAGTTATCTACACAGACACTCTCCAGACAGTCATCATGATTATTGGAACAGTGATACTGACCATTGCAGGTACTGTTTGTGTGATTCACCGTGGGAATCCTGAATTTTTTTTCCCTGGCTTCATTCGGTGGGCGGGTGCTGCATTTTTAAAAAAAATTCATTCCTGTGATGTGAGTGTCACTGGCCCGACCAGCATTTATTACCCATCCCTAATTGCCCAGGGGGCAGTTGAGTGTCTGAGTTACATGCAGGCCAGACTAAGTAAGGTTGGCAGTTTCCTTCTGCAGATGACATTAAACTGTTGTCAATTGGTTCATTAATGTCCATCACGAGACTCCAAATTCCAGATATTTATTGAATTCAAATTCCACCATCTGCCATGGCAGGATTACAACCTGGGTCTATGGATTAATAGTCTGGTGATAATACTACCAGGCCATCACCGAGAGTCATAGAGATGTACAGCATGGAAACAGACCCTTGGTCCAACCCATCCATATATCCCAACCCAATCTAGTCCCACCTGCCAGCACCCGGCCCATATCCCTCCAAACCCTTTTTATTCATATACCCATCCAAATGCCTCTTAAATGTTGCAATTGTACCAGCCTCCACCACATCCTCTGGCAGCTCATTCCATACACGTACCACCCTCTACATGAAAACGTTGCCCCTTAGGTCTCTTTTATATCTTTCTCCTCTCACCCTAAACCTATGCCCTCTAGTTCTGGACTCCCCGACCCCAGGGAAAAGACTTTGTCTATTTATCCTATCCATGCCCCTCATCATTTTGTAAACCTCTATAAGGTCACCCCTCAGCCTCCCATGCTCCAGGGAAAACAGCCCTAGCCTGTTCTGCCTCTACCTGTAGCTCAAATCCTCCAACCCTGGCAACATCCTTGTAAATCTTTTCTGAACCCTTTCAAGTTTCACAACATCTTTCCGATAGGAAGGAGACCAGAATTGCACGCAATATTCCAACAGTGGCCTAACCAATGTCCTGTACAGCCACAACATGACTCCCAACTCCTGTACTCAATTCTCTGACCAATAAAGGAAAGCATACCACTAGCCGCCTTCTCTACCCTATCTACCTGCGACTCCACTTTCAAGGAGCTATGAACCTGCACTCCAAGGTCTCTTTGTTCAGCAACTCTCCCTAGGACCTTACTATTAAGTGTATAAGTCCTGCTAAGATTTGCTTTCCCAAAATGCAGCACCTCGCATTTATCTGAATTAAACTCCATCTGCCACTTCGCAGCCCATTGGCCCATCTGGTCCAGATCCTGTTGTAATCTGAGGTAACCCTCTTCGCTGTCCACTGCACCTCCAATTTTGGTGTCATCTGCAAACTTACTAACTGTACCTCTTCTGCTCGCATCCAAATCATTTATGTAAATGACAAAAAGTAAAGGGCCCAGCACCGATCCTTGTGGCACTCCACTGGTCACAGGCCTCTAGTCTGAAAAACAACCCTCCACTACCATCCTCTGTCTTCTACCTTTGAGCCAGTTCTGTATCCAAATGGCTAGTTCTCCCTGTATTCCATGAGATCTAACCTTGCTAATCAGTCTCCCATGGGGAACCTTGTTGAACATCTTACTGAAGTCCATATAGATCACATCTACTGCTCTGCCCTCATCAATCATCTTTGTTACTTCTTCAAAAAACTCAATTAAGTTTGTGAGACATGATTTCCCACACACAAAACCATGTTGACTAACTCGCATCAGTCCTTGCCTTTCCAAATACATGTACATCCTGTTCCTCAGGATTCCCTCCAACAATTTGCCCACCACTGAGGTCAGGCTCACCGGTCTATAGTTCCCTGGCTTGTCTTTACCACCCTTCTTAAACAGTGGCACCACATTTGCCAACCTCCAGTCTTCCGACACCTCACCTGGACTATCGATGATACAAATATCTCAGCAAGAGGCCCAGCAATCACTTCTCTAGCTTCCCACAGAGTTCTTGGGTACACCTGATCAGGTCCTGGGGATTTATCCACTTTTAACTGTTTCAAGACATCCTGCACTTCCTCCTCTGTAATCTGGACATTTTGCAAGATGTCACCATCTATTTCCCTACAGTCTATATCTTCCATATCCTTTTCCACAGTAAATACTGATGAAAATACACATTTAGTATCTCCCCCATTTTCTGTGGCTCCACACAAAGGCCGCCTTGCTGACCTTTGAGGGGCCCTATTCTCTCCTTAGTTACCCTTTTGTCCTTAATATATTTGTAAAAACCCTTTGGATTCTCCTTAATTCTATTTGCCAAAGATATCTCATGTCCCCTTTTTGCCCTCCTGATTTCCCTCTTAAGTATACTCCTACTTTCTTTGTACTCTTCTAAGGATTCACTCGATCTATCCTGTCTATACCTGACATATGCTTCCTTCTTTTTCTTAACCAAACCCTCAATTTCTTTAGTCATCCAGCATTCCCTATACCTACCAGTCTTCCCTTTCACCCTGACAGGAATATACTTTCTCTGGATTCTTGTTATCTGATTTCTGAAGGCTTCCCATTTTCCAGCTGTCCCTCTACTTGCGAACATCTGCCTCCAATCAGCTTTCGAAAGTTCATGCCTAATACCGTCAAAATTAGCCGTTCTCCAATTTAGAACTTCAACTTTTAGATCTGTTCTATCTTTTTCCATCACTATTTTAAAACGGATAGAATTATGGTCACTGGCCCCAAAGTGCTCCCCTACTGACACCTCAGTCACCTGCCCTGCCTTATTTCCCAAGAGTAGGTCAAGTTTTGCACCTTCTCCAGTAGGTACATCCACATACTGAATCAGAAAATTGTCTTGTACACACTTAAGAAATTCCTCTCCATCTAAACCTTTAACACTATGACAGTCCCAATCGATGCTTGGAAAGTTAAAGTCCCCTACCATAACTACCCTATTATTCTTACAGATAGCTGAGATCTCTTTACAAATTTGTTTCTCAATTTCCCTCTGACTATTGGGGGGTCTATAATACAATCCTAATAAGGTGATTATCCCTTTCTTATTTCTCAGTTCCACCCAAATAACTTCCCTGGATGTATTTCTGGGAATATCCTCCCTCAGCACAGCTGTAATGCTATCTCTTATCAAAAATGCCACTCGCCCTCCTCTCTTGCCTCCCTTTCTATCCTTCCTGTAGCATTTGTATCCTGGAACATTAAGCTGCCAGTCCTGCCCATCCCTGAGCCATGTTTCCGTAATTGCTATGATATCCCAGTCCCATGCCCTGAGTTCATCTGCCTTCCCTGTTAGGCCCATTTGCATTGAAATGTGTGGGTTTCCTCTGGGTGCTCCGGTTTCCTCCCACAGTCCAAAAATGTGCAGGTTAGGTGAATTGGCCATGCTAAATTGCCATAGTGTTAGGTGTCGGGGAATGGGTCTGGATGGGTGCGCTTCAGCGGGTTGGTGTGGACTTGTTGGGCCGAAGGGCCTGTTTCCACACTGTAAGTAATCTAATCTAATCTAAAAAAAATGCAGTTTAATTTATTAGTCCTACCTTGGCCCTGACTGTTTGACTCACTTCTGTTCTCAGCTGTACCCAACTCAGATCGATCTTTTTCCTCACTATCTCCCTGGGTCTCATCCCCCCACCTTACCAGTTTAAATCCTCCCAAGCAGTTCTAGCAAATTTCCCTGCCAGTATATTAGTCCCCTTCTAATTTACGTGCAATCTGTCCTTCGTGTACAGCTCACTTCTACCCCAATTGAGATTCCAATGATCTAAAAATGTGAATCCTTCTCCCATACACCAGCTCCTCATTTGCTCTATCCTCCTATTCCTGCCCTCACTAGCTCATAGCATTGGGAGTAATCCAGATATTACAACCCTTGAGGACCTCCTTTTAAAATTTCTGCCTAACTCTGTGTAATCTCCCTTCAGAATCTCAACCTTTTCCCTGCCTATGTCGTTGGTTCCAATGTGGACAATGACCTCTTGCTGGTCCCTCTCCCCCCCGTGAGTACATTCTGCACCCTCTTTGAGATGTCCTTGATCCTGGCACCAGGGAAACAACACATCATTCTGATTTTTCTCTGCTGGCCGCAGAAACGTCTGTCTGCACCTCGGACTACAGAATCCCCTAACACAATTGATCTCTTGGAAGCCGACATACCCCTCATTGCATTAGAGCCAGTCTCAACACCAGAAACTTGGCTGTTCGTGCTACGTTCCCCTGAGAACCCATCACCCCCCCCCTACATTTTCCAAAACAGCATACCTGTTTGAAATGGGTATATCCACAAAAGACTCCTGCCCTAGGTGCTGACCTCTCTCACCCTTCCTGGAGTTAACCCATCTATGTGACTGTATCTGAGACTTTCCCCCATTCCTATAACTGCCATCCATCACATACTGTAGCTGTTGCAAATTCCTCATCGCTTCTATCTGTCTCTCCAACTGATCCACTCGATCTGATAAGATTCACATTCAACAGCATTTATGGCAGATATAATCCGCAGTAACCCTTAAACTCTCTTTAAACTCCCACATCTGTCAAGAAGTACATATCACTGCAAAGGCCATTTTTGCTCCTTCACAATCTACAGACCCAGAAAATAACACCGTCTTATTCCTCTACAAACACTGCCCCGGGTTAAATTAATAGCTATGGCTTATATTTTAAGTTTAATCAAGAGACTTATCTCCAAAAACATATAACCAAGAAAGAATCCACTGTACCCACTACTGCAGCCTTTCTCTTGGACAGACTTAAAACAACAATTAACTTATCTGATTCTGTGCTGTGAACTTCACCCAATAGTTCCTCCAATATTAGTTGTGAATTTCACTGTTTGTTAATTTTCCCAGACGCACTCCAATGTCCAGCGATACACGAATTCAAACAGCAAAGGCAGTAACTGTGCAGGTTCTCTCTCTCGCTCTCTCTCTCCTGCATTGTCCTCACCATGTGCTTCCTTTGTCTGCCCTTCTCCCTTTTAAACTGCTGTTGTTTTGACTTTTTTTTTCCAAAGTTCCAAAACAATGCAACAGCATATAAAACAGTAATTGTTACTCCTGGAATTCGAGGAAATCACCTCCAACACCTAAAATACCTCAAAAAACAAAAGGAGCAGCTCTTACAGCCAGAAATGTTTCCCGTCCTCCCTCCCCAAATGTAATTTTGTTCCTCCCTACACTGCTATCCCCCCCCCCCCCAAAAAAAAAACAAAGGGATTACCACCTGTTGCCATTTCTTGATCTAGTTAGCTGTTGCCATATTCTGATATGGCAGATTGGGCATATTCTAAAGGTATTGTCACATGATCCAACCAGGCCCCACACTCTCACCCTGATGTCCATCCCCAGAACTCTCTGCCTTCCTACCACTTATTAGAAAGTGAACAGTCTCCATCATCTGATCAGATAAGTCTTGACTAGTCAGTCAAGTAGCTCTCTCCCTCCCCAAATCATTATTTTTTCAATACTCCTATGATCTTTGTCACAAGAGTTTCTCACAATTCTGTGTAAGAGTTATTCTTTAATTGATCCACTTTAATTGATGGAGACTTTACAGTGATTGTTGAGGACTGGTAACCCACAACATTTTGAAATAGGCCATCACTGGTTGCCTAGAGGATCCACTGTTCCAAGCAGCAGGCCTGTTTGATATGGAAGTCAGAGCATCCTGAGCTACACAACAGCCTCATTACAGGAAAGGATCAGGCACAATGGAGCTCAAATCTACCTCCGATTCAGCCAAAATGGTCCAATTACAGTTAATGTTGGTGGAATCCAGTAGATTCTATTAGGCTTCACAAGGATGCAATGGGTTGTTGTCATCCTGGATTCCAACCCCCACAATCACCCTCATATTTGCACCCTATACTGGACCAAATGCTTGCCAAACATGTTTAGTCCTAGCCCCTCATTGCCTCAATAAACTCCCACTTCAATCCAGGCCCATTATCTTCATCTGGTGATTTACAGAACAGGGCCTTTTATGCATTTACAGATTCCAGAGCCCACAGTAATGAGGCTTGTCTCCTCAGACTGGGATGGGCCTATCTGCTGTCTGATTTTTATGATCTTCCTCAATGATGATGTTGAAATATGTAAAGATAAAATTGAATGAGACTCAGACTCAAAAAATGCCAGACCGCCTGAGGTACTTAAGTACTTTAACTGAAACTGGGTATAGTTTTCAAGGTGAGGTTTTACCAGGTACCAATAAAGAGCGATTTAAACATCAATAGCAGTGAAGAGGCAGGAGGTTGATCACTTGTGTCAGGATTTTGGATTATGAGAAAATTCTAGATTTCCTGCTGGGTTTCCTTGTATACAACTGATAAAGTTAAAATGTAGGTGCAATATGCAAATAAGGAATTCAATGGTGTGTTAACTTTTATTATAAGGGGGTTGAATTGAATTAGCTTTATTATCACATGTACTCAAATAAGTAGTGAAATGTTTACTTTTGCCACTTATGGCACCATCTTAGGTACCAGGTATCTAGGTACGAGATTCTTCCATGCAAGCTTTTATGAAAAAGATTAGAAAAATAAGGAAGGAAAAAATCCAGCAATTCAGATCGTAGGAACAAATTACAAAATAGAGAAATAAAAAGTTCAGAAGAAGAGTAAATAAGTCTTGTTGCAAACAGAGCTTTGGTGAGACCACTCCTGTGTACAAGATCAAGGTAGAATATATCTGCCTTGAGCGTTACAGTCAATAGATTGATTCATGAGAGAGTTGTCTTGTGAAGAGCCATCAAGTAGAATTATTAGAGTTTAGAAGATTGAGAGGTTAGATACCAAGAGGCTGTTTTGCTTGGTTGGAGAGCCAAACACTCAGGGTTTATAATCTCAGGACAAGGATGACCATTTAGGATACAGCTAATGAGAAAGTCTCCAGTCAAAGGGCTGGAATGGTCAATATTTAGAATAGCCTGTAGGTAGAATAGTGCAGGAAATTTGCAAAGGCAGCATCTTCCAAACCAGTGACCATGACCACCTAGAAGAACAAGGGCAGAAAGCACATCTGCAAATCTCCTCTGAGTTACACATCATAACTTGGAATTTGGATCACACTTCCTTCACCATTCTGGGAACTTCTTTCTTAACAGCAGTGTGAGTATACCTAACACATACAGACTGTAGTGGTTCAAGAGCAACTTGTGATGGCAAACTTCATATTGTAATGCTCCTAAAAAGAGGAGGCCACTTCTAGGAGGTGAAGGGCAAGGCCAGATCTGAAAATATGTTTCCTCAACCTTTTCTATTATATAAGATCACATTTGACTAAACAGAATAAGAATGAGATATCAGGGATAAATGTGTGAAGACTTCAGAGACAATTCTTTGTGAATAAAACTTCAAAGTAGAGTTAGACTGTCCATTTGGCTCATTGACATTATTATTTTGAAAGAATAGGTTTAGTACACATAAGCATCTCCTACAAGAGCTCAATTGGCTACTGCACCAAATCCTGAAATAAATATACAGGTTCCATAGATAAAACTCAGCAAGATCAATAATTATAGCAGCTGGACTGGCACAATAGCTTTTAATGTATTTTTAAAAAATCTTATTTACATTATTTTTGTAGCTTTTAATAAGATCGGAGGGTACCACAACTTGGAAAGTGTATACCTAAAGGCAGTTCCAACAAAGATTATTCCCAACACAACGTGCCATCTCCCCAGGGCAGATGCCATGCATCTGTTCAGAGACCCAGTGACTGGAGATCTCCCATGGACCGGCATGATCTTTGGACTGAGCATCCTGGCGATGTGGTATTGGTGCACAGATCAGGTAATGTAAACATATTTCACCTTACATTCATTTTCTTATATATTTTGATATACACAATCCCAAATGCAGGATCTATGTTAAATACTCAGATTTGTCCCAGATAGCACAGCTTAGATGTTTAGTTCAGAGGATATTTGTTCAATTTACTGTGCTTCGATGGGTCACTTGGTCAATGCTTTTGGTGTGGACTCTGACATTTGGGCAACTTTGTTAACTGGCAACTTTGCATTCAAGTTCTTTTGCGTTGTCAATTTGGAGATGGAGAGACCAAAAGGAGCAGTTGTGCTCATTGAAGAAAGGTTTGAATCCATGGCGATTCCACTGGTGCAGTTATTGTATAGTCTGGATTCAGTCACACTCAACCCTACTGTCGAATCAGGTCTGCCCAGTCCTTTCTGTTCAAACAATGATGTCACTGACCGGCGTGGTGCGGCCTTTTGGTAATTATTGCATGGTACTTTTGAGTTTTGGAGGCCACTGGACTGCAGCATTAGTCTTCTACTTTTGCTCAAATCAGGGCTGCTTGAAACAATACGCAGTGGTTGAAAAGTCCGAGTATCTACATTTGACCGGAGTAAAGCAGCTGCTGACTTTGTGGGGGCTATGTATCTTTCTCTCTGTAACAAAGAAAAAACATTTGAATGAGTTAGTCAGGTAGATTGAGAGGCAAATGTGTTGGGTTTGCTGTTTATCTGACTTGAAATTTGTGTTAAACATGTTATAGCATTGATGCGAAACAAGGTCGTTTGATATCTGTGTACTTTTGCTTGTTTTCCCAGGTACGCCTGCTCCACAAACAAATCTAGTCATTTAAGGGAGTAGCCAAGTTCCAGTTAACATGAGTAGACTGTCCTCAGTTTATTTTAACTTTTATTCCTGTCAGTCAAGCTGTGTCCTGTTGTTACTTCACCTAAAAGTGACAACTTGCTAAGCAAAACCAACATCAACTTTTGGACGATATTTTGTTTTCGAGAGTTCTGTTTTACAACTAGAAATGCAAAATAGTTTAACTGCGTCCCCTTACTTACTTTCATGAAGACTTTTTCAACAGTCACCTTTCAAAAGTGAAATCTCAATCACAGACTTTCTACATTGTAGAAAGAGGCCATTTGGCCCATCGAGTCTACTCTAGCTCCCCCGAAGAGAATCTCATGCCAGTATTAAGGGATACAGATGGATGGATTAGGAGTGGGTAGATGGAGCTAAAATGCAGATAAGCCATGATTCCATTGAATGGCAGAGCAAGTTTGAGGAGCTCAATGGCATTGACCTGTTGCTAGCAGTAAATTAATCAATGAAAAATATATCTAATTTGTCAGGTAATTGTGCAACGGTCACTATCTGCGAAGAACCTGAGCCATGCAAAGGGTGGTTCAATACTGGCAAGCTATCTCAAAATGCTGCCTATGATTTTCATTATAATGCCCGGGATGATCAGCCGTGCCCTCTATCCAGGTAATGGAGTTCAAGCTATCATTTTTCCTAAGTCTTGTTTAAATCTTTGAACATTTTCCAAAGGATGTTATTATAGATTTTGCAATTGTATATAAATAGTAATGTCCATTGTGGGTCAGTTCACACCACTCACTTCTGAGTCAGAATGTCATGGCTTCAAGTCCAACTTTAGAGACTTCAACACAAAAAGACAGACTGATAATCCAGAGCATTACTGCCAGAGTGCTGCATTGTTGAAGGTAATATGTGAAATTGAGGTTCAACTTTAGCTAGCTGTAATAGATAACAAGGCGCTATGTCAAAGAAAATCAGAGAGAGCATCCTGCTCAACATTTATCCCTCAATTGATGTGAAACAAGCAGATTATCTGGTCATTACAATGTTGTAGTTTTAAAATCTTGCTGTGCACAAATTAGCTGCCATGTTACCGTATTACAACAGTGACCATAGTATAAGTGTACTTAATTGATTGTTAGCCATTGGGAATGTCCTAAGGTCAAATGCTCTAAATGAATTTTTAAAATTGATGATATATCATGTCAACAGTTACAATGCTCATCATAAATGTGAGACAGCCATTAGATGGATTCCAACTTTGAGTCATCTTGGTTATCAAAACTGGTCAAAGACCTGTGACATAATACTTCAGAGGCATGGATCAGGAGTGATTTGATCGAGTTTTATCAGACAATAGATTGTATGATTGTGTAACTAAATTGATTAGAGAATGATAGGAGAATCTGTTTTAAGTTGCACAAGACTATACTGAGGCTCAGTGTTAGAAGGCTGTTGTTTTCCTGATGGATAGCTGACCTCTGCTACAGGCAGTACCAAACACAAAGAATCACAGATGCTGGAAACCTGAGACAAAACAGAGTGCTGGAGAAGCACAGGAGCTCTGGCAGCATCTGTTAAGAGAAAAACAGAGTTAATGTTTAGACTGTTCTGCAGATAAAGATAAACTATTTTCCCTGGTGAGAGCTACTAAAACTATAGGGACATTGTCTAAACATTAGGGCCAGACCATTCAGGATGGATGTTAGGAAGCAGTTCTCCACACATAGAGTGAGAGAGATTTGGAACTTCCTTCTGTAAATGACAGTTGATGATAGATCACATATTCATTTTAAATCTGAAACAGATAAACTTTGGTTGAGCAAAGTGATTATTAAGGGATATCAGCCAAAGGCAGATAAATAGTTAGGCCACAGATCAACCATGATCTCATTGAATGGAGAAAGAGGCTCAAGGAGCTGAATGGTCTACCCCTGTCCCTATTGCAGATGATGTGGAATTCAAACAGACACCAGATTGCTAGAAATTACAGTTTCTTTGGAAGACTACATCCAGGGTTCATAGTCTAAAGACAAGGGGTGGGCCATTTAGGAATGAGATAAGCTGAAATATGTTCACCCAGAGTGGTGAGTCTGTGGAATTCTCTGCCACAGATAATAGCTGAGGCCAAAGCATTGAACATTTTCAAAACCAAGTTAGTTTATAGTTATTAGGGCTAAAAGGATCAAGGGGTATATGGTGAAAATGGGAACAGGTCACTGAGTGGGATAATCGGCCATGACCATACTGAATGGCAGAGCAAGCTGAAAGGGCCGAATGGTCTATTCCTGCTCAATGTTTCTATGTTTTTGTGTGTGCACTCACAAGCCAATGTGAGAAAGGCCTTTTCCTGTCCCTCCATTGTTCAGGAATATACACAATGTTGGACAGTTATTGTGTAACGTGAGAGTCTAGTCCTGTCAATCAGTGGCGTCTGGCTGCTATAATTTCAGTCTTAGTCACTGTGTGAGAGTCATAAACGCCACCTTTATACTATTTATAAAGTGGTTATGACAATAAGATACTTAGTAATAGACTTCTCCCTGCTAAATGACACTTCATACATGTCATAGATATTGCAATAGTTCCAAATACAGTTGTATAAGTAAAAGTCATATTATATTCTATTGCACACTGCATAGCATCTAGCAATGTTTGAGGTTAAAACAGTGCTGTATAAGTACAAAGTGTTGCTCATAATTATGTAAACTATTAGCTGTTTGTTCTTTAGAATTTTTCACAATGTAAAATATACACATTAAACAATGTCGGTAAGCATCTATTCATGGAAAACAGAAGTGTGCAAACAGCACCACTTTAGAAATAGACATTAGTTTGGGTCTGTCTTTAAATGAAGATTAATGCTCAAAAGTCAGATTAAAATCTTCAACTTCATTTGTTTATGTTTTACCATGGGCCATCTCCTGGTTTTTACAATAATTACATAGCCATAGTCTGGAGTTTTCCCTTGATAATTCATTTATTTTTTAAGGGAACTGTTTCTATTGAGGTGAAATATTAATCACTTGTGAAAAAATAAACAAACATTTAAATCAGGAACTGGTGCCCATTTGCACTTGCTCCTCCTAAAACTGGACAGATCGGTAACAAGGTATTTTGCAGACAGATCCAATTAAAGGCCTGACATTTTCGTGGATAAAGCTCAGATTTGAACGCAAGAAGAAAAAAAAAGGAAGAATTTTCCCATTGTCTCCTACCACTAAGTTATTGAAGAAGGTTTCCTGGCTCCAGATTTCCCCACTGTAAAAAGCATAGTGAGAATGAACCAACCTTTATAAGGATAGCAATCTTAAAACAGTGACGTTTGGCACCAGCATTATTGGTTTGATTTTAGGCAGGGTCACAGTGAAACTGGAGTGCATTTTCCAAATGTGCCGTACACAAAACAAACACCCATTCTCATCTCATAGACCTGTTACTCATATCATACCAGTATTATTCCTGTGTTACATGATAAGGTGGCCCATTAAATAAATATTATGTTACATGGCGGGTCGAGATAAATCCTTTTCTTTTTGTTGTTAAGCACAGCCCAGGAAATAAGTTTATTTTTGCATAAACCAGCTGCTGGATTTGGATAAGACAATGTGACTTATGGTCATTATAGAAGAAACCAACAAACATCTGTTATTTCCATTGAGCAACTTGAACATGATGAACTATAGTGAATATATTGCAGCTAGAAATGGCCTCTCAATTCACAAAGCTCACCTTCTGGCTTGTCCTCTAGTTGAATAACTTATCGCTCTCCATAGTATTTAAGTGTAAAGGACAGAGCATGCAGAATAAAACTAATATTGTGCCAAAGAGTAAACATAATTCTTTTATAACTCATCCCTTCCTTGAAGCTACTATGAACCTCCTTACTTTACCCAGTCATAGGATCAGAGTATTGCTGCATGAAAAGAGGCCCTTCAGCCTAATGTGGCCATTCCAATAATCAAACACCTATCCACACCCTCTCTCATGCAATTTCAAATTTGCTATAATGTGGCAACCAGAACTGCCCACAGTATTCCAGCTGTGGTCTACTCAATGTCCTATATAGCTCCATCATAACCTCCTTGCTCTAGCCTGACCAATAAAGGCAAGGATCCCACATCCCTTCTTAACCAGCTTATCTACCTGTCCTGCTACCTTCGAGGATCTTTGGATCACACCAAGGTCCTTCTGATCCTCTACCACTACCATTCATCATATAATCCCTTGTATTGTTATTCCCCCTCGCACTTTTCCCTCTCCTCTCATCTCCATTTGTTCCGCATCTGCATGAACTTTTCCTTCCCTTTAGGTAGAATGATAATCAACCAAACACAACTGTGAGGAGAAAGTGAGGGCTGCAGATGCTGGAAATCAGAGCTGAAAATGTGTTGCTGGAAAAGCGCAGCAGGTCAGGCAGCATCCAAGGAACAAGAGAATCGACGTTTTGGGCATAAGCCCTTCCTGAAGAAGGGCTTATGCCCGAAACGTCGATTCTCCTGTTCCTTGGATGCTGCCTGACCTGCTGCGCTTTTCCAGCAACACATTTTCAGCTCAAACACAACTGTGGCCAACATGTCATGAAGGGTAATGTAAACCCTCAATGGACGCGAGTATGTTGATGGAAGCATCATTTTCTAAAGTGAATCTGGGTGACACAGCCACAGCGCACACCCACACCATCCATGGTTACAAGAGGGTACTCAAATCTGGCTCTTGGTACATTCACACATCTCATGTGCAGGTCACTGCTCATTAGTCCAGTTGCATGGACATGTTGGCTTTATGGTTATTGCTGTTCACAGGAAACTGCTATCTGGAAAAGTCTCATGACAAAGGTTTAGAAAGTAGAGCATGCACACTGGGCGATCTCTGTATAAATTCAAGACCCTCCATGATTATTGGTTGGCAAGTGGAGATCGACATCCCTTCCACCAATCAGGGCCTGCTCCATCCTCCAGCCCCACCCTAGATACTGACTAACCACCAGTCAGAATGGCATCATGTGGCTACAATTTGAAACCACCCAGTCATTAATGATTAGGGTATTCGTTCTGGGATGGGTTTTATGGAATGGGAAATCTACTGCGGACACATCTCCTTGAGTGGTTACTGTCCTGAGAAACAAGGGACACAGGAATGTCCTATTTCATTGGATAATCAAGGCAAATGTTATTAAGCAGCAGTTAATTTTGCATACTAGGTCCAACAACAAACAACAGAACTAATTGGCAAATGTTTTGTTGTTGTATAGGTTCATGGTAAATATGGGCCTGGTTATCAGGAAGGTGCACTGTTTTTCTGCAAATAGTGCCACAGGATGTTCTAAATTCAGTCAAACTGTGTTCCCAGATAATTAGTGGTCAGCAGTAAAGGGACAACATTGCTGACTTGAAGAAAGCTGCACCTTAAGTATCTGGCAAGCTCTGTTATGTCAACTTCTCTTATTACAGCGTTAATTTGATACAGGCACTATTTCTACCTGAACCACTGACTTCCAGGGACAGGCAGCTGAGCAACCAATCAGATTGAGGAATTCTCATATATAGCAAACCGAGAAAGCAAAATGGAAAGCATCAAACATTATTGCCTCTGAGATCTTCATCTTCAGTCTAAGAAAAATACTCTTGTGGGTTTTTAATCAAATTATTTTGGGGAAAGTTAGTGCCTTTTTCTCCCCTCAGCATGCTGAGACATGAAGATTAAAAAATTTTCAAGTGGGCGGCATGGTGGCTCAGTGGTTAGCACTGCTGCCTTACAGCACCAGGGTCTCAGGTTCAGTTCCAGCCTCGGACGACTGTCTGTGTGGAGTTTGCACATTCTCTCCGTGTCTGCGTGGGTTTCCCCCGGGTGCTCCGGTTTCCTCCCACAGTCCAAAGATGTGCAAGTCAGGTGGATTGGCCTTGCTAAATTGCCCATAGTGTTAGGTGCATTAGTCAGAGGGAATGGGTCTGGGTGGGTTACTCTTTGGAGGGTCGGTGTGGACTTGTTGGGCTGAAGGGCCTGTTTCCACACTGTAGGAAATCTAATCTAATGAACAATAAGCACACTTTGTGTTACATTCATGCGCAATAGTATGTAACACAGAAAAAAAATCTTTACAGAAGTTTTTAAAAAGACTAATAATGGAATCATAAATCTGAATAAATTTCAAATTGTTGAATTGGCGTAGCTTTGACATATTTTATGTTGAATCACATTTAATTCCACTGAATAAGGATTGAGCAATGTACATTCACAATTAGCGTCGGCAGTTCCAATCACAGAATGTTGGAGATATAGCAGGTACCAAGCTAATAAATCCCTGTTAATCAAGAAACAAAACCATTCTGATAGCAAATTGGATATCAAAGCCAGATTGTCCATTACTGCAGTTACTGTGAGGTGCGAATTGAGAACATGCTTGTTCATTCGCTTGTGCATGTTCAGATCTTCATCTTACTTTAAAAGCGGTTCTTGTGCTTATTTCTACCTTTGGAGCCAGGGTTTCTTTTGGCATATTCTGATTCAAACTAAATTGGCAGCATCTTTGAGGGCAAATGCTTTCTGCTCCAGATCCACCTTCCACATGTGGGCTTCTAAATATAACGGTGGCAATTTTAACCCATTCACAGGGTGGGACAATCACAGGACCAGGTGTAATACAGCGTTTACTGCTTTCTCCACATAACCTTTGATCCCCTTACTGATCAAGAACCTATCTACCTTCGCCTTAAATACATTCAATAAAACTTGGCTTTGACAGGCTTCTGCAGAAATGAGTTCCCAGATTAATCACCCTCTGGCTGAAAAACTCCCACTCCTCTCAGTTCTAAAGCATCATCCCTTCACTGGGAAGCTGTACCCTCAGGCCCTAGTGTCTCCTGCTTGTGGAAACATCTTTTTTACATCCACTCTATTCAGGCCTCTCAGCGTTCTCAAAGTTTCAATCAGACACCCCCTCATCTTTGTACACTCCAAGTACAGACCCAGAATTCTCGACTACTCCTCACATGATAAGCTCTTCATCCCAACTTGCTCCACCATTCAATAAAATCATAGCTGAGCTGTGGCCTAACTCCATATGTCTGCCTTGAGTCCATATGCCTTGATATCCTTGATTAATAAAAATAAGTTTATCTCAGAATTAAAATTAACAATTGAATTAGCAGTGAACGCCATTTGAACAAGAGTCACAAAATCTCCACTACTCTTTGCATGTTGAAGTGCTTTTGAACATCTCTCCTAATTCTTAGACTATGCCCTGGGTTCTTGAATCTTCGACCATTGGAAATAGTTTTATCTTGATCTACCCCGATATCCTAAAATCCTCGAATAGATCATCCCTTAAACTCCTAAATTCTACAGAATAAAGGTTTAATTTGTCTAATCTCTCCTCATTACTTAACCCCTGAAGTCCAGGCATTATCCTTGTAAACCCGGATTGAACCTGCTTCAGGGCCAAAAATGTTCTTCCTAAGGTGTGGTGTACAGGTACTCACAGTACTCCAAGTGGTGTCTAACTAGAGTTTTATATAACTGCAGTGTAACATCGGCATCCTGACACTCCAGTCCTTTAGATAGGAAGACCAGCCTTCCATTAGCTGCCTTGATTATTTTCTACACCTTTCTGTGGCATTTAAAAAAGTTGTGCACCTGAACCTCCAAATCTCCTCATGCAAAATGCATGATAGAATGGTAAGCTGGTTTTCTGGTGAAAAAGTGAGAGTGTTATGAGATAAATTTCTCCAGAATCCAGCAACCGTTTTGCTTGGACACTTGGCATTTGTTGAAGTATTCAGTGTTAAAAATAAAGTGAATTGCCACTAGCTATTCACAGGCATTGCTTTGATAAGTTTGCTTCCACCTAGGCATCACTAGCTAACATTTTGTTTATAAACATCATTTGCTTGGCAATGTATGCTAAACATATAGTAAAAAATATCAGATGAGAAAGTTACCTGGAATTTATCATGATAATTTATTGCCAGTGTAACCTTTAATTTATTCAGAGCCTTCCTCCTCAAGTTCGCTCTCTCCTGGAAGAAAGCGTTCACACCTTTATTTTCTACAGTTTTGCCTTCTCTTAAATCGTTCATTGAGTGGGATAGTTCTTTATAATTATTTGAAGGCCGTGCAAAAGTGGCCCGGCTGACAAAATTGGTCACTTCTCCGATCATAAATTCATCATTGACCTTATTCAGCTGAGATTCTGATCCTTTCACCTCATTGTCATCAAATTCACAATCATAGAAGTCATCGGAGTCAGATGATGGCTCATGCAAAGAGCTGGTGTCTGTATTCCAGTCCGGAGTGTAATTTGTTGAAGGATTTGATGGACAGTCAACCTCTGGACACAAGTCAGCCTCCTTTAGAGGGATCTCATGCTCGGATTCTGCTTTGTTGTTTTCTGTAACAACCTTGATTTCATCCATGGCAAGTGTTAACGCTTCCTCCTCTTTATGATCCTCTCTCTCTGAGTCATGATCTACTTGCTTGATGCCATGTTCTCTATATGTTGGTACACTGGAGTCTGTATGTAGGTTTTCTACAGACTTGGTGCTATTGTGCAATGCTTCGTCTTTGTCCTGTGTGGAGGCTATGGCAGTAGATTCTGTCTGCTTTAAGGCCAGTTTTCCCACAGTTCTACTTTTCTTCTGCTTATGTTTTGAAACTTTAATCATTTTATTTATGATTAGCGAATCCTTTCTTTGTTTATTTTCTGTGTCCATGTCATTTCCATCTCTTTGACATTGATTTTCCTTCACTGTTAAATCTTGTGTCTGACTAATGCCTGGGGTTTTAGAAGTTGCTTCCTTCTGCTGAACCAATGCTGGATTAGAGGGATCTGGTTTTATGCTGGAGACCATATCCACTATATCACTTTGAGAAAGTACGTGATTTCTCTCCTTGGTGTTCGTGACACCATTTGGCTGTTGATTCTCATTTTGAGGGATCTCTGGATAAGGAGGAAGATAAAGAAACATGTCCACTTTGGGCATATTCAATAGAGCTGGATGAATTATGGAGTCTTCGTCTTTGGGGTCTGCTGCCATTGCAGCCTTCTGTCCCTTATTTGGTTCGTTTGACTGTTTCATACCATTAGGGTCATTTTTCTTCTCGGATCCATCTGAACCAGTGTTCTGGTCACTTACCCGCACGAGAGCATACTTAGGGTTTATGAGCTTCCTGGCAATAGCAGCACTTTGTTCTGCCGTTAGAGCAGGTGCCTGCTGAACAGGTTCAGGTTCTGCTACTTCTGGAGCCAAGTTTAGTTCGCGCATGTTAACTGCTTTTGAAAAGTGCAACAGTTCTCTGAATTCATAATCAAACGTTTCTACAGCTTGACCAGAAATCACAGTGACGACATTACGATCTAGTCTCGATGCAGTCCAAGTAAAGCTGAAAGGAAAAAAAAGGATAAAAAATGTCTAAATTCATGCGTTGACTTACATGAATCTCTAAATCCTGACATGGAGGTGCTGGTGTTGGACTGGGATGGACAAAGTCAGAAGTTACACCAGGTTATAGTCCAACAGGTTTAATTGGAATCAGAAGCTTTCAGAGCATGCTCCTTTGTCACCTGAAAGCTTGTGATTTCAAATAAACCTGTGTTGTGCGACTTCTGACTTTCTCTAAATCCAGCAAACAAATATTTTCTGATTCTTGCCATTTAATTACTATATAAATTGAATATATAAATTACTATATTACTATATAAATCAGTCAAATCTTATGTTTCAACACACCCACTACATTGTTGCTCTTGCCACAATATACAGCAGCACGCAGGCACACTCAGGCTTGTCAACTCAGAGAGCTGTTTTGAGTTCAAAACTCATCTTGAGTGTGGCACAACATGGACAGCAGTTTATCACCAGCCTGTTCCACTCTGCCAAAGGAAATTGAAAAGAAAATGGTCTCAGCTGTACGAAAGGGCAAATAATTAATCAGCACTAGTTTTGCATCATTGATTAATTCCTGCTCCTTCCATTTTCATTCTTGGCAATGGGGCACACTGTGAGGAGAACAGCATAGAACCTTTGATACATTTGGGATAAAGAATACAGGGATAGGATAAAATAAAGGGTACTATTCCACAGGGTGTGCAGGAGTAGAGAAACATGGTAAATAAGTGCATGAGTCATTAACAGTGTTAGTACAGACAGCGAGTATGGTTAGTAAGGCACAGACTATCCTTGGCTTTATTAAGAGTGATGTCGAGTACAAGAGCAGGGGAGTTATGCTGTTCCTATATAAGTCTGTAGTCAGACTTCATCTGGAGTATTGGTGTACAGTGCTGGATGCCATACTTTGGAAGGATATGAATGCATTGGAAAGAGTGCAGAACAAGTTTGACAAAATGAAGTTTCTCGTCCCTGGACCCAGACCATTGTCCTTGATGAAGGGACGGCTAAGAGCAGATTGGATAGTTTTCAAAGTCATGGGAGATCTGGACAGAGCAGTCAAGGAAAAAATATGTTCCCATTTGTAAAAAGATAAGAATGAACAAATTTGAAATGATTTGGGAAAATAATAAATGCGATAGGAGAAAAACATTTTTTCAAACAATAATTAGTTAGAGTCGAGAATGCATTGACAAACGTGTGGAGGCACCAGGTTCAATTAAGACATTTAAGAGGGAATTAGATGATTATCCAAATAGAAATAGTGAAGAAAGAATGGGAGAATGGCACAAAGTCCTAATTAGAGAACCAGTGCTGATATGATCAAGCAAATGACTTCCATCTACACCATAACAAGTCTGTGATCTATTGGACTTGATGTTTGTCCAGAATATTAAGCCTCAAAGTTATTAGTGATATTGGTTGATGACTGTCTACTTCAGAGGAGTGGGATTTACTACCACATGGAGTATCCTTTGAGGTGTTTCCACCTCTGGAGAAATCAAAAATCAGGAGTCATTAATATCAGGCTGTCATTTAAAAACATCCAATTAAAAAATTAGATAAAAATTTATATTAGAGGGAGACTACATTGTGGAACTCACTACTATATGGAATGCTCAAGGTAAGTAACATTAATTTATTTGAGATGAAGTGACATAAGTTCATAAGGAAGAGTTCAGGTCACAGCAAGAGAGTGAGATGAAGGAAGGTGAGAAACAAACACATAAAGTACTACCATTGAGCAAATTAATGCTCCTTTTCGAACTAGATTGTGCTTTTGGGATAAAATACCCATTGTAGGAACATTTAAATCTCATTTCAGCTGAAGTGAAAGGAAAAAAACTCATCAGTTTCTCTGAAGAGGGTGCACAAGCTGAAATTCTCTTTTGAATTTTCTCTTTTTTTTGAAAATCAGCTTACCTATATGATCCACACGCTGCTCGATCTCCATCGATTAGTAGAAATTTTTGCATTTGTCTTCCTACAATCGTTTTGGCTGAACGTGTGTGGAATTCAGTCCCACCAACACAGTAGACTCGCAGGTTCTAAAGGAGCAATAAAAAAGTATATTTTTATAAAGGCCATTGTCCCTTTAAAAGAAGTGAGAAACTAGATGTTATGATTTCATTTTTCATTCATGGCAGCATACATGATGCAAATACTCCCTCTTGACTTGGCAAGATATCTGATGAGTGCTCCAAAAGTTGATTGCATGTGTTTACTGGCATTAATTAATGACTTGTCATCGTGGTTCCAATGGTCAAAGTAAGTCCTGAGTTGTAATTTGGCATAACTTTAGCTTCGTCACTCTGACATCAAGAGGTATGAGGTACAAGGATTCTGTGCATGGGAGTTAGTCTGTTGTTATATTGCTTTCTCAAATGGCTTAAACTTCAATTTAAATGGAGTCAGCATATTTTACCAATTATGTTCGGGAATTAGTGAATTTCTGGAATTTATTTGTGCGTTGTTGGTTATTTTTCTTCTGGAGGGTAAATAGTTCTGGTAACTGGGCAAATGGATATTGTCCAGGGAAGGATCAATGGTCATCTTTGATTTTAATACATACTGAAGAATTCTAAGTTGACCAAACCACTTTAAAGTGTTCCTTATCCAGCAGGCTACAGCTCATAAAGCTGCACTTTAAAACAGATTTGCATCAAAACTTGTTGAAGTGATTGGGACCAGGTTGACCTCTAACTACAAGGTTCTTGATTGGCACAGGTTAATAATCCCAATCAGGAAAGCCTTGGTTGAACAATATAAACAGGAGATTAGATTTTGTTTAGTTAAGGATGGACTCCGAGCCAGTTGGCCATAGCTGGTTTACAAAGCAGTAGCAAATAAGGGGTGACTTGGTGACAGGAACTGGCCTCTATGTAATTATTTCAGTAGCAGTGAGAGTAGGGTGACAATTGAGAAGCTCTGAGTATTGTTTGTGGCATACAGACTCCTGGAAGTATTGGTCACCGACGTCATTTACCAGCAGGGAACTCTAATATTTCCTGAAGTCCAATGGCTTAGGCACATAAGGACAGCTCCATGCCACCTGGCATCCAATGGTCTAGCAGAAAGAGCGGTTCAAACATTGAAGCCAGGGGAAGAGTGAAATGGTAGCAGGAACCCCAGTGCTGGCCAAATGTCTCCTCTAAGCGAGAGAGACAATTTAATCCAGGGGATAAAGTTTGGTGCCAGAACCATGGAAATGGCCCTGTATGGGTCTGAGGCGATGTTGGTATGAAGTCAGGTCTCGTGACTTACAAAGCTCGGATCGGTGATACAGTTCTGAACAAATACATGGATCACCTGAAAGCCATTACCTCACAAATGGGGCAAGAGCAAAACATACCTGGCCCTAGGGCAGCAGTGGCTCAGTAGTTAGCACTGCTGCCTCACAGCACCAGGGACCTCCTGATGCTCCGGTTTCCTTCCACAGTCCAAAGATGTGCAAATTGGGTGAATTGGCCATGCTAAATTGCCCATAGTATTAGGTGCATTAGTCAGAGGGAAATGGGTCTGGGTGGGTGACTCTTCGGAGGGTTCGTGTGCACTTGTTGGGCCGAAGTTTCCGCACTGTAGGGGAATCTAATCTCGAATCTAATTCCTTAGAACAGCCCAAAGGCTCAGCCAAAACTGCATGTGCTCCCCCTCCATCTACATTAGATTAGATTTCCTACAGTGTGGAAACAAGCCCTTCAGCCCAACAAGTCCACACTGAACTTCTGAAGGGTAACCCACCCAAACCCATTTCCCTCTGATTAATTCACCTAATACTATGGGCAATTTAGCTTGGCCAATTCACCTGACCTGCACATTTTTGGAGGAAACCAGAGCACCTAGAGGAAACCCACACAGACACCGGGAGAATGTGCAAACTCTACAAAGACAGTCGCCCAAGGCTGGAATTGAACCTGGGTCCCTGGTGCTGTGAGGCAGCAGTGCTAACCACTGAGCCACCATGTTGCCCATCTAGTATTGAGGAAACCTCAGAGTCCAACATGGATGCAGCCTCAATACCGTTGCCATCAGAAGAAGCGGAGGAGACTCCTCCGAGACATTCCAATGGAACACGGTCCTGTCTGAGTCCAAGTCTGAGGGACCAGATCTGGGGCAAAAGTATCGGCCTATATCCCAGAGTTTGGGGGTGGAGTGGGGTGGGAAATATAGTGACTGGGATCAGGTTGACCTCATTAACTACAAGGTTCTTCATTGGGTTTGTTAATCCAGGCCAATCAGAAAAATCTTTGGCTGACCAATATAACTAGGAGAGCCAGTAGAGGTGGACTGCCTTTGAATGGCTGCAAAGTAGGAGGGACGAGTGGTTTGCTGGGTTGCCTGAGGTGCCTGTGTTATATGCACTGTTTATTGTTCGCTTTTATCGGACTGTCTGTATGTGATTGCGTTTACTGTTATCTTGAGATAATGTTAAGGTGGGATTCGAGGTCTGTCCTCATTTCCCTGAGAACTGGTTGGACAGTGGGGTTTGGGATCTGGCTTTGCTGCCCCTTTCCCTTATAAATTGCCGTTTCTTGTACACAGCTGTTAATGTTAACTGTTTGTAACTTGTACTGATTGATAAAATAAAAGATTACACACGTGCACGTACATATATACACACACGCGCACACGACATGAGTTCTGGGGAGAAGTAAGCACTACTGCTGTAAAAAAAACAAGAAAAAGGGGTTAAAAAATATAACCAGGAGATTAGAATCTCCTCTGTTGAGGGACGACACTGAGCCAACTGGCACAGCAAGTGTATTGCGCACTAGCAAATAAAGGGTGACTTGGTAGCTGGACTGGGCCTCTCTGCAGGTATTTCATTGGTTTAATGGCAAAAGTCAAAAACCGGAACCTGCATTTGCATAGCACCTTTGATTTAGTAAAATGTCCCATCGTGATCCCCAAAATCTGACACTCGACCACATAAGATGATACTAGATATTTGAAATATTGGTAAAAGGTTTCAAATAGAATGTCTTAAAGGAGGAAGAGGGTACAGGGAGGTGATGACATTTAGAGAAAGTGCTGTAGGGATTAGGGGCCGAGCATCTGAAGAAACTTCCAATAATGCTGAAATTATTAAAATCAGGAGGATGGGGGTTTTCGGGATGCAAGAAATCAGACAAACTGAAATTGATGCTGTTTCTTTACAGTGGACAAATTTATACAGGGATTGGATTATGACGTTTAATTGATAACTGGGTGGAACAAAAATTAGATAAAAACAAATTGTTTGCAATGTTTGAAGGACTTTTAACAAAGGGAGCAGGAAATATTTCCACACAGGAGTTTGTCAAAACTTTTTCATGGCATGTGTGTATTTATTGTCCATCCCTAATTGCCCTTGAAGAAGTGGCTCTGTCAGTCATTTCACAATTGAACTGAAGCTGTGTGGAGACTGCAGGGTAAGAATGGTAGGTTTGCTTCCCTAGTGAGATATTAGTGAATCAAATAGATTTTCTCAACAATAATACAACGGTTGGCATGGTCACCATAATTAGCCTAGTTTTACATTTCAGACCTATTCATTGAATTTTAATTCAATCAGTTGTCATTTTGAGATTTGAACCCATATCCACAAAGTCTTACTCTGGGGTTCCATTAGTTTAGTGATTGTTCCACTGCACCAGTATCTCCCTTTGGTATCGCTCGAGCAAGACTGGAGTTAATGCTCGATAGAGGTCATTGGGATTATTGTCAGTGTGGAGGCAGGTGAGGATTCTCTAGCTGTGACCAGTCTTTGAAGTCAAACAAAAATGGAAGGCCAGGCAGACTGCTTGCCAACCAGCAACTGCGCAGGTGCCAACTGAAAATTACCCTGTCAACATTTGCGAATAGCTTTGATCTAAATGAAAAGGAAATAGGAAAAGAGTAGGCATGGTTGTAACTTATCATTCAATGTAATGGTTTAAAAATGAAATTTAGGAACAACTATGAACAACCATCAATTGTGAAAAATAATTTCATCAGTGGCTGATAGCCGTCTTTGGTGAGTGAATCAAATAAAATAATTACTGCAGGCAATCTGATGTAAACCGCCCCAACTTAAAAGTGTGAACATAGTTCAAGAGTGTACTAAACAGATTGTTGACTGTAGTTGTTCAGCTGTGATTGGTAATATGCTGGGCTACATTTACATAATGTTCTGGAACATAAATTTTTTTTACTGCTCATTACTTCCATAACTTCAGTCAGTACACATGTAAACCACATGTAAGTGGTTATGTTACTGGACTAGAAATCCAGAGAATGCGAGTTTGAATCTTAACATGGTTGTCATTTGAATTCAACATTTAAAATGTGGAAATAACAGATTCAGTATCAAGTGCCAGTGAACTCAACCAGTTCATTAACCTCCTTCAAGGAAGAGACGGACTTGCTTGGTCTAGTCTGTATGTGACTACTATTGCACTAATGTGGTTGGCTCTAAATTTCCCCCAAAGCGATCTTCTCATTGCAAGTAGGTATGGGTAATTATTGCTAACCTTGCCAGCTAGACCTGCATCCTGGGAATTAATTATTCAGAATGATGCATATTTTAGTAAAACAACAATTACTATTTATCATTACACTTTGTGAATAAACAGAGTACAATTACGCGAGAGGTTGGCAAATACTCAGCAGATCAGACAGCATCTGTGGAGAGAAACAATATTAATGTTTCAGATCTGTGATGACCTTTTGTCAGAAGGGTCTGTTCTGACCTGCTGAGTGTTTCCAGCATTTTCTGTCTTACGTTCAGTAAAACAGAAAATCTTGCAGTATTTTGCTTTTGCGAAAATGATTGATGGGTGTTACTGTTTGGAACTGATTCTGGACACAATTGAATAAATTCAGCAATCTTTCATTTCCAACAAAGTGCCTTAATGGACAGGAACACAGATCCTGTCCACAGATCCTCTTTCAATTTACTGCTGGTGTCTGTGGAAAAATTTAAAATTACACTAATATTAAAGATGTATTTGTTTTTTTGCTGTGAATCATGCTGTAATTTTTACATCGTCATAATCACATTATTTTTTAGATAATCTTGTGATTAAGTATCCTGCACTCCTTCACTGACTGTAAATATATGTGCATCCACATGCCCAAGATATGTCAACAAAGGATTAGGAATCTGTGCAGTGAAGTTGGTTTATAGTTAAGGTAAAGCTGCATAAATAGGATAAGTGATGGTCTAGTGGTATTACTGGACTATTAATCCAGAGGCCCACGCAATATACTGGGGATGCGTGTTCAAATCTGCCATGATAAATGGTGGAGTTTGAATTTGATTAAAAACATCTGGAATTAAGAATCTAATGACAATAATGAATCCACTGTTGACTGACCAGGAAAAAAAAATCTTTTCAAGTGTGCTTTGGGAAAGGAAACTGCCATCCTGACTTGGTCTGGTCTACATGTGACTCCAGAACCACAGCAATGCAGTTGACTCTTAACTGCCCTCTGGGTAGGCCAGCATTTATTGCCCAGTGACACTGTCATCCCATGAATGAATGAATGAAAGAATAAGTACTATGATAAGACTGATGCTTGGTGTTGACAAATTTAAAAACCTGAATTCAAGACCTTAAACACATCAGGACTAAATTTGGATAAATAGAATGTATCCCTGGTGATAAATAGGTGATATTTGCCTGCAAGTTCAAGTTATTTGCTGAATCTTATTCTGTTGCAGGGTAATTGTTATATGAGTATTAGACTAAGCAATTAAGTTTCTGTATTAATAGCAAAAGCAATAAAGCCCAATAACCTACAACGTAATGAAAATTGTGCAACATTCTTCTAAACTGTGGATTTGGCACTCTGCCTTCAGTGCATGCAATGTTTCACAATGTGATTCCAAAATTGCCAGAGAGAAATCTATTGAAAATACCAACAGCTTGGTAGAAGTGAGTTTTCTGCAAAGTATTGGGCAAGGCCAGCTTTGATGTGGTTTTGATGATTCACTAAACTGTGTACAGCTGAAATAATTAAGGAAACAAAGTGCCATCATTTGTGTGTGATTCAAGTATTGACTGGAAAAAAACTTCTCAACACGCTAGGCATGGCAGGTGGCAGCATTTCAGAACATGTTGCCAACTCCAGTTAGACATCACATGACCTCAAAACCATATCTCCCACCACCACAGTTGGCCACATCCACAGTCATGGTGCTTCGTATCACTGATCAGAAAGTAAACTGATGGTTAAGAATCATCCAATTGGTCAAGCATACCTTCCCATTGGACTGTCCTCATAATCAATAAATGAAATTATTTAAAGAAAATAAGGCAAACCATGTATTTAATGCTGCCATGGTCTTTTTTTCTAGAATTGCTGATAGCAATGTCCTGGAGATTAGTTAATTCCATAGACTCCAGGGCATTCCTGCTTCAGGACTGGAGGCGGCTACAAAAGTACAGCAATTTTAGATATTTATAAACATATTCATCCAGCTTCACTTAAAATGCACCAATGCAATTTGGCCCAAGCATCCAAATGCGCTAGCAGGTTTCATAATCTAGCCACACTGGGTAAAGAAGTTTCATCTATTTCCTTATTGACCTACTCAAGAAAAATCCCTTAATGCCTGCAGACATGCTCAGACTCTCAGCCTAACATAGTATCATCCCTATGATCCACATAAGCACTTCTCCAAATAAAGACTGATATTCATTTTTAATGGGGTTATTGGCCAGAATGGATGTGTGACATTCTCCTGTTCTTGGGAGAAAATATTAGATTAGATTAGATTAGATTAGATTACAGTGTGGAAACAGGCCCTTCGGCCCAACAAGTCCACACCGACCCGCCGAAGCGAAACCCACCCATACCCCTACATTTACCCCTTATCTAACACTACGGGCAATTTAGTATGGCCAATTCACCTGACCCTGCACATCTTTGTGACTGTGGGAGGAAACCGGAGCACCCGGAGGAAACCCAAGCAGACACGGGGAGAACGTGCAAATTCCACACAGTCAGTCGCCTGAGGCGGGAATTGAACCCGGGTCTCTGGCGCTGTGAGGCAGCAGTGCTAACCACTGTGCCACCGTGCCGCCCATCTTTGTGCTGCATCTTTTTAAATGGGAAACCATTGATATTTATTCTTAAGTCTAGATGCCTAAGAGGAAACAACCTCTCCACATCTATCTTATCTACCTTGTCAGGGAGTCTTCAGAATCTTGATTTGAAATAATTCCACAGAAGCCAGTATCCCATCGCCAAGTGATGTGGAGAGTCCTTGCCACTGATCCAGCTCCCTCAGAGCCAGCTCTCAGAGTGAACAGGATGTCTCTCACTCCTTTTTTGTTTTATAAACAAAAAGAAAACCCAGAGAAACAACCACAATAAAGAAAACTAGAAATCAAGAAAAGTCTACCTGAAACAAGGGGGAGATAAAGAGAAAACGTTCCTCCTCAGGAAACCCAACAGCAGTGATAACACACTGACCGTGTGGTCCAGACAGAATAGAGACAGTCCCCTCCCTAACACAAAATGTAGAGTCCTTCACCACTGATCCAGCTCCCTCAGAGCCATCTCTCAAAATGGACAAGGCGTCTGACACCCTTGTTCTTTTTTTCCTTTGTTTCAGAGTGAACAGAACCTCTGACACTCCTGGGTTTGTTTCCCCCACACTACTTCCTAAAAGCAGAAAGAAGTTGACACAACAACCCTTCAACTCAACAAGCAGGCACCACTGGGATTTGAAACCAGTATCTCCAGTTTACTAGGCAGGCCTTTTAACCAACTAAGCCACAGCACCACACACTCTTGTTCTTATCTGTCAGCCAGGGCTTCCTGATCGGACCAGATTAATAGCTCCAATCAGGGAACTCATTCTATGACCTCATTACAATCACTGCAGATTGTTTCAATCAAGTCACCTCTTGTTCTTCAAAACTCCAGCAGATACAAGTCTAGCCTGTCCAAAGTTTTCCTCATCAGACAACCCACTTATTCCACATAATAGTTTGGTAAAGCCTCTCGGAACTCCTTCCAGTGCATTTATATCCTTCCTTAAACAAGGTGACTGATACTGTGCAAGTACTCCAGATATGGCCTCAGTAGTTCCTGTACGACCGAAGCATAACCTCCTTACTTTGCCAAAAATGGCAATAATCTATTGGCTTTCCTGATCCAGCTCCCTCAGAGCCATCTCTCAAAGTGGACAAGGTGTCTGACACCCTTTTTCTTTTTTTCCTTTGTTTCAGAGTGAAACCTCACTTAATGTGATTTGTACAAGAGGACACCCAGATCCCTCTGCATTTCAGAGCTCTACAATCTCTCATTAATTTGACTGCACTTCTTTTTGATCCTTCCTTACAAAATGCCATCTCATATTTTCCCACATTATTCTCCAATTGCTCATTTGTTGAAGTTATCTATATCCCTCTGCTGCATCCTCATGTCTCTTCAGGACTGATTTCCCAAACTATCTTTGTGTCATTGGCAACCATACTTTCCATCCCTTCATCCAAGCCATTTATATAAATTGTAAACAGTTGAGGTTCCAATATTGATGTCTCTGGCATACAATTTGTTATAGCATGCTAACCTGAATATGACTGGCTTATGCTTCTCCTCTATTTCTCAGCCAGCAAGCCTATATCCATGCCAATATACTACCCGTACAGAACAAGACTGCATTGAGTGCAATAACTTTTAATGGCACTTTATCAAATGTATTCTTGAAATTTAATTTCCATCCACAGGCTCCTCCTTATCCACATCACATGCTCCCTCCTTAAAGAATTTCAATAGTTTGGTCAAACATAATTGCCCTTTCACAAAACCATGTTGACTCTGCCTGCTCATCACAACACTTACATAAGTTCAAAGTATAACTTCTAACCTTTTCCCTGTGACAGAAGCTAAGCTAGCTGGCCTCTCATTCCTGCTTTCTTTCTCCCTTTGGAAGTAAAGGAGTTGCATCTTTTATCTTCCAGTCTAATCGAATCTTTCCCAAATCACGGGAATTTTGGAAAATACAAACCACTGCATCAACCATCTCACTAATCAATTTTTTAGACCCGAGGATGAAGTCTAACAGAACCCAGGCACTTAGCCCACAGCTCCTACAATCTGTGGGCGGCCATTTGTGGGCGGCACAGTGGCACAGTGGTGAGCACTGCTGCCTCACAGCGCCAGAGACCCGGGTTCAATTCCCGCCTCAGGCGACTCTGTGTGGAGTTTGCACATTCTCCCCGTGTCTGCGTGGGTTTCCTCTGGGTGCTCCGGTTTCCTCCCACAGTCCAAAGATGTGCAGAGGTTAGGTGAATTGGCCATGCTAAATTGCCCGTAGTGTTAGATGAAAGGGTAAATGTAGGGGAATGGGTCGGGTGGGTTACGCTTCGGTGGGTCGGTGTGGACTTGTTGGGCCGAAGGGCCTGTTTCCACACTGTAAGTAATCTAATCTAATCTAATCTACTTGGTACCACATCTCTGGTGATTGTGATTTTCCTAAGTTCCACCCCCTCTTCCATTGCCTGATTTATTGCGGCTTCTAGGATGTAAATTGTATCCTCTACTATGAGCACCGAGCAAATAACCCATTCAATTCATCTGCCGTCTTGTTATTTTCCATTGTTAATTCTCTACACTCACTTTCAATTGGAGCTACACTCACTTTGATAATTCCTTTCTTCCTTTAAATTATATAGAATCCATCCAAGTTTGTTTCTCTGGCTGGCTTTCTCTCGTACTCTAATGTTTCCCGGCTTAATAATATTTTAGTCATTCTTTGCGTTTATTTTGAAAATGCTGTCCAACATTCTGATCTGCAACCTGTCTAAGCAGAATTAGGTTGATTTTAAGCTTGAAAGTGCCTTTAAATTTCTAGTCAACAATGATTGTTGGGTCCATCATTTCAAATTCTTCTTACCCATTGAAATGTATGTATTTTTTGTAATCTGCCACTGCACGTCTACTGACTAAACCTTTAATCTAATTTGCCAGTTGACTTTAGCCACTTATGCTTACTTGCCCTAATAATTGGCATTATTAAAATTTAACAGAAAGGATACTGTCAGACCCACTCCCCTCTCCCTCAAACTGAATGTAAAATTGAATCACGTTATAGTCGCTATTTCTTAGAGATGTAGGTAACTGAAATTATTAATTTAATATTACTAGCTCTGATATTATTAGAGTGGTTTGACATCCAATACAGAACTGAGCAAATATTTACTCATCTTTTATAAGTGAGCAATTACTGTATTAAATAGCCATGAAAGCATTAAATCAATAAACACTGGTATATTAGTCAAATAATTGTGACAGATATATAAGCATAATATCAACTTGGAGAATTTTGTAGTTGTCATTAACCAAAATATATGAAGGAGATTACATGCAAATAATTCAAAGCACTGAACCGCCTCTACAAGTTTTATTGCCAGAGTTGATATGATCCACCACCTGAGAGAATAGACTGCTGAAACATGCGAGTTCGAAAAACAGCACTGTAACTGTGCCTCCCATCTACGTAGACTATGGTTCAAGAACATTAATTCAAAAGAAATACATTCTTATCACAAGGGCTTTATCTGAATCAGTGTCTCTTGCTTGTTGGCCCGTTTTATTCAAGTCTGAAGACTCGAGTCTCGGTCAGCAATGTCTTATGCAGTTTCAATTCTGTACTTGTGACCTGTGTGCTCTGGGCATGGCTTAGCATTTCAAACCTCCTTCAAATTCATCTGTGCCATAATTATAATCTATTTAAACGCCCCTTTTGTTAAAAATCTTAGGCAGGTGTTTAGCGTTGTTTACAGTTCTTCCCCATCCACTCTCCCTGAGGCCTTGATATCTTTAGATGCTGCAAAAGCCTTTGTTAGAGTGAAATGGAATTATCTTTTTTTTAAACTGTGGAGAAATTTGGCTTTGGGAAAAAAATTATTTCCTGGATCAAACGACTCTATGATCACTGCAGGTCTCTGTTAGGACCAATAATATGAATTCTGACTACTTCTACCTTTACCGTTCCACTAGACAAGATTGTCCTGAGTCCAATGCTGTTTGCCATTGTAATTAAACCTTTATCTATTGCTCTATGGACTCATACCGGTTTTTCTGGCATTACTAGAAATGGTGTGGAGTTGAAAGTTGCTCTCTATGCAGATGATCTTTTGCTATTTGTCTCGAACTTATCCCCCTCCATTCTCACCGCACTTTTAATTTTAGAATCTTTCAGTAAGATTTCTGGGTATAAATTGAACCTTAGCAAAAGTGAGATATTTGCTATCAATAAGCCTGCCAAGGAATACCCACTAGATAATTTACATTTAAAAATGCCAACTCTGTTTTTTTTTAATCTTGGTGCAGATACACTAGGTAATTTGTAGAGGAAAAAGTTTTAACCATTACTGGTACAAATCAAACAAGACTTCAAACGATGGTCTCTCCTTAATTTGTCTGTCACTGCTAGATTTAATTCCATTTAAATGACTATTTTTCCATGATTTTCTTATTTAGTTCAATGCATACCAATTTTTCTCCCTCTTTCCTTTTTCCGTAAAGTAGATAGTCTTATTCTTGAATTTATTTGAAATAAAGAATACTCCTAGGTTACGAAAACAGTTGTTACACAGGCCTAAGATATCAGGTAGAATGGCACTGCCGAATATTGGGCAGCAAATATTAGAAATTTGAACTATTGGCTTCAATGAGAACCTTGATGCTCTCCCAATTTGGTTGACTATTGAGGTAAATTCCACCTATCCGGTAACATTGAAGGCTTTGTTCCATTCACCTCTCCTTTCTCCAACCTCTATTTATATGACTAATGTAATTGTGTTATCCAGTCTTAAAATTTGTTTCAATTTAGATGCCACTTTGGCTTTCAATCATTTTCTACTAAGGCGCCCTTGGCAGCAAATCATACATTTCCCCCCACCTTTAGTGGATAGTGCCTTTTCTGGTTGGGCTAAGCTAGGAATAAAAACTGTGAAAGACTTATATGTTTATAGCATTTTTGCATCTTTTCAACAATTAGTTGATATGTTTTCACTTCCTTAATGTCACTTTAGATATCTCCAAATTCACAGTTTTGTTCATTAACTAATTCAGGTTTTCCCTGCCCTTCCTAATGATTTTGATTTTGACATCTTTCCAAAATTACTTTCGTCATTAAATGATTTGGTGGTGCTGGTGTTGGACTGGGGTGTACAAAGTTAAAAATTACATAAAACCAGGTTATAGTCCAACAGGTTTAATTGGAAGCACTAGCTTTCAAAGCGCTGCTCCTTCATCAGGTGGTTGTGGAGTCACTGTGATCGGTGTCAACATGCCCCAGCAAATTATATGCACATGTTCTGGCTTTGCCCTTCTTTAAGTAGATGTTTTAAGTGACATTTTTGACACCCTATCTAAGGTGTCTGGCAAAAATCTTACTCCCTTCTTGTACCTACTTATACACACTGGGGTTAGAGATGTGTTATACTTCCTTAAATTAGAAAAGATTAGATTATCCTTTTCCGTCTCTTCTAATAAATTTACAAAAATTTGGAACCCTTTTCTTTCATATGCTAAGTGTTCTCTTTTTTTACCTGTGGCGATTTCTTTTTCTCATTTTTTTTCCCCTTTCTCTTTTGTTAATGCTGTTATCTTACTGCTGGTTTAATTTATTATGTTGTGTGCTTTGTATATGTTTAAATTTATTATGGTTGCTTGTCATTTTTATCTTTATATTTTTGGGGAGGTATGTACTGTGGGGAGGGTGGTCGGGGTTTTGTTTACTGTTGTTTATTGCTTTTGATTGCACCTTGGTTTTGCTGTCTTTTTTGGAGAAAAATCAATTTTAAAAAACTCCCTCTGAATGCTAATTCTATCACTAATCCACATAATCTTTCAAAAGCTGTTTACAGCAATGTTATGGGAAAGACAGCACGTTCCAATAACTTCAAAAAGTGCAACAGAGTGCCAATATTGTTTAAATTTGTTGGTCATTGCAGTACTTCTCTGTACAGAACATCTGGGGTACTGTCAGAGTTCTTCAGCTCTCAAGAATTACAGTCTAAGTTACGCAACTGTATATTTTACACTGTATAAACTTTATACTCAAAAAAACCATTTACAGTTTTAATGTGTCAAAAGGTTTGATCATTCTGGAAACTGGGACTGGAAAAATTGATGCATTCAAGTGTCTTTATGCAGTAACAAAGGTGTGCTGTTTTTAACTGCCGTTGACATGAGCCCTAGAACCTCTAACGCGAAACAAGGAAGTCTCTTGATGCCAATATCATTGTTTCATCCAACAGCACTGCGAATAGATTAATGCTCAACTCACATGACTGTTTGTGGCCATTGGTTGGTGTGTTCATTGATGCAATAACAGTGAAGATAATTCAAGAAACCTTTTTCATAGGCCTGGAGATTCCAGAGAAGCTAGATAAATCGGATTACCTGTTCCTTGTAGAACCACAGGAAGTTCAGAGAAGGTTGAATTGACTCATTTCTGGGATGAAGAGCTGATCTTTTGAAGAAAATTTGAATGGTTGGGGATTATGTCCATTGGAGTTTAGAAGACTGAGATTTAATCTTGTTAAAACACACGACACGGAGGGGATAGGGGACACAGGAAGAATCATGAGAAAAAATGAAATTGCTGGAAAATCTCAGCAGGTCTAGCAGCATCTGTACAGGGAAATCAGAATTAATGTTTCAGGTCCAGCAACCCTTTTTCCGAAGAATCAGGGAGAATGTTTCCTTATGTGTGGCAGACTAGGACTAAAGGACACACCTTAAGAATAAAGGGTTTCCCTTTACAATAGAGATGAGAAGAGAGAACAGCTGTTTGTGGAATTTTTTAACACACAAAACTGTGGAGAGTGAATGAATTTGAACAAGACTGAATTCTTTCTTTGATAGGCAAAGGAGTCAAGGGTTCTGGATGGTGGGGGTGAGGCTTTTCCAGACAGAAGGATGGAGTATTGACCACAATCAGATCAATCATGTTCCTAACTGCCTATTTCTCAGAACCTGCTGCTATTAAATGTCTGATAATATTGGGGAAGCAATTGGATTTTCACCATTCTATGTACAGTCCTGAAGATGCACATTCAAGGCATCACCAAAGATCACTGTAGTCATAAGATTAAAGGGAAAATGTTCCAAAATTGGCAGGAAGTAAATTGTACAACAGAAGAGGCAAGTGCCAACATACACTGTTTGTGTAATTCTCAATTAACTGAAACAAAATGTTATACAAGGATATATTTAAAAAAAAGGAAGCCACACAATTCCCAAAATTTCTACTGAGATACTTTTCAGAACTAATTTTTGTCAGCCATTCAATAAAGTCCATGAGACTATTTTTGTCTACTAAAGTGTCATCAATGGAATCATGCCTGATTTACACTTAAAGACGAAAAGGTTTTGGGAGAAGCAGCAGGTTGATAGTTGAGGAGTCAGTCAGCAATTACAATGATCATTGCACACACACACACACAAAAAAACCCTTTAGTCCAGCATTTGGGAGAAGGAAAGTGCTCTATTATGGGTGATGAAGCAGAAACAGTATTTAATCAAACTGGACTTTCCCCTTTACTTTTTAAATGAAGGTTCAGAACATACCTTGTTGGACTACGGATTAAGGCTTCGCTCCCAAAATTTGCCTTCCAATCAAGATAGTGATTCCACTGTTTCTCATTGTATTTTATGAAGTTTTATATCAGTGTATCACCACTCAATAAGATTATCAAAAGGGTTCAGATTCCCTTTTGCAGCCACAGATGAAAAGCTAGTCATGTGCTAAATTCTCTAGGTAGCTTGCCTCTGTGACCTCTAATTTTTAATTAGGAGCTTTTTCCAGATTAAAAGACCCTCAGGACCAATTTAGCAGCCAGTAATAATTCACAGAGAGTGTGGATGAGGCCAGTGATAATTCACAGAGAGTGTGGGTGAGGCCAGTGATAATTCACAGAGAGTGTGGGTGAGGCCAGTGATAATTCACAGAGAGTGTGGGTGAGGCCAGTGATAATTCACAGAGAGTGTGGGTGAGGCCAGTGATAATTCACCCAAAGGGTACTTGCCTTGGGAAATCAACAAACTCCATTACAGTAACTGCACTGGATCTAATATGAGAGGATTGGACAGTTCTGTTGTCTCCTAACATGAGATCAATTTGCTTGTTGCTTATATAGTTGAAGCAATTTCAAACTTAAGATACATTAAAAAATCACAGAGATGGATCAAGTTGTATCCTTCTTACTAACGTTGAACCTACAATGCTGAAACAAATCATATACTGCATCACTCACGTTTCACTCATTGAATATGGTAAATTTTTAGTGACTTATTAACAGATAAGTAGTTTGTAATGAAATTAGCAAAGCTGCACTTTGTACAGGAAGTTCATGTTCATCACATTTTGCAATTATTGTCCTGAGTTATACTTGAGATTGGAATGGTATCAATGTGCACTCAGGCTTAAGTGCAAAGCAACATTACAATGAACAGCACCACCATGAAAACAATGACCATCTTCTAAGATCTCAGTCCCACGCACGATTGAGAAGATATGAAGACAAGCTGATCTTAGCTAGGAAGGGACAACAAGTAGTCCAACAAACACTACATTGGACAAACAGGCGGGAAACTAGTCACCAGGATACATGAACATCAACTAGCCACAAAACGACATGACCCTCTCTCACTGGTATCCTTACATACAGATGAGGAAGGACACCACTTCGACTGGGACAACACATCCATCCTAGGACAAGCCAAACAGAGATGCACGAGAATTCCTAGAAGCATAGCATTTCAACAGGAACTCCATCAACAAACACATCGAGTTAGACCCCATCTACCACCCCCTGAGAAAAAGAACAGGAAATGACATCACCACAGGAAATGACATCACCAACCCAAAGAAACCCAAACATATAAATAGACAGCAGGAATTATCAACAGTGCTTCGCCTGGAGACCCACTGAAGATGTTACCTAGCATGGTGATGAAATGTCTGGAAATGAACCTCCCAGCTTAGTGAGAAAACCTACTTCCAGAATCTCAACCTGAGCTACAAATCTTCTCAAAACTCACTAAGATTCAAAACTCTGTTTCCAAAATTGATTTTAGGAGCTCATATGTTCAGCTAAGCTCAAGCTCAGCACCTCAGGGTGCTGCTTCAATCATTATTTATGAAGAATATTGACAAATGATGATTTAGAAACTGGCATCTCTGCCTAGAACTGCTCTAGTTCCAACTTCCAGCAGTCTCTATCACATGATCACTGAAGTTACAGCTACAACACAGCATACCTGAGAGGCTCAAACCGGTGGTCAAGTGATTACGATTTGGTCCTTTCTTCACCAAATCCCAGGTTCTATTCCTGGACAAGGAATGAGTTTCACTAAAGGCTGTTGCGATAGTGTCACAGCCTCTGAACTTCACGTCTCACCTGCTCCAGAGTTGCACCATACACAGGGAGAATAAAAATTTCTATCCTAGAGGCTCATCCATATATTCATTTAACTACAGCAAGGTTCCTCAGGAGATTGTTCCTTAGATTTACCCCTCCACTCACGTGAATATTGAATTTTACCAGGGGCTTTGAGACCAAATGGGTGTCCTGAATCCTGTGTCAGGGAGCTGTTCTGATATAGCCCCCCATTATTTTCCCCAACCCTTCGGCCTTCTCGCCTCAGAGTGGGAAATCCTATGTATAATTCCTGCTGATTAATTTTGAATATACCAGTTGTTCTGCTTTAATGCGCATTTCGTTAACACAAATTCACTGTAACAGGATTGACGAATTGGGGACACTGTTTCTAAAGCACAAAGTTTTAAAGCATGTATTGGTTATAATACAATTCCAGTCCCATTAGTTTAAATGCTATACCACAATTTTCTTATACTACGGGATTGCACGAGAATGTCATAGCAATACGTTGTTATAGCGAAATTGACTGTACCCCCTTCTTCTCGCTCAAGTTGCATTCTTTAGTCTGACTGTTCTTTGGAGGGGTCAACATTTGTTGCACAGGCAAGCTGTTGACCTGAGTGGAATTTACTGAAGTTGTGCCAAGAGAGTGGATGGAGGGAAACAGAAAAGAAACTGCTTCCCATCAAAAGATGGGGCTGGTCTGCATTTCAAAAAATCTTATGTCACAATCCTTGTTCTTCAAACACAAGATGCTACATAAGCCTCAGGGACTTTGCTGTATTTATTAATGTACTGAACCAGAATCCATATCAGAGACCTGATTAAATTGTACCACGGAATAAAGCAATTTGAATGCATTCAAATCAACTTATTTTGTTCCGTTGAAAGAAAACTGAAGACTCACTGACCAGTTTAACATGTTAGTGCAGATCAAGAAATGTGATCATCTGGGCAGTATCCAGATATAATCAGTTTTGTCTTGTTTTGATATCAACATACAGCCTCTGGAATGCATCCTTACCGTAATTTGACATTTTACTTAATTTATTTGAACAACTCAGCGACTTGAACAAGATTTTATCTGTGTTTTGCCAGGCTGGAGATTGAACAGATGTTACAGATTATGCAAATAAGTTAACACTTGAAATCACTTTTTGCTAGTTAGCGACATTTGATGGGGACATGAAGCATGTGTCAGATAATCCATTACCTAATAATCACTGTGAAACTAGGAGCAAAGGAACATTTAAAAAAAAATTGGCAGAAAATGAGGAATTTAAAGCCATTAGTCAACTGGAGGAAAAGAAAGGAGATGTGAGGGGAGACAGTGACAAAAAGAGACTGTTTCTCGTGACAAAATAAGTTTCAGCATGTTCTGATGAAGGAAACAAGAAGATCGAAGACCCGCCTGGAGAAGGATGTTCAATTTTGGGCACCGAGCCCAAAGATAAGCAGGTGGATGAGGGTAAAACAGTTGATGTGGTGTATATGGATTTCAGTAAGGCGTTTGATAAGGTTCCCCACGGTAGGCTATTGCACAAAATACTGAGGAATGGGATTGAGGGTGATTTAGCGCTTTGGATCAGATATTGGCTAGCTGAAAGAATATAGAGGGTGGTGGTTGATGGGAAATATTCAGCTTGGAGTTCAGTTACTCGTGGGGTACCGCAAGGATCTGTTTTGGGTCCACTGCTGTTTGTCATTTTTATAAATGATCTGGATGGGTTAGTAAATTTGCGGGTGACACTAAGGTCGGTAGAGTTGTGGATAGTGACAAAGAATGTTGTAGGTTACAGAGAGACAAAGATAAGCTGCAGAGAGGTGGCAAATGGAGTTTAATGTGGAAAAGTGTGAGGTGATTCACTTTGGAAGGAATAATAGGAATACAGAGTACTGGGCTAATAGTAAGATTCTTGTTAGTGTAGATGAGCAGAGGTTGATAGGGTTGTTAAGAAGGCATACAGTGTGTTAGCTTTTATTGGTAGGGGGATTGAGTTTCGGAACCATGAGATCATGCTGCAGCCGTACAAAACTCTGGTGCGGCCACATTTGGAGTATTACGTACAATTCTGGTCACGACATTATAGGAAGGATGTGAAAGCTTTGGAAAGGGTTCAAAGGGGATTTACGAGGATGTTGCCTGGTATGGAGGGAAGGTCATATGAGGAAAGGCTGAGGGACTTAAGGCTGGTTTTGTTAGAGAGAAGGTTGAGAGATGATTTAATTGAGACATATTAGACAATCAGAGAGTTAGATAGGTTGGACAGTGAGAGTCTTTTTCCTTGGATGGTGATCGCTAGCACAAGGAGACATAGCTTTAAATTGAGGGGTGATAGATATAGGACAGATGTCAGAGGTAATTTCTTTACTCAGAGTAGTATGGGCGTGGAACGTACTGCCTGCAACTGTAGGACACTCGTCAACTTTAAGGGCAGTTAAGTGGTCATTGAATAGGCATATGGATGAGAATGGAGTAGTGTAGGTTAGATGGGCTTCAGATTGTTGTGTCGACCTGTTGAAACATCGAGGGCCAAAGTGCCTGTACTGCGCTTAATGTTCTATGTTCTATAAGTGGCCTTGGAGCTGCTTGTGGAACAGCTTCACTGTAGCTGTGTGCTTCTGATGGTAACACATCATGATCATGCAGTGATAGTGATAGTGTCAAAATCACATGATTAAGTAGAGAGAACTGGAGGGAAGCAAAATCTCTAACCAAGTGTGAAGAGAACATGTATGGATCAAATTGTAACTAGGGTTCTGGCAGAAAGAATCAAGGAGTCCAGAAGCTTCACTTTAAAAGACTTAAAGACCCCAAACACACAATTGGGGAATTACATTATGAAGACACTGCATAAACTAGGTGTGCATTCCCCCGAACCTAAAATGTTGAAGGAAGATTTAATTGTCATTTTTAAATTGATAAAGAAACTCATCAACGTTTATATATAAAAAAAACCAAAGGCCTCACAAGCTATTTACTTTACGTCTGTCTTAAAACCTTTTTTAATCTCTTGAAACAGGACAAAATAGACCTCTTAAAGCTGCAATATTGTCACCAGCTCACCATTCAGTTTGCCTTTGCTGCCTGCTGTATCTGCAAGCTTGCTTTCAGCAACTGCTGCATGAGGACACTCAGGTCCCATTGAACACTCCTTCCTCACAACTTACAGCCATTCAAATAAGGTGCTACCAAAATGAATAAACTCACATTTATCCATCTTGTATTGCATCTACATGTATTTCCCCACTCGTCCGAAACTCATTGTAATTATTTCTGCATCACCTTCACAACTCACCCAGTTGTGTGTCATCTGCAAATTTTGGGACTTAACATGTAGTTCCCTCTTCTGAATCATAAATAATTATTGTGAACAGCTGGGGGTCTCAGTACTGATCCCTGTCGTACCCCATTAGTCACTGCCAGCCATTCAGAAAAAGGCCCATTTATTCCCATTTTTGTTGTCTGTTTGCTAACCAATTTTCTACCCATCTTAATATACCACCCCCAATCCCATGCATATCAAACCAGGTTTCTTTCTGGGATCTGACCTGTCTAGTTCGTCATCACATGGGATCATAACTTTCACTCAAGTAACAGTACAAATGCAGGTTGCACCTTCCTGATCTAGAAACTTCAATTTGCCACATAATGTGGAGGTGAACCCTGCAGTACCACTTTTTTTTTTGAATTATCCTGACAGGCAACAAGATAAAATAGATGATTGGCATTAGCTGAAAATGTGTTGCTGGAAAAGTGCAGCAGGTCAGGCAGCATCCAAGGAACAGGAGAATCGACGTTTCGGGCATAAGCCCTTCTTCAGGATTCCTGAAGAAGGGCTTATGCCCGAAACGTCGATTCTCCTGTTCCTTGGATGCTGCCTGACCTGCTGCGCTTTTCCAGCAACACATTTTCAGCTCTGATCTCCAGCATCTGCAGTCCTCACTTTCTCCTCGAAGATTGGCATTAGCTGCCTTCCATTTCATTTTAGGTTGTATAGCACTTTTTTGTTGAACTCCAGTACTGACCCTGACATGTCAACGCCTGTGATCCAACAAATTCTATGGTCCGGCCAAAGCCCAGTTCCCAAGACTGGCAGATTATGAAAGTACAATCCGTACCTTGTTTTGGCCATTTGGAAATTTACATTTATGATTCGGTAATGATTTGGGTATCTCTGGGTGCTGTGGGAAACTTGAGCTTTTGAAAGCTATGTATAAAGTCAGCAATCTAAAGTTTGACCCACCATCACTACCACTATCAAAACATTGTGAGGTCATTGGATGGATCGCAATTGCCTGATTTGAACTGGACTGAAAGAACCCCCTCTCAGTTTGCAATTCAATTTTGTATGGGGTGGCATGGTGGCTCAGTGGTTAGTATTGCTGCCTCATGGCGCCAGGGACCCAGGTTTGATTCCACCATCAGACAACTGTCTGTGTGGAGTTTGCACATTGTCACTGTCTCTGTGTGGGTTTCCTCCGGGTGCTCTGGTTTCCTCGCACAATCTAAAGATTTGCAGTTTAGGTGGATTGGCCATGCTAAATTGCCCATAGAGTCCAGGGAAGTGCAGGCTGGGTGGATTAGCCATGAGGGAATACAGGGCTATAGGGTAAGGGGGTGTCTCTGGGTAGGATGCTCTTCAGAGAGATGGTGGTCTGGGTGGGATGCTCTTTGGAGGGTCGGTGGCAACTGCTTTCACATTGTAGAGATTCTATTATACTACAGAAGTATTTGCTTGGTAGTCAGTCTTTAAAAAAAAAGGCATAATCTTCAAAACAGGAAGCAGGCCATTTTTGAGGTTATCTCAGAAATCAGCTTTTAAAAGAAAAAGAGCAGCAGAATCTGGATCACCCTCTTGCTAAAGGCTATGGATGCTGCAAATGTCAAGTGAAACTTTCCACAGCAAAAGCAACTGATTTTGTGTTTCACTCAGGATGCAAGAGATGTGAGGCCAGGTTTGGTCATCTGAGGCACTCTGATTGAATAGCAGAATAAATTGAGGGGCTGAATGACACATTTTGTTCTTATAGTCAAATCTTCCTCTTGGGTAGTTCAAGTACAAGTGGCACTAAAATAATTATTTTCTCCAAATTTGCCTTTGCATCAAGAGGCTATGTGATATCATCGAGGAGAAAGTGAGGTCTGCAGATGCTGGAGATCAAAGTTGAAACTTTATTGCTGGAACAGCACAGCAGGTCAGGCAGCATCCAGGGAACAGGAGATTCGACGTTTCGGGCACAGGCCCTTCTTCAGGAATCCTGAAGAAGGGCCTGTGCCCGAAACGTCGAATCTCCTGTTCCCTGGATGCTGCCTGACCTGCTGTGCTGTTCCAGCAATAAAGTTTCAGCTATGTGATATCAGGTTTGTGTGTTTGGGTTTGGGAGGAGGGGCGGTTGTGTGGTTGGGTGTGGCATTTTTGTTTCTTCGAAGCACAGCAGCAACTTAAAGATATTTTCTAATCAGCCTAATCAGAGATGTTATTCCACATTTACGGAGCAGGCAAAACTTGAACCTAGATCACCAAGCTCAGAGGTGGGGACTCTACCACTGTACCACAGGAGCTATAATAATAGCTACTAAAATAACAATCATGAAATCCTTTACAAATGGAGATAATTCACAGTCTGTGTTCCTCATCAGCTGTTATCAATAAAAAAAACAGCCAAAACATAGTCATTTATTTGCAAGAGAAATGAAGGGTGGATGAAATTAATGTAATTTAAATTGCTTAGGTGAAATAAATAGAATTCAAAACAGTTAGGGGAACTCTAAAGTGTGACAAGACTCAACTTGTTTTGCTACAGGCGAGGGCAGGGTGATAGGTGTCATCTGCTCACATACTTGTACAACAGGTGAGGTCATATAGTCGGCGATCAAAGTATTGCATTTTTCAGAAGGCTGCTTCTAAACTTTAACCAGCACGCAAAGAACAAAGCCTTTGCAGCTCTGTTTCACTTGATGCAGATTACAAATTGGGTTTAAGATCGAATTGCAGTATTGCCATCAAAGGACATTCATGAAGAAATTGTACACCTTCAGAAAATTAGACAATTACCTGTGCACCATAATGGAGGTAGTTTAAGCTGTTTGTTATAATGAGCCCTAAGTTAACAGAAAGATTGCAATGTCATCGGGTAGTTACCACCCAAGGGGTCAAAAATAGTGCCACTGGCTGCTCCAAAGCTAAATTCCATCAATAAGTTTTGTTAAAATCAATGTCATTCTTATATAGAAAGCCACTCAATTGTAGCAAACAAGAGAGTCAGCTAAAATTAAAATTGACCAAAGCTGATATGATCTACGTACCAGGAACTAGTTGTCCAGTAATCCCATTAACTTCCTCAACCTATTATCTGCGATCTTGTGCAAAATTCGGAGTCCTCAACATTGACTCTGAATCCCATAGAACCTAATTGGCATTGGGTTAAATGCTGGCAAGGAAACCAATTTGTGAATCAGTACCTCCCCGTGTGAAACACCAGTTAGGAGATGTGCCAAGGACAGCAAGGGCGCAGAATGTATAATGGATGAGGAACTCCAATGTTCAACCATGCTCAGTTGCAACACATTTGACACAGCAGCCCAAGTCACTAATGATTACAGAGTTTTAACTATCATTCATGACTCCGCAGATATTGAAGCAATCCGAGTTGGCAATGCCGCAAATACTGGCCAATGTTCTAGCTGTGTAAAGTTTGCAGATCGCAAATGTTTTTTTCTCCTCTTTTTCTTTCATGGGAAGTGGCATTTGTTGCTCATACCTAGTTGGTCATTAGGAGTAAACCGCATAGCTGAGGGTCCCTGTGGCACAGTGGTAATGCTGTTCACCTCTAAGCCAGGAGGCCTGTGTTCAAGTCCCAAATATACTCCAAATGTGTGTAATAACATTTCTTAACAAGTTGATCAGAAGACAACAAGAAAGCCATGTAGCTGTTTTCCATCCAACATGCCTGTATTCACAATGGAAATGTAGGTCTATTACTGTTCAGTTTTAGGTTGAACAGATATCCGATTCTCTATATTGTAGCAGACACTTGTGCTACAATGATTGTTCAATTTGAAGTAACCTTTCAGAGAAATAGAAAACCTCTATTCTCCTCTGGTCTCCTAAGTGTTTTGACTTGCTGCATCATTCCATTGACAGGTGTATCTTCAGCTCTCTCTTGGCCTCTCATTCTGAATTCCCTCCATAAATATTTCCAACTTTAAAACTTACTGAGGAGAAATCTCTTCAACCAGAGTGGTGAGCCTGTGTAATTCTCTCCCACAGAATGCAGTTGAGGATAAAATATTAAATGCTTTTAAGAAGGAGTTAGATATAGTCCTTAGGGAGAAAGTAATCAAAGGGTTTGGGGAGAAAGCAGGAACAAGGTACTGAGTTGAATAATCAGTTATGATCATGTTGAATGGCCTACTCCTGCTCCTATTTTCTATGTTACCTTTATTATCAAGCTATTGGTCACCTGTCTAATAATTCCTTATGGGACTTGCTGTCAAATTTTTCTGACAATTGCTCCTTGAAAGTACATTGGGATGTTTTAACTGTAACAAAGACACTGTATAACTGCAAGTTCAGCTGCACATAATGGAGCACCAACAAGATCTTTTTAGAGATGAGTGGTTATAGGTAAAAGTTTGGTGATTTCTGCTGACAATGCCCTCTCAAATCAATATCAAAATATGAAAACAACACATAGTTAAAGTTTACACATCAGTTTCCAAAACCTGCTTGGAAATTACAGAATTACATGTACAGTGAGTGCAATTTAAAAAAAGTCCATGATTACTTGCCATTTACCACTGTAATTAAGTGGTAATTTGTTAGAGCACTACTGAATGGATTATACTTGTCTTAATACTTTAAAATGAGGTTTTCTTAACAATATGCCATTTTCCATTGTGAACTAAAAGTCAGAAAAAAGTGCTGCTCTATACCAGTATATAAAATAAATTGGGTAGTGGCTAACACACAAGGTAGTTATTCAGGCTAGAATTCTTAGTAATATGTTGAGAAGTCCAATTTTACTCTTGGAAAAGAGAAAGTGTAACGCTCATCACCAAAATCTGACATGTCTCTCAGAAAATATAAGTGCCATCATCAACATATCAGTTATGTTTCTCACAAACTTAATTAAATCGTAAACTGTGTCAAATCACATGATATAGTGTGAACCAATTTACATAATTTTTCTGAAACTCAAAAGTAATTCTGCAGATTTAACATTGTAAAGAAAATGACCTGACTATGATGCTTTCAAATGACATGCTCGTACACACTGATGCAGGCTATTGCTGTGTGTGATTGACTGTGCATAAAGAAGTGTGTATTTTTAGGGTTTTTGCGGTGCAGTGGTAGTCTCCCCAGCTCAGAGCCAGGAGGCCCAGGTTCAAATTCCACATGCTCCAGAAGTGAGTATAACATCTCTGAACACGATGATTAGAAAATATCGACACTGCTTTTGCACTTGTCTATCCAAACTCAGCAAGGTTTGGCTTTCAACAGGTTAGAATGTTGGCACGATTTGAATAATATAATTTTATATGCAAATTACAACTGGAAGCAGGTTGTCACAATTGAGCCACATTGGTACGATCTACAATGAACAGCATTCTAATCCTGCAATCCTCTCCCATTCCCATATCTTTTTAATTTCCTTTCATTCAAACATTTATCTAACCTATTCTTCAACACTGACAGGGTTTCTGCTACAATCATTAATTTCAGTCATGCATTCCACAGCTTTGTTAGGTGACAAAGTTTCTTATGTTATTGATCCTAAATCTTTTACACATAGTTACAATTATGTTATCTCATTCTAGCAATTACCAGAAAGACCCATTTTAATCTACAGTCAGACAATTACTTTGTATATGAATACCAAAATCACCATGTATTAATAAAAACTGAGGAGAAAGTGAGGTCTGCCGATGCTGGAGATCAGAGCTGGAAATGTGTTGCTGGAAAAGCGCAGCAGGTCAGGCAGCATCCAGGGAACAGGAGAATTGACGTTTCGGGCATAAGCCCTTCTTCCTGATTAATAAAAACTGCCCAAATATCCTCAACCAGAATTAATGTCAGCAATGAATGCAGGTAACAAATCTGCCATTAACAGTAATCAGTGGATAATGACAAGTTTAGATGCTTTAGGTGGAGTTTCCACTTGCTTTATCTATAATGCACATGCTTGCTTCTTGTTACATACTCAAAATATTGAGTTTCCTTGCTGGCATTTCCTTCTGTGGTGACCAGGCCTTAAACTTTAGACTGATGATATCTGCATGGAATTCTATACACTCCAAGCCATGCCTTTGTTTTAGATTTTATCTCTGACACTTTCAGATGACCCAGAAATCATAAACGTGTTTTGGGTATTTCTAGTAATGGAGTTGGGACACAGTTAAATCTACCCCATGAACCAAATGGTTATGTAGAAACCTGATGGTCATCATACAGATTAAATGTCAATAACTTGCATTTATCTAGCACTTCAGTGGAGCAAACAGTCCCCATCACTTCAAAATTATTATCTGACAAAACAAAAACCTGACACCAAGTCATACCGAGACAGGTGACAAAAAAAACTTGATCAAAGAGAGTTATTGAATAGATCACATAAAAGAAAGGAGCACAAAAACAAGTTATTTGGCCTAGCTGGTCTACGCTAAAGTTAATACTCCCCATGAATCTCCTCCCTTTCCATTCAGCTCCTCTCAACCACCAGTATTTTTTTTCTTTGTGGACTTATCTAGTTTCCTTGTCATTTCCCTCGGTCACTTCTACAGTAGTCAGATCTACCTCTAAGCACTCAGTAAAGAAATTTCCCCTGATCTTTGCACAAGTAACTCTCCTATCCTTCATGGAACAAGAGTAATAACTACTGCAGAAGCCCAGCAAGTCCAGTGACCCTGCTTCAGATTGATACTTTATGGCCCTAGTTTTAGATTCTACCACATTCTTTTCAAATCTACCCAATCCAACAAATGCATCATTTTTTAAGATCTCCATCAAGGCTTTTTTAAAAGTGTATCACAGAAACGATTTGCACAGATGTTGAACAAAGCGTTGGTTTCCTCCACAGCACTACTCTTTTATCAATATTTTTATGCCATCAAAACAAGAAGTGATACATTGAAATTCATGCAGGAGGAATTTTGTCCTCCATTGTAACCTGCTGAGAGCTGCTCCAATGTATTTTACATTTAAACTGAAATATGAAAATACTTTCACACTACAGTAATGGATCAGGCATGGCAATAGAAACAGTGATCAAATGGAGAGTTGGTAGTTAATAGCAGTTAGAATAGAACCCTTTTAGTGAATGCAAGACATTAATCAGAGTGTGGAGTTCAGAGGCGAATGTAAAATGATCATTTGGTGTGGGATGTCAGATGAAAGCAACTGTTTAATGATTCACAGAGAGGAATTTCGCATTGAAGGCTGCTGGCATCCATTCAGATTAGAAGGAAAAAGAATTTAAGCAAGGAATTTCAAGATTTCAAAGGCCAGTGAACAATTAGTGTTGATTCAGCACTTGGTGCCCTTCCCTTGATATTAATTTGCAGTTCCTTGCACAAGTTTATGGTGAAAGAGGGCAGGAAACACAGTCTTTTTTTTATCTTAAACACTGTGATAGGCTTCACTAAATATTTAAAGGTAATTGACCTTTGGAATAACTTGGAAATGAGGCCGCAATACAAAAGTGCTTTCATTTGCTAAAAAAAAGCATAAAGAGTATTGTATGTTCTGTCTCAGGCTGCATTTATTGTAAAACAAAACACTCACAGGTGGGATAATGTGCAGGAACACAGTGTTCCAGTGCGATGTCACCGGACAGGGTGGAGGGTTGGCAGTGGCTGCCTAACACAGAGACCCTGCTGCCCATATAGCAACTCCAGGATCTTGGCTCATCTAGGTTTCTCTTCCTTCCTCGCAACCACTTTCTCCCTGTCCCCCACCTCAACTGGCATGAGGAGCTGGGAAGGAGTATAAGAAGCAACCCATCAGGTGGCCTTTCCTTTGGCGTATCAGAAAAAAGTCTCATATCAAGGCATTCCTCCAGGCAATTTTTTTGGATGCTTACCACAAGTGACAAAATATCACAACTTTTTACGCTGGTGACTGAGAACATCATAGAACATCAACATTGGCCAATCTGGTTGGTACACTTTAGCCAACTTACTTTCAGCATCCCCATGTGCATTCCTGAACACTCACACATCTTCAAGAAATACTTGATGTTAACCTCGTCGTGGATGATGTAGACAGGAACTCTCCTCTTGAAGCTGGCATCCAGCAAGTCTTTGAAAATATCGACGTCTGTAAATATATCCATTACTACAGCGATTACCTGTGAACAGTTAAAACAAAAACAGCTGCATTTAGGCACAGGAGTGCTACAAGGTCGTGGAATAATATCATTGCTTACATCATGCATCGTCTGTGCACTCACATTATGAATTGGAGTTTTATTTAGATAAGGCAGATATTGGGATGATGTTTCCGCCAGCATGGTTTAAAAAAAAAACCAGTGGTTGTAAAGATACGATAGTCATTAATAAGCATGAAAAAGAATTCTGAACAAACTACTGTATGCAGGGTGTGGTTACAACGCACTTACGCTTATGCAGTTAACGGAAAGCTATATAAATGCGAGGGATAACTCAAGTGCTCAATTACCTGAGTAAAGGAGGAGTGGACGTGGGTGGGAGGCGTCGAGTGGAGGTTTGTGTGTAGCATAAACATCAGCAGAGATTAAGGTGGAGTGAATGACGTGGTTCTGTGCTATCAATTCCCTTCTCGGGCATTGCAATTTCCAAGCGACGGCCTTGTGATATTACTTGACTGTTAATGCAGAGACTCTGGTGATGTTCCGGGGACCAAGGTTTAAATGCCACCAGGGCAGTTGTAAAACCTTGAATTAAAAGTCTAAAACAATTGTTGATGGGAAAAAAAAAATCTGGTTCACTAATACCCTTTAGGGGAGAAAATCGCCCCCCCCCCACCTTACTTGGTCTGGCCTTCATGTGACCCCAGACTCATAGGAATAACTGCCCTCTGGGCAATAAATACTACAGCCAGTGACAACCACATTCTGTGAATGAATTTTAAAACTTCCTGGGTAAAGATGGAAATTCTATGTTTATAGAGCCTTTCATAACATCAGCATGTCCAAAAGTGCTTTACAGCCAATTAAGTTAGATTTTTAAAAACAACTTTCACATTAGAAATGTGGGAAAGACATCAGCAATTTGACACACAAGCTTCCACCATCAGCAACCAGATTTTCCCAGCAACTTCTGTTTTTGTTTCTGATTTCCAGCATCCACAGTTATTTGGGGTTACTTTTGTTCATAGTTTTTAATAATGTTGTTTGAGGGTTAACTGTTGCCTGGGACAATGGGGAGAACTTTCTTGCACTTCTTCAAAGTAGTTGCCACAGGACTTTTCCGATAATCTGCAAGGCAGTTTGACTTGTTTTTTGAAAGGCAGACCCTCCAATGGTTGAGACTCGTGGAGTTTCTCCAGCATTCTCTATTTTGTATTTCAGATCTCCAGCACCAGCATTACTTTGCTTTGATGCAAGGTTGTGTATGTAACTTTATAAATTGAGACATTTTTCTTGAAACTTGAGGAGCTGCTGGATGTCTTAAAAAGTATAAAGGTGGATAAATCCCAGGACCTGATGAGGTGTACCCTAGAACTTGGTAGGAAGCCAGGGAAATGATTACTGGGTCCCTCGCAGAGATATTTGTATCATTGGTAGTCACAGGTGAGGTGCCAGAAGACTGGACATTGGCCGACATTGTGCCACTATTTAAGAAAGGTGGTAAGGAAAAGCCAGGGAACTATAGACCGGTGAGTCTGACATCGATGGTGGACAAGTTGTTGGAGGGAATAATGAGGGACAGGATTTTCATTTATTTGGAAATGCAAGGACTGATTAAGGATAGTCAATATGGTTTTGTGCATGGGAAATCATGTATCACAAACTTGATTGTTAAAAATCCTCTTCTAAATAATTCAAACAGGATTGATGAGGGCAGAGTGGTGGATTTCAGTAAGGCAATCGACTAAATTCCTCATGGTTCACTGGATAGCAAGGTTAATCACGTGGAATACAGGGAGAACTAGCGATTTGGATACAGAACTGGCTCAAAGGTGGAAGATGGGGATGGCAGTGGAGGGCTGCTTTTCAAACTGGACACCTGTGACTATTGGTGTGCCATAAGGGATCGGTACTGGGTCCACTGCTTTTTGTCATTTGTATGATTTGGATATGAACATAGGAGGTGTTGTTAGTAAGTTTGCAGATGGCATCAAAATTGAGGATGCAGTGGACAGTGAAGATGGTTACCTCAGAGTATGATGAGATCTTGATCAGATGGGCCAATGGGCAGAGGAGTGGCAGATGGAGTTTAATTTAGATAAATCTGATGTGCTGCATATTGGAAAGGTAAATCCAGGCAGGATTTATACACTTAATGGTAAGATCCTGGGAAGTATTGCTGAACAAAGAGACCCAGAGATGCAGGTTCATAACTCCTTGAAAGTGGAATTGCAGGTAGATAGGATAGTGAAGAAGGCATTTGGTATGCTTGCCTTTATTGGTTATTGCATTGAGTATAGGAGTTGGGAAGTCATGTTGTGGCTGTAAAGGAGATAAGCTCGGTCACTTTTGGAGAATTACATGTTGTTCTGGTCTCCCTGCTATAGGAAGGACATTGTGAAACTTGAAAGGGTTCAGAAAAGATTTACGAAGATGTTGTCGGGGTGGACTGTCTGAGTTATATGGAGAGGCCGAATAGGCTGGGGCTATTTTCCCTGCCGTGTTGGAGGCTAGGGGGTGACCTTGTAGAGGTTTATAGAATCTTGAGGGTCATGGATAGGGTAAATTGGCAATGTCTTTTCTCTAGGGAGCGGGAGTCCCAAATTAGAGGGTCTAGGTTTAAGGGGAGAGTGGAAAGATTTAAAAGGGAACTAAGGGGCAACATTTTTACGCAAACGGTGGTGCATGTATGGAATGAGCTGCCAGAGGAAGTGGTGGAGGCTGGTACAATTACAACATTTAAAAGGCAGGTGGATGGGTTTATGAATAGGAAGGGTTGAGAGGGATATGTGCCAAGTGCTGGCAAACAGGACTAGATTATTTTAGGATATCTGGTAGGCATGGGCGTGTTGGTCCGAAGGGTCTGTTTCTGTGCTGTACATCTCTATGACTCCGTGACCCGTTGAGCTCTTTAAAATTAAAATGTTGTGCTGGATAGGGACGGAAGGAATAATTCCACGTGTGAAAAATGTAAAGGTAGGGCTGCTTAGTGCAAAAAAGGTTTTACTAATAGATGCAATAGGAAAATAAGCGGACATGCCATTAGTCAGTGATTAGAATGCGTGACTCTCTACCACAGGAAGCTATAGAGGGAAATAACAATTCTTTCAAAAGGCAACGAGATGACTAATTTTGGGAGAAGGGAACATCAGCATCTGCTGTAGGGTGGAGATCAGGTAAATGGAATAGGAGACTCATCTGAATTAAAACCGCCAGCAATAGGAAATTACTCATCTGCTGTGACGGTACCGATTGTGGAGATAGGAGCAGAGACCCCGGGGGCTAACAATTATCCCAGTCCCCAGCATGCTAACCCGCGCCTACTCACTCGCCTATTCCATTACCTCATCGGTAACTTGCTGTAGTCAATGGGACACTTCTCCCACCAACACAGCGGAAGTGTACTCCATCCACAATGATGTCATGATTACAACTTCGCAACTTCAAGCGGAAATCCAAAAACGGTTTGAACCCACCCTTACCTGAACACAGCAACAGTGAGGGCTTTAAAATCATGTCTTTCCTGACACCAATGACATTTTCAAGAGTATAAATCAGCCAGTCACTTGCACCAGCAAAACGCATGTGTAATTGCCCCTTTCCAACTTGCTTCATGTCTCATAAATAGAATGGCACACACAGTCCTAAAGTAGCCCATGGGCTGCAATGATAGCCTGGGAATATCGCTTCCACTTTTTTGGACAAAGGGATTAACTTCTGTTTTCCTGACGTTGCAGGCAGTAGTGCTGTTTTGGAATGGTCTCTCCATTCCCCCTTAAAACCCTCTTGGGAAGTAGCCTCGGCCACTAAGTTTTGGGGAGCCCCATGAGGGTGGGGGGTCGGGCACCGACACCTTTAGGATCATCATCTCTTTAGGATGTTCCACCAAGTTACACAGAGGGTTCTCTAACTGAACAGGACCGGGGTGTCCACTCCTTTCCAGTTAGTTACCGGACCCTCCTTCATATCTCTTTAATCCCCACCCATAAAATCTCCAAAAGCCACCCTGTGAAATTCCCACGGGAATGCCCCTCACCTTTTGCGCCTGGTTGATCATTCTCCGGATCATCTCTTTGATGTGCATGGAGCCATCCAGAGGGGGCTGTGTGTACACATTGGCCCGGGTGACTCCGCGGTAGGCGCCGGAGTCCGGCCAGCCCAGTTCCAGCCGGGGCCGGGCGACGTCCGAGGTCTCCGGCCAGTAATGCAGAGACAGGGACTTGGCCTGGGAGCCCGGCTTCGAGCCCTCTCCCTTGCCCACGGCCTCCTCCTCTTCGTCCGGCTCCTCCGGTAGGAAATCCCGAACGGAGTTCAGGATCTGCTCGATATCCAGCTCGGACAGAAATTCCCTCAAGTTTTCCCCGGTCACCAGTTCATTAAAAGCTTGCGTGCCGTGAGCCAGCAGAGTCTCCAGCGCCAGTCTCTGGGGCTCGCTGTAATAAAAGTCCGGTTTGGATTCATTGGTCCGAACGTTGACATTCCCCTCATCCAGGCACTGTAACTGCGAGAGGGCCATTTCCAAAAGTAATTTAAAACAAAAACCCTTAAGCCCCTGATAGAAACGCTACGGCCTGCCCCGGGAGTGCCCCCTCACCACAGCGGGAAATTGAGTTGGACTAGGAATCAAAAACTAAATTCTGACAGGTTGAATGCTCCGCCCCAGTATTCCCTCCCTCCCTCTGCCTGAGCTCAGCGCCACGCCTTGATCTCTCCAGGACTCAGGTTCATCTTCCGAGTATCTCAGCCCCACCTGCACCTGCGGTCAAACCATTGGGGCTTTCTGGTTTTGAAAGCAGGAGGAAGCTGACTCAGTCAGACAAACCTCTCTCACACACACACAGACTGAGTTCACTCCCTGAAGCCTGGAGACTCATTTGTTGGTAATTGTCCTTCCTGCCCGGGCAAACAAAGATGTGCTTTTGCGTAATGTCACCCCAACTTCCAGACGAGATCACTTCTCAATGGTTTGTTTAGGATATTCCATCATGAAAGTCTGTTAACATCGGCCAAAGTGACCGAACGTGTTAGTTGTGACAGAATTTTGGAAACGCTGTATATCTGTACTTGAGTACACGTGTCAATAAACCTAATTTTAAATTCTAACTTGAGACAGAATTAATTCGTTTCGAAAACATTCCACACATGTAAGATGTATTAAATGTGAAAAATCATTCTCAGTCACAATGAAACATCAGGATTTTTGTCAATCAACATGGCCAGATATACCTTGATGAGGAGGCGCCCGTGTTGGACTGGGGTGTACAAGGTCAAAAGTCACAGACATCAGGTTGTAATCCAACAGGTTTATGTGAAATCTCAAGTTTTCGACGCACTCCTAGCTCAGAGATAGAGACATTACCACCAGAGCCCCGTTTATGCTTTTGTCTCAGAGATTCCTACAATTTATTCACAGTACCTGAGGGAATTTAACAACCAAGAATATTAATTTGTCTCCAACAACAACTATGCAAGATGTGGAGATTTAACAAGTCGTTTTGGATAGAAATTGTAGGGTTTGGGGTATCTCTCAAATGTCTGTCTCATGTATTCGATATACGTACCCCAAAAAGAAAAAAGAAAGCGCAGGGATATGAGGAAGGAGTGAGGAGGTACGCACCTCCCTAGTTGTGCGTGTACCATCAACAAAAGGACTGCAGCGGTTCAAAAAGCGGGCTAGCTCATCACTATCTTGCATAGGAATGGGCTGACCCGGCCAATGATGCGCACATACGGTGAATGAACTTTTTGAAAATAATCTAATTGGATTCTACTTGCACAGCCACTAAGAACTGAAAGATCTCCTTCTATGCAGTGAAATCCTAAAAATTTACTTGATGCTTTGTTGCTTTTCAAAGATTCAATTGAGTCAGAGGATAAAATAAATAACTGAGAGGAATTTCCAGTCGTTATCCTGGTACATGTTTAACGCCAGGGGACTTAAGGTAAGAAGGTAAAAACAATGACTGCAGATGTTGGAAACCAGATTCTGGGTTAGAGTGGTGCTGGAAGAGCACAGCAGTTCAGGCAGCATCCAAGGAGCAGCGAAATCGACGTTTCGGGCAAAAGCCCTTCATCAGGAATCCATGTGTGCATCCCATGTAAAATTCAGGTGCCAGAGTACCTAGGATAAGGAAGGCCAAAAGATGTTTCCATTCTCCCAAAAAGTAACATAATCCTTACTACACAATGAAATATAAGCAGAAGATGCTAGTTCTACAGTTCTCTCAGCAAAGAGAAGTGATAGATTAATGTTAGGGATAGAGATTGATCTGACACTTCCTAAATGCCAACTCCTGTTCTGCGTGTTTCCAACATTTTCTGCTTTGTGAGTTCTTTGAAGTCAAATGGATTTTAGTTCTTTAAATATCTTGATAAGCAGGGCATCTGTGTGGCTTCTTGGATCAGATCACTTTGGCTACAAAAGGAAGTCATGTGGAATATATTAATTTAGGCCATTATCATAAGGGAAACCTTCACTGAACAATATCCTGGATGTTTTTATAAGATCGCTACTTCTCATAAAGGTATTGGAATTCCCCAGCATACAGTAACTGGGTGGACTTTCAGGTTTTTTCATAGGTGAAGCAAAAGGGGATTTTATTTCTTTGGGCATGTCAGTTCCAGAGTTGCTGTGGTTCTGTTCGCCGAGGTGGAAGTTTTTGTTGCAAACGTTCGTCCCCTGTCTAGGTGACATCCTCAGTGCTTGGGAGCCTCCTGTGAAGCGCTTCTGTGGTGTTTCCTCCGGCATTTAAAGTGGCCTGTCCCTGCCCCTTCCGGTTGTAAGTTTCAACTGTCCGCTGTAGTGGCCGGTATATTGGGTCCAGGTCGATGTGTTTGTTGATGGAGTTTGTGGATGAGTGCCATGCTTCTAGGAATTCCCTGGCTGTTCTTTGTTTGGCTTGCCCTATAATGGTAGTGTTGTCCCAGTCGAATTCATATTGCTTGTCATCTGCGTGTGTGACTACTAGGGATAGCTGGTCGTCTCGTTTCGTGGCTAGTTGATTAAATCGATTGTCCCTACAATGCATAGTGACATTCACTCTTTTAATTGAAACAGCAAGAACAGAGAGGAACTTCAATGTTCCTCCCAATTAGACAGACCACCAGCAAAACCAATAGGAAACTTGCAAATATCGGAGGTACACTGATCAGAATTCAATTATTATAAAGACACATTGTTGCAAATAAGGAGAATTGAGAAATTTAGACTCAGGATATAAATAGATTTGAAATATTACATATATGTTGTGAAAGCAAAGTACACACAAGCAAATACTAAATCTTTATGTTAATTGAAGCCCAGAAGTTCCACTAAATTCTTTATGAACCAGAACAATGTGCTACAAAATTATGGTTGCATTTCATTGTAAAGCATTGTGTGATTTAATCTTAAATTGTTACTGGAAGTTTTATTGCCACTTACAGATTTTGTTTATATGCAGTGCCATTAAATAATACATAAAACTAAGTTGTACAAATTGAGCGTGAGAATATAACATAGCACAATTAATTTGGAAAGAAATGTCTCTTTGAATTTCTTTTGACATCAATTCAAAATAGTTATCAATTTGGTATGCGGCTCCATTGTTCCTCTAAACATTGTATGATCAATAGACATGAATTCTGCAGGCATCATTGAGCCAAATATATCTTAAATAGCACACCTGCAACAGAATGTGCTTTTGTTAAAAAAAAAATGAAGCCTACAACTTGCATTCTTCAAAGCTATGTACTTTGGAAGTCAGAGCAAGAAACAGTGGACTGCTCTCCACTTTCTCATTCCTCACAAAACAACAGTGTGCCTGGTAAATAGAAATATGATAAATATGTATTTATTTTTGTCTTATCTTAAATTGGCTTTAAGTGTATACCATGTACCATTAAAACAGCGAACAACTAGCAGATAGAGGTTTAGCTTCAATTGGATTCAGCAGCCCAGTGACCCTTTAAGATGAGCATACATGGGGGATTCAAGATGGCGGTGATCCAGTAGGTCTGCCCTGTTGAGCTCTGCACCAGAACCCAGACAAAGTGGTGTACTCATCCTCCTTTTATTACCCATTGTGGTAGAAATTGATAGTTTTTGATCCTCAGAATTGCTGTGTATGAGTTGAAGAGTGTCCGCGAACATCCTAGGGCAGGAGCAGAGCCTGGTCTCGGGGTTTGTGAAACTCTGAGAGAAGATCGATTCAGCGATGGAGAAGACCCGGGCAAAGCTGGAACTGATCTTGGCCATGCTGCAGAAGCTCCGAAATCGCGGTGGAATCCTCGGCGGGTCGGGTCCAAGCCCTGGAATGACAGGTAAGAGCCTTGGTAGAGCAGGTCAATGATCTCGAAAATCGAGGCCTGCGGTAGAACATCCGCCTGGTCGGGCTGCTGGAACAGGAAGAGGAAGGCCGGTTCATCAGCTTCTTGGAGCAACGGCTCCTGCAGTTTTTGAAGCTAGAAGTCGAGGCAGACCGAGTGCGGGTTGAACGGGCCCACAGCATCGCAGTGCGCAGGCCCAGATCGGACCAGTGTCCCCATCTGATCCTAGTGCGAGTGCAGCACTACAGAGATAAGCAAATGGTGCTGGAAGCCTCTCGAGCACTGGGGAAGGATCCACCGGCTCTCATATATAAAGGATCATGAATTATGCGTTTCCAAGATTTTTCTATGGCTGTGATCTGCAAGCCTTTGATGAGGTAAAAAGGCGGCTGAGGGACTTGAATATCCAGTACTCCGTAAGATATCTGGCAATATTACGTTTCAGCCATGGTTTTAATTTTGACTCACCGGAAAAGGCAAAGGATACCTTAAAATAGACTGGCTGGCTCAAATAATATGGGCAATAATGTTTACTTTGTTTTTCTCTGTGGTTTGCCTGGTTTACCAGGCTGTTGGGTTTTTTTTTATATGTGGGGTCCTAATTGTATTTTCTTTTTCTCTCTCTTCTCCCTTCTCTCTCCCCTCCCGTTATCCTTTTTTTTCCCTCAATTTCCTTTTCATTTCTCTCTCTTAGTATGGGATGGGGGCATGGTTGGGGGAGGCGGGGGTGGGTATATATTTTTTTACGAGGAGTGCATTGGGTTAAAGTATGGATGGGACGGGTTGAGTACTTTGAACTTTCTTGTTATAAGATGTGTGTAACTTTTTCTTACTTTGTGTTGTCTGGGGCTGGAGTGTGGCTTCAGTTAGAAGGAGCCATGAATGGGTTACTGGGTTGCATGAGCGCCTCCTATGGGCAAGGGGGGGGCGGGGCGGGGAAGTCTCCTTTCATTTGTGTTATATGTTGATTTGTTGTAGAAGTAGTTGTTAGAAGTTTTGATTTGGTAGTTTTGGCAGTTGTACTTTCAAATTTATACAAACTGTTTGCTGTTTTCACTCAGCATGCTATGAGTGGGGTTCTTCCTCCATGGGGAGGGGGGGAAGGGGTCACAGATTGTTTTGGACGGTTATGGCTAACCATTCGTTTAAATGGTGCACCTGGAATGTTAAGGGGAGTCATTCACCAATTAAGAGTAAAATGATACTTTCAAGCCTTAGAAAAGAGAGGTTCGATGTAGCCTTGCTGCAAGAAACACATCTAACTGATAAGGAGCTCTTGAAGTTACAGTAGGGAGGGTTCGGACTGGAGTTTTTCTTGTCCTTTAATTTGAAAAGTTGAGGAGTTGCTATACGCATCCAGAAGAATCTCCCATTTCAACTGTTAAACCAAATTAAGAATGAATATGGGTGGTTTATGATTCTTAAAGCTTTAATACATGGAAAGGAGTATGGGATTTTGAATGTATATTGCCCCCCAACACATACCCTCAAATTTTTATCGGATGTGCTTTCCAGGTTGATGGTCCTTGGGGCATGTCATACAAGTTTAGGGGGAGACTTTAACCGACGTATTGACCCCAAAGTGGACAGGATGCCTAAGGGCTTTGCAGGTATGTTCCTGCAATCCAGGCAGTTGGTGGACGTGAACAAGGAGCTGGGGTTGGTGGATGTGTGGAGATGTCTTCATCCTGAGGGTAGGGATTTCACCTTTATCTCTAACCCACATAAGTGCTATACCAGGATTGACATGTTTTTGCCCCTTTGACCTTTCTGAATTCGGTGCTGTCTTGCGGAATCAGGTACGTAGCCGTTTCTGATCAATAGGCAGTGTACATGGAGGTCAAGGCCGGCAGTAATGGGACAGGCTTGCTGCATTGGCACGTGGATCCTTTCCTCCTGAAAGATAGCAAGTTCATTGAGTATTTCTCACGGGAATTAAAATTTTTTGGGACATTAATTCGGGTACGGCCAGTAATCCGTCGATGCTCTGGGAGACTGCCAAGGCCTATGTGAGGGATTTGATTATTTCTTATTTGGTGACACGGAAGCGGCAGAAGGCAGCTGAGAAAGCATACTTTGACAGACCGTCTGTAACCAAATTGCAGCAGATTACAGCCCTCAGGGCTACACTGAACGCTGCGCTCACCCAGAAGGCAAAGAGGGAAATCTGCTTTGCAAAACAGACATTATTCGAGTATGGTGATAAACCGGGTAGATATTTAGTGTACCTAGCCAGAAAGAAGAGTGTCCCCCAATCTATCACATCCATTAGAGAGAGTGCTGGTACTGTCACTTGCAATGCCAAAAAGATTAACGCAGCAGTCAGGAAGTTCTACGCTGAATTGTACCAGTCGGAGGGCTGTGAGGACAGATTGGTGAAGATGGAGTCCTTTTTTTCAAAATGGTGCACCCTTTAGGTGTAACTTCAGAACAGGTGTCTCTTTTGAATGTCCCTTTGACAATCCAAGAGGTACAGGAGGAGGTGAGGCAGCTCCAGAATCATAAAGTGCCCCACACAGACGGATTTCGGAGCGAGTTTTACTAGGCGTTTATGGACACGTTGGCCAGGCCACTGTTGGATATGTACAACTACTCATACAGTCAGGACTGCCTCCCATCCGCTCTGAGAGAAGCAAGTATTTCTCTTATTCTCAAGAGAGGGAAAGCTCAGAGGATTGTATTTCGTATCGGCCCATATCGTTATTGAATGTGGATTTTAAAATTCTGTCGAAATTGCTGGCATTGAGGTTGGAGAGGGTTTTGCCCATCATTGATGGAAATGTGTTGCTGGAAAAGTGCAGCAGGTCAGGCAGCATCTAGGGAACAGGAGAATCGACGTTTCGGGCATTAGCCCTTCTTCAGGAATGCTGCTGCCTCACCTGCTGCGCTTTTCCAGCAACACATTTCCATCTCTGATCTCCAGCATCTGCAGACCTCACTTTCTCCTCAAAGATTTTGCCCATCATTGTAAAGGAGGACCAGACAGGTTTTATTAAGGGTCGTAGGTCTACTGATATTATTAGAAGAGTATTAAACATGGTTCAGGTATGCCAGCAAGGGTCAATTCTGGGCTTGGTAGTCTCCCTGGATGCAGAGAAAGTGTTTGACTGAATGGAGTGGCCGTATCTCTTTAATGTACAGGAGCAGTTTGGTCTTGGAGGGGTTTTTGTCAGGTGGGTGGCAATGTGATATAGTGACCCGAAAGCAGCAGTTCTCACTAACGGTATAAGATCTGACAATTTTAGTATCGGTAGAGGCAGCTGACAAGGGTATCCTCTCTCGCCACTATTATTTACATTGGTGATTGAGCTGTTGGCAGAGGCCATCTGGAGGGACCCCAATATAATTGCTCCGGAGGTAGGATCAGGCAGGCATAAGATCACCCTTTATGCAGATGACATTCTTCTCTTTTTAACTGAACCAATGATATCTGTGCCCTGTTTAATACAAGTGATTAATCTATTTGGTTCATTCTCGGGGTATAAAATCAATTTCTTAATTTTGGAGGCCATACCTGTGGAGGTCGTTATTAAAATATCCATTCTTGGGTGTGGAACGTGTTTCCCTTTCAGGTGGTCACAGGGAGGTTTCTTGTATTTAGGCATTTTTATCATCCCGACCTTTGATCAATTATATGAAGCTAGCTTTGTGCAGTTTCTAGGGAAGACATGATCTTCAGTGCTTGGAGGATCATCCAGTATCCTACTTGGGTAATAGCACTGGTCAAAATGAATGTTCTTCCTCGTTTAATAAATCCCACGCGAATGCTCCCTTTGGTTCTGCCTATCCAAGCACTATGGAGGCTTAACAGTTGGCTTGGATCTTTCATCTGGCATCATAGGCGGCTTCTTATTAAGCTTGCCAAATTACAGCATCCGCAGGGGATGGAGGTGTGGATTTCACAGATTTTAAGAAATATCATTTGGTTTCATTATTATCCTATGTGGCTGATTGGGCTTACCAGGACTTGCGGTCAATCTGACTGGACATCGAGGTCTCCCAGGCAAAATGCCCCCTCATCAATTTGTTGTTTATGGACAAAATGAGGACTGTTATGGACCATGGCAAAAATCCAATTATCCTTAACACAGTTAAAGCATGGAGAATGATGGTGAGGGCAATTTTCAAGAAACTTTCCCTTTTACTCCCACAGTAGGAATGCCAGGATTCTGGCCGGGATCAACAGACTCTGGCTTTAGGCTCTGGGAGTCTAGAGGAGTCTCCTGCTTGGGAGTCTAGAGGAGTCTCCTGCTTGGGCGATCTATTTGACGGGGAGGTCATGATGTCTTTCGAGCAGCTGAGTCAGAAATATGAGCTATTAAGGAGAGACCTCTTTCATTACTTTCAGCTTAGAAACTTTATGCAGAAAAAGACTACATTAATGATTAGTCCCTATAAGTTGGATATGGAGGAGAGTGCTTTGGTCCATGGGCGTTCTCTTGGTTAGCACCCTCTGTCATTTGTTAGGAGGTTATATCTCAAAGGAAATTGAGCGGATGTGCGGAATCTGGACTCAGGAATTGGGGGTGGAGATCTTGTTAGAGACATGGGAGTCAATTGGGAGAACATAAGGAAAATTTCAATTTGCAATAGGACGCAGGCTATGCAATTGAAGGTACTCCACAGGGCTCATTTGGCACCGGAGCAGTTTGTGAAATTTAAAACAGGAGCATCCCCAATGTGCCCCAAATGTAAAACAGATATTGGCACTCTTACCCTTTGCTTGTGGTCATGCCACAAGCTTCATAGGTATTGGGGTGATAGAGTGAGTGTTTTGGAAGGGGTCTTGGGAACTGAGGTCAAGGTGGATCCGGTGTCCCTCCTCTTGTCTTTGCCAAATCTCCCTTCTTTGTGCGCGGATGAGAAGGAAGTGTTTAATATTTTTTCATTCTGTGCGAGGAAGAACATTCTAATGAACTGAGTGTCGGAGAATCCCCTGGGACTCTCGGGATGGAATAGATTAGTTATGGAGCAAATTCCCCCGGACTTCCTTACGAGTATGGTGCACAAGAAAATGTAATTATTTTATAGAACATGGCAGCCCTTTCTCTATAATATGGACATGGCCTTGTTGGCTATATTGATTAGGGCCTTTGTGTAGACATGAGGGCTGTGTCTGGCGGTGCTGGAGCCCCGGGAAGAAGAATTCCGAACAAATACGGGTATGCCCACTGATGCTCCTGGTGGTGGGGAGCTTTGGTGGGATTGCGCTGAGTGTGGTTACTTGACTGAATGTAGTTTAATTTACCTTGGTTCAACTTGGTTTAATTTAGTTTTCCTTTGGTTATTTATTGTAGTTTTCGTAGTTTTTTTCTCTCACCTCAGTAGTTTGTGGAGTAGAGTAGTAGTTTGTTTACTGTTTTTGTTGTTATATTGTAAGATTGTTATACTGTTTTGTAGTGATTTTGTAATTTTGTAAAAAAATTAACATCTTTTCCTCAATAAAAATATTTACAAAAAAAAATGAGCATACATCTACAAACACACAAATTAAGAGCAACAGCAGACCATGAACTCCTTTTGCCTGTTCTGCCACTCTATGCCATCATGGCTGGTGTGACTGTGGTTTCAATTCCACTTTCCTATCTCCCCTCTCATACTCTCTTAAATCAGAACCTAACTCAGCCCTAAAAAATATTCAATGACCCTGTATCCTCTGGGGAAGAGAATCCCACAGACCAATGACCCATTGAAAACTCTCCTCAACTCTGTCTCAAATAGGAGATTCCTTATTTCTGAGAGTGTTACCTCATGTCCCATTGAAAACTCTCCTCAACTCTATCTCAAATAGGAGATCCCTTATTTCTGAGAGTGTTACCTCATGTTACCTCATTTCCCTGTTAATTCTCCTCAGGATCTTATATGTTTAAAAAAAAATCACTTCTTATTCTCTTGAACTCCAATAGGTCTAGACCCAGTCTTTCCTCAGAAGACAATCCCATCATCACAGGAGTCTGTCAAGTGAACCTTCTCTGGACTGCTTTGAATGCATTTATATTCTTTCTCAAGTAAGGAGGCCAAAATTGTATGCAATGCTGCTGATGTGGCCCAACATAATTGTAGCAAAACTTCCCAACTTATATATTCCAATTCCTCCACAATAAACAGCAGTTTATTTGCCTCCCTTTTTTGGTTGCTATGCTATTAACAATAAATAGGACAACATTGGAATTTCAACAATGGCGCACCCTGATGATCATAACTTGACAGGGATGATGTGAAGGTGCCAGTGTTGGACTGGGGTGGGCAAAGTCAGAAGTCACATGACACCAGCTTATAGTTCAACAGGTTTATTTGAAATCACAAGCTTTCAGAGTGCTGTTCCTTCATCACATGGCACTTCACCTGACAAAGGAGCAGTGCTACGAAAACTTGTGATTTCAAATAAACCTGTTGGAATATAGCCTGATGTCATGTAACTTCTGACTTGACAGGAATAGTTTTTGGTTATTCAAGATTGAAGCAGATTTGCAGCTTGGCTGTGCAAGCCTAAAGCTGGTGGTGACGAATGGTTTACCGTGTCTAAATTAATGGATTAAAAATCAGTAGAAGTAGGAACTCCATTCCAGTGATTTATGCCCATATAGTGAAGCTGAAAGCTGCCACACCACAGGTACAGTAGATGTAACCTGGAAAACATATTTCAGCAACTGCATCACTACCTATTTGCATCGGAAAAAGAAAAATACAAGTGACATGGTCCGAATATTGTCTGCATGGTAATCCTGCTCAAGAGACGATGTTTTAACTAGTGCTCAAGGCTTCCCATGTATACATTGAGCAGATATTAGTTTAAAAACAGATTCTGCAACTTCTGATTTTCCTCCTGTTAATCATACTTTGATTCTGTATATACTAACATCCTCATTACTTATCTTTGGTTGTTGCCACTACATCTTGAGCAGTTTTTCATTGACAGTTTATGCACTGTTAAGATAATTTGCATTTTGACACCAAATGTGGTTCACAACTTATTCTTTTTATTGTGTTTCACCCACTCACTTTCCTCATAAGTCTAGTGTCACACTCTATCAAATGCCATTGCAAAGTCCTCATTTCACATCTTCAACATGATGTAGCAAGTTAGTTAAATGTTACTAAATGTTACGATGTTATTAAAGAGCAGATACAAAGTGAAATAAATGGTATTACATACCCTCTTATCATCTGAGTAGAAAGGTAACCTTTGTTGATTCTTACAATCCTGGCTCTGCTTTCAAATGTTAACAGTAAGATAAGATGTTTCACAGAATCTCAGAACCTTATAGAAGTTTATAAAATCATGAGGGGCATGGATAGGATAAATAGACAAGATCTTTTCCCTGGGCTGGGGGAGTCCGGAACTAGAGGGCATAGGTTTAGGGTGAGAGGGGAAAGATTTAAAAGTGAGCTAAGGGGCAACTTTTTCACGCAAAGGGAATGGAATGAGCTGCCAAAGGAAGTGGTAGAGGCTAGTACAATTACAACATTTAAAAGGCATCTGGATGGGTAGATGAATAGCTAGGGTTCAGAGGGATATGGGCTGACAAATGGGACTAGATTAATTTAGGATATCTGGTCAGCATGGATGAGTTGGACCGAAGGGTTTGTTTCCATGCTGTACATCTCTATGTCTCTATGACACTAAGTGTTACAGCACCGAAGGAGACGATTCAGTCCACCATATCTGCACTCGCCCTCCAAATCTGTTCTAGCACAGTGGCTCAGTGGTTAGCAAAGCTGCCCTGCAGCGCCAGGGATCCAGGTTCGATTCCTGCCTCAGGTGACTATCTGTGTGGAGTTTTCACATTCTCCCCATGTGTGCGTGGGTGCTCTTGTTTCCTCCCACAGTTGAAAGATGTGCTGGTTAGGTGAATTGGCCACACTAAATTGCCTATAATGTTCAGGGATGAGGAGGTTAGGTGCATTAGACGGGGGGCATGTTGAATAAAAGGGTAGGGGAATGAGTCTGGTTTGGGATACTCTTCAGAGGGTCAGTGTGGCCTTGTTGGGCCAAATGGCCTGTTTCCACACTGTAGGGATTCTCTGAAATGAGCAACTCGTTTACAGGCTCCTATTCTTACTTTGCACACTCCTTCTTTTCGGATAATAGTGCACATCAGACCTTGACCACTGATTGGGTGAAAATATTTTTCCTTGTTACTTTTTCTTCTTTTGCCAATTACTTTAAATCTGGCCCCTCTTGTTCCCAATCCTTTCACGATTGGAGACAGTTTCACTTTATCTACTTTGCCCAGACCCCTCGTAATGTTGACTATCTCAATCAAATCTTCTCTCAACTTTCTGCAAGAAAACCAGTGCTGTATTCTTCAGTCTATCTACACAATTAAACTTCCTCATCTGTGTAATCCTCATTCTGGTATGTCTATTCTGCACTCGCTTCAATGCCTTCATACTCATCTTAAAGAGCAGTACCCAAATCAAAATGCAGTACTTCAGCTGAGGCAGAACTAGAGTCCTATTGGTCAAAAGGCTTTGCACGCATTGTATCATGGAGGATTTGCTTTTTAAAAAAAGCATGATGCACCTTGTACAAACTTACATTCAAACTTTCTTCACAAATCTGGTGTTGCACTATTTCAAATGCCTTTGCAATGTTAGATTAGATTCCCTACAGTGTGGAAACAGGCCCTTCGGCCCAACCAGTCCACACTGACCTTCCGAAGAGTAATCCACCCAGACCTATTTCCCTCTGACTAATGCACCTAACACTATGGGAAATTTAGCATGGCCAATTCACCTAACCTGCACATCTTTGGACTGTGGGAGGAAACCGGAGGAAACCCACCCAGACACGGGGAGAATGTGCAAACTCCACACAGACAGTCGCCCGAATCTGGAATCGAACCTGGGACCCTGGTGCTGTGAGGCAGCAGTGCTAACCACTGAGCCACTGTGCCACCCCTATGTTCTCATGTCACATCTTCAAAAAGCTCCAGCGAGTCAGTTAAATACAGTTTTCCCTTTTAAAAAGTCCGTGCTGACTTTCTTTTATCAACCTGGATTTGTCAATGTGATAATTTGTTTTGTCCCTAATTATTGTTTCTAGATGTTTCTCCACCACTGAAGTTAAACTGATTGGCCTGTAGTTGCTGGGCTTTACATCTTTAATGGACAATGTGTCATGTTTGGAATTTTCCAACCTGCTAGTACCACCCCCTAAGTCTAATCAAGTCTGAAAAGTTGTGGCCAATTCCTCCACAACTTCTACTCACTTCTCTCAGTACCCTCGGATGCATCTCATTCAGTCCTGTCATCTTATCCATTTTAAATACAGATCTTTATCATTTTTAAACCCTTGTAGATCCTGAATTTCCTCTTCATTCACCCCTACCCGATAGCATTTTCTTGCTTGGTAAAGACTGATACAACATAACTAATACTTCAGCCATTCCCTTTGCCTCCATGCACAGATCCCCTTTTTGTTCTTAATTAACTCCATTCCTCCTTTTATAACTATTTAAAAAAAATTGATATGATTACAGAAGGCTTTGTGATTCTCTATTAAGGTAACTGCCAGTCTCTTTTAATACTTTCTCTTTGCTTCTTTTATTTGGTTTCTTACTTCCCTGTGGAACTTTTGGTATTCAACCTGGTTTTTATTTGCATTTTCTACCTACAACTGTCATAAACGCTCTCTCTTCATGACCTTGATTTCTAGCTCATCCAGGGATCTTTGGCTTTGCTTATCCTATTTCCCTCTCTCATGGAATAGACCTTCACTGTGCCATAACACCTCTTCTTTGAAAGTATCCCATTGTTCAGATACTGATTTTCTTGCCAAGATTTGATTTAATTGTAATTGACACCGATCCTTTTTTACCCCATTGAAATAAATTTTGCCAATTGATTATTGTTACTGTTTTTCCTTTGACCTTTTCCTTAGCCAGTATAAATCTTATGATATAATGATCACTCTTTCCTAAATGTTCTATTACTGACATTTGACCCATTTTGCCCACCTCATTCCCAATAACCTGGTCTAGGATCACCTCATTGTAATGAAAACATGTTGGTATAGAAAACTTTTCTCAAAATGTTCAAGGAAGTCTTGCCCTTCATTGCCTTTAAATTATTGGTATTCCATTTATATTCAGATAATTGAATTTGCCCATAATAATATTTCCATCATTTTTGCACCGCCCTAATTTCCTTACCAATTTGTTCCTCTGCATCCTTCGCACTCGTTGGTGGATGGCTGACAGACAACACGAAACAATGTAGCTGTGCATTTTTTCCCTTAGCTTTATCCAAATAAATTCTGTCCTTGACCCCTTTGGTGATGTCTTCTTTCCCCAATATAACAATTTTCCCCTTTTATCAATGCCACCATTCCTCCCCTATTCTTCCTTTCCTATTTTTCCTGAACACTTTGTGTCCAGGAATACTGGACACTCAATCCTTCTCTTCTTTGAGTCAGCTCTCTATTATAGCCATGGCTTTGCTTGTTCACCTGGCAATCTGCACCTGCATTCATCAGTCTCATTTGCTACATCCTGAGCATTAACATTGATAGACGTATATATATAGGCCTCTAAGCTCGTAAGCTGTCATTGATGATTCATTATAGCATGACAAGTTTTACTGTGGAACCAAACCTCTGAACTATGATAAATCCTCCAAAACTTCCAGTTGATCAATCTAACTACCTTCAAGCTTGCTACTAATCACTTCAGTCTCATTTATGTCTCCTTATCTCAGGATCATCTTGGCTGTATAAATTTACAACTCAATGAAAAAAAAAGTCAAACAGGCATGAATAACACTTTGTGCAGATTCAGCAAATGTTAAACAGGATAGTCAGCTATATTATACCCGGTGCATTAAATGTGAAAATACCTTGTAAATTAACAACTTTAGCTATTTCATTATTTATAGTCATTGTAAAAATCCCACCATCCAAAATGATATAAGATTAAACCAAATCTTAATAATAGATCACATGTCTCCAATGTCTTAAAGTTCTTCCATTTGGTTGTGTTTTGGCATCTATTTATGCATGTAGTTTTCCAGCTTATTCAAGGTGAATCAGAGGTTACACTTTCATAAAGAGGGATTGCTACTGTGCAGATGTAGGAAGGAGTTCACATCTTAAAGGTAACTGGAAAGGTTAACTTCTTAGAGGCAGAGAACCAGTGAATGGCAAGACATGTTGTTGGGGCAATCCAATTACAAATATACATAGGCAGTTTTCATTATAAATAGAGCTATATGAATTTCTAATGAAAAAAAGAATGCATGCTAATGAACAATTTTAACAAATGGACAGATGACTAGAATGTTTCCCTAGTAAAACTAAACATTTGCTGGTTTATTTCATAGTAATTAGAGCACAGAAATGTATGTTCCATACAACCACTATAATGAATATTATAGCAATGTAAAACACATATTATTCTGAAGCCACAAAATGGCTAAGTAAATGTTGACTGACTCCTTTTAGGGATCTGTTCAGGGACAGTAGACATGCTGTCACTGGTATTCCAATTTTAGAGAATCTCTTTATTTTTTTAATGGGCCATAACCTAAACAACCAAATCCATAATTTCTCAAAGTGCTGATTATTTCTCCAAGAAGTACTACAAAACTGACCAAACAAGTCAATGAACAGATTGAATCACCTTCAGCTACAGCAAATGTCTAAGCAAGTTGTTTTGGTGTCAGAACACAAAATGGTTTAAGGAAAAACACAGCTTCAACTATCAGCCCAGCTATGACCCAGGTTGGAACAACATTCCATCTTGTTGGGCATTTAAATGTTATTCTTGTAAGCTGCAAGTTTCAAAAATTTATGTTTTACAAATGTCTTCTCAAAAAAATGGTGTGGTACATTGAATCCAGCCAGGACTAGTTCATGGAGCATAGCCACATGATGTTGATGTGGAAAATGGTTACTAACAGTAGTAATATTCCTTTGTAGTTGAGATTGAGATACATTGCTGGACAGTTATGAGTTGTCTTTTGTTTTGCATCTAACTTATCCCATATCAGAGCACGGAATGATTGTTGTTGAAGCTAGCTGTTAAATATAAGTGTGCTATTTGCATAAGACATAAGAAAAAGAAACAGAATTAGGCCATTTGGCCCATTCAGTCTGCTCTGCTATTCTATCTTGACTGATGTACTTCGCAGTCCCATTCTCATGCCTTCTCCTCTTAACCCTTGATCCCCTTATTAATCAGTGAGTTCCCAGCTGAATCTCCAATTTAAGAATAAAATTGACAGTTATGCAACACATTCTCTGTTATATACATGCTTAAGTATCAAGTTATTCTATATGTAGGAAAAATAATCTTAATAGAAAGGTAGGGTTTCAACTTGTTGCCTGTGTCTTAAACTGAAATCATCCAAGTCTCTTAGCAATTCAAGCAGTGTGGCCCATTTCTTGAGAAATAAAATTGAAAAGCAAGAAAGCCACATTAAACTTGCCTAGAACCTTAATTGCATTGTACATCATAGAGGTTGGAGCTCTTTTCTCTACAAAAGGGAAAGCTAAGTGATGATATGATAGAGGTTTTAATAAAAATATAAAAGTTTGAAGGGTCAACATGAATGAAGATAATGTGTCCACGGATGCGGGAGTCCAAAACTAACAGCAATAAATATAAGGTAACCGTTAATAAACACAATAGAGAAATTAGGAGAAAGTTCTTTACTCAGATGAAACTGGTCACTACAACAAATAGCACTGATGCATTTAAGCAGGACCTAGATAAACACAAAGGGGAGACTGAATTAGAGTGATATGTTGATAGAGTTTGATGAAGAGGGATGACGTGGCGTTTGAATGAATGATTAATCTAAGCGTGGATCATTTAGACCAAGTGGCCACTTTCTGGCCTGTAGGCTGAAAGCAACTCTTTCCATTGATTTTAACCAGAAATTGTTAAAGACTGAATAAAAGGTATAGAGGGCCTGATCACTGCACCCAACATCCATTGGAAACAATAGCAGCTGTGTTCCACCTCCAAGGCTTTAGTTTAATGTCTTATGCAAAAGGTGGAAATGTTCATTCAGACTGATTGGGTAGCAGATATTTGCATTCTCTTTTATGTAGAATTAATTTTGAGTCATCCACTACTGCAGTCAGTAAAAAATTAAAGCTGATGCTGCACTTCTGCAGATGGAGGTTGTAGCTGACTAAACTTGTCACCTAATTCCACAGAATATGTAAATATCTAAAATTAATTATAGCTCACTTTGAAGGACAGCTTCAGTCACCTATCCTTAAATTGCAGGATGACATTTTCCATTGAAAAGGAATAAGGTGATGAAATGCTTTTATAATAACAAGTTTAAAATCGCTGATCTCTGCAATAATTAAGGAATTTGTGAATATGGTATTCATATTTTTCGAATCTTTCTGATTAAAGGATAAGTCTTGGCCAAATTACTGTTGGAGCACCCGCTTGTCTTTGTAGTACAGTGGGATCTTTGAGACAGAGGCAGGCAGGCCTTGGTTGAAGGTCTGAATCAAACGATGGTACTTCCAGCAGCTCAGCACTCTGTTAACACAGCACTGGAGTATCAGCCTGGATTGGTTTGTTTTCAAATGCCAGGAGTGAGGCCTGAACTTACAAAGTTTGTGAGAAGATTTGTAGCTCGGGTGCTTGTTGTTGTGGTTCTGTTCGCTGAGCTTGGAATTTGTGTTGCAGACGTTTCGTCCCCTATCTAGGGGACATCCTCAGTGCTTGGGAGCCTCCTGTGAAGCGCTTCACAGGAGGCTCCCAAGCACTGAGGATGTCCCCTAGACAGGGGACAAAACGTCTGCAACACAAATTCCCAGCTCAGCGAACAGAACCACAACACTGAACTTACAAACTTCAGATCTAGATGTGAAAATGCCAGGAGCTGAGCCACAGGTGACACCTAATATGAATTTGAAGCTATTTATCCAAAATTAAGAAGAAACAAAAGCTGTGTTACATAATTAAGGTGGATGAGCTGTTGTTGTAAAACTAAGTGGTACTTACAATTGGTTACCCATATAGACTCCCTAGACTCCGCCACTTCTGAATCAGTAAAATCAGACAATGAAAAGAGCGAAAAAATTGCATTTACATAGTACTTTTCACATCCACTGGACTTTCAAAGCATTTTGTAACCAACTAAGAACTCTTGAAGTGTTGTCAATATGGAAAATGCAGCAGTAAATTATGTGTCCAACAGACTTCTATAGACAAAATGCAACAACAACTAGGCAATCCATTTTTATAGTGCAGATTGAGGGATAAAGACTGGCTGTAATACATGCTCTCTGCACTTTGTTAGAAAAGTGCCACGTAATTTTTATATGCAGCAAGGCAAGCAAAGGGTTCTCCATTTGACATCTCATCTAAGAGACAGGAACTCTAAAGCTGCAGTATACCCTCAGTACAGCACTGGAGTATTAGTGATCAATTTGTGCTCAGGTCCTGGGCTGAGACTTGAATTCAGAACTTTGAACTCAAAGGTAATAGTGTACCTAACTGAGCAACAGCTGACAGAATGAATTTCGGCTCAAGTGAGATGGCGAGACAGAAGATTTTGAATCTAAATTCTAAGGTTAAATTGCCTGCGCTATCTAGGAGTGCTCCTATCAGATTAAATTTTATTATGGAAATATCATCACTGAAATTAAAATAGAAGCATTTTTTCACCAAAGGAACCTTTACATAAATAAACTTTAATAGTTCTGTTTTTTAATGATTAAAATGTAAGACCAGGACACAAAAATTAACATTATTTTTGTTTGTTCACATCAGATTCAGTTGCCTGTGTTGATCCTGAAGAATGTATAAAGGTGTGTGGCACTGAAGTGGGATGCTCTAACATTGCTTTCCCAAAACTCGTGATTGAGCTGATGCCTGATGGTAACTTTATTTACAAGTTTTTTTTTATCCCGTCAATGATTATAAATGAACAAGTCTCACAGAGGAATATGGTCAAAAAAGAAGCAGCCAGAATAAAAATGTACAGAATGTTCTCGTGAGCTCTTGTACATTCTTTCTCATTCAGAATCGCTGAAGATTGCAGAAAAAGAAGACACAATGAACTGAATAACCATCACCAATGCTGTTTGATAAAATAAAAAATGCATATTGCTGAGAAAAGAAATTCAGTTTGAAATGTTCTTATAGTCGCCATTTTCCCTGAAGACCAGTTTATCACTTTAAAAGCCGAGGTTTAGTGTTGACCCTTGCTCACCCATTGGTCATACAGCAATACAGCAGGATGGTGAGGATAACTACATCTGTAGCAGTTGAAATGTTTACCTTGGTGACTATCCATAGGCACGTCATGGCTGATGTGAAGACAACTTGATCGTGCGATTTGCTGTTGCTCGATTTTCGACAAGTGAAGTCATAATTAGTTATGCCTACACCCAACAGCATAAACATGATAGACAACACAATGATGTAGCAACAAAGAGGAAGTTACACCCAAAGCAGTCTGGCTAGATACATTATTGTTACTCGTTAGTCCTGTTTCATCAGATTGTTATGCTCTATTTGCAGAAGAAAATGGATTTATTTTACTCTCCATTATAAATAATTAGAATACAATAAGTTGTTTCAATAAGGACATTGCATAAGGATGAATTATGTGATGAACCAGAAAGGAGTAGGAAAGCACAGAAGTGATTCTATTGGATTATTAATCTTGAAACCTAGATTAATAATCCAGAATCATGAGACTTGTCACTGGGGATATAACTTCAATACAATTTGTAAATCTGGAATAAAAAGCTAGAATCAGTAGTAATGGCTATGAAATCACTGGACAGTCTCAAAGACCCACACGCTTCACTATTGTCTCCTTGCCTGGTCTGGTCTATATGGGATTCCAGGCACGCAGCAATGTAATTGACTCTTAAGTGTGCTTTGAAACTCCCCTTGCAAACCATTCAGTTCTATTCAGGAAGGTACATCACAACAGCTTCTCAAGCGGAATTCAGGGAGGCCTTCACAGTGATGTCCACATCCTGTGAGTGAATAACAAAAAAAATTGATCACTTGGACAAATGAAGCCACCAGGCAGAGGCTGACTAGTTGCACACAGCAAAGGGGCCTGCGGGAATGAAAAGATGAATAAGTTTCCTCCAAGCTAAACAGCAGTTTGCCTTTATATAACCACTTTAATATAGTCAAATTTCCTGAGGTGCTTCACAGCAATGGTTATCAAATGAAATTTGACATGGACCCACATGAGGGTTTCAAGTCAGTTGAGTATGCACAGAAAGACAAACCACTCTGATCTCTAAGGGACAAATTTCTCATGGTTGCAGTAGGGACAAAAATGGTTAAGTCAAGGACAGAATTATTACCTTATCGGCCACTCATTCTCATTCTTTGGGGTACTTGGTACTAAATGTTTGAAGTTTATAGAAATTAGGGCTGTGAGGAAAGAGCAGCAATTAATAGGTTTAGAGAGCTGGGATAGGTACACTAGGCTGAATGGTCTCCTACTGCACTGCATGATTCCATAAATTGTAATTAAATTTGCTACCAGCTGATACCAAACACACCCACAATAAAAAGATATTTGCTTGACCAGTGGAGTTCAGCATTAGGTACATACTTATAGCAATGCCCAGTTTGATATTTTCGGAAAGCAATAATGACCTGCAGACAGGTACAACTATTTAAATAATTCAAACAATTGGATACTGGCATTGTTGAAATTCCCTTCTCACGGAAGAATGAAAGCTATTTGCTTTGATTCGTTCATGAGATATGGGTGTTTATTATCTGTTAAGAATCAACAATATTACTGTGGATCTGGAGTCACATGTAGGCCAGGCTGGATAAGGATAGCAGTTTTCACATGAGCGAATCAGCTGAGTTTTTAAGACAATCGGCAGTGGTAATAGATATTTTCTAGTTAACCTGTTCAGATCTGTTATTTATATCTCTGTAGCAGGTGGGTCTTGAACCCTAGCTTCATGCTTCAAAGGTAGGGATATGACACTAGCCCCTGTGCCATGACAGTCCCAAGTATTTCTATAAAGGTAAAGCTAGTTATGCAATTCACTTGTTTCCTGCTTAGTTCTAGAATGGGTTCCATTGTATGGGACAGTTCTTGTAATTTCTATGTGAAATCGCTCCCTGCTCCATTCAAACAACAAACATTTCTTTTAAGTACAATTTAACCAATTACATGGGCCAGCAATGGCCTCGTCGTATGATTAATCCAAAAACTCAGCTAATGTTCTGGGGACCTAGGTTAAAATCCTGCCACAACAGATGGTGGAATTTGAATTTAATTTAAAGAGTAAAATCTGGCATTAAGAATCCACTGATGACAACGAAACCATTGCTGATTCTTGGGGAAAAAATCCACTAATGTCCTTTAGGGAAGGAAATCTGCAGTCCTCATCTGGTCTGGCCTCTTTGTGGTTCCAAACCCACAGCAATGTGGCTGACTCTTAACTGCTGTCTGATTGACTGAGTAAGCCACTCAATTCAAGGGCAGCCAGTGACGCCCACTTCCCATGAGTGAATTAAAAACAAAATTACGCAAAATGATGTGTTTATTCATCTGTTCTCCTTTTTCCCGTGTCTTATCAATCATGCCTTTGTTACCCCTTCACTCGTGTATGCATCCCTTAGGTCAGTTTAATGTTATCCTGCATCCTCCCACAAACAACACTCACTCAAAGCTGGTATCCAAGCTCCAAAGTTCAGCTCTCCCCCCGTCGTCACTAACCTATTTTGACTCCTGGTGTGATTTTATTTCATTATTGCGTTTGGTTACAAATCTCTCCATGGTATTATCCCCTCCCAATCTCTGAGACCTCCTGAGGTTATTGCACTCCTTTGCTTGTGGCCTTTTAAATATTCCCAATTTCCATACTTCCCCCATTGCAGCCATGCCTTGTGTTGCCTGGGCTTTAAGCATTGGGATTCCCTCCTGAAATTTCTCCATCTCCCCCTCTCCCCTGCTTTAAGATGATTTTAAAATCTTCCTCTTTGACCAAACGTTTGCTAACCTGACTTCGTAACTCCTCATGTGACTTGATATCAAATTTCACATGATAAATATTCCTATGAAGCACCCTGGGAAATTTGACTATATTAAATTGGTACATAAAAGCAATCTGTGTTGTTGATCCAGTTGTCAAATGCGAGCCTAGCATTTTGCATTAACAAACTCACACTATCAGGAACTTAACTATTGGTGCTCTTCAAACTAATTGCAGGCCTACGTGGACTTATGATTGCAGTGATCATGGCTGCTCTCATGTCATCTCTGACGTCAATATTTAACAGCAGCAGTACATTGTTTACCATGGACATCTGGAGAAAGATTCGGAAGGATGCCAGTGAACGGGAATTACTGCTGGTTGGAAGGTAGGATTCATTGTGTTAGCCTCAGGTGGTATTTGCACAAAATAAATCCAGAGATAGCTTTTCTCTCAGTTGTAAAGTAACTATAGTCCTAGGGACCAACCTTTCATTAGAGAGACACAACTAGTGATGAATTTAAACTGAGGGTCACTGGGACTCATGTTGAGGCGGTGGAGGGTGGGGGGAGGCAAGGTTGAAAAAGTAGGACCTTCATGGTAACCTCAGCCAGTGCAGGAATTGAACATTCACAATTGGTGTCACTCTACATTGCAAACCAGCCGTCTGAGCTAAGCAACCCTTCTCAACAGTGCAAACTAAATACAAACTGTGCTGATGTGAATATTGAAGATGTGTGAAATGTCTAGAAATGAACCTTCCAGTTCAGCGAGCAAATGTACATCCAAAACCTCAACCTAAGCTACAAATCTTCTCAAAACTCGCTAAGAACATAATGCAGTTCTATCGAGGAGCATGTTATGAGGTGATGCCAGTAAAAGCAGCGGTGAGTTGCATAGTGGTGTAGTTCCTTGACCATGTTCCACTTGGACAATTTCTCCAGTACCAGGAATGAGGTAGGACAGGTTTCCTGGGACAAGGAGGGAAGCAATTAAATTTCAAAACGTCCCTAAAGAGCCATGAGCACTTTGCAGGTGGTGTATTGATCCAAAGGCAAGAATAAACACCATGTACCCCAGTGTCGCTCCTGGCTTGGGTTCTCAGCTTGACCTTTGGCTCCCAAGATGATCACAATGGGCCTCCTAGAGCCTCAGTCCTGGCTATTGGGTCCTGGATTGAATCAGAACTCCACCTGACCCAGGTGAATGGTGGTGGCCTTCCAGGGTCAGCCCAAGGGTATCATCATTACTCTAAGTCTGGAGTCACACAAAGACCGACTGGTTAAGTATGACAGATGTCATTCCTTAAAGGATGTTAGTGAACCAGATGGATTTTTCATGTAATCAAGCGCCAATAGAGAAATTGTGGAGCACAGCATAATCTGACTGCAAGGGAACATCTTTATCTTATCAAAGGATGAATGAGAGACTGACTGAGTAAGATTCTGATATAATACCATTGTGCTGACCTAGTAAGAGGGATTTGGATTGAGTCAAAAAAATCAACACGCACCTATGAGAACAGATGGATGAGAAATGCATGCTATTCTGTTATTACACACGGATTTGCAAGCCAAACCAAATCAGCCTCTCTATTACTAGGTTTGCAACAGGTGAAATTAAAACATTCAATGGCCATCAAAATTGCTCGGTTATTCCTAACCAGACTTTAGAAACAAATATTGTTGGACCCCAAATTTATATCTTCAAACAAAAATTAACAATTTATTATTAATAATGTACTTTCAGCAGTACACATGTAAACTACAAAGCAATCTAATTAATATTTACAATCTAAGCCTAATCATCTTTGAGCACCAGCCGTAATGATGACCATGATGTTTTCTGGCAATCAGACTATGCTGTGCTCCACAAAATCTCAGTTGCTCTTGGTGCTTGTTCCTGGCCTTTGAGATTGGCCATGGCAGGAGAAACCAAGAACTGGACTTGTCAGTCAGTATGCACTCTGTGATCAGTGTAACAAATTGGACACAAATTGCACTGAAACTCCACTCCACCTTAAAATCTAATGGCAATGGAAGGTTGACCCTGATCTATTTGGATACCTCACACATTTCCTGTTCTTTTTGTTTAGGATTGTGACAGTGATACTAGTTGCAGTGAGCTTGGTATGGATCCCAATATTGCAAAGTGCTAACAGCGGACAACTCTTTAACTATATTCAGTCGGTGACCAGCTATTTAGCTCCTCCCGTAACTGCAGTGTTTGTTCTTGCTGTGTTTTGGAAAAGAACTAATGAACCTGTGAGTAATTTGAGTCGGTGCTTCCAGCTGTCTCGATCCTAAATTCCATATTTACTTTCCTATGTCACTGAGCCACTCTATGTGTCTCTTCACCTTTAAGATGCTACTTAACAAAGAGACATAGAAGATGGATGCAGGAGTAGGCCATTCGATCTGAGAAGCCTGCTTTACCATTCAATATATAAATGGCTGATCAATGAGCTCAATGCCCTAATCCCGCCCTCCCTCCATATCCTTGACCTCTTTAATTATAAGAACTATATCCACCTCCTTTTTGAAAACACAATCTTTAGACCTCAATCACTTTCTGTGGTAGTGAATTCCACCAACTCACAATTCTTTGCGGGTAGAAATTTCTCCTTATCTCAGTCCTACAAATCTGCCTTCCTACAATATCTACCTCTTATACATAAACTATGGCTTCTGGTTCTGGACTCTCCCACCATCAGAAACATCCTTCCTGCATCTAACCTGTCTCCTCCTGTTAGAATTTTATAGGTTTCGATGAGATTCCCCCCGCGATCTTCTAAACTCCAGTGAATACGATCCTAACTGATTCGATCTATCATTATACATCAGTCCTGCCATCCCAGGAATCAAGTTGGGAAACCTTTGCTGCACTCCCTCTATAGTAAGACCATTCCTTCCTCAGATACAGGGATCAAAACTGCACATAATATACCAGGTGTGACTTCACTAATGCTCGGTATAATTCAAGCAAGACATCCTTGTTCCTGTACTTGAATCCTTTCACTGTGAAGGCCAACACATAGTTTGCTTTCTTTCCTGCTTGCTGCACCTGTGCACTTACTTTCAGCAACAGGTGTATGATGACACCCAGGGCTTGCTTAACGTTCCCCTCTCACAATTTCCAGCCGTTGAAATCTGCCTTCCTATTTTGGCTACCTTCCATTTCTCTGCCAAGCATTTGCCCACTTACTCAGCCTGTCCAAAACCCTTGCATCCCCCTCACACTTATCCTTCCACCCAGCTTTATGTCATTTGCAAATTTTGAGCTATGACATTTAGTTCCCTCATGTAAATAATTTACATACATTGTGAATAGCTGGGGACCTAGTACCGATCTCTGCTCTCCTAGTCACTGCCTGCCATTCTAAGACTTTAAAAATACCTCTTCAACCATAGGCCACCTGGTCTAATGTTGCCTTACACAAAAACTGGAAAAAAATAGAATTAATTGTTAGGTCTCACAATATTTGTGGAGCGAGAAACTCGGTTAACGTTTCAGAACAAGGAGCTTTTTCCTCAGGGTTTTTTTGGAATTTCCTAATATTTTGGCTTTTTATCTCCTTATGTGGCTTCTTGTCAAACTTTGCTCTTGGGAAATAGCTTGTGGCAATTTATTTTATTCAAGGTGTTATACAAATATAACTTTTTGAATCAAATTCCCATATCAAAGTGTTCAGATGTAGCCTATATCTCTTCATGATCTCATTCTGCAAGTGAGAATATTTCACAGAAAATCTTAAGCTTCTTTGTCATTATTGTTCATCATTACCAAATTCATAGAATTGTATAGTGCAGAAAGAGGCTAGTCAACATCATGAATCATCAGGCCTGGATTAGCTCTGAACCAGATGGTTGTTCACATTCCATTCCAGACACTTGAACAAAGTACCCAGATTAACATACCAGCACAATTCATTGGTGTTGCTGTTTTACAATGAGATATTGTATAAAGGCTTTGTCTCTCCTCTCAGGTAGATGTAATAGATTCCACAACTTTATATTTGAAGAAATTGGGGCATTTTTCCTGACGTTGCAAACAGTATTTATCCCTGAAACAACATTACTTTGAAAAAATGATGATCTGGTCTTTATCTTTTCTCTCCCTCAGTAACTTAGCCCTCAGACAGCTAACTTTATAGCTGGTGGATCTGACCATTGTTCTGATGTGGTATCAGGATAGAATAGAATGGAATAACCTTTATTGTAACATATACTCAATGAGCGCAGTGAAAAGTTTATATATCACCAATTGCAGCACCGACTTAGATACAAAAGTACCTAGGCACAGCTTCTTTTGTTACAAAAGTGGAAACCAGTGTAATGACCAGCATTAGCCTAAATCATAAACAAAAACAGAAATTGCTGAAAACGTTCAGCAGGTCTGGCAGTATCTGTGGTGAGAAATCAGTTTTAACATTTCAGATGGAGTGACCCTTCCTCAGAACTTCTGAACGTTTCCAGCAATTTCTGTTTTGGTTTGATTTACAGCATTTGTAGTTCTTCCAGTTTTCAACCCAAACTATGTCTGATTTGTTTTTGATTTAAGTGGCAATGAGACCCAGTAAGTATTTGCTGCTTGTTTCCAGGGTGCGTTCTGGGGACTGATGGTTGGACTAGTGGTTGGCCTGGTGCGAATGGCCATGGAGTTTGTGTATCCCTCGCCACGCTGTGGGGTGTATGACCTAAGGCCGCTTCTGTTGAAGAAGGTTCACTATCTCCACTTTGCAGTAATTCTGTGCACCCTCACGGCTCTAATCGTTGTGGTAATCAGCCTGCTGACAAAGCCTCTGCATGAAAGTCAGGTATAGCACAACTTCTATTTTTGGCACGGTTAACACCATCGCAACTCTCCCCCTTGGGGCGTACTGAGGATTTGATTCCCATGTGATCAACTCAGAAGGAATGGTTACTTTCTGGGATTTCCCCCACCTAATTCGGCTGAATAAAGATTATAGGACTGCAGTTAAAGAAATTCCAGTAATACTTTTAGGAAAATGAGAATGGAATGCTGTCTATAGTTGATCTATGACACCAATTTTGATATCCACTGCCTTCATCATCTACCTTTTAGGGTATCAACATGTTGAACTAAGGCATGATATTGGTTTATTTAGGATATTGTCAAACATTCTGTTGGTGATCTCTTAACTCAAGCCAAATCCCGTTCTAATTGGCTTCCTGGTCTACATTTGACTCCTGGTCAAACAATGTCTTGATTTTAAAATTCAAATTCTTAATTACAAATCCCTCCATGGCCTTGCCCCTCCCCATCTTTAATCAACACCATACCACAAAACCCATTACATGTGATATAAATGAGATATAGATACCAATGCTCACAACCTACCATCTCCTTTAGGAAGTAACAAATGTATCATTTTGACCACTCACCAATGATCCCAGCAAATCTTAGTTAGAAATTCCTAGGAACTCAGGTGTATTGTGTCTGCTATAATTTTAGTTATGTCAGAAATACATGGACGCTATGATCAGTGTGTCCTGTGTATATGCTGTTGCCATGTATGATGTTTTCATGTTACAGTGAGCTGCTGCCATTTACTTGATTGCTAAATACACACTGGACATTTTGCATGTGAATGCTCATTCATTCTTTGTAGCACTGGGGTTTTATCACAGCAGTGAATGAATTCTTATGGACTCCAGGCTAATCCTGGAGGATTGACAACATATTTATACTCATTCATACCACTTTTCACATATTCAACATTCTTTCATTTTAATCACAGCAGCAAAGCACTGTAGAACGTTGTTGAAACTTTCATTATGTCTGTTGCATCATATTCTGTGTCTGGTTATTCTGTGTCTGCCAGCATATTAAAGTCTGATTTTGCAGTGGTTCCAATGGCTATTCAGGATCAAGCCGAGAATACAGGAGCCCTTTGCATTTAATGCCCGTAAGAAAAGAGATCTATCAGCCATCAAGCAAAAGCCCACAGGGAATAATTTAATCTCATGAATAATGAAGATATTAGGAAATAACTTTTAAAAATTGATCTTTTCATGCAACTTTTCTGTTCATATGTTATAAAAAATATTGGCAAGGAGGAAGAAAGGTTGATTGATTGAACAGAGAGTGGGAGGAAGTGGGAGATCATGTGATTAACTCCAGGAATGCAACCAATCAGATGGCACTCCATCATCCAGCATGACTGACAATGGCTATGGAGTTAAAATGATGGGGAGGATTCAGGCCTGTGAGACAAGAAGGAGAGATTGCATTGGTTCCTTGGGGAACAGAACTTGAAGTATTTATATTAGGCAAAGGAACTGTGAGATTCATCAGGCCCACTGTTTGATTTGGACAAATAAAAAACCAAGCCTGCTTTGTAATATTCTGAATTATTCACAGCAACAAATTATATTGCCTTTTAAGAATGTGTACTGAGGGATCAAAACGCTGATGTGGTATTGATAGATGTTGTAATATTTGAATTTGTTTTTAACCAGAACCAATCCTTAAAATGTGCACACCTCTCCAAAGTAAGATTGTGATCCACCCAAACTAACACATGAAAGCATGTCATGCACATAAAACATATAAAGTAGCAAGAAAATAAAAATTACAGATGATAGTCTTTTGTTCACTGGGTATGTTTTAAAATAAGAAACATAATAGCATACTTCATATACTTCATATACTTTGCCAATTAAAGTAATTGCTTTAATTTGTTACCGACTAGAGACTAGTATTGTTTGGACAAAAATGCTCCAATAATATTTAATTGTTTTAGAGTCATAGAGTCACAGAGATCTACAGCACGGAAACAGACCCTTCGGTTCAACTCGTCCATACTGACCAGATATCCCAACCCAGTCTAGTCCCACCTGCCAGCACCTAGCCCATAACCCTTCCTATTCATATACCCATCCCGATGCCTTTTAAATGTTGCAATTATACCAGCCTCCACCACTTCCTCTGGCAGCTCATTCCATACACGTACCACTCTCTGCGTGGAAAAGTTGCCCCTTAGGTCTCTTTTATATCTTTCCCCTCTCACCATAAACCTATGCCCTCTAGTTCTGGACTCCCCCCACCCCAGGGAAAAGACTTAGTCTATTTACCCTATCCACGCCCCTCATAATTTTGTAAACCTCTATAAGGTCACCCCTCAGCCTCCGACAATCCAATAAAGACAGCCCCAGTCTATTCAACTTCTCCCTATAGCTCAAAGCCTCCAACCCTGGCAACATCCTTTTAAATCTTTTCTGAACCCTTTCAAATTTCACAACATCTTTCCGATAGGAAGGACACCAGAATTGCACTCAATATTCCAACAGTGGCCTAACCAATGTCCTGTATAGCCGCAGAATGACCTCCCAACTCCTGTACTCAATGCTCTGATCATACCAAATGCCTCCTTCACTTTTCTATCTACCTGCAACTCTACTTTCAAGGAGCTATGAACCTGCCCTCCAAGGTCTCTTTGTTCAGCAACACTCCCTAGGACCTTACCATTAAGTGTATAAGTCTTGCTAAGATTTGCTTTCTCAAAATGCAGCACCTCACATTTATCTAAATTAAACTCCATCTGCCATTCCTCAGCCCATTAGCCCATCTGATCAAGATCCTGTTGTAATCTGAGGTAACCTTCTTTGCTGTCCACTACACCTCCAATTTTGGTGTCATTGGCAAATTTACTAACTATACCTCTTATGCTCACATCCAAATCATTTATATAAATGATGAAAAGTAGTGGACCCAGCACCGATCCTTGTGGCACTCCACTGGTCACAGACCTCCAGTCTAAAAAGCAACCTTCCACCACCACCCTCTGTCTTCTGCCTTTGAGCCAGTTCTGTATCCAAATGGCGAGTTCTCCTTGTATTCCATGAGGTCTAACCTTTCTCACCAGTCTCCCATGGGGAACCTTGTCGAATGCCTTACAGAAGTCCACATAGATCACATCTACCACTCTGCCCTCATCAATCCTCTTTGCTACTTCTTCAAAAAACTCAATCAAGTTTGTGAGACATGATTTCCCACGCATGTTGACTATCCCTAATCAGTCCTTGCCTTTCCAAGTACATGTACATCCTGTCCCTCAGGATTCCCTCCAACAACTTGCCCACTACCGACATCAGGCTCACTGGTCTATAGTTCCCTGGCTTGTCCTTACCACACTTCTACTTGGATATGAAATCTTTAATTTGTGTTAATAACACAGTCAGGTTTGAAGATAACCATTAATTAAATTAAAATTAAAATTAAAAGCCGCCATTATTAAATACTCCCACTTACTTCTCAGTTGAAAAATGTTACGTGGTGGACAATTTCACAAGACAGAAGGCAGCCTGACATCATCCTTCAAAAGATATCTCCAGAACGGCACACCTGGGACAATAGAACTGAAGGTAGGATCATTTCAGTCTTTTTTCGATTGTGCAGGTCTATGGGGACACCATTTGGTCTTTAAGTATGGAATGATAACTAGCCCCTTCTCCTCACCCTGCCCACTCGGTTGGGTGATGAGTAGTCACAGCTGAGTCATAGGACTGGAGGAAGGTTGGTAATTGGGCTCCCCATGATCAGTGCTCAGAACCATGTCTGTCCTGATATATGTTAATGACCTGGACCTTCGTGTCCTAAGGCACCATTTCATTTTTTGTGGATGATGTGAAAATTGGAAGTAATGTGAATTGTGAGAAGGATAGTGTAGAACTTTAAAACCACATAGACAGGTTGGGGGGGAGGGGCCAAGAAGTGGCAAATGAAATTTAATCCAAAGAACTCATTTTGGCAGGAAGAATGCAGAGACAATATAAAATAAAAAGTACTATTCTAAAAGGGTGCAGGAGAATACATTGAAAGTGGCAGGAAATTTGGAAGTTAAAAAAAATGGGATCCTAGGCTTTATCCATAGGAGCAGAAAGTATAAAAACAAGGATGTTGTATTAAACATGTGTACAATGTTGGTTTGACCCCAGTGGGTCTTCAGCTGCAGTGATGGTGGTGCCTGTAGTGGAGACCCTTGGTAGGGGCAGTAGATCTTTGGTTGCCGAAGAGGCAGTGCCTGGAGCAGGGACTCCTGACAGCAATTGGCCCTGTACGTGCACCAGGACTCCCTGAGTCCTGGAACACCTTACAGAGACCACGGGGAAGCCCTGAGCTGTGTTTGAAGATGCTTTATACTTAACCCTTGAACTCTATTTATGCAATTTCTTTTCACTCTTTTTATAACTCAAAATGGTGCCAGATTGTGACGAGAAAACAATTTTCACTTTATCTTTCTAGACAAATGTGACGATAAATAACGCATAACAACCCAGCTGGAATATTTTATCCAATTTTGGGCACCACATTTTCAGAAAGAGGTCAGGGCATTAGAGAGGAGTTAAATGGAAAGATTGAAGAAATTGAGACTTCATCTTAACGTCTATTCATCAAAATCTCAATGCGTGTTCCACGAGCAGTTCCCGCCTGCATGCATCGTCCACAGAAATCAGCACCATCAAAACTCCAGCCTCACTACATCATCATGGCCAATTGTGACGAACTTGTACTAGCTATGTAAAACCCTGGTTAGAGCACACTTGGAACATTATGTCCAGTTCTGGCTGGCTCATTTTAGGAAGGATGTAGATGCTTTAGAGAGTGCGCGAACAAGATTTACCAAGGTGCTGCCTGAATTGGAGGGCTTGTCTTATGAGGGGAAGTTGAGTGAGCCCAGGCTTTTCATACTGGAGAGAAGAAGGAAGAAAGGTGACTTGATAGAGGTGTATAAGGTAATGAGAGGCATAGATAGAGTTGCTAGCCAGAGACTTTTTCCCAGGACAGAAATGGCTGTCACGAGGGGTCATAATTTTAAGGTAATTGGAGGAAGGTATAGGGGAGATGTCAGAGTTAGGTTCTTTCCACAGAAAATGGTGAGTGCGTGGAATGCACTGCCAGCAGTGATAGTAGAGTCAGAGACATTAGGGACATTTAAGCAACTGCTGGACAAGCACATGGACGGCAGTAAATTGAGGGGTGTGTAGGTTAGGTTGATCTGAGATAAAGATAAATGCTCGGCACAACATCATGGGCCAAAAGGACTGTACTGTTCTATGTTCTATGTATTACAATTCAGGTCATCACTAACTGCACTTTGCAGCTCACGAACACTGTGTATTGCAATGGTCCTACCAGGTCACTCTGCGCACAGGGATGAAACTCTATCTCATGCATCTGCACAGGGTGCGTTTTATGCCTGTTAGCTTGTGTTCTTAGCACTAACTCACTTTGCACCTACTTGGGCAAGCACAGCATCTCTGTCTTGCCCTGATTTTAACACAGACAGAAAGATAAGCAGCTTGTCATAGTTGCCAGCCATGAACAGTCAAGGAGGTGGATGTATTGCTGTGTGGCACTGTGCTACATCAAAGCCAGACTTACAGAACCTACCAGCAGCTTGTGTAGCAAACACATTGCATGTGCTTTAACCAAATAGCCAGGTTTGAAAGACCTGTCCTTACTGGAGTGGAAAGGGCCTATAGTCAGTCAGAGCAAGACACAACACCTGGCCATCGGCACATTGTAATCTCAGTCCAAGCGATTGACAATGATCGGTTTGGTTCTTGGTGAGATTAGGTGCCAGGGATCCTTTACTTTGCAATCTAGGGATTGGGCCACATTCAGTCCTGGAGGTCAAGTTCAACCAGCCTGAGGATCACCGGTAAGTCTGTAGGAAACAACATTCTGATGAACCATCATCAATCAGGGCTTTCCTCACAAATCAGTCTCAAGGGGTGGTGGCTGATTGTCAGCATATGTATGAGGAAATGTCGGGGAGTGTTGTCAAGGGGCAGTCCATGCAGTGTGGAGGAAAGTAGGAAACTCAACTGTCGGCCTGGATTGTTATGATGTAATGCTGAGGCAGTAACAACACACAAGAGGGGCAACTTAAAATATAAGGGTGGGATCTGACATAGCACAGGATATTGCAGGAGTGCACAGGATATTGCAGGAGGGAGAGATTTTGCAAATTGCCCCTCACTCTTGTTTCAGTGGGCAGACAGTAGATAGCAATAAGTCAAGAGCTGAGAGGGAAATTGCAGATATTAACAATTAAGGAAAAGGCTTAGATGTGAATGGGAGTGTGAATGGAGATGGTTTTGACAGGAACAGCAAAACAAAAAGGTACATGAAGGAGGAGGCTGCGGGTAATCTTGACTATCTGACAGAGCCTGGAATCCACTCACAGGAGAGTGAGCTAGGTAAGTGCCATCTTTGACCCACTAGACAATAAGGAAGGAAAATGGCTGCCAACTCACTCACAGTGGGCAGAATACAGTTTTTTTTGGTGCATAGGGGCAGGGGTAATACATATTTGCACAATGGGGTTGAGTTTGGATTGTTGTTGTGCATTGGTTGTCACCCATACTCGAATGAATGTATGTTCCCTTATTAATTACACAAACACAATCAGTCCTTACCAGCAGAGGCGTATGGACTCAGGAATGGTTTTACAGTCATACGCAAGTGAAGTGTGGAGCAAGACCCTGTTACAAGACTCTCACATGACCTTTGACCTCAATGATCTCAGAGTGCAAACTTTTTTGCACCCATATATTTAGATGTTGAAGAATGGTTAAAATATGTTGCTTTCCAGGATATTTCTCAGATATAACTTCTGTACTCCTTGGCGCTGTCATTCTGATATAGTAACAACGTAGACAGACCTTGTAAATGATAGTTGACATGACATGTGATGAGTGCAAGTGCACATATATATGCAGATGTGAAAGTGAATTGATTACAATCTGTCACTTGTATCAGAGTTGAAAAGTGTGGTGCTGGAAAAGCACAGCAGGTCAGGCAACATCTGAGAAGTCAGTGTTGACTCTGCTGCTCCTCGGATGCTGCCTGACCTGCTGTGCTTTTCCAGCACGACACTTTCAATGCTGGCTCTCCAGCATCTGCAGTCCTCAGTTTGTCCTTGTCATCAGGATGCATGCCCGCTACAACCAGCATGATATGATTAACATTGGTGCAGCCCCAGCGAAACTTTGATTGGTTTAAGAACTGCCTGTGACAAACCTACCTGCTGTTCCTGTGTTTGGTTGTGCGTTCATTCAAATTCATTCACGGCTGACACGACCGGGGTTATCTTCTTCCTGGGGCTGAGCAGGTGGTTGCTCACCAGCTGATAAGGACCTGTGTGTTTCTTCCTTAACCAGCCGTGGAGAAATGCCATCTCCTCAGCCTAATCTGGATGGAGACCACCACTGAGATGAAAGTGTCTGGACTGGGCAGAGGGTGCAGGAGAAAGCCTGACCAGTGCATTCTCAGAGGGATCTGTGACTCCTTGGAGGAGGAAATGATGGGCTGAGGGACCTACCTCTTCAGTGCAAATGTTCTGTGGGTGCCACTAATGCCTGCCGGTGGCTCAGTGGATAGCACTGCTGCCTCACAGCACCAGGGTCCCGGGTTCGATTCTCAGCCTTGGGTGACTGTCTGTGTGGAGTTTGTGCATTCTCCCCGTGTCTGCGTGGGTTTCCTCCGGGTTCTCTGGTTTCCTCCCACAGTCCAAAGATGTGCAGGTCAGGTGAATTGGCCATGCTAAGTTGCCCATAGTGCTGTGTGCATGAGTCAGAGGGAAATGGGTCTGGGTGGGTTACTCTTCAGAGGGTCGGTGTGGACTTGTTGGGCTGAAGGGCCTGTTTCCGCACTGGAGGGAATCTAATCTAATTTAATCTAAGAGAGGCCATTAGTTGTGCAGTAGGTGTAGAACTCTGAGCATTTTAAAGAAATGATAATGGGAGAGCACCAAAGCACAACACAATGAAGTTTCCTGGATTGACTCAACATGGAGATCTCACCATCTCCTCTGAGTGGTCTCTGTCCTCACTGGCCATTTAAAATGATGTTGCTCTTAAAGAGGATGGTGGCCACTTCCTGCCTGTTGTGGTCCTGTCTGCCCAGTTCTAAGACATTTTGTGGGATGTAATTGGATGGAAGAACAGTTAGTGATGGGCAGAAGTTACACACGAGTGAGTAAGAAAAGCAGATGACAGGAATGGTTAACAGTTTAGAAGCATGAGGTGGGTCTGCATCATTGAGTGTTGATGCTGCTTACTATGGTGAGGGTTGAAGACCCTTAGACGTGTAGATGTTACTGTGTAGTACCAGAATTAGTGAGTGTGAGGGAACAGAGAAGATGGTGGCACTTACATTTGCAAAGTGCAGAGCACATGCTCATAAAGCTTATTCCCACACTGCTGGGCATTCTTCACAATCCATAAAACAGCATTGCCCCATGCTCCTATCTGGATCTGACTGTCTCTGGTGAAATGAATCTTTTGTTGGTCTATAAGAGAAAGGATGACCCTCCTCTCCACCATCTACCCACATATCATACTCAATGAATCTATGGCAAGGCCAGGAAACTCCCGTGTTTGATTGTTTGTCAGTGTTGTTTCAGTGTCTGGGAGCAGAGAGGTCAGGTAAACTGATCAAGATTCTCACTCCAGATTACTGCTTAATGATTTTTATTGAAAATACAAGGTGAGGTGTCAGTGGCAATCATTGTTCCTTTATTCTCACTGGGTCAGAATCCTGGAACCTCCTCCCTAACAGCACTGGACATGTACATACACCATATGGACTTCAGCAGTTCAAGGAGGCGGCTCACTACACCTTCTCAATGGCATTTAAGAATGGGCAATAAAAGCTGGCCATTGCCACCTTCAGCAGAGTGATAGCTGAGAGGGAAAATTAAAGAGAATTGTATGTGGATGGATGCAAGGTTCTTTGCATCAGTGTTAGGTTTATTTCAGACTTCTATTCTGCTGTAATATTTAAGACAACTCAGTTCTAAGGATTCTAGGTGCTGTGTATATCTAAAACTGTGAGTCTATATACTCAAGTTAGGCTGGCTGGAGTGTGCAAGTTTGGTTAGAGTCAAAAAACCCGCGATGCTGGAATCCAAAATAGACGGGCAAGAGGCTGGAAAAACACAGCAAGTCAGGCAGCATCAGGAGGTGAAGAAGTCGACATTTTCGGTGTAACCTTTCTTCAGGACTGGGATGGGTGTTGGGGAAATTGCAGATAAACGGGGTGGTGGAGGCAGGGTGGGGAAGTAGGGATAGGTGAAGACAGGTAGAGGGTATGACCTGGTTGGTCAATGGGAGGAATGAATCCAGTAGGTGGCTGGGAGGGGTGGAAGGGATGGAGGGGGGTTGGGAGATTGGAAATGAGTTTAGTTGTAATTGGAGAACTCAGTGTTGAGTCCTCCAGGCTGCAGTCTGCCCAGGCAGAAGATGAGGTGCTGTTCCTGCAGTTGCGGTGTGGTTTGTTGTGGCAATGGAGGAGGTCAAAGATGGTCATGTCAGAAAGGGATGGGAAGGGGATTTGAAAGGGATGGTGACCGGGAGGTCCAGTTGGCCATGTGGGCCCGGCTGTGATGCTCGTTTGGTCTCCCCGATGCAGAGAAGACCACATTGGGAGCACCTGATGCAGTAAACTAGTTGGAAGAGAGGCAGGTGAACCTCTTTCTCACCTGGGAGGATTGTTTGGGGCCCTGGATGGAGGTGAGGGGGCTGGTGTACTGACAGATTTTGCATCTTTACCAGTTGCAGGGGAAGGTACCCAGGGTGGGTTGATGGGGAGAGTGGTGCAAACCAAGGACTGTCAAGGGGAATGGTCTTTGCGGAAGGAGTGTGCAAGTAGCACACTTGATTATGAGACCACCATCATTAACATGGCACCTTAGTTCATCTCTCTATCCTTCAATCTTCCTTCCAGACACTTCTTAAAAGCTGGTTATTTTCAGTAAGTTGTTTCTCATCTATCCCAATATCTCTATTTGTGACTCAGTGCTCTGGGAAAAGTGACAAACCTGGCAAGGTAATGATACCAATGGTGTGGAAGAAAGGCAAGTAGATGGAATCATGATTGGAGCGTGTGGTAAAAGCACAGCAGGTCAAGCAACTTCCGAGGAGCAGGAAAATCGATGTTTTGGGCAAAAGCCCTTCATCAGGAATGAGGCTGGGAACCTCAAGGGTGGAGAGATAAATGGGAGGAAGGTGGGCTGGGGGAAAGGTAGCTGAGAGTGCAATAGGTGGATGGAGGTGGGGGTTATGGTGATAGGCTAGAGGGGAAGGTGGAACGGATAGGTGGGAAGGAAGATGGACAGGTAGGACAGGTCATGAGGGTGGTGCTGAGTTGAAAGGTTGGAATTGGGATAAGGTTGGGGGGAGGCGAAATTAGTAAACTGGTGAAATCCACATTGATGCCATGGGTTTGGAGGGTCCCGAGGTGGAAAATGAGGCGTTCTTCCACCAGGCGTCGGGTGGTTAGGGAGTTGCAATGGAGGAGGCCAGGACCTGCATGTGGGAGGGAGAGATGAAATGTTCATCCATGGGGAGTGGGGTTGGTTAGCGCATGTGTCCCAGAGAAGTTTTCTGAAGCACTCTGCGAGTAGGCGCCCTGTCTCCCCAATGTAGCGGAGATCACATTGAGAGCAATGGATACTATAAACGACATGTGTGGAAGTGCAGGTGAAACTATGATGGATGTGGAAGGCTCCTTTGGGGCTTAGATGGAGGTGAGAGGGGAGATGTGGGTGCAGGTTTTGCAATTTCTGGAGTGGCAGGGGAAGGTGCAGGGAGGAGAGGAGAGGTCCTGGGCCTCCTCCATTGCCATTGTCTTACCACCCGACGCCTGGAGGAAGAACACCTCATCTTCCTCCTCGGGATCCTCCAACTGCACGGCATGAATGTGGATTTCACCAGTTTCCTTATTTCCTCTCCCCCCACCTTATCCCAATTCCAAGCTTCCAGCTCAACACCGCCCTCATGACCTGCCCTACCTGTCCATCTTCCTTCCCACCTATCTGTTCCACCCTCCCCTCTGATATATCACCTTTACCCCCACCTCCATCCACCTATTGCTCTGTCAGCTACCTTCCCCCCAGTCCCACCCTTCTCCCATTTATCTCTCCACCACCGAAGCTCCCAGCCTCATTCCTGATGAAGGGCTCTGACCCGAAATGTTGATTTTCCTGCTCCTTGGAAGCTACCTGACCTGCTGTGCTTTTCCAGCGCTACACTCTCACCTCAAATCTCCAGCATCTGCAGTCCTCACTTTCACCTAGATGGAGTCATGATCCAATCAAATGATGAAAGAGGGTTGAGATGTTGAATGACCTCATGTTTCTTGTAGGTGCTTGTGGAAACATCAACACTTTGAGTCAGAAATGCAAGGAGCTATCACCATTGCTGTCATGACCTTTCCACATTAACTTTGTCAGAGTGCTTTGCCTATGATACTGAAAACAGCCTCCAAGGGCAACGAATGATGGCCTTCATCTATGCAATTAGATGTCAGTCGCTTGGTTATCAAAACGTACCTTGCTAGGTCTGGCACACCCTCAGTAACAATCCCCCCATGTTACCGTCATTCCTGTTGAACTGGTAGGTATTTGCCCATGAAGCTGAGAGTTTTCCCTCCTTTTACGTTGTTTCTGTTCAGTGGCTGAACTCAAACAAATGTTCACCATGTTGCCTATCAAATTCAAAGTAAGGACAAATGACTTTTTTTTTGCTGCAAATATCATGCAAGCTATTCAGGTGAAATTCAGGAGAGAGCAGTGGAACCAGTAATGCAACAGCTGCATTTGGAAACCAGAATAGCAAATGAAATCAATGCTGCTGGTAAGCAGTTAATCAGGCATATCAAAGCTTGAGATTGAAATATAAATCTATGACTATGACTTTGTTGTAAGCTCTAACTGCAGTCGAAAAAATGCAACCTAAAATGGTCCTCAGGGTACTGAATGCCCAGAGAGTTTTCATTGGAGGATTCAATAAGAAACAGGACGGAACAGCTATTAGCCTATGAGACTCCCATTGTATTGAAATGCTCAGAAACAGCAGAAGAAGGTAGTGATATCTTTATCATGTGCTCACCTAGTAACACAGCAACTCAGTCAAGGCTGTCAATGCTGAACGCAGTGATGCTGAATGGTTTGTTAGTTGATAGATCACTTTTCACAGTAACCAGTGAGAAATATTATGATATCATTATGGAGACGGCAATTTGGAAGTACTAACAGAAATCAACCAGTTATGGTGATTGTCCTCCAGTCAGTGGGACATCCTCGACACAATCTCCAATCTTTGCGATCATATAAAGAGGAATCTCTGGACATTTTGCACAAAAGCAAGCTAAAGAGGAAAGAAGGGATATGTAAGGAGTATAGGTGCCAGATGCAGTTTGGTCATAAAGTTTATCTTCTATCCTCTTAAATTATTGCAAAACATATTGCATCGTAATACACAAGAAATATCCTTCATCATGTCATTCTTTGTACTGAATCATGTTGAGGTAACTGTTCTGATACCAATTTTGAACAACTGTATTACTTTTGTGTGGATTTATGATCTTATGAATTGGCTTAGCCAAAATCATTTGGTTTTGGATGGACCTGGTGGCAACTATGTTCTTCAGCTGCTCTTGTTGAGAATGAAAGAACATATGGCATCTTTCAATATGTTACAATGTCCCAAATCTCTTTAGATCTGATGAATTACCTTTAGACAGTTGTGACTCCCAAAAATTTGGAAATGTGGCAACCAATTTTGTGCACAGTAAGCAGTAATGACAAAAGGTCTATGTCATCAGTTTTAGTGATGTTGTTTGAGGGGTAAATAATGCCAGGGTACCAAATACAACTTGTCTATTCTTTTGAAAGTAGTTGGACAGTATCTTTTGACTGCACTTGACAACTCTGTGAGATAGGAAGATCTACATGTTAATATTCTATTTTCAAACAATATGAGATTTTATACACTCCTTCACTATCATTGCTAATTTATTATTTGCATTATTTTCCTTCTGCAGTTTTTTAAATCTTTTCCACATCATGTCGTATATAATTATCCTTTTCTTTGTGTATTAGGTGCTGAGGAGATTATACAACAGAAATGGTCATGGATTAACCTGTTCTGTAGTACTAAGACAAGCAGAGACAACATGCCTGTTCAATGTGACCTCACTGATATCCATGAGAACCCATTTTGGTCCCGAGTGTGTTGTATAAATGCAATCATTCTCATGTGTGTGAACATTTTCCTTTACGCATACTTCGCTTGAGAAAGAAAATTACCTGAAAGAAGCCTGGATGAAAGAGTTTGTGATGTGATATATGTGGAAAGGAATATTCAATGGTATATGTGGAACAATTGATTTCACATCGGTCCCCTCACAATTGCTCTATTCACTGTTTTTAAAACTTCCTGTAGTGCTGCAGCCCTCCAAGATATATCCAAATTTGGCCTCCTGCATATTACTGATTTGAGTTTCTCCATCATTAGCAATGATGCCTTCAGCTGCCCTGGCCCTAATCTTTGGGATTTGCTCTCTAAATCTCTCTGCCTTTCCATCTCTCCCTCATCCTTTAATAGGCTCTTTGAAGCCTGCCTATTCAACAAAGCTTTTGCTTGTGATCAGTGTCAAATTTTGCTTGATAATGCTCAATGTGATGTTTCACTACATTAAAGGAGCTGTATAAATGCAAGTTGTTGTTATACTACTACCTACAGCTTTGAGGCCCTACAGTGTTTATTCCCATAAACTGACAATTAAAAAGTTGCTTTATTTGGCAAGTACTTACAAGAAAACCTGTCAGAAATGCTGGGAAGATGCAACAGTTAATGAGCATCTGTGAAGAGATCAGAAAGTCCTGACTTTTCTGGTGTGTGTCCTGTGTATTGTTTCTATTTCAGATTCCAGTGCATTTTGGTCTTAATCTTACTGTTCCAATGTGATGTGGGTGACATGAATAATTATTAAAATTAACTTTTCTTCAATAGATCCTGGTCTATGTATTCATTGAAGCCAGAATAAACTAATCACTCTGATAACTATTAAATCCAACAGAACTTTTCACAACTTTGAATCTAAATCTCTATCTACTTTTCAATTCCACTACAAAGAAATAGTTGCCTCACTGCCTGGCCTTCTCCAGCTGCCTCACTATCAATCCCATAGCGCCTCACTACCTCCTTTTACAGGTTCCTCCCATCTGCCTGCCCAACCAGGTATTGTGTTCTATGATTGTAACTTGACTTAGGCAGGCACTTGATGGGTGTGTAGTTTCAGTGTATTTGCTGAATGTCTCCAGTCTGGAACTGAAATGAACAGGTAACACATTTGATTGCACTTATCACTCAAAATGACAACTTCTTTCACCACTAAATAAATGATACTCCTCAAATGCTGTGCTTGATATGTACTGCAGCAGTTCAGCAGGCTTCCTGAGTAATTCTTGCCAGTTTAATCCTGTGACTGTAATCAAGAGACAAAACAGCCAGAAACAACATTCCCAACAAACAAGAGAAAAAGAGATATAGTTGGGATAGTGTAATGTTTTACTTTTCTCATTTCAAACTAAAACACCCTTTTGTTTAGTATGAACAAAAACTAGAATTTATTTTTGAATGGTCTCGTAAGATGACAGACCTCTAATTATACATACAAACTAGGAGAAATGCTGTCAATAATATCAAAGATGCATTGCAAAGTTGATAACTTCCAAGGGTTTCTATTTTCTTGAATCACGGGCTAATATTCTCAGGATTTATTTTTGATTCCATATTAAAATGACCTTGCAGTGATCCAAGTGCAAAGCAAATAAAGTCATGCACAAAGTTTGACAAAAATAGTCAGCAAGAGAAACACATGGTCCAACTACTTGCAGTTTTGTGCTCATGTCAAAAAAGAAAGAGCGTATTAATGTACAGCATCTTCCATGAACCAAGGATGTCCCAAGGCGCTTTACAACTGATGGAGGAGTTGAAGTGGAGAACGCCATCACAAGAATGAGGTTTGATGTCAAAACAGAAGAGGCAGATGTAACAGGGTCGGTCCTTCCACACACCTACACGCTCATCTCCTGTCGAGAGTTACTGGACCATCGGTTGGACATAGTTCCGTGGGAAAAAGCCAATGCGACCTCTGCACCTTCCTTTCCACCAGTTTGGGTCCACACTCTCCACAACTTCAATGATGTCACCTCGATAAAAGATCAGCTCTGAGGGATCTTGGGGAGAAAAGTCAAAGCATGCCTGGACGTGTTCAGGTTTCTGTAACTAAAGTGAAAGAGCGATGGTTTTAAACACTCTCAGAAGTAAAATGCTCAGTCACTGATGTTATGCAACGTAGGGGTGGTGAACTCACCCTACTGTAATTGTTGTTGAAGTGCTGGTTCACTAAGGTTAGAATTTCAGCTAAATTTGGGGCAGCATAGTGGCTCAGTGGTTAGCACCTCTGCCTCACAGTGCTAGGGACCAGGATTCAATTCCACCCTCAGGCAACTGCGTGGAGTTTGGATATTCTTCCCATGTCTGCAGGGGTTTTCTCCTCAGCTCCAGTTTCTTCCCACAATCCAAGGATGTGCAGGCTAGGTGGATTAGCCATGGGAAATACAGAGATAGAGTAGGGGGTGGGTCTAGGTGGGATGTTCTTCAGAATGTCAGTGTGGACTCAATGGGTCAAAGAGTCCTCTGTCACACAGCAGAGATTCAATGATGCTAAAAATTCGGGGAAATGAGGATTCTTTTTCATGCTGTGAGTTGTTATGATCTACAGAGCATTGGGTGGTGGAGGCATTTTCAGATATAAAGGAGATTTGCATGTAACATTTGAAAAGGAAAATTACAGGGCAGTTGGGAAACACCAGAAGGTTGAGTAAAATTGAATAGGTCTTTGAAAAGTCACCTGCAGCACATTGTGTCAAAAGGGTGCATTGTGTGTTCTATGGTACAACACCAGATAATACCTCTATTCATTAGGCTATTGTAGGAGATATTATTATTTTTTAATATTTTAGTTATATTATTATTGTTGGAGTCAGTTTTTTATACCATACATTGAGCCATATAGAAATATATAAGCCAAGAGAAAAGTGTATTATACAACAGATCGGAATCATCATAGCACAGAGAAGTGAAAAGAACTATTTATAAAACTTGAAAGCAGAAAGTGCTTGGAAGGTCAACAGGTTGGACAGCATCTGTGGAGGGAGAAACGGAGCTAACATTTTGAGTCCAAACATCTGACTGATTTATATTAGGAAAAATTGATGCAGCTGTGGTAATGTCACTAACCCAACATTCCAGAGGCTCATATTAATGGTCTGGGAATATGAGTTCTCATCTCATTTCATTGTGGTGTCTTAGTGGTGTTTGCATTCAGTTGATCAGTCTGGAATGTAAAGCTGTTGATGACTTTGTGACAACTTTTGAAATAACTCCACAGAGGCTGATATCCCATCACCAAGTCACCCTCTATTTACATGTGATAGGTCCATGACTCTGGCACAGCCTCATCAGAGTCAACACCCAGAGTGTCAGAATCTTTGACGCTCTTCCTTTTATCTGTCAGCCAGGCCTCCCTGTTTGGACCAGATTAACAGCCCCAACTATGGAACTCATAGTCTATGATGTCTAGCTGGCTGACTTTGTGACAATCCTTACACTTATATTAACTGTGAAGGGAAAAACTGATCTGGTTTGCTAACATCCTTTTGGGAAGGAGCTGTGATCTGGTTTAGCCTTTATGTGACTCCAGACCACAGAAATGCATTTCACTTTTAACTGTCTTCTGAGGTGGTATAGGCAGCAAGTCCTCAGTTCACATTGACTTCTCCACCTCCTGATGCTGCCTGGCTAGCTGTATTCTTCCAGCCTTCTACCTGTCTACATTATATTAAATAACTCAGTCATATATTTAGACTCAAAATGTTAACTATGTTTCTACGTCCACAGATGCTACCCAAATCGCTGAGTTTCTCCTTTCTGCTTTCATTTCAAATTTCCAGAATCACCAATGTTTTGCTTTTGTTTCAGTACTTATAAGATTTAAATTGCTGAATTAGACAGAGTTTCAACAAAAAATTTAGGAAACTATTTGCTTCAACGAGTTCACTGAATTAATGGAATTATTGGGGAAGAGCTGAAGCCTGCTGGTATTTGATTGAGAGTCCAAAAGAAAACTGACATAACAATGTCCAGAATCTGAGGTGCTGTCTCTGGCTCTGTCAGGAATTCACAACAATAAGAATTGCCCTGAAGAAATATTGTGACAAATTAGTCAACAATTGCAGTACCGTTGGCAATGATCTTTTCGTCTTCACTGTCAACGGGGGTGGTACCAGGGGACTGGAGAGTGGCGAATGTTGTGCCCCTGTTCAAAAAAGGGAATAGGGATAACCCCGGGAATTACAGGCCAATTAGTCTTACTTCGGTGGTGGGCAAAGTAATGGAAAGGGTACTGAGGGATAGGATTTATGAGTATCTGGAAAGACACTGCTTGATTAGGGACAGCCAGCACGGATTTGTGAAGGGTAGGTCTTGCCTTACAAGTCTTATTGAATTCTTTGAGGAGGTGACCAAGCATGTGGATGAGGGTAGAGCAGTGGATGTAGTATACATGGATTTTAGTAAGGTATTTGATAAGGTTCCCCATGGTAGGCTTATGCGGAAAGTCAGGAGGCATGGGATAGAGGGAAATTTGGCCAATTGGATAGAAAACTGGCTAACCGGTCGAAGTCAGAGAATGGTGGTAGATGGTAAATATTCAGCCTGGAGCCCAGTTACAAGTGGAGTTCCGCAGGGATCAGTTCTGGGTCCTCTGCTGTTTGTAATTTTTATTAATGACTTGGATGAGGGAGTCGAAGGGTGGGTCAGTAAATTTGCAGATGATACGAAGATTGATGGAGTTGTGGATAGTGAGGAGGGCTGTTGTTGGCTGCAAAGGGACTTAGATATGATGCAGAGCTGGGCTGAGGAGTGGCAGATGGAGTTCAACCCTGCCAAGTGTGAGGTTGTCCATTTTGGAAAGACAAATAAGAATGCGGAATACAGGGTTAACGGTAGGGTTCTTAGTGAGGTGGAGGAACAGAGGGATCTTGGGGTCTATGTTCATAGATTTTTGAAAGTTGCCACTCAGGTGGATAGAGCTTGTAAGAAGGCCTATGGTGTATTAGCGTTCATTAGCAGAGGGATTGAATTCAAGAGTCGTGAAGTGATGTTGCAACTGTACAGGACTTTGGTTAGGCCACATTTGGAGTACTGTGTGCAGTTCTGGTCGCCTCACTTTAGGAAAGATGTGGAAGCTTTGGAGAGGGTGCAGAGAAGATTTACCAGGATGTTGCCTGGAATGGAGAATAGGTCATACAAGGATAGGTTGAGAGTGCTAGGCCTTTTCTCGTTGGAACGGCGAAGGATGAGGGGTGACTTGATAGAGGTTTATAAGATGATCAGAGGAATAGATAGAGTAGACAGTCAGAAACTTTTTCCCCGGGTACAACAGAGTGTTACAAGGGGACATAAATTTAAGGTGAAGGGTGGAAGGTATAGGGGAGATGTCAGGGGTGGGTTCTTTACCCAGTGAGTGGTGGGGGCATGGAATGCGCTGCCTGTGGGAGTGGTAGAGTCAGAATCTTTGGTGACCTTTAAGCGGCAATTGGATAGGTACATGGATGGGTGCTTAAGCTAGGACAAATGTTCGGCACAACATCGTGGGCCGAAGGGCCTGTTCTGTGCTGTATTGTTCTATGTTCTATGTTCTATGTTCTCCATTGCATCTTCTAAGAATCGAAAAGATGAATACACTTGCCCTGGATGACTGGCAGGAATACCTGGCAGAGGTTGGCTCTATGCTGGAGGTGTATGTACATACTAGTTATAAATGAGATTACCAGCAAGTAGTGTTATCAACTTCAGCAGGCAGAGGAGTAAATGAGCTCAGTGGAAGATCCACAGGCAAACTCAAGGTTATCCTTTAGATTCTGAAGATTTGCAATGTAAATGTGTCAAAAAGCCTACAGAATACTGGACACAGCTGACGTGGAGATAATGTTTCCACTAGTAGGAGGGACTAGGATCTGAGGGCATAGCCTCAGAGTGGAGGGACGACTCTTCAGAACTGAGAAGAGGAGGAATTTCTTGAGCCTGAGGGTGATGAATTTATGGAAGTCATTGCCTCAGGAGGCTGTGGAGGCCAAATCATTGAGTTCCTTTAAGACAGAGATAGATAGGTTCTTGATTGGTAAGGGGATCAAGGGTTATGGGGCCAAGGCAGGAGAATGGGGTTGAGAAACATGTCAGTTCTTATTGAAAGGTGAAGCAGACTGCTTGGGCCAAATAGCCTAATACTGCTCCTATATATTATGTTCTTATGGTAAGTGTCTAATGATATTGAGATTCTAGGATTGAAACTGTGAGAATTTCAATAGAATTAAATATATGAAGCGGCTACATTAAATACTCAATTACCATTGACATGTACAACTAAATTACCTCTTCATTAGGTTTTGTGTCTCTCAGGAAAATCTGTTGCTTCTTTGCGATTGTTGTGGTCCTGTAGAAGTCCACCAGCTCATTCAGGGAATGGAACTTCTCTTCCCACAAGTAATATTTGCCTTCTTTATCACGAAGAACCTTAAAGTGCTGCACATGTTTTCCGTAGCTGTGGAAAAATGTCAAGCTCTGTGAGGATTGCTGGCTTCACATTCACAATAAGTGTTTCAGTTATTGATGAAGTTACAAAACAGCAGACCCCTGAAAATCACCAATACCGACAGTCACAGATTAATCACCAATTCTGTATCTAAGATATTCAGCTTGCAGATAATTTAAGACCTGCATTATTTTAAATTGGAATCCTAGTCCACATGAAGTGTTACTGAACTACATGCAAACACCTCAACTTTTAATTTTGTTGTTTGAGTGTTCAAATTTAACCAGAGCCTCTCCCTATCTATGTAAAGTTCTTCAACTCTCATTAAAACTGCATTTTTTCTATTTCTGACTTTCCATGTCCCAGCATTCATGCTCTTCCCCCTTAAAAAAATCATTTTTAAAGAAAACATTCCTAGGCTAAGCTTTTAACTCTGTCATAATCTATCCACCTGCTCAGCTTCTACATTTTTTGTCTGATTACACTTGGTTAGAATGCCTTTTGAATTTTTATGATGGTAAAGATGCTGTATAAGTTCAGGTTGTTTTAGTTTAAACTCTCAATAAAATCACAAACAAATAATTATTGTACAGCTGGTTATCTGCTAACATCATTGACAGATATTTCTTCCAGTGTCAACACCTTCAAAAAGACAATGATAAGGACATTTTTGTGGCATTAGAGAGTTAAATGATTATCAGCTTCTGCATTTACTTTTATTGCAGAGCTCCCCTAAGTAAAAAAAAGTCATTTTCCTTCAGTGAAGATAAGCAAAAAGGAAAATCTCTCATATTGTTGAAATAATACTAGAATCATAGAGTTATAGAGCTGTACAACTGTTGGGTTAAATTGCCTGTTTCTGGGCTTTTTGAGGCATGGAGGAGGAAGGCCCAAAAATGTCAAAGGTTAGAGCAAGAAATTGGGAAGCTGAAGAGTGGTGGAAATTGGAGGGATGGCAAAAAGGAAGCAGAAGAGAGGCAAGGAGAGTGGAGCAAGGATTAAGCTGGGTGGATGGATGTCCCAGATATGAATTAAGAAATCAAAGAGTTAGAAAATGCTCCACTGTGACCTCAATAGGGTAGAGTGTAAAATAGTAAGTTAGAAATGTTGGTACTTACATCAACTTGTGATGCTAGAAGGCTATGTAAGCCAGTTTCATGTTGAAGGGGAAACTGTGTCACTGTTAAATATTGGCAATGTGTGTTGAATTCCAAAACTAAAACCATTGCAAAGATTTAACCATGTGTGGAAACAAGGTCATCTTGTAAACAGATTGTGTCAATTGCACTAAATCAGATTCAATCAGGTATAACTGGAGGGAGAAGAATGTGAAATAATTAAATATAGATTGAATATTGTTGTGAGGACAATCTGCAGCTGAGGTTGCATCAATCAAAGCTGCTAACCTCACCGGACAGTCCAAGGAAATACGCTGATATTTATATACTAATAATTAGTCACAAAAATCAAGAGGTAACTTTGAAGTAAAGAAGTGAAAGAAAGCTTCATTCTAGTCTTAAAAACTGTGACAACAGTATTCCAATAATTGGCATGGGGGTGATATTTTATTTGCAATAGTAATGAAGAATGTTACAGAGTGATAGTGATATACTGCACAGAAACAGACCCTTCAGTTCAACTCGTCCATGCTGACCAGATATCCCAAATAAATCTCATCCCATTTGCCAGCATTTGACACATATTCCTCTAAATCGTTCATATACTCATCCAGATGCCTTTTAAATGTTGTAATTGTACCAGCGTCCACCACTTCTTCTGACAGCTTATTCCATATACACACCACTACCCTCTGCTTGAAAATATTGCTTGAGGTCCCTTTTAAATCATTCCTTCTCATCTTAAACCAACATCCTCTAGTTTTGGAATCCCCAACCTTGTAGGAATCTGTTTACCCTATCCATGTCCCTCATGATTTTATAAGCCTATGTAAGGTCGCCTGTCAGTCTCCAAAGCTCCAGAGAGACTAGTCCCAGTCTATTCAGCCTCTCCCTATGGCTCAACCATCCAACTCTGGCAACATCCTTGTAAAACTTTTCTGAACCCTTTCAAGGTTCATAACATTGTTCCTATGGCCGGGAGACCAGAATTGCATACAGTATTTCAAAAGTGGCCTAACCAATGTGCTGTACATTGACCACCTGACCTCCCAACTCCTATATTCAATTCACTTACTAATAAAGGCAAATATACCAAATGCCTTCTTCACTATCCTATCTACTTAAGACTCCACTTTCAGGGAACAATGAACCTGCACTCCATGGTCTCTTTGATCAGCAACACTCTCCAGGACCCTACCATTAAGTGTATAAGTCCTGCCCTGTCTTTCCAAAATGCAGCACCTCACATTTATCTAAATTAAACTCCATCTACCACTCCTCAGCCCATTGGCCCATCTGATCAAGATCCCATTGTACTCTGAGGTAACCTTCTTTGCGGTCTACTACACCTCCAATTTTGATGTCATCTGCAAACTTACTAATTATACCTCCCATGTTCACATCCAAATCATTTATATAAATGACAAAAAGCAATGGACCTAGCACCAATCCTTGTGGCACAATGCTGGCCACAGGCCTTCAGTCTGAAAAGCAACCCTCCACTACCATCCTCTGTCTTCTACCTTCAAGCCAGTTCTGTATTCAAATAGCTAGTTATCCCTGTAGTCCATGTGATCTAACCAGTCTACCATGAGGAAGCTTGTCAAACGCCTTACTGAAGTCCATATGGATCACATCCATCACTCTGTCCTTATCAATAATCCTCTTCATTACTTCTTCAAAATTCTCAATCAATTTAGTAAGACGTAATTTCCCATGAACAAAGCCATTTTGACTATCCTTCATCAGTCCTTGAACTTCCAAATATATGTAAATCCTGTCCCTCAGTGTTCCCCCTAGCGACTTGCCCACCATTGATGTCAGGCTTACCAGTCTATAGTTCCCTGGCTTTCCCATACTCACCTTTCTTAAATAGTGGCACAACGTTAGCCAGAGTCCAGTCTTCTGGCACCTCACTTATTGCTATTGATGATACAAATATCAATGGGCCCAGCAATCACTCCCTACCTTCTGGAGGTTTGGGTTACACATGATCATGTCATGGGGATTTATCTGCCTTTATGCATCTTAAGATGTCCAGCACCTTCTCCTCTGTAACATGGACATTTTTGAAAATGTTGCTGTTGTTGCATGACATTTATGAATTAAGGAAACATATTACAGTTATGCCTGGTGTAATGTACCAGTAAAGTTTTGGTTCATACGAAATTAACTTGTTTAGTGAGGCCACTTGTTATATTGCTTTACACTAGGAGGAATTTGGTTGGTTGGGTTGGGATTATTTGGAACTGATTTAGTTACATATGGCTTTGACCATTTGGAAAAGGTCTGGCTTGGAACTCTTGCCAAGCTAAATCTTGCACCTATTGTTAAATGCAATAGATTATTGAATAACAAGGAACTCCCACAGGGGAATAATAAATAGAATTATGCCTTAGAACTTGCAGCTCCAGTACAGAGTCATTTTCAGTAGGAGACACAGATGTGTGATAACTCTGAAGGTATTCTGAGCCCTTTGGTAAATTGATTCAAAACAATATTGAGAATGAAAGTTTCAGCAATGAATATTTTTTTCATTAGGCTCAGGTAACATTGGAAGGAGTAACAAGCTACTTTTGGCGAAGGTGAAGGTGTAATGATCATGTCACTGGACGAGTCATCCAAATACTGATGGTGAAATTTGTATCAATGAAAAATCCGGAATTAAAAGCTGGCTGTGTGACCATTGTTGACTTATAAAAACACATCTGATTAAGTGAAGGAAACCTATCACCTCCAGCCAGTCTGTCCTACATGTGACTCCAGATCCACAGCAATGTAGTTGACTCTTAATTGCTCCTCTGAAAAGGCCCAAGCAAGGCACTCAAGGGCATTTAAGGATGGGCAACAATGCTGACCATAACCCATATCCCATGAACAACTTTTTTTTATTATTCATATGTTGACAGCAATACCATTTGTGATTATACTGAGATATTTCACTGCTTAACACAGAGCTACCTGGTATTAGGTTATGGTCCCATTTCTCTACAGAAATCCATTCAATGGCTTTTTTGACCAATTCCATGCTTAACATGTTCTTTGATTATTTTCATTCGCCCCACTGGAATGTTCTGAACCTATTAAGTTGCTACATAAATACAGATCTTATTCCTTACTTGTTCCTTCCTTCTTACTCTTTTACTTTACTTTGCTCTCATTTGTCTATTTTGGTCTTTCTAGTAAGCCTATGGAACATTGAGAGTAGACAACATAGAACATAGAACGTTACAGCGCAATACAGACCCTTTGGCCCCCGATGTTGCGCCACTCTATGAAACCAATCTGAAGCCTATCTAACCTACACTATTCCATTCTCATCCATATGCCTATCAAATGACCAATTAAATGCCCGTAAAGTTGGCGATTTGAGTGATCTTTTCTTACTCTAAGTGTAGACATTGAGACATTGGAAAAGGTCTAATTAAACAGAAGTCTGAGGGAGAAGATTGGAGGAGATTACAAAACCAAGGAGGAAAGTGTTCCAAATGCCAGTACTGCAATTAACAATGCAACATTATTCTAATAAAACCAGAATACTCAATAACAATGGCACTAAGGTCTATAGTTAAAAATCTTGTTTAGTTCATTAACGATCTACTTGAGTTGTAATTTCCTTATTTAAAACAGTAAGCCTCTGATATACATATATAGTGATAGGATGTCTTTAAAGTCAATTATGATTCATACTTGCCTTTCATTTCTATGAGAATTAAAGAGGTAGCAAGGTAGGATTTGGGAATTATACACTAGGATAAGGACTTGGGTTGGCAATTATAACTCTGAATGTTTCACAAAAAATGCTTACTCAAGAATGAACATGAATATTTTGTATATAATGCCAACATCGCACACTATTTGGGTACAAAACATTGACGCTAAACAATTGCAATTTTATACAGCCTACAACATAATGTAAAAAATCTAATTGTGCATAATTAGATCAAAATTAACACCAAGGCCTGTGAGGAGACATTAAGGTGGCAAGGAAGTTTTAAGGAAGGAGTGATCGAGAAGCAGAGAAGTTTAGTGAGGAAGTTTCAGAGCTTAAAACCTGAAAGTATGGTCTTGAATGATGCAATGAAAGTTGCTGGTGATGCCTGAGAGGCTGAACGGTGAGGAACAGAGTCCTTGGAGGGCTGGGAGATGCTGGTGTTCTCCTGTAGAAATTGATACTTTCTTAATCAACCTGTTCAGAGATGTCATTATGCACATCTGAACTGGGTGGGACCTGAACCCAGACCTCTTAGCTCAGAAGAAGGGTCACTACTATTCTATACCTCCTGCAGAAATCGTCCACTTTTTTCTAGTCATTGACACCTGATTATTATTGCTCCTATGGAGGTTTCTCATTGAACGTTTCAAAGCAGTGTTGAAACTCGAGATTTTCTAAGGATAGCTTTATTATTGGTTAACTTGGGTAAAGAATTAATTGTACTGAATGACAGTGCAAACATTGAATATGGTAGTAGCAAAAGGCTAATTCACGGTAATTAAAAATAAATCTGTACAGCTCAGTTAATTTCATATTTCACAAATAGACCACTTCCCAGTGTCTTATATCTTACCTCAAACCATATCCTTATATTTCTTTTACATTTAAATCTCAGTGTGTAGATGGATGAATGGAAATACTCCATAGCAGCTTGCAGAACTTCCAATGAACAGCATTAAATGATGTTCAAATATGACACCACGTCAATAAGCTTGAGGAGGTGTCAAATGTTGAATTCAATGCTATCGAATCATTGAAAATTTTTCTGACTGCTCCATGCTCACACCCATAATTTCTCTCAATAACCTTCCTTCTGCATTAATCATCTACCATCATATCCCTTGTATCTATTATTCCTTTGGAATCCAACATTTGAAATTCTCTACCATAGCGGGCCATGAAGGCTCATTCTATGAATATGTTTAAGGTAGAGACTAATACATTTCTGATCACCAATGGTATACAGTACAGAGTTATGGTGATGGAGTGAGTAAAACAGATTGAAATGTTCACTAGCCATGATCATATTGATGGTGAAGCAAGCTTGATGGATTGAATAGCCTAGTCCTGATCCTATGTTCCTATTCCTTCTCCCTCATGTTCATATAACTCTTCTAGTATTGACTTTCACATTTTCAACACTCACGGGAAGTGTCTCTCGATTTAATTATTGGAATTTTCTTCAGGACTATTTTGTAGAAAATAAACCTTTAAGGCTGATTAACTGAGTCTTGAGACCTCAGGATTTCTCAAGATACTTTACAGCCAATAATGATTTGGAGATGCCAGTGCTGGACTTGGGTGTATAAAGTTAAAAATCCCACAACACCAGGTTATAATCCAAGAGGTTTAATTGGAAGCACACTAGCTTTCGGAGTGTCGCTCCTTCATCAGGTGGTTGTGGAGGACAGAATTGTAAGACACAGAATTTATCGCAAAAGTTTACAGTGTGATGTAACTGAAATTATACATTGAAAAATACCTTGATTGTCTGTTGAATCTTTCATCTGTTCGAATACCAAGATAGTTTCACTTCTTTCATATGTAAATCACGGAACGTTTTTTAAAAGTTGCATTCTCAGGTTAACTGTAACAATTGGTGTTAGGTAGACAATATGTTGAAGGTGTTGGCCCCCTGTGTTCTCTGTCTATGCCATGATGTTTAGATTGATTCTAATCTAAAAAGTGAGATAACAGAGTTTTACATGAATTCATGCAGTTTCTGAGCAAAGTACAACGTAACTCTGCAAGTACAAATTCACCTCACAGACATATATGTGTATATGTACGTGTGTGTGTGTCCTCTCAAACAATAATATCATAGCGATAATAATTTGACAATATTATGAAAGTGATAATGCCGGGAATACTCAGTGAGCCATTCAGTATCTATGGGGCGTGAAACAGAATAATATGGGTCCACCCACAGCTTTTAGAAGGGCAAATAAGATAAATTATTTGAGCAGGAGGCAAAAATCCAGTTTCTCAACAGTAGGTGAAAATTTTGCTATTAAGTTCTCAGAAGCTTTCAGGTGGATCAGCTTCCCCAGGTTTGAATTTGTTAGCATGTTGCATACTTCATGAGCTGCAAAGGACATGATTGCATGGAAAAACCTGTCCTGCCCCAGAATGGAAGTCCATCTTGTTTCAAACTGCTTCCCGCTCAATCTTGGGAAAAAAATATATTTCTCACTGTGTTTCAGTTTGATGACCCACCATCAATGTTAAAAAAAAAGCAGACAATTAGTTGGAAGGTAATCAACCTGACATGTTGGCTGTTTTTCTCCACTCACACATGCTGCCTGATCTGGTAAGTATTTTCTGTTTTTAACTTCCAATGACCTGGTTTTGTATTTAGAAATGTAGGATTGGGTGTCAAATGCAGGGCAAGTGCCTTCACCTAAAAGGAAGCAGTGGAGACTTTCAGTAAGGGAGGATCTCACTTTACCAGTTTCTTTCAGAACCTAACAATGCAAGTGGATTAAAGTACGCTCTAAATTGTGGTTAATTTAAATTTCAGGCAGTCATAAATAAAGTTCCAGATCAAAGATTATTGTTTTAAAATCGTAGCTGTGGGGATTTGGAGCAAATCCTGGGAATGGATAAGACACTGGCAAGAACGATGACAACAATTCCTTTTAATACTGTGTTATGAACATTGTAAAATGACCCAAGGTGTTTCACAGGAGCATTATTGTGTAAAATTTGGCACCGCACTCATGATGTGATATCAGGACAGATGACCTAAACCTGAATAAAAGAGGCAGGATTAAGGAATGGCTCAAAGGGAAAGAGAAAAATGGAAGCATTTTTAACAGGAATTCTAGAGGGTGGAGCTGAGGCAACTGAAGCCACAGCTGCTAATGAGAGAGCATCAGGGGCTTTTTCAACATTTTGTGATTTTCTGTTTAAATAAGTAGAGGTAACTTAATTCTGTATCGGACCCTGTGCTACCCTTGTCCAAAGAGTGTTTGTTGGGGACAGTGTATGTGGAGCTTTACTCTGTATCTAACCCCTTGCTGCATCTGTTCTGGGAGTGTTGGATGGAGATAGTGTAGAGAAAGCTTTATCCTGCACCAGTACTAGGACTGTTTGGTGGGGACAGTGTAGCAGCAGCTTTACCTTCAGTTTAGAAGAGTAGAATGTTTGAAATCGGGAATGTACAAGAGATAAAGGGGTGTAGAGATCACAGGGGGTATTGGGACCGGAGAAGGTTACAGAGATAGGGAGGGGTGAGGTCAAGGAAGGATTTGAATTTAAATATGACTTGAAATGCGAAAGGTGCTCTGGATGATTAAAGAGAAATTGTAGAATTCGGAGCTTCAAGTTCCTGCAGCTTGGGGAGAGACTGCAACGGTCCAGCTTAAAAATGGATAAAATTTACCTCCACATGGGCTCAAACTGCAGCTAAGGCAAATTGTATGAGGAGCACTGCGAACCAGCTGTGAAGAAGGACCAGGAATCTTGGGATGTTGTATCATGTTAAAAGTGCTACCTAAATACAATTTGTTTCTGTTGTTCTTCCATTAGCTTCTTATCCATTCCCACAGTTTAAATCAACAGCACATTGCTTGCAACTCTATTTATAGCCTTTTGAAACTCAGATTAATGACGTCATAGAGGTTACTATGATCCATTTGCATTGTCAGGGCCTGAAAGAAACTGGTCAGAGGGGAATCACACCCTCCCAAGTATCACTGTCGCATTCGGAGGAAGGCATTTAACCTGCAGTTTGCACCTAGTCCCAGCTATCAGTAGACTGTTGGGATATTTGAACAAAAACAAATAGAAAATGCTGGAAACACTCAGCAGGTGTGGAGACAGAAGGGGAATTAATGATTCAGGATGATTTGTTTTTGATTAAATGATTGCCTTTTTAAATTCTGACAGGAGTTCATTGTTCAGAAACATACAGCAAACCTTGAATCCTACCCTCATGGCATTTGATTATGGGAGCTTTCAATCACATAGATAGGTGGGTACAGACACCATTGTTTTTTTTGCCTCTATCCAGCTTAAGTACATACTGGGAAGTCCCAAGAACAGCCATTTTAATTAATTGCATTGCATAACTAATGTCCACGTGATGGCTTCCTGCCAGTGCTGCTGTTATTAACCAAGAGATGAGTCAGGCACTCACCAAGAAAGGAGCAATACAAACAAACTCAGGAGTGTCTTTGGGATGTGAGCGGTGTTCCCTCATTTAAAGACACTCAGTGCCTGAGGGTGCTGGCCTTGGAAAATGCTGGCGGACACTCAATGTCAGAGCTGGGTGCCAGCACTACTCAAGGCAGACCTGACCTGTAGGATATCCCTTAATGCCGGTTGGGAGCACAGCCAAAGGTTGGCCTTTAGAGAGGCTGGTGGAAGCGAGCAGGAGTTGGCAACCTGGTGTTTTCTCTTTGGAAAGCTTTGGAAGCTGGATGCTATTTGCAGACGGTCTTCTTTGTTCAGTGGAGACATCGGTTGAGAAGACTGTACCCTATCCTTCTATCATATTGTCTTGGCCTTTAAAACCCACCCCTTCACCTCCCCCACCCCCCCATCCATTCCCTCCCTCATAGGTTTTCTTATTGCTGCTGACTTGGCTGGGTCCAGTGATCCATTGGGGTCTTCATTCTAGGCCTGTCAATAATTCTAATGGTGGTGCTGGAAAAGCACAGCAGGTCATCACTCCTGATGAAGGGCTTATGCCCGAAACATCAATTCTCCTGCTCCTTGGATGCTGCCTGACCTGCTGAGCTTTTCCAGCACCACAATTTTAAACTCTGACTCTCCAGTATTTGCATTCCTCACTTTCTCCTATACTTCTTATGGTGTCTACCACAGAGATGTGATGCTGACAAGAATGTCACACCCATTTTAGCCCACACACAATTCTTTATGATCTACAAGGCAGGTTTGTTCTGTGTCTGTTGGGCATGCATACAAATTTTCTTCCAGAGGAGGAGTACAAGCCATCTGGATATCAATCTCCACAAATTATCTTAGGGTAATAGAATTAGTCATTTTTCAGACAATGTTGCATTGGGAAACATCCTCTCAAGGTCTACACACCTAGACAAGATCTTATAGATTTCAAGAAAGTCACTTCTCAGTTCCAGTGAGTATAGGCCTAACTAACTCTGCTTTTCCTCATAAAATAACTTGCTTACTCCAAGTGGCCCTTCTCTAAATAGCTGCCAATGCAAGTGTACACTGCATTATTCTGGTGAGCCAACTGCAAGCCTGTATTAGAGTTTAGGACAATGAGAGGTGAACTTGTTGAAGGTCCTAAAGGGACTTGACAAAGTGGATACTGGGAAGACATCTCCGCTCACGGAGAGACTAGAACTAAGAAATACATTTTAAGAGTAAGGACTGTCCTTTTTAAGACAGAGATTAGAGGAATTACTCTCTGTTAGACAGTCACTAGTCTGTGGAATACTCTTTGATAGAAAGCAATCAATGTATTTGGAGCTGAGGTAGATTTTTAATCAACAGGGGACTCACAGGTTTTTTGGGGAAAGGAGGACAACAGAAAGATGGAACTGAAATCACAATCAAAACAGCTATGACCTTATTGAATGGGGTGAACAGTATAGACTTGAAAGGCTGAATGGCCTACTCCTACTTCACAGTTCTATGCTCCTATGTTCCTACATATTGACAGATTAATGAAATATATTCTGTGCACTCCAAGATGTTGCAGCCACCAACCATATTTAAGTAAATCAAAGTCCCATATTCCCCCAGTTTTTGAGAGTGAATGTCAGCTAAAAGATGTTGCCATTCTGTGTATCAGGATTACAGGTGAATTTGTGAAGCTGTGCATTGCATCAAAATCTGAATTACTCTTGGATCCTGATTAAAGGAAAGTGATGTCAGAATGGGGAATTTTATACATTACGTTATTCATTTAGCTTAATCTTCATATGCGCCATTTCATAATACTGGCAATTTAAATACCCAGCCACAATATTAGCCAACACTGAAATTAAAATCAGAAATTGCTGGGAAAACTCAGCGGGTCTGACAGTATCTGTGGAGAGAAAGGAGAGTTGTAGTTTTGGGTCTAGTGACCCTTCTTCAGACCTGTCCTGAAGAACTTTTCCAGCAATTTCTGTTTTTGTTTATGATTTCCAGCATTCACAATTCTTTTGGGGTTTTTTTAATAGACAGAATATAGTTTGGCTGAGAGCCAATGAACAAGTGTCAGCCTGGAATATGTCCCCAGGGTGGGGCTTTGTGTGATTATTCCAAGGAAAAAGTATTGCCAACCTTGACACGCTGATATATTGCTGCTCTGATGTAGGTCAAACCATTATATAATATTGTGCAATGATGAATGGAGTCATTTCACTTTCAAAGGAACAAATAGATTTTGTTAACAACAAATAGGAGTCCACCATTCAGTAGTCTCTCGTGGTCTGCTCCACCCACCCTGAGTTTACATAGCCCAGATCATCACCCAAGCCAATCTCCCCTCCACGGACTCCATCAACACTTCTTGTTGCTGTGGAAAGGCTTCCAACACCATCAAAGACCCCCCCCTCCCCACCACCACCCCAGTAATACTCTTTTCCAACCTCTTCCTTCAGGCAGAAGATATAGAAGACTAAACCTAAACTGATAGGTTCAAGAACAGCTTCTTCCTTGTTGTTATTAGATGGCTGAATTTCAAATCTAATGTTGATCTTGCTTTTGTGCACCTCCTGTGCAGCTGTAACTTGTATGCCTCTCTCTGTTCAATCACCCTATCATCTGTATGTCCTTGTATGTTATAATCTGCCTGTACTGCCCGCAAAACAAAACTTTTCACTATGGTTAGGTACATATAACAACAATAAATCAAATGAAATCCTTGAGTGTTTATGGATTCAAACTCTAACAATGAAAAAGATGACTTACTTTTGTTAATTTGCTGAGCTTTTGATTACAATTTCTTAGGTAAAAACAATGACTGCAGATGACTGATGCTGCCTGAACTGCTGTGTTTTTCCAGCACCACTCTAATCCAGATTACAATTTCTTAAACTATCCTTACATTTATAAACTAAGTTAAAAATCACACAACACCAAGTTATAATCCAACAGTTTTAGATTAGATTACTTACAGTGTGGAAACAGACCCTTCGACCCAACAAGTCCCCACCGACCCTCCGAATAGCAACCTACCCAGACCCATTCCCCTACACTTACCCCTTCACCTAACTCTATGGGCAATCTAGCATGGCCAATTCACCTGACCCGCACATCTTTGTGACTGTGGGAGGAAACCGGAGCACACGAGGAAACCCACGCAGACACAGGGAGAATGTGCAAACTCCACGCAGATAGTTGCCTGAGTTTTATTTGGAGAACCACAACCACCTGATGAAGGAGCAGCGCTCCAAAAGCTAGTGCTTCCAAATAAACCTGTTGGACTATAACTTGGTGTTGTGTGATTTTTAACTTTGTAAACCGCAGTCCAACACTGGCATCTCCAAATCATCTATAAACTATTAAGACTGCTTTGTCACATGAATGACTGACAACCATATCACTATTTAATCATTGCAAAATTTTAACATTTCTTCTAATTTCTTTTTAAGAACTGGAAGATGTTGGAAAATGTTTTATATACTTTCAATAGGGACAGAGGGGGCAGATGGTGAGGAGACCCAGTGCAAATGGCTGTGGAAGAGAAAAAATTCCAATAGGGAGGATGTTGTGAAACTTGAAAGGGTTCAGAAAAGATTTCCAAGGATGTTGCCAGGGTTGGAGGGTTTGAGCTACAGGGAGAGGCTGAACAGGCTGGGGCTGTTTTCCTGGAGTGTCAGAGGCTGAGGGGTGACCTTATAGAGGTTTATAAAATCATGAGGGGCATGGATAAGTTAGATTGATAAGATCTTTTCCTTGGGTCAGGGAGTCCAGAACTAGAGGGCATAGGTTTAGGGTGAGACGGGAAAGATTTAAAAGGGACCTAAGGGTCAACTTTCTCATGCAAAACATGGTGTGTGTATGGAATGAGCCGCCAGCGGACGTGGTGGAGGTTGATACAATTACAACATTTAAAAGGCATTTGGATGGTTACGTGAATAGAAAGTTTAGAGGGATATCGGTCAAGTGCTGGCAAATGGGACCAGATTAGTTTAGGATATCTGGTCAGCAGGGATAAGTTGGATTGAAGGGAATGTTTCCATGTTGTACATCTCTATGACTCTGTGTGAAATGGATGTAAGGTGAGAAAGGGAGGGAATCGGTCCCCTCTACTGATGAAGGGCTTATACCCGAAATGTGGATTCTCATGGTTCTCAGATGCTGCCTGACATGCTATGCTTTTCCAGCGCCACACTTATTCACTCTCTACTGACAGCTAAGTAAACAAGACGCAAGCAAGACAAGGCTGTTGGAGAGATGGTTAGGGAAGTGTAAGAAAAATGGAAAACTGACATCATGCCATCAGTTTCCAAAATTATGGATATCAATATTGAGACCTAGAGACCATAAAGTACCTGAATGAATAATGAGGTGTTCCTCAAGCTTGGGATGTGCTTTGCAGAAACAGTGCAGTAGACCCAGGACAAATGTGAGCATTGAAACAAGTAGTTTTATTAGTGCACAGCTGGGAAATTGGGGTCATTCCTATGAGCAGAGCAGAGGTGCTCTGCAAAGTGGTCACCTGTCTGTGCTTGGTCTCGCCAATGTAAAGGAGGCTGCATTGTGAGCAGAGAAGACAGTAGACAGGATTGAAAGATGTACAAGTCAAATGCTGCTTAATTTGCAAGCTTAAGGAACAAGATCTCATTTTCCAAAACTTTCAGTTCTAAAGAAGAGTCAAATTAGACTCGAAATGTTAACTCTGTTTCTCTCTCCACAGATGCGGCCAAACTTGCTGAGTATCTCCAGCATTCTCCATGTTCATTTCAGAAATCCAGAATTTGCAGTATTCAATGCAATATTTTCTTTTTACCCCTGTGCATCATATAAAAACAAAACAGAAATATACAGCAACAGTTCCCTTTTTTGCAGCAAGGTTGAACTTAAGCTAATACCAAACATATAATAAAACATGTTCTGCTGTTAATTATGTTTAAGCACTGAGGACATATTGCGTGCTCTGAATGACTTTTTTTTCTCTCTTTTGGTTTCCAGGAAGTACTGCTGTGCAAATCGTAGGAGGATATTGAAAAATAATGAGTGTCTTTGGTGTTTCAGTATAATTAACAGCTGAACGTGTTTTGACTATAAGTCTGATACTAATTCAAGTTTGACATTGATTCTAAAAAGGAACTCTTTCTATTTTTATTACTGGTACTATATAAGCTACAGAACAAGATCTTGCAATGATTTCAGAGTTGAAATGTTCTCAGTCATTCAAAAGTCAAACCTTTCTTCATAGTTTAACACACCCATTGTTTGAGTGAGCAATAACAGAATGTTTTCCAACATCTCAGAACTGTGTCCAATGATTGGCTTTGTCTGGTTTAAACCTATAAATATTTAACGCCTGAAACTCAGGGTGGGTGATGGAGACAAATGGTAGCTCTATTAACTCTTTTTGACTCTATTTTAACAAAGTAACATAATGGTTTAACTTCCATCAGACCTAGATCCAAAGTGTGGAGATACTTAACTAAGAGATAATTGGATTACTTCAATATAAATAGCAGATTGATATGCGTCAGTGCTTGGCAACCTGAATTGCTTGAAGACATTAGCCTGAAGGTTGGCAAAAGTAGGTTTAATCTTGACAGGGTAAAGTACATCTTTGACAATTTATGCTCATACAACATTCGATTTTTATATAATGTACGTCATGGTTTAATTAAGATTAAAAGTAATGCATAGATAGTGGAATAATTATGATCTTTCAGAATAATCATTGGAAAATTTTAACTCCTTTGCCTAGATATTAACATGGGGTCCTAGTCCATTTTAATCATTGGACCCCAAGAAAGTTAATTGTATCTGTTTCCACTAAGTGGAAGGAGTGAAAATCAGGGCCAGTCTTGTATGCTGAGAAATCCTCCTTTGCTGAGTTGATTCTCTATGTCTGTGTTGAACAAATTATTTACAGGATTGGGAGGTTAAGTGGAACTACAACCCAGCTACTTCATTCTTTGGCCAAGACTCAACACCAACCCCGAAAAGTATTGTCATCATTTCCTTTTTACTTTCTCTTACACAATCTTCATAACCTAATACCTAATGATTACTGACTGAGAAATTTTCATTTAAAAATGTTTTTTTTTTGGGCTCATCAACATGCAGAATGTCTCAATTTTATTGGAACACTTTCATTGTGAGCTTCGATTGCTACTTGGCTAAATATAATCGGCCCCAAAATGGAACTAATCTCTCCAACAACATTTCTTATCCTAACCTTGAAAACAACACCCACTTCCATGGCAGTGTACTGTGACAATACTCTACTGGCCTAGCTGGTGTGTAAAAAGAGCAAACACCTTCATAATGGAAAGAAAAGAGCTCTGCACAAAGCATTACTGCAGGCAGACTTGGCTACTACTAAGTTCAGACGTATAAACTGCTTTTACTTCCTTAAACAGAATTATTGACTTGAATAAACATACAAACAGGGGGCTAATGGAAAGGGGAAATTTTAAAAGACTTCTTAATTAACCCTGTTTATGATCATGTGTTAAAATGGAGGGGGCGATGGCTAAATATATTATTTGGAACAACATATCGTGACTTTACAGTGCCTGTCATAATTCTCAATTAAATTGTGAATTAAGAAAAGATTTAATTATGTGAAGCTTTAATGCAAGAGAGTCGTCCTTGTCTATTGTAAGATTTAGTCTGAGAAATATATGATGTGGAACATTGTTTTCTATTAATATAAAATACTAGGATTTCATCCTTTGTCACTTATTATCATACAATTACTCCAATGTCAGCTTTCAAATCCAGCATTGATCTTGAGTCAGCCCTGAGCCCAGGAAGGGAAGTAAACTTACAATAAAGACAGAACCACTGGTCTGGATGCTGGCTGCCCAAGTCCTGTGAAGGCATGTTATCAAAGGGGATTACAACTTTTCAATTAATCTCCAGGTACCTGGAAGTGTCAGGAGCCAGTTTAGCTGCCCAAAGTCAGCTTGCTGGTGATGGACTAGGCAGGTGGAGGGGGCAGGGGACAGTACCCAGAGATTGCCCAGAAAATGTCACCCTATCCTCAATAGTGAGATGACTACAGAAGTCATACTGAAACATCATCTTCCTCATTTGCTGGCTTTGGCATCCTGCTGCTGCCTGCAAGCTAGAAGCCTCCAGTTGGCCCTTCAGCTTTAAGATCCTACACACCATCCATAAATGGATAGTGAACCTGCTCGCTAGCTATGATGGTTAAAAGCACATTGAACGACAGTTTGAGTGAGAACTTCTCCCCCACATTGTGGGGTTCAGAAGTCTGTAATAAGTTCTGTCACATAATGTCAGTTTCCAAAACTTCCAGAAATAACTTACAGCTAGATTTTACACTTAGTGGCAAATGAAAAGTACCTGCCACTATTACTCTTTCACTTTCCAACAGATTGCACTGAGATTTGTAGAAATTTGGAGAGGGTGCCTCTCTAAGAAATTACAGATCTGTGTGAATAGTACAAGTAACTGTAGCATTCTTAACAATCAGGCTGAAGAATCCTTAATGAGACACACAGAGTATAAACCAAGAAGTGTAAGTTTAAATAATTAATGCGCTTTCTATTCACTAATAAAAAGTAAACCAGAGACAAGGGAAGAAGAATAGAATTCAGAGACAACTAAAAAAGAAATACTATCTTTCAAAATTTTTCTCTTTTCAGTTTTAATCTAACCTTTATGAAAAATCTTTTGGCTTCACCAGGTATAATAACAATGATCAAATATTTTAATAAATTATTGATCTAAATTTAGTGAAATTCAAGCATATTTCACATGTTTTGGGAATTTTGCACTCATTGAAATGTACATAGCTATAATTTTCAAATGAACTTCAAACTGAAGGCTTAAGCATTTTGTTTATCATACAGAATAGAAACAGACCCTTTGACGACCAACAAACACCAAACTAGATTAATCTCATTTACTTGCATTTGTTCCATAGTCTACTATGCCATGGTATTTTAAGTGATTATCCAGATGCTTCTTAAATGCTGTGAGAGTATGTAGCTCTACCACTTTCCATCACAGGCAAAATCCTGTTGAATCTCTTCTACATCATCTGCAGAGCAATCACATCCTTCTGATAGTGTGGCGACCAGAACTGCATGCAGTACTCCATCTGTGGTCGAACCAATGCTTTATAAATTTGTAATGAGATTTCCTTACTCCTATTTTCTATACCCGGGCTAACCAAGGCAAGCATCCTGTATGCTTTCTTCATCATCCTGTCTACATGTGCTGGCACCTCCAAGGATCTATGAACTCATAAACCAAGGTCCCTTTGTTCCTCATGAAGATACCATTCATTGTGTCTGTACTTCTTTTTTTAGACTTCCCAAAATACATTACATCACCTTTATTGGGATTAAATTCATGATTCCGTCTGCCATTGTTCTGCCCAATTTGCTAGTTGATCAATGTCAGACTGTAGCCTGAGACCATCCTCCTCACTATCAACAACACCACCAATTTTCTTGTCATCTACAAATTTGTGAATTATACCCTCTACATTCACATCCAATTCTTTAAGGTACATAACTGAACCCTGTGGCAACTGTTGGTCAAACAGGCTTCCAATTACATACATAACTATCACCTTTGCCTCCTATTTGCAAGCCAATTTTGGATCCAGTTTGCCAACTTGCCTTGGATCCTTTTGGCTCTTACCATTTGGACCAGCCATCCACTTGGGACCTTGTAAAAGGTCCTACTGAAGTCCATGTAAACCACAACAACTGCACTCCCCTCATCAACGTGTTTAGTCACCTTTTCAAAACCTCAGTTAAATTAGTCAGATAGGATTTCCCTCTAACAGACCTAAGCTGACTATCCCTGATCTATCCCCACCTTTCCATGTATTCGCTAATCCTGTCAGTCAGAATTTTTGCCAATAATTACCTGGCCTATCCCTGCTGTCCTTCTTGAACAAAGGAATCACATTAGCTATCCTCCAGTCATCTGGCACTCATTTGTGGCCTGTGAAGTATTACATATTTCTGCCAGGGCACCAGCAACCTCCTCTCTCACCTCCCATAACAGCCTGTGCTACATCTCAATAGCCCTTGGGGATCTGTGCACATGTATGCCCATTAAAACATCTAATACTACCTCCTTATTAACATAGCATGTTCTAGAACCTCATCATCATAACTGAAATCCCCACTACAATGTCTTTCTCTTCAGTGAACAGCTATGAAGTATTCATTTAAGACCCCACCCATGTGCACTAGCTCCACATATAGGTTACTCCTTTGGTCTCTCATAGGTCTCATGCCTATTGCTGGTCGTCCTCTTACTCTTAATATTTCATAAAAAACCTTGGGGTTTTTCTTGATCCCATTTGCTAAAATTATCTCGTGGTCCCTCTTTGCCCTCCTAATTTCCTTCTTAAGCAATCTCCTACACTCTCTTTACTTTTGAAGGACCTCCTTGTTTTTTCATGCACTGGACCTATTTATATCGGAGAGCATGAGGACTGATGCCAAAGATCAAAGTAAAAAGGTGTGGTGCTGGTCAGGCAGCATCCAAGGAGCAGGAGAGTCAACATTTTGAGCAGAAGTTCAGGAATGTGGGGAGGTGGGAATATCAGGAAGATTCCTAATGAAGGCTCGAAACATTGACTATCCTACTCCTTGGCTGCTGTCTGACAAACTATTGAGATCCCTTGACATCCAGAGTTCCCTGGGATTTCTGCCCTTTCCCTTCACTCTTAGAGGAACACACTGGCCTGAATTCTTATCATACTGCTTTTAAAAGACTCCCACTTTCCAAATGTAAACTTACTTGCAAGTGGTTGCTGCCAGTTTATGTTTGCCAGATTCTGTCTAATGATAATTAAATTAGCATTCCCCAATTTATACATTTCATTTCTGCACTAACGTGGGGCATGTGATTGAAGATAGTGGGGCAGTTGTTCTGTAAATGGAATATAAATCCAAAAGCCACTGCTCATTCTCTGGCAACATGTGTTCTTAACACACCATAGCAGCTGGCATATAAGCCTAGTGACTATGACAAGTGTTATTGACGATTATAAAAATCCATGGTTCACTACTGGGAAGGAAATCCTTATCTGGTCCGCAACTACAACATCATGGTTCACTCCTAAATGTCCCAACAAGGCACTCACTTTAAGGGTCATTGGACATGGGCAAAAATGCCACTCTTGCCCATATCTAAGAATTACAGAATCCCTCCATTGTGGAAAGAGACTATTTGGCCCATTGAGTTCACACCGACCCTCTAGGCAGCTTCCCACCGAGACCCAACTCTCCACCCTATCTCCGTAACCTAAGCATTTCTCACAGCTAAACCACCTAGCCTGCATATCCTTTGACACTATGGGGCAGTTTAACAAGGCCAATTCATCTAACCTGCACATCTTTGGACTGGAGGAGGAAATGCACACTCACACAGGAAGAACATGCAAACTCCACACATACTGTCACCCAAGGCTGGCATCAAACCCAGGTTCTTGATGCTGTGAGGCAGCAGTCTAACTACTGAGCCACCATGCCATCCAATCATAGGTAACCATAAAAAAGGAATTACTTTTCTGGCAAACTCTTCGAGAACTTGCTGGGTCAATTATAACGTCTAAAGCTAAAATTGATGTTTTCTTAGGTAAGGATATCAAGGGATCCAGACCAAAGGCAGATAGATGGAGTTGAGATGCAGATCAATCATGATCTAATGTAAAGGACTTCAACAACTAGAACAATTTGTATTCCTGTGAGCTCTCACTTATTGCATCATGTTCAATTATCAAATCTAGGGCAGGAAGTTTTTTTGATTTACAGTAATGAGCAAGTAATTATGTTTGTTTGTCATTTTAATAAAGACACAACATCACAAGGTCAGTACTGAAAGAGGATTACATGTGCAAACTATTTAAATGCCTGTGCCAGAAAACCACTTCTGGTTTAGTGTAACATTGCAAGCACCACTGAGAATGCTGCAGACCTATGCGGAGTTAACTTCACATGCAAGGTACAACTAGCCCAGAATTGAAACTGTTCTGTAGTTCTGCTGATCAGAGCATATTCTGCTGATCTGTGCCAAAATGATTGTTCCTTCACTCATTTGTATTGTAAACTTTAAATTAATTCAGCACAGGTTTCTACAGATCGGTTATACCAGGTTCAATAGCAGGTTTCGTGGCTGCTGAAAAATACTGAATAATATTGTATTGCTGTGGTGTTCAAAGAAACTTTCAGCATGCTTGAATTTTTATCACTAGTTCAATTATACACCAGATAGCTTAGTGAAGCTAACAACCCCATTTCACTCAGCTGGACCACTGTCAGTATTTTTCCTCGCTGATAAGAATGACATTATGTTTTAACGGGTGTCTTGATTTTAATCACTTCATGAATGTGGCTGCACTTTCAGTTGACTAGGTTTAACCTTTGGAATTCTATTCTTATACCACTCCACCTTTTGACCTCACTTCCCTCCTTTAAGACACTCTTTAAAGCTTAGATTTTTGCCCAAGCTTTTGGCTAATTCATCTGGTGGATCTTTATGTAGATCACATCATATCTTAATGCTTCTGTGAAGCACCTCGATGCATTTTATTTAAATAAATGTATGGTACAAAGGTAAATTGTTGGCACTGCATTTTTCCTATACTTTACAAATTTCCTACACTTCTTTTACAGGAATATTTTACTAGTCCTTCAGTTGCTTATTTTGACAGGTTTGATTTTGTAAACAAAATAGCTTCTTGTTTTCTCGACACTTGAGAAATGCACCAATTTCTCTATAAATTTTGCTGAACATCAAGTTTTCTTTGATAATACTGGTGATAAGTCTTGGGATGTTTTACAACATTAAACATGTCATATAAATTCAAGTTGCTTTAACTGTTGTGAAGCATTTTAAAACATATTGCATTTAAGATGGAACTGAAAGTGGGGTTAAGTACTGCATAAGCCTGCCATTTCGTATTCACGTTCTTTATACACTTATAATCAATCATTCTTGAGACTGATGCTAGATCAACACACTCTGAGATACTTAATTTGCAGCAACAAAATCCAATGAAAATTATTTGTTACCCTTTACTTCTTGGTACAATACATTTCAATACTGGAAAAACTCCCAATGTTTTTTGACAGATAGTTGAACAGAAAAATAGGCAACAGCCTTGTGAGTACAAATTCTGTGATGCGCATCTCTGTCTGTATTAGGGTGGATACTGAAAATGCACACCCTTGTAGTGCTGTGGGGAAACAGAGTGACTTCACCATTTAGCTAAAGCTATTATGATGTTACAATCACTGCAAAAATAAAGCTGTCAGCAAAAACATAAGAATATATAAACTGGGAGCAGGAGTAGGCAATTCAGTGCTTCCGATCTTCTCCGCCATTTAATAGGATCATGACTGATTTTATTTCAGCCTCAACTCCACTTTCCTGCTCATTCCCCATTGCCCTTTAAGGCATTACTAATTAAGAATCTATCTAGCACCTCCTTAACTTTCCTTTCTGCCCTAGTGTTCAATGTAATAATTTAGGATAGTGAATTCCACAGACTGAGGACCCTTTGAGAAAAGCAACTACCCCTCCCCTCTGTTTTAAATCGGTCACTTCTTAGTTTTAAACTATGACCTCTCAAAATCATTACATCTGGCTAAAACATGGGTGTACCATTTATAATCAATGAGATAGGTAATAATTAAATTTTATAGCCAATTTTATAAGTATTATGAATAAGTTATTTTACAGTCTTTCAAAGCATTACAATAGTACTTTAGGTTTATTTGTCAAATTGTGGTACTTGGGGAGTGAGCTTTTCTGGGAAAACTATCTTTGGTGATAATTAAACATTTCATAGATGGTCAGAGTCCTTATTTACATGTCACATGTATCTTTTGAAAAATCTAGTACAAGTGAGTTAATTAAATACTTTTCTAAACTTGTCCTGCCAAAAGGTATTGTTATTTATTTAAACAGTTGTGATTCTTGTCAATATACATTATTTACCAATGCTGGGCTTGTTCTTTCCCTTGTCATCCAAAGGTAATCACTCATGCTGAGGTGTAGTCCTGTGACTGCTGTCAGTCCAACAGAACTTTGGTTAAGTGAACAATCACAATTGGTATATATTCCACCTGGAAAATCTAGCAACCAGAACAAGGTGTTGACCTCGACCGAATGTTGCAGACTTGGCACATTCCAAGGTCCAGGAGTACGTGCTGAGGGTTGCATTAAAGCTTGGGGTCAAAGCATAATGGGGAAAGACCACAGACTGAGGTCTTCCCACTGATAGTAAACAGGGTCCCATTCAGTTATTGGACCCTCCCAGTATCTCAACTACATGTAAGTATAGTCTGGTTCAAATAAGAGATGTCTTTGGTTTGTTTGGATAGAGTCAAACTCTAATGTTTATTTGTTTCCTTGATATGATACTGTATAGAACTGAACTGCCTTTGTGACTATGTACGTGTGTATTTATATATAGATATCTTTATGAATGAAGTATAAGTTTGAAATAAAAGAAATCTAGCAAGAGATCAACAACTTCAAAGCAAGTTAAATATCAGCCTATGAGTTGCAATACACAAACACAAAAGCCAACAATAAGTAATAATTAAACAATGGTGAGATATTTTAAAGTGTAAGGTTCACTTGACTAGATATCTCACCGTTGTTTAATTATCACATCCTACCAAAAATTATGCAAATGACACAATTAGCTGACAAAGATAACACACCATAGCTAATGCTGGGACAATGCACAGGGTTTTACAGTCAGCAGTGAAAGCATGACACCCATCTTCCATATTACCAACTGCAGCCCGGTTTTTACAAGCTTTCAGCACAGTGCCATCTGTAGGTCACCTGTGGAATCTGTGAGCAGGGTAATCCAGGCTCTTCAGACCATCAGATTATTAGGGAGAGAACTTAACTTACTTAAAGCCCATTCTTCAACAGAAGAAAAATCAGGTCTGCAAGGGATGAGTTTGCACTTTGGATTGGGACACCACATTAGGGTCAAATGGGGATTCCAGCCCCATATTGTGTGAGCAGCAGCTAATCTACCTCAATACTTCCTCAGTTGGCCAAGTGGTGCTCTAATTAAGTATGACAAGTGAGGTGTGGATGCTGGATGTCCAAGAGGAGTCCTCGATTCTGGAAGGAGTTGCAGGCTGACTTTACAAGTAAGAGAGGATTTTTCTATTCTGAGGCACTCTTCATGTCTTTACATAATGAGCAGTCAAAAATAACTACAGCTGCCAGGCCAACATTGCAGCAAAGATATGCTTCCTATGCTTGCAATTGTGAGGCAGTTAATAGGCCTCAAAATTATCCTGGACTGCTAGGCTTGGTCTTTTGTTGGGTGGCTTCCTCTGGGGAGGTGTAGTGCTGCCAACTCCAGGAAAATTCCAGTTTACCTCTGATCCAGACCCTTGTTTCACCAGTGAATGTGTTTAACTAACTGCCCGTCACTCTGAACAGACAGCCTTTCCAACTCCTGACCCAAAGTGTCAGAGGTGGGATGGTGTTGGTGAATTACAGACAGGTTGGTGATACAAAATTATGTATTTGCAATCCCCAACCTCATCAGTCCACGGATTTCATGCCGCTGTGTCTAAACTACGAAGTATAAATTATTTTTAAATCATGGATAGAAAGGCACAATAAATGTTGGGAAATATGGATGGATTAGTGAGAGAGAGAAAAGATATGGACAAAATATTGATACAAAATAATTAATTTCAATTTAAAACAAATTTGTTTCTAAAAAGATCTGTAACATTAATAAGTTCAAAATAACTCCACACTTTTAAAGTCAAATTTTCAGAACAGGGAGAATGTTTGGTATTATTTGTTGTTTAACACATGTTATAATGTCATTTGCTCCTGAAAGCTCTAGTCCTTACATGTAACAGTTTCTACGGAGGGCAAATACACCAAACGTATTTTTCAATATTGAATCTTTTCACAAGAGACTTTTTGTAACAAATGTGGCAGAGGAGGGAATATCTACCAGACATCATCTGCTTTCCACCACAATAGCACTGAGCAATTTTAACCTCACTTTTACCACAAGCCAAAAATCCAAATCATTGAAGGTAGTATTGACTATTACATTACGGACTTCATAACAATGCTATTGATTTATTACAACAGTGAAATAAATAACATAACATGAATGAAAGTAATGTGTTAGTGAGTAAATAATGGTGCAGAACAACTGTTTCTTATTACTGGTTTATCTTTCTAATCAGAAGGAAATGAATTTTTGGTCATCTTTTTAACATTAGCTCGATAAGAACTAATTTGTTCTGTCAAGAACATCACTGTAATCATCTTCTAGTAATCAGATTAATTTTTTTTGCACCAGTCATTGTATGTGGTTATTCTCTGAGAGAAAGTGAGGGCTGCAGATGCTTGAGATCAGAGCTGAAAATGTGTTGCTGGAAAAGCGCAGCAGGTCAGGCAGCATCCAAGGAACAGGAGAATCGACGTTCCTGAAGAAGGGCTTATGCCCGAAACGTCGATTCTCCTGTTCCTTGGATGCTGCCTGACCAGCGAGCATGTGGTTATTCTCCACAACCTAAATGTTATTGAGTTGCATTTTCACTAATGATAAGTATTTTAAATAAAGTGTGTGAATTTTAATAAACATTTAAATATAATCTAGCTGGAATAAAGCGATGTTGAATATATTAGCAAATAGTGCATAATTGTAGCCTACTCAAGTGTTTTTAAACTCATTCAAATATCTAGGGCTGAAATGCTGAGCAGTTTGTAATTCAATATCTAAACAGGATTGCGGATAATGTAAACTGAAAATCTCAGCTACATTAGAGATGGATGCAGGGATGAAAAATACATTTTTTCCTCACTCATTTTGGGGAAAAGTGTAACGTTTTAAGAGCCAAACATTTATGCTAGGCATATAGATCAACAGGAATGTCCATTTTTTTAAAATTAGTTCTTACATAGCTGTCTTTTTCTGAATTAATAACCTCATTGCGTGATCTGACTTGGTTAAGTGTGATTTTCAATAGGGCTGGGAATACGTTGTAAATGCTTAGACAATGGCACCATACTTGAGGCACTGGGCAACCTGGCTCACGGCTTTTGTATTTTGTCGTTATAGATACAATTTAACAAGATTGCAGATAATATAAACGGAAAGTCTCAGCTACATTAGAAATGGAAGCAGGGATGAAAAATAAATTTTTTCCTTGCTCATTTTGGGGAAAAGTGTAACTTTTTAAGAATCAAATATTTACGTTTGGCTTATAGATCACCAGAATAGGTACAATTATCTAATTCCAATCCTGAACCACAGTAACAGATGGGAGACCCAACCAACTGGGAACTCTATGCTAATCTTGACGTGCAAACCAAACACTGTATCTAAACACTCAATGAAAATATGGACAGCCAATGGGTCAACTAAAACAGTGAGTGTCAGGAACTGTTCAACAGGTAATTTACAGACCTGTCAGATCTCATTGCTTCTATTTTCAACAACATACATTGGAAAGCAACAAAGTTGGAACACTGGCTGATTCTGTGTGAACCACGGTCACATAGTCAGATTGTTCTATTCTGAGTATTTGGTTGCACCTAACTTAATAAAGATCTGGAAGTAAACCCAGCATTGGCTTCTTTGAACAGTACATAAGCAATACATTTTGAGTTTCCAATAGAATCCTTCCATGATTGTATTTATCTACTTGCAAATCTTGAAAGCAGCTTCAGCCTTGCAAAATGTATTCCTTGCACAGATCTGGAAATACACCAGTCAAAATACACCATGTCTATTCATATTCATGATAAGCCAGACCTGTGACTCTGTTCCTCCGCTATCAACTTGCTGTTCATGAAACAATGGTGAATATATGAGAGAAACACACATCTCTAAAGGCATTTTACGGTAGAATTCTAAGCTCAATCAAATAGAGGCTGCAATATGTATTCCATTCTCGCTTCATATTGCTGGCTCCCTCTTCGTAACAATGGACAGGTCCATAGTTTTCATGGAATCTCAAGTCCTGGATATACCCCATTTCCCTCCTTTAAGTTAAGTTTTAGGTGCTTGAGTACTATTCCTGAGACCGAAGCATTAGGGCTGACATTTCAGTGCAGTACCAAGGGAATTGTGAACTATATGAGCTGTTTTATTTTTCACCTGGGACATTAAAGGTTCTCAGGTGGACCCAGAGATACCAAGGCACTGATTTGAAGCACAGCAAGAAATTTTCGATGATGTTTTCCCAATTAATTGCCCCTTAACTAGCACCACTAAATGAAAGATAATCTGGTCATTGATATTTCAGGGATCTTGCTCTGTAATTGCCTCATTTAAAACTACTTCATTTCCACCATTGCAACAATCACTGTAGTCACTTCAAATGGAGCTCAGAAGCTGTTGGAAATTTCTTTTATCCAGAGAGGTGGTGAGAACCTGGAACTCACTACCACAGCAAGTGTTTAAGGTGAATAGTACAGATATATTTGAGAAGAAGCTTGTTTAGGTTGTGATGGAGAAATGATTTTATGTTGATAGTTAAACGATGAAGGATAGGTGGCAGCTCAAATGGAGCATTAAGTGCCATAGATTGATTGGGCTAAAAGACTTGTATTCTCTATACTCACTAATTCTATGCATGTTTTAATATTTGTTCACAGGATATGGGCATTGCTGGTTAGATTAGATTAGATTCCCTACAGTGTGGAAACAGGCCCTTCAGCCCAACAAGTCCACATTGACCCTCCGAAGAGCAACCCACCCAGACCCATTCCACTACATTCACTCCTGACTAATGCACCTAACACTATGGGCAATTTAGCATGGCCAATTCACCTAACCTGCACATCTTTGGATTGTGGGAGGAAACCGGAGCACCTGGAGGAAACCCACGCAGACATGAGGAGAATATGCAAACTCCACACAGACAGTTGCCCGAGGTGGGAATTGAACCCGGGTCCCTGGCACTGTGAGGCAGCAGTGCTAACCACTGTGCCACCCAGTGTTAATCCAGTTGGGAATAAGCTACATTCTTAAACCGTTGAAGTCCCCATGGAGCGAGTTCCAGGATTTTGACACAGTAACACTGAAGGAATGGTGATATATTTCCAAGTCAGGGTGGTTTATGGCTTGGAGGAAAATTTGCTGACGGTGGAGATTTTCCATGTCCTTCTGGATGGTAGAAGTTATGAGTTTGGAAACTGCTGTCGAAGGAGCCTTGGTAAGTTGTTTTGGGCGCAGCCTATGAACGTGAAAGACACTATATAATTGGGAACGTGTTCTTCTTATCTTCCAGGAAATTGAACATCTGAAGGTCTGCTATCAGCAATGCCACCTTAAAGGGTTTGAAACAAACACAGTCTGACAGCTAACACCCACCACATCAACAGCACCTGCACCGGAGCTCTGATGAGGATGTGTGTAACTTTGCATAAACCAGCAACAGATCTCTGGAGATTTAAAGCAAAAGTTTCAGAGTCAACCCAAACATTTGAAAATTCAGCAAAGTGTGAACCTGCAAGTTAAGATAGTTCTGGAGATAAACATTAGTTTGAACAACTTCCGTTACAAGTTATAGCAAAACACACAATGTTACCTAACCCTGTTAGTACGGCAGTTGGCATAGCCAATAGCACTGCTGAGTACCTCACTGCTAACCCTGCACATAGGGTATTGCCTCTCATATTAATGCTGTGAAGACTCTGGAAAAACTATCTGAGTTTATGAGATTAATTTGTAAAAATAAAAATCTTTAGGCTTTGTTAAAAGTTATCCTGAACAACAAGAGATTAATGATATTGTAGTACTCATGGTTCAGTGGGTGTGCTTTCTCTTATACTTCTAGCCAAACAGAGGTTCCATCTACACTACTGTACACACATTCAGATCTCAAACTAGAGTGTCACAGGCTGTGAGTATCTGCATAAACACTGTCACTGACATTGCTTCCTCCTTATCTCGAAGTAAGGGTGTTCAGCTCCTCATTCACTGTCCTGTTAACCCAGATAGCTAGATGGCTGTTTTGCAATGCAGAGTCATGCCAACAACATGAGTTCAGTTCCTGCACTGGCTCAAGTTACCTTCCCAGCCTCTCACCTTGTTTGAGGTGTGATGACCCTCAGGTTAAATAGCCATCAGTTACCTCTGAGAGAACAACTGTATGGTGTGATAAGACTGCGGCGACTTTCTATTGTAACAATCCATTACTTATATCAGTATAGGGAAGGTTCTCAATCCAGCTCTCTAGTGCAGTGTTTAACACCTCTCTTGCTACATACTGATGTCAGAATCATGTGATCGGTTACATTATTATGATTTGTATGCTTCTCATTAGCCCATGAATAATAATTCGTGTCGGAAGCTTCATTGGTTCAAGCCCTGACTGAGTGTAAAACCTAACGTGGCACTCTGGTGGAGGGCTGCACAGTTGGAAAGACTGTCCTTTGAATGAAATGATGGTGATGAGGCCCCATCCATCCTTCAAGTGGTTTGCAATGTTTTGAAGACCAGCAGCAAAATTCTCAATTATGTCCTGGTCAATATTTATCCCTCAATCAACATCACTTAAAATCAAATTATCTGGTCATTAAGCATCAGTTTCTATGCAAACTCCTGTCCGTTATCTCACTTTTTAGACTAAAATCAATCTAAACTTCATGGCGTAGACAGAGAACACAGGGGGCCAATACCTTCAGTATATTGTCTAGCTATCACCTTTGTTAACAGCTAACCCGAGAATGCAACTTTTTTAAAAAAAGGTTTTGTGATTTACACATGAAAGAAGTGAAACTATCATTGTATTCTAACAGATGAAAGGCTTAACAGACAAAACAGACAATCAATTTTTCAATGTATAATTTCAGTTACATCACACTATAAATTTTTGCTATAAATTCTGTGTGTTAGGATTGAGCCCTCCACTACCACCTGATGAAGGAGCGTTGCTCCGAAAGCTAGTGTGCTTCCAATTAAACCTTTTGGACTATAACCTGGTGTTGTGTGATTTTTAACTTTGTACACCCCAGTCCAACACCGGCATCTCCAAATTATGCAAACTTACTGTGTGTAAATTTGCTGCTACTTTTCAGCATTGCAACAGCAGCTACATTTAAAAAATAATTCAACATCTGTAAAGTTCTTTGTGACATACTGGGATAATGAAAGGCACTACACAAATGCAAGTCTTTGATAGTGTGAGAAGAGAGACCAGAGAATTATTAACTACATTCTGATATTGAATATCACCCTTTGGCACTGAGCAAGATTGAACGCATATTGTGCTAAGGTACAATTGTGTTTCAAATTACAAGTCATTGAAACAAAGTTGAGAACAAATTATCTTTTCATAATAGATCACAAGCAATATGTCAATCTTCCTCACACAAGATTGACTTATACTGCTCTGTGGAGGACTTTATTTCAGTCCAAGGTGATGCCATACAACAGATTTATCAAAATGAATATACAATGTAGTAATCAGTTTGATGAGATTCATTTATATTGTTCATCAAATAACACCAGTATTCCATTATTAAGGTGCGTTTTAAGATTTATTTGTTGCAATTGGATATGTTGTATATTTGAAACAGAAAATGTTTGAAGAATTATGTTGAAGCTGCAAGTTGTGAATCAGAGTAGTGTTGAACAAAATGGATAGCAATTTTACAGAGTCAGAATAAGTATGAAGGACCAAATGGTCCCCTTCTTTGCTGTGCGTGTTCTATCATTCTTCCATAATGCTCATTATTAAAACTATCTATCATTAACTCTTTCTTAAAGAGGCTCAAAACTCTTTAAGCCCCACCATTAGCTTTTTCTTCCTCTGATAATATACAGGCTACATACGGAATATTTATAAACCATTACATGGGGACAGTTTCTAGTCTTTCAAGTTTGGCACCTTGCTTTATAGACCTTTGTTCCTTCTCAAGTTTTCTGAATAAAACAAAAATATAAAAAGAAACTGACAACTCCAAAAAGCCACATCAGTTGAACTCCAGTGAACTCCAATTATGCTGTTTCATAATTGTCTTGGGCTTAACAAATGATTTACTGTAAATCGTAACTTACTTTACAGATATGGAGAACTCTCCAGGTGAACTCTCACTTTCTCGTAAAAGAAAAGCTCCAACATATCCTTGTTTCAGGAGTAATTCTTCCGCTGATGTCCTGGAGATTCGGCCTATGTACCATCTGCCCAATTGAGAAAACACAAGAAAATCAAAATCACATCAGCAGTTAATATTAGATAATCCTGTGTAATGTTCCTGTGTTTGATTAATGGAGTCAGTGACTCTGCTGCTAGCCTCTGAATCAGAATGTTACGTGTACGAGTTTTCCCCAGAGATCCTATTTGATAATCCTTGCTGACAATGCAGTGCTGTACTGAAGGGGAGCTGTACTGTCAGGTCTACTGCTCTTTCAAATGAACTGAGGCCACATCTTCAATCTTGGTATGACATAAATAATGCACAACCTGGAGAAAGAACATGCCCACTGCCCCTAGTTTTCAGACTGATAAATATCCCCCTTTTTTTAAAACTTCATTCATGGATACAGGGCATTGCAGTTGGGAGATCATTTATTACCCATCTCTAGTTGTGGTTGAGAAGGTGTTTGTGAGCTCTCTTCTTGAACCTTCTTTGGCATCATAGAAACATTACACCTAATAAAAAAACCCCAAAGAACTGCAGATACTCGAATCAGAAACATAAACAGAAATTGCTAGAGAAACTCAGTAGGTCTGGCAGCATCTGTGGAGAGAAAGCAGAGTTAACGTTTCGGGTCCAGCAAATCATTAACTCTGTTTCCTGTCCTCAGATACTGACAGACCTGCTGAATATTTCTAGCAATTTCTGTTCATACATTTGATCACTATCTCAATCTGTTGGTGGAATCCTGTCAGACATGAATTAGCTGCAGAGTTTCCTGCTTTGAAATAATAACTGCAACTTCACAAGCACTCCCTTGGCTGTTGAGTGCTTTGGAATGCTCTGGAGTCATGAAATTCACGATATACAGTAGTTTCCGATACAACGTGTTAGTTCCATTCCCATGCGATCTTGGGTTATAAGAAAATCGTGCAATAGCTGTGCTATTTAAGCTAATGTGACCAGAACCATGTTATAGCCAATTACAGGTAAGAAAGGCTTGCATTCTACAAGTAACGGTCTAAACTCTTCACTCGTGTTAAAGTCAATTTGTGTTGAAGAAACACATTTATAGCAGAACCGATCATAATAAAGAGAGTTTTTAGTTTTGTTCATCATTCACTTTCATTTTACCAAAGTTATATCATCAAACCTATAGGGATGCACTTAGCAATTTGTAAAATGTGGTTAAGAATCTCTATTCCCCATAATTTAAGTAGAAAGATTTAAAAGAATTGTCGCTGTGAAGTTAGCATTGATAATAAATAGGGCCCTGTTGATACCCCCAGTGGAAAATTCAAATGAGCAAAATCCACTCATTATTTTGAATGCCATGTTTCAGTATGGGTGAATCTACACGACTTTGTTTAAAAGATTTTTATTCAGAATTACCAGCACTGAGTTTCATTTGAGTGGAACAACACCACCTGCAAGTCCCCCTCCAAGCCACTCACCATACTGACTTGGAAATAGATTGCTGTTCCTTTACTGTTGCTGGGTCAAAACCCTGAAATTTCCTCCCAAGGGCATTGTAGGTTAACATACGGAATGTGGACTGCAGCAGTTCAAGAAGGCAGCTCACCAGCACTTTCTCAAGGCAAATAGGGACAGGTAATAATTGCTGGTCAGCCAGTGATGTCCACGCGTATGAGTGCATTTTTAAAAATCAGTTTCTTTACTCAGGAGGGAGAATTATTTTAAGATATATATGTTTTAAAAAAGCATTTAGCATGCTTGCCCTCATTGCTTAGTCCTTTCAATATAGGAATTGGGACATCATGTTGAGGTTATGGAGGATATTGGTGAGGCCTCATCTGAAGTGCTGTGTCCAGTTCTGTGTCCTGCGATAGGAAGGATATTATTAAACTAGACAGGGTTCCGAAGAGATGTACCAGAATATTGCCAGGTTTAGAATGGTTGAGTTAAAGGGAAAGCCTGGATAGACTGGGACTTTTTTTTACTGGAGCATAGGATGTTGAGAGGTGACCTTATAGAGGTTTATTAAATCAGGAGGAGTATAGGTAGGGTTAATTAGATTAGATTACATTATAGTGTGGAAACAGGCCCTTCGGCCCAACAAGTCTACACCGACCTGCCGAAGCGCAACCCAGCCATACCCCTACATTTACCCCTTACCTAACACTACGTGGCCAATTCACCTTACCTGCACATCTTTGGACTGTGGGAGGAAACCGGAGCACCCGGAGGAAACCCACGCAGACACAGGGAGAACGTGCAAACTCCACACAGTTCGTCGCCTGAGGCAGGAATTGAACCCGGGTCTCTGGCGCTGTGAGGCAGCAGTGCTAACCACTGTGCCACCGTGCCGCCCACAATGGTCGATGTCTTTTTTTAGGATGGGGGATTTCAAGATTAGGAGGCATATTTTTAAGGTGCCAGGAGAGTGATTTAAAAAAGACATGAGGGGCAAATTTTGTAAACAGAGGGTGGTTCACATGTGGAACGAACTTCCTGAGAAAACTGTGTATGTGGGTACAGTTTTACAGTGTTAAAAAGACATTTGGGTAAATACATGAATAGGAGAGATTTGGAGGGATATGGGCCAGGAGCAAGCAGGTGGGGCTTGTTTAATTTGGGATTATGTTCAGTATGGTCTGGTTGGACCAAAGGGTCTGTTACCATGCTAAATGACTTTACAACTTCAAGCTCCACTCAGGGTAGAAAGCATTGCTAATGATTATTCAAAAAGTCATGAAGAAATGTTGCTAATCCAGGTGGGCTGTTGATGTTCAAATACAAAAGACATGTGCCTTTTTGAGGTTAGCATAACTGCTCAGCCTCAGAGCCATGAGTTGAATGCTGTAATATTTTCACTGCCACTATTTTTTTGTTGAAATACAATTTAAAGAAAAACATACAAATTTATTAGTAATTCAATTTCCACTTGACTTTCCAAATATAACCAGTCAAATGGAGCTTTTTCTACCTTAACTTTTTTTAAAAAATCATTCTTGAGATGTGAAGGCCACTGGCAAGACCAGAATTCATTGTCCATTTGAAATGCCCTTGAGAAGGGGTACCTTTGTGAGCCAAATTCTTAAGAATCACTGCAGTGTATATAAGTACCCCATTGTGGTGTTGGGAGGGAGTGACAGTGAAGGAACAGCAATCATAGTTCCAAGTCAAGATGGTATGTGACTTGTTAAGGAACTTGCAGCTGCTGATGTTTGTGCATCTTCTGTCATTACCTTTAATCTGGTACAGGGTTGCAAGTTTATATGTGTGCAATACATATTTGAGAAAGACCATTGAAGCAGACACCATAAAATGAGTTAAGAATTAAATGGGGTGAGGGTTTCTAGTAAAGTTGGTCGGAAAAATCCCTTTAGCAGTAATCAGTTTTTTTTCTGAACTTGCCTTTGTCTACACCAAAATAAATTGGAGGATGATTTCCTCTGAGTACTACTTAAAGTGTGCAGAAGTGGAAAGCTGTGAAGTGAAAATGCCTTTATGATTGGCTGCAAAAAGCAAACCTTGGTGTTCTTTACATCACTGAGAGTGTTATATCATTGAGAGAACCACCTTTCAGGAATATTCAATAAAGGCTTATTCAGCAGGATGCTTAAGATACTTGGAAAGATCAGGGAGCTTTCTTGGTGTCCTTTGCTGTGTCCAATCTTCAAATAATGCCAATACAAGTAACAAAGCAAGATTCTTCTTCTTATACTGAAAATGTGTTGCTGGAAAAGCATGAGCCCTTCTTCAGGAATGCCCGAAACGTCGATTCTCCTGCTCCTTGGATGCTGCCTGACCTGCTGCGCTTTTCCAGCAACACATTTTCAGCTCTGATCTCCAGCATCTGCAGTCCTCACTTTCTCCTTCTTCTTATAACCATATACTTTTTCAGTTATCTATCAGGCAGGTTTTGCCGTGCATTATGTGTACAAATCTATGTGTCCTTGCAGATCGCAGTACTGTGCACACAAACCTTCTGCACTCATGGAATTCACAGCATCGGACAATCCTAATGAATTATTCTGCCACTCGTACGGTGAGTCCAATTGCAAAACCCACAGCTCCAGCTAAGAACAGATTCTTACCTAACCCCACATATGATTGTGCACAATATACCGTGACAAGAACATAACGTTCAGTCTGTAGATTGCATAGGAAACTTACTCATGTGGCTTCACTTTAATGTAATTCTTTGGAACAAAGCCTTCTAACCCACGCAATTCAGCTTTATACCAGTTAGGGTCATCCTCCATGTTAAGCACCTGAAAGAAAGACATCGACATTAGTACAGATGTCCATTCAAGAACAGAATGGTCACTGTCTTAACCACTCCATCTTCCAACACCCCATGCCTTCACTCTCAGTGACTGTTTTTGGCTTAAGAGCCTTTGTTAGTGACTCCACAAATTTCTTTCTCTATTCTATTTAAATCATTTCACTGTTAAGTTTCTCTTTCTATCTATAGTTTCCCATCACTTTTGAATCTACACAAAACCTCATATTGGTCTTAATCTCCCTTCTATATGAGGTGTTGGAAGCTAAACACTGGTCCCTTAATGTGACCTAATTAATGTTTGCTGATTATCCTTTACTTTGTATTCTGTCTTGATTTATGAAATTCATACTTGTTGTAGCAGCTTTTTATGTCTTTTATGTCTTTATAATTGAATTTCATATTTGATACTCAAGGTCTCTCAGTACATTCACCCCTTCAAACTGTGTAGATCTGGTCAGTTTCTCTGGAGAAAGAAGCAGCATTTAGGTTTCAGACCAATGACATTTCATCAGAATAATTTCTACTAGTTTTGTTGAATGATGCCAACATTTTCTGCTTTTATTTCAGATTTCCAGCTTCTATAGTGTTCTTCCTTTAGATTGTTTCACAGAGTCATTGAGTCATAGAGATCCACAGCCCTTCCGACTATCATATCCACACCAGTCAAAAAAAAATCCACCTACTTAATCTAATCCCATTTTCCAGCACGTGGCCCATAGCCTTGTATGGTTTGGCATTGCATATGCACATCTAAATACTTCTTAAATGTTATGGGAGTTTCTGCCTCTGCAGTCCTTATAGGCAGTAATTTTCAGATTCCCACCACCCTCAGAGTTTAAAAGATTTTTCTCACAACAGCTGTAACCCTCCTACCTGTTGCTTTAAATCTATGACCCCGGTAACTGATCCCTCCATCAAGGGGAAATGTTTCTTCCTGTCTATCTTGTCAATGTCCATCATAATTTTATACAAGTTAGTTATGTTCTCTCTCAATCTCCTCTGCTCTAAGGAAAACAGCCCACTCTGTCCAGTCTCTCTTCACAACTGAAACTCGCCAGCCCAACAATATCTTGGTAAAAAAGCAAATTACTGCAGATGCTGGAATCTGAAACCAAAAGAGAAAATGCTGGAAAATCTCAGCAGGTCTGGCAGCATCTGTAAGGAGAGAAAAGAGCTGAATTTCGAGTCTAACTGACCCTTTGTCAAAGCTTTGACAAAGGGTCAGTTAGACTCGAAACTTCAGCTCTTTTCTCTCCTTACAGATGCTGCCAGACCTGCTGAGATTTTCCAGCATTTTCTCTTTTGGGTTCAATATCTTGGTAAATCTCCTCTGCACTCTCTCCAGTGCTATCATGTCCCTCCTATCATGCAGATTCCAGAACTATACACAACATTCTCGGTGTGGCCTAAACAAGGTTTTATATAGTTTCAGCACAGCCTCTCTGCTCCTAAATTTTATGCCTGTGCTATGTCTTCTTAACCACTTTATCTATTTGTAGCGATACCTTAAGGAACCGTTGTACGTGCCCACCAGGGTTCGTCTGATCCTTGGTGCTTCTCAAGGTCCTACTCATCATCATGTATTCCCTCGCCTTGTTTGTGCTGTCCTGCTAATTGTTGGGCCCTGGGTAGTGTTATAGAATAGAGAGACCTAAGGGTTCCTTTGAAATTTGCATCACAGATAGAAAGGGTGGTTCAGAAGGCAATTGGCATGTTTGCCTTCATTGCTCAGGCCTTTGAGTACAGGAGTTGGGCTTGTACAGGACATTGGTGAGGCTTCTTCAGGAGTACTGTGCCCAGTTCTGATCACCATGTTATAGGAAGGATATTATTAAGCTGGAGAGGATTCAGAAAAGATTTGCTAGGATGTTGCCTGTAATAGAGTGATTGAGTTATAAGGAGAGGCTGGACAGGCTGGGACATTTCTCACTGGAGCTTAAGAGGTTGAGCGGTGACCTTATCGAGGTTTATAAAACATGAGGGATATAGATAAGGGTCTTTTCCCTAGGATGAGGGAGGTCAATACTATGGGACATATGTTTAAGGTGAGAGAAGCAAGAGTTATAAAGGACATGAGGGGCAACGTTTTACACAGAAAATGGTTCATGTGTGGAATGAAATGCCAGAGGAAGTGATGGATGTGAGTACAGTTACAACATTTAAAAGACATTTAGTTAAGTACATGAATAAGAATGATTTGGAGGGATATGGGCCAATTGCAGGCAAGTGGATCTGGTTTCGTTTGGGAACATGGTCGTCATGTGCTAGTTGGACTGAAGGGTCTGTTTCCATGCTGTATAACTCTATGATCTCAAATTCCTCTGGACTGAATTTCGTTTGACATTGATGAAGCCATCTGTCTAGTTTACTATATCCTTTTGTAGTGTAAGACTATGCTCTCACTATTTACTACCCCACCAATTTATGTATCATCCATGAACTCACTGATTGATCATCAATATTCAAGACTAAATAATTTGTGTAAATCACAAATAGTAAGGGCTGTTATCCTTGTTTTTCTCCCAACATATGGTTAAGTCTGAGACAACACAACAATGATTATTGTCTCTTGTTGAGACATCCCAATAATCTACTTTTCTTTAAGAAATCGTTTGTATTTCTTGTCAAACTTTAGCTAAGCCCCCTCTTTTTTGGTTGGGAAATATTTAGACTTGTTTATACGTGTTAATCAGTTCAGTTACCCTTTAGCAAATTGGAATTTCCCCAGGATTAAAGATAGCTTGTCAGGACTGTAGTTTCCTGTTTTGTCTTCTACCCATTTTTCCTAAACAATTAAGTCACATGTTGCGATTTTATAACCCAGCAACACAACCCTCAAAACAGAGCAACATTGAAATATTGTGACAAATGCATTTACAGTTTCTTAATTTGTTAATACTTTACAATGAAAATCAGCTTGCCACAAAAGATTTGTCTAACTAAAGTCCCATTACTTTGTCCAATATCAAATTCATTAAGTTCCTTTCCAGGGCCGAGTTTTAGTTTCCTTTTGGGTAATTGGTATTTTTTTCCTCTTGTTCTAATCTGAAGACAAGATCCATTTAAAAAGGTTGCCATTTCATGAACTTTCTCACAGGGTATTCCCTTAAAGCAGGGACAGTCAGTACCACAGCTCAGTAATTTGGACTGAAATATTAGTACGCAGTTGTAGCAATCTTTAGAGGAAAACAGCCCATCATGTTGATAACCATCTTATTGTGCCCATTAAATCCTCAAGCTATAGCTACAATATTACATAACCAATTTTAAGTTGCTATGTTTTGTAGAGTTTACATGTGCTTCATTTGCATCAGAAATTCTCAGTAACTGAAATAAAACATCTTGCCTCAGTGCTTTCCCTTTAAGTGAATGTATGGCACATGTCTTCTATTATCTAACTCTGACACTTTATCTCATTGCTTCTTCAGCAGGAGGAGGAAATATGGTGGTTGCTTGCTTGCAGTTGATCATAGTTCTGAAAATGCAGGTGGCCTGTACCTCCCTGTACAAGGTCTAGATAAAATGCTGCAAAATATGACACTGTGGTTCTGCAGAGCATCTCACAAGTTACTAGAATAGGATGGTCAGGTAGGATAGATGTGAGGAACTGATACACCACCATCTTCCCAATTTTTGTTATTCTTTGTGGTTTTCTTCATTCAGCATGTCCTGTGGTCCATTTGCGACTGGTACTGGGAAGCAAGTTGGCAACTGATCACCTGTTATATCACTCTTGCTCTGAACCCCAGCATTCTAATGTAAAATTACAAATATTTACAGTTAAGAAACAATCCAAATAGTCTGTGCCACTGTTTGTGCTTCACGCAAGCCTCGGCCCAACTTCCCTTAATTCAATTTAGTTTCATATCCTTCTTGTCCTTAACTAACTGCCTGGTATGCATCAATGTTACTTGTCTCATCTGCTCTATGCTGTAGTTGCTCATTGTACTCACACTCTGCACTTATCAGTTTCTTATGTTAAAATTAGATAAACTTAAAGTAGGCAGGTGTGTTTGAGCTTAAGGTATCTATGACTCCACAAAGCATTCAATAGAGTAACTTCACTTAGACTCAGGACCTCTAAGTGGGCCAATTGGTCCCGGTAAGGATAGTTGCTCCAGAATGAATTGCAGTTCTGAACACATGAGATTTGTGGGAGTTCTCTCCACTGTCAGCTGCAGACATTGGAAATTGTTGATCTCACAACGAAGCTGCAGTATATAAAACATTGATGTTTGCATGTCCAAGTTCCATGGCATGGACGCTGGTAGGTTTTAGTCCTTGCATCCAATAGCTGATTGGAGATTAAGGCAGCCTCTGATGCCTAATCTGAAACTGTCTCCCAACCAAGAGGTGGGCAAATTGCTTTGGACGGAAAGAGATGGGCACAGCATGAAAAAACAGTCTGGGGAGCATGGAAGGAGACATGGATGGATTGAATAAGAACATAAGATTTAGGAACATCTGGCCCATCAAGCCTGCTGTACTATTCAAGAAGATCATAGCTGATCTTTTTGTGGACTCAGCTCCACTTTCCTGCCTGCTCACCATAACCTTTCATTCCTTTGCCATTCAAAAATATCTCTATCTTTGCCTTAAAAACATCCAACTAGAAAGCCTCAATTGCTTTACTGGGCAGGGTATTCCATAGATTCACAATGCTTTGGGTGAAGATATTTCTCCTCAACTCAGTCCTACATCTGTTCCTCCTTATTTTGAGGCTATGTCCCGTAGTTCTAGTTTCACCTCCCATTGGAAACAATCTCCCTGCTTCTACCTACTATTCCCTTCATAATTTCATATGTTTCTTGAAGATCCCTCTCTCTTTCTTCTAAATTTCAATGAGTACAGTCAACCTTCTCGACTCTGGAATCAACCTAATGGGAATGAGGAGGGAAGGTAGAAAGAGATATTTAAAAGGGTGAAAGATTGAAGCATGGAAAGAGGTTAAATGGAGGAGGAAAAAGATTGAATAAAGGAGATATGTGCAAGGATGAAAGGAAGTTTTTTTTCTCATCGCCATTCCCCATATGGACATCGCAGTGTCTCAGTGTTTAGCACAGCTGCTTCACCGCGCCAGGGACCTGGGTTTGATTACTCCCTCAGGTGCTGTCTGTGTCGAGTTTCCATATTCTCCTTGTGTCTGCATGGGTTTCTCCGGGTGCTCCGGTTTCTTCCCACAGACCAAAGGTGTGAAGGTTAAGTGGATTGGCAATGCTAAATTGCCCCATAGCATTCAGGGGTGTGTAGGTTCGGTGGATTGGCCATGGGAAATGCAGGATTACAGGGCTAGGTCTGAGTGGAATGCTCTTTGGAGTGTTGGTGTGGACTTGATGGGCCGAATGGCCTGCTTCCGCACTGTAGGGATTCTATCATTCTGAACAAAGGTTGGTAAAATTTATTCCCTCGTGATGGGTACGCAGGACACCCTCCATGTCAAGCTGTAGGCTTTGCTCTCTTCCTTTCCAATCTTGTGGTCTTTCAGCCTGATGACATTTGTGACCACATTCAGAGCAGACAGAGGAAGTAAGATTTAAAATAGCCAGAGCTATTGTGGTAGCCTAGGGATGATTCTTGCTTAATGGTAAAGCTCTTTTTCTAGCTTGATAATGCTTTTATGAAATATCCACAATATAGTAATGCATTAGAAGAGTAAGGCAAAGCCCAATTTGGATTCTCTTAAAAAAAATTGTGCTCTGCAATGTCTGGATCCCTGTAAGAGTAAATTAAGCATGTATGATAATACTGAGCCCTCACTACCTTCTCTCAGGAAAAATATAAAAGTTTTCTCTTTTGCCTATTGTAGTAGGTGTGTGTATGGTTCTACATATTTTTACCACATGACTCCCCTCAAATTATCCCCCTAATCGCCACCCATTACAAGTAGCCCCAGCTATCCAAAAGTACAGCGTTCCCAGGAAACCTTTCGTAAACCAAAAATGGCGTAAAGAGAAGGTGCATGATTAATATAGGAAAAAGTATTGCAGTTTTTTGTAAATGTGAAAACCCTCTTTGGTTTCGTGAAAATAGGTACTAATTTAGGTCTTTTGTAAAAGGGAAATTGCATCAAATGAACGTTTGAAAAGCTGGGGATATCTGTTATGCACTTACCGCTTCAACTGATAGGGAACAGGAGTGTAAGTGATCCATCTGAATACTTGCCTGTGAACTGGATGGAATTGCTCAATAAAAGTGACACACTTTCAGGAAGCTTCAATTTTAACTCCCACCCCTTTGTTCGGAGTCCACGGTGGGTAGAACATTTCAAGAAAGTGAGTCTGGGTCTAGGTTCTCAGAGACTAGAAGGCCTGAGGCCTGGTTGAAATTCTAACAAAGTACAGCTTGTCAAGTTCCTTGCCATCTGTGTATGCCTCTGTGGTGAAATAGTGATCTCGGCATTCAGCGACGGGCATGACAAAATTCAAATCTTTTAGATTTTGAATTAGTTTGACAACATAAGCCAGTCACAGCAATAACCCACAATGGTGTGTAGCATGCGATAACTCCCACAAGAATGTAGAACTGAATGTTGTGTGTCGGGTTTACGAGAATTATGGAGCTGTTGGACTGCCAAGTGTTCTTTGGATAAAAGCTAAAACAAGATATGCTTTATTTTTCAATGTGTCTAAAATGACATTATTTTACAACTCAAATCATCAAATCTCATTGTCCTCATACAAACAAAGAGCAGAGTGTAGAACTTGTTCCTCAGAGGGAGAGCCCCACTCTGGAGATTTGGCCAAAAAAATCAAGGAGACACTTCCGGAGGTCTCAGGGTGGGATGTTAAACTGAGACTCTCTTTACCCCCTCAGGTGGACATAAAAGATTCCATGGCACTATCATGAGAGGAAATTTTATTAAGATTTATCAGACCCTTAGGGTGCTTAATAAAACAGTTGCTGAGAGGTTGTTTCCCCTTGTGGGAGAACTTAGGACCAGAGGATCTAGCCTCAGAGGAAAGAGTCACCCACTTAAGACAGAGATGAGGAAAATTTTTTTAATCTCAAAGGGCAATGAATTTGTGGAATTCTTTGCCACAGAAGGTGTCAGGCTGGATCATTAAATATATTCAAGAGTGAAACATACAGGTTCTTATTCAGGAAGGTGATCAAGGGTTACGGGGAAAAGGTAGGAAAATTGAGTTGTGGATTATCAGACCAGCTCTGATCTCATTGAATGGCAGAGTAGACTTGATGGGCCTAATGGCCTCTTTCTATTCCTATATTATCTAGCTTTCTGCTCTTGCTTTGAAGGAGAGCAGTGTACATTTCCATTCTGCCTCCAGCAATGTGGCCAATATTTGCCCCTCAGTCAACGTGACTAAACAATCATAATATCCGGTATTTAGCTCACTGTTGTTTATAGGAGCTTGTTGCAGCATTTCTTAGCATTTCAACTGTGAGTACACTTCAGACTTAACGTACTGTAATGTGCTTTAGAGAGACCATGAAGGAAGCCAAGGAAATGCAAATCGCCTTTTATTGGGGACAAAAACCAATTTATAATCTTTACTGCTTGCAGGTATAGCTGAGTCATCCTGTGGGAGCTGCTCCTGCAAAGTAAATGCTGATTGTCACATTCTAACCACCAGTAGCAATGTAATAATGGCCACTTGAGTGAGGCGCCACAAAATTATTTCTGTGTGGTTGCACTCTCAGTTCTCCAGCCAAGAAACTGAGCCTTCAGCAAAAGGAGGTGACGGAAAATAAGTTAACAAGAGAAATAATGCTACTCTGTTCCTTTAGGTTCAAGAAGATGGGCAATTATGGGAGATTTCCAACAAAAGTACAGATTGACTGCCTGCAAGCAATTACCGGCTCCAATGCATTATCTTAATCACTTTTGCCCATGGGCTTGTCATCTACTTCTGTGTGATTCTTTGTCTTAATTTTAGCCTAATATTATAAGTTGTGGAGTCAAACACAAGCTGGGTTGAACTGATGCTTTTTTTTCTTCAAATGCAGTTTTAAAAGTTCAACTATTACAATTTTAATTCTCAGGCGCAAAGTGATTTTCTAACCTCCCAAGGTGCCCACCCACCAGTCTTAAACTCAATCAAACTTCTGCTGCCTCCACTCTAAAACACACCAAGTCCCATTTGCCCATCACTCATGTATTCATGACCTACACTTGATCTCCCAGTCCTTGATAAGAATTTGATTTTTAACATCCTTTGTCTTATTTTCAAATCTCTCCTCGGCCTCTTGCTCATCTATAAGGCTCTAGTCAGGACACACTTGGAGTACTGTGCACAGTTTTGGGCCCCTATCTCAGGAAGTATGTACTGGTCCTGGTGCGGGTTCAGAGAAAGTTCACAAAAATGGTCCCAGGAACGAAAAGTTTAACATATGAGGAATGTTTGAGGACTCTGAGTCTAGGATGAGGGGAGTTCTAATTGAAACTTACAGAATACTGAGTGGCCTGAACAGAGTGGATGTTGGGAAGACATTTCCATTGAAAGGAAAGACTAGAAACCGAGAGCACAGCCTTAGAGTAAAGGGAAGACCTTTTAGAACGGAGATAAAGAGAAACATCTTCAGCCAGAGAGTGGTGAATCTATGGAATTCACTGCCACACAGGGCTGTGGAGGCCAGATTATTGATTATATTTAAGACTGAGATAGGTTCTTGATTGTCAGGGAGATCAAGGGTTACAGGGAGAAAGTGGGAGAATGGGGTTGAGAACGTCTCAGCCATGATTGAATGGCGGAGCAACTCAATGGGCTGAATGGCCTAATTTCTGCTCCTAAATCTTATGGTCTTTGGTCTTAAATCTAACTCTGCAACTTCCTCAGCCTTACCACTCTGAATGATTTCTGTGCTGCTCCAACTCTAACCTCTTTCATATAACCATTGCTCAGTTGCCTGGGCCTGAACCCTGGTATACCCTTCTGTAAAACTGCTTTTCCCCTTCTTTACCCACTCCTACACTCTATTCTATTTCACATTAATATGCCCCAAGTTCCTATACAGGGGGATTACCAAATAACATTTAACACTGAGCAGTCATGGGAAAGAGCTATGCCTTAAAGAATGTCCTAAAATTAAAGTTTCTTTTCATCTTAGGAGTAGAGGAAGTAGGAGTAGGTCATTGAGCCACTCAAGGCTGTTCCACGTTTCAATGAGATCATTGTAGATCTTCTACCTCAAAGCTGTTTTCCCATTCTAGCCTAATATCACCCGAAACATTTAATATCTAGAAATCTGCCAGTCTCTGATTTGAAAAGATTCAATGACTGGAGCAGAGAATTCCAGAGATTCAACACCCTATGAGTGAAAAAAGCGCTCGTCATCTTCATCATATATGGCCTACTCTTTATTTCAAGATTTTGTCCCTTGAAGGACTCTCCTTCTCAACATTTCCCTCGCCTGAAGTGGGGTGACCCTCAAGTTAAACCACCACCAGTCGTCTCTCTATCTCTCTCTCTTCCTCTTCCCTGGTTCTAGACACATCACCAGCTTGGGAAACCAACCTTCCTGCATGTATCCAGTTAGACCCTTGTAACAACATTATTTGTTTCAGTGAAGTCACCTTTCATACTTCAAAACTCCAGAGAATAAAGGCCCAGTCTCCTCAATCTCTTCTTATCGGACAATCCCACTATCAGTCTGGTTAATCCTTGATGCACGCCCTTTGAGGCAAGTATATACTTCAGCAAGGAGGTCAAACTGTGCACAATGCCAAATGTATGGCAATAAAAATGGTGTCATTTGTCTGATTGCAATGGAATCATATCCCAACTTTCAGGATCTGAATGAGGCCCTTAAGTGATCATAGGCACCTCTCTAAAACCCCTAAGTAAAAATGGCAGTCTGCTTATCTCCACCTTCATGTTCCAATTTTAACCTTTACTCTCTGCTGATGCCATCTTGTTGGGCAGCAGGAGTGTCTGGGTAGCATTACAACGCGGCTATAGTATTGTTGATTCCTGAGGGCCATGCTTTGTCGTCTTAAAAACTGGTTCCTGGCATTTTTAAAAATGTAAAATAACATTTAGAGTTTTCAAAATAACCTTAAGCGGCAATGAATAAGTTGAACAAATTAGTGAAAAGCTTTATTCTGAACAAAGCTTCTGTCACTGATAACTAATATTTTCATTAGATGATTGGTGAATTAATTGATTCAATGTACATTATTGTTTCAATGCAAGTTTCCTGTTAGAAGTTATGAATAATTCTGTATAATTTGGAAGGATCATAAGCATTTTCTCATATTAAAGAAAAACAGAATGCTGAGGCTGTTCTGACACACTAAGATTGATGGGGCTAATCATCTAAATATTGAATGGTTATTATTTTATGTTGGATTATTTCATTAAGGCTGAGGTAGGTAGATTCTTGGTCAGTTGGGGAATCAAGGGTTATGGGGAAAAGGCAGGAAAGTGTGTAAGAAGCATCAGATCAGCCAAGATCCTGACAAACAGCAGAGAAGACTTGAGGGGCCGAATAACCTACTCTGCTTCTATTTTTTATTATCTTATTTTGGGAGAAAGAATTAAGCAGAATTTTCAATGCATATTTCAAATTTACTAAACAACAGAAATGATTTTGTTTGATGTATATATTGTCCAATACTATCAAAACACACCACACGCCAGTTTTGTTATCCCTTCTTGTGAAATAGGATTGTCAGTACCTTGACGAAAAAGGATAGCCTTTGGAAAAGTAACCCAACAGCAATCCATTTTTTGCAAGTTCACTTTAATCATTGAGTTAAACACACAGTAGATATAAGTTATGAACTGTTTGATCTGGATATCACAAATGGGCTGTTTGTCATTCACAAGCCTTCAGAATATAATAAGTGAACAAAGTCTCCACAGCATAATCACAGTGTGGAATCTGAAGGAAAATCCATGAACATGCACACCATCAAGTAGTTTTGGGATGTTAAAGGGCTGTCATACATGTTACAGCTGCACAGAGCTGTTGAGCAGTATCCAGAAGAGGGAGAAATAACCTTAAAATTAGAGCTAGGTTGTTCAGGAGTGATGTTAATTGTCACTTTTTCACATAAAAGACAGTGGAACTCTTTCTCAAGAAAAAATGGTGATCAATTAAATATTTCAAACTAAGATTGAAGCATTTCTTGTTAGGCAAAGGTATTAAGCATTTCAGAAACAATGAGGATAAATAGAATTAATATGCTCATCAGCCATGATCTAAACTGAATAGTGGAACAGGTTTGAGAGGGTTGAATGGCCTTCTTCAATCTACTTGGCACTAAAAATAATCAGGAAGAAAAGTAACTGCTGGCTTAAAATTTAAAACAGTGCAGGGAATGGGGCAGCTGTTTAAGACTCACCTTCAGAGTTTCTCCCTTGTTGAAACTCAACTCATCTGGGGCTGAGGCTGCAAAGTTGTACAAGGCGACTGCCTCCATGGTGCCAGGCGTTGGGAAGGGCACTTGTTCCCTCCTGCCCCTCCCGGGGATGTGAAGTGGTTAAATCCAGGTAACGGTTTAGAAGCTGCAGATACTCTTTGTTCTAGTCTCAGTCTCCCTTCCTTTCGCCTCACTGTGTTGCCTTCCGAGGCTGAGCTGTTTAAGTTTTAACGAGGCTGCGTGTTTTGTGTGGAGGAGAGGTGTAGTGCTGCCCGGCTTCTCACAGTGTCTGAACATCACTTGAATGTGAAAAGCATTTCCGTCTGCTACGTCTCAAAGGAAAGGGGGATTTTTTTTTTTTTCTCTTTCTTCTGTCTTCAGATGCAATACACAACAGGAAGCTCATGTCACATTATGGCTGAAATATTTACCAGCAGTGGAATTTTGTTTTGTTGCTTCTCTCCTCACTTCTGAGCACAAATGTCTCTGACGCACTGCATTGTTAAGTATTCAAAGTGCTGATCTATTTGTATCTCACCAATTTCTGCCTCCTTCTGATGGTTCTGACACTCATGTACAATTCACAGTCACAGTTATTTTCAACTCTTTGACCTGATACCCAATCTTCCTATCTGACCTCAGAGTGTAGGTTGGTAGAATATTCAACACAACTTCAATTTAATATTGTCTCTGGTTCGCAAATGCATGTTAATTCATATAAAACATACAGAATTGTGTGTATGCATATACATGTGTGTGTAACTGCATATGAGTGTGTGCATGTTTGCACATATGTGTGCATATATATGTGTGATGCACATGTGTTTATGTCTGAATTTGAGACAAAGCATTAAACCCATCTGCTGTCTTAATTAGACATTAAAGATCCTGAGATTGTGAACATGATGCCAAGAACATGGGAGGAAAGTATTATTACCATTACCATTTTCTTCTCGATGAATGCTATACATATACTGATACTATAAAAGGATTGTATCACATTCTCTGCAATGTATTACTGATGATAACATGTTCCCCTTGAAGTCATTTATCATGGTGGGTATTAAAAAAGGTCATATCCTTGGGAGGAGGGTGACTAACAGAATTTAAGCTATTAGTATGATTACATTTTTATTTGACATCCTGGTAACTATTTACACTTGTTAGCTTAGCATAAGGCTGTAAACAGAAACATCTCACTCCAAAATCTGCTACCATGTGATCTCTTACATCATTACTGATGCAGGCTGACTATTTACATTCTTGAAAATTAACACTTTATTCTACAGAAAGTGGGATTTTCAAATAAGGGCTCTGTCAATTAATTATATGGACTAGAAATATTTCTGAGACTAAATCTGTTTTTCTGAATAGTCAGGTAAACATACAAGCATTCTTTTTTATAGAATTCTTTCCATGTCCACTCCTTGCAGCTCTGCCTTTCCCAGCATTAACCTTGGCCACTTTCAGTCCAAAACCATGGACCCAATAGTTGACTGTTGTACAGGTCATATCACAGTTTTTAACTATTGCTACATCATTAATACTTCAGTAAAATTCATCACCAGATTTCAGGAATGTAATCAAAGCAAGAGGCAAGCAAAAATGCTTTTGGAAGTTGAAAGCTGCAACTGTTTAAGTTGTACTAGACTGGTATTTACATGCACTAAATATATTTAACAGGTCATCAAACCTGCAAATGCTAACTTCTGTCATTTCCTTAAGTTGGCTGCATTGCATCACACTTTCATTTGCTGTTGAAAAGTAGTTTTCACATTTTTTCAGAGTTGCAATGGAATGCACTCAAAAAGTGGTTAGCTATCAAAAATGGTGATTAATTGCCAGAATGTTAATTATTTGCCATATATATATGTGTACATCTAATATATATAAACACACATACATATATATGTGTGTGTGTGTTTGGCTTTCACTGCAGAAGTAGTTTGTGAAAGTGGTGTTTGCCCCTGTTATTAACCACTCCTACCCCCAGTGCTGGTAAAAAATATTTTGCCAGATCAAATCAACCTGAGACATGAATGGTCGAAACCACCAATTTGTCTGTCATTAATCACAGTAAAGAATGTGTTAAAGAGGTTCCTGATAAACATGATTGCAGTCATCATTACCAAGAAGGAAGCTGCTCTGTAATCAAATTATGTTTGGAAGTTGCATTCTGTTGTATATGTGTGGAACTTTTCCCCCTCCCTGTTGTGGCTTAGGCAACGGCAGATAAGTGGGAAAATGTGATGTGAATGAAAGAATCTGATTCTCTGTATCAGGAGAAATGTTTCTTAGCTTCCTTTCCAGTTGTAAATGGTGAATTCAATATTTCACTGTTGAGTGAAAAACTACATTATTTTCATACATTTGCATCTTCTAAAAACTCATCTCACCCTACTCATATGCCACTTCCAATTCTCCCTTATTTTACCAAGAAACTAGATGATGCAAATTTCCAACATGTAAATCCAAGCAGCTGCAGGTCACCAAATGCTTGTTCTGGCCATCATGTAGACACTGTGTTCTGCATGGTATCTCGTGCACTCACACAGGGTGTTACTTATGGCTTTTAGCTTATTGTTGTAGTGCTCAAGATTTTACAACTTGTTAGGATGCTTGTCTCCACCTACACTAGATTACTTTCTTAGAGCACACTCACTGACCTCAGCACTGACTTAAAGTTTGACAGCCTTTGTGTGGGTCACAATGCTTTCTCAGGGCACAGGGTCGTTCGTGCTCAGTTACATGCTGCCAGTCTCTGGCAATTTTTTCTTTGGCCATCAGTCCTGTAGCATGTGCCAGCAGTTAACACAGCAAACATACTGCACGTTCTTCAAGCAAATTGTCAAATGCTAAAGTCAAAGAGGAGCAGTTCTTAGGGGGGAAAGGGGGACAGCAGGCTGTCAGAGATTGGTGCTGCAGCAGTGCAAAGGGCAGTTCTGGCTGCAGTCTCTGAAGCTGGCTGTAACTGGGCTTTAAATATGGCACCAGTGATGTTAAAGGTGAAAGGTCCCAACTGTTTGCACACTTCTGTCTCTCCAGCCACATGATTTTCAGAACAATGCCCAAAAGCCCAGTTACCTAATTAATAATGTGAAGAATAGAAGACTGTGTGAGAAATGTCACCGTAAACCAGGCACAATGAATCTTATACTTTAACTGAAATTGGCTATTATTTCAGCATTTACAATCTTCACCTTTCAGCACAGATTTGTCTTGTGTGTGTAAGAGATGTCTTTGGTTTGATGGATAGAGTCAAACTCCAATATTTTGGCCTCCTTGTTATGCTACAGTACAGAACCAAACTGCATTTGTAACTTAACATATGTAAAGTTTTTTTTATGAATAAAGTATATTTTTGAAATAAGAAAAAACTTTTACATAGTCAGTCAAGCATAACTAAGATTGAGAAATCTCCCTACTTACAAGCAACTTGGGGCATTTTGGCATAGTGATAGTGTCCCTACCTCTGGGTTCAAGTTCCACCTCCCCGAGACATGTGTCTAAAACAGATCTGAACAAGTTGAATTTAAAAGAAATCTACAAAAAATGATCTGTCTAGCTCCTTAGAAGCTGATTTGCAAGTAATCACATTCAATAGTTTATATACAAATATAACATTCAGTTGCCAAATGCATATAACAATACATGTACAGATTAAGTTTTGTGCCTGATGTATTGAAAATCATCTTGTAATATTGAACTTGCATCAGCAGTGTGTTGAAATCACTTGACTCATATTTAATTATATACCATCCATATTTCCATTTTTCTCTTTGCTGCTTCCATGTGTTCATATCAGGAGTTATAAATGCAGCCATTTCTCTGTAAATTGACCTTTTCTTGAAGAGGAAGGATTCAAGAATCTGAAGGGAAATAAGTTGTACATGCATGAAAGCAAAATTTCCCTCTGTCACATGGCCATGTGGTATGCAAATATCAATTCCATTCAGACAATTTCTCCTTTCAAGACCCACAGATCCACAAACTATCTTAAAACTACCTTACGTTTTTAATCACTTTACAGCTTTCTGACTCAACATTTGAGGTCAGATCACGTCATGCCATGATTTTCCCCAACAGCAGGTGGCAGTAATGAATCTGCTGTTGCTATTTTCAGCTCGATTTGTCTTTCATCTTTTGTTGCTTCTCCTGCCTCAATACCAACTCTTTATTATCCCTTTTCCTGTTGACTCATTCGTCCTCCATGGCATAACAGACCATTGTTTATGTTCTTTTACCTGTTCCCTGCCACTGCATTGGCTTAAAACCGGTTAACATTTCTAATCTTGGCCAGTTGTGATTGAAACATCATTGACCTAAACTTCTAACCTTTCACATTTACCTCCTGACCTGCATTTTTTTTTAATATTAAGTAACTGTTTGCAGGCTGTTCTCCCATTCCAACATTCTGGAAATCTGCTTTAAACTGCCTTCTTTCTCCTGTCAGTAAAGATGAACATTGAGTAAATGTGATTTTTTGTTCTGTCCATCTTCTGTTGAATTTTCTTGGCTTATGAGCTTTTATCGAGCCATCGAGGTCTACAGCACTGAAAAAAGCCCTTTGGCCCATTAAGTCTGTGCCAGTCAAAAACAAGTGCCTAACTGTTATTTTATTTCTTGTCTTAGTGAATTGTGAATGTATTAAGATTTGAACTTGCTTGAATCAGCAGCTTTACAAAACAGGTAATTAGACAGTAATAACAACAAGACAGAAATAAAGGATCAAGTAAGTTATTAGACTTGACCAGGTAATTGTGGCTGTCAGCATGGGGAGGCGACAAGGGCCATAGTTTGCACTCCTGGATGTTGCCTGGCAACCCCTGTTGGCAAATGTAAGTGACTCACAGGAACAGCTGTTCTTTAAATCCCTGCTGGTTTTCATCAGTTAACCAGCATTGAACCGTAATTGTGGAAAAGCTACTTCTGACAAGACATTCTCCTGAACCACGTTACATTTCAGATAACAAGTTTCTGCATTTGTGTAGTACCCATTAAGTGGTAAAATGCCACAAGACGAGCTGCCAGATACAATTTAGCACAGTTGAGGAGATATTAGGCAGGCGACTGAAAGCGTGGCCAAAGAGCTGCAGGAAGACAGAAACGTGGAGGGGGAATTCCAGGGCTTAAGTCTGAAGACACAGCCAGCAATAATGGAGTGAAACCATTTGAAAAAAATCATGAATTTAGCACAAACTTTTATGTTAAAAATTATTTTAGCATTAAAATGTCAATATTGCACTCACTAAATTCTTAACAGGTTATCATGTGTTTTAAATAACAGCTTGGGTTAATTGATAAAGTTACTAATGGCCATAAGCTTTGTGAGCTGTTAAATGTAGTAAAAACATGTCTTCCAGGCATATGTGGAGCTTTTAGAAGGTCTTGGGAGGATTGCTGGGGACTACAATTGGCCGAGTGGCATAAAAATATTTTCCTAATCTCCTGATGTAGGCTTAATGTTTAGCTATTCTGGTCTCACAGAGCTTTTAGGCAGCCTTGCTATAAATTCTGTGTCCTATGATCCTGCCCCACTCGCTACCTGATTAAGGAGCATTCTGACCCAGAACCTCTTTTGTGTTAACAAGCATGCCAGATGTTTATTTACACAATCTCATTCAGGGAAAAACAGAAAGCATATGTTAACAAACTTGACTCTATGAAAGGGAACATGGCTGGATACACTTCTTCCAGCAAGCTTCACTGATTTCAAACATTTTTCATCGACTCCTTCAGAACCAGGCCATTTCTTTGAATAAATACATACAGCGTAATGGGTGAAGCCTCAATTGGTCAACCATCTTAATTTTATTTATTCACTTAGGGCACGTGGGTGTTGCAGGCTGGATTATGAGAAGGTAGTAATGAGTTGCCTTCTTGAACTGTTGAGGTCCACGTGCTGTAGGTAGCCCTTCTTTGCCATTAGGGAAGACGTTTCAGGGATTTTGACCCAGTGATGTCGAAGAAGTGGCAATATAATTCCAAGCCAGGATGGTGAGTGGCTCGGAGGGGAACTTGCAGGTGGTGTTTCTATGTATCTGCTTCTAGATGGATGTAATCATGGGTTTGGAAGGTACTTTCTAAGAAGCTCTGGTGAATTTCTGCAGTGCATGGTATACAGTGCTACTGAGTGTCATGAGAAGTCTCTTTTGTACACCATCTTGTTGATAATTCTTCAATGCTTACAGTATAAAGGATGAGGCTCCACTGGTTTGAACAGCTCATGAGAAGTCTCAGTCCTATTTGGTATTATTTGTTGCAGTTAAACATTGACATGTAAGGGTTAATGGCTAGACAAACATAGCAAATAACTTAAATGCCATCAAACCTGACAGGACAGACGGACAATACAGGAAGTTCGGCAGGATTTTAAAAAGGAAGTCCTTGATTATCTGGATTACTCCTGGTGCTCAGAGCTGGTGAGGATATGAATAGGAGGATAGAGCAGATTAATGCATGGCTGAGGAGCTGGTGCAGGGGAGAAAGGTTCACATTTTTGCATCATTGGAATCTCTTCTAGGGTAGAAGTGACTTGTACAAGAAAGACAGACTGCACCTGAATTAGAAGGGGACTAATATACTGGCAGGGAGATTTGCTAGAGCTGCTAGGGAGGATTTAAAATAGTAAGGTGGGGTCATGGGTCGCAAGGAGATGGTGTGGAAAGAGATCAGTCTGGGACTGGTACAGTTGGGAAAAGGAACAAGTCAAACAGTCAAGACAGGCAGGAACAAAGCAGAGAACGTGGTAGGACTGATAAATTGAACTGCATTTATTTCAATGCAAGAGGTCTAACATGGAAAGTAGATGAACTCAGGGCATGATTAGGAACATGGGACCGGGATATCATAGCAATTACAGAGATGTGACTCAGGGATGGACAAGATTGGCAGCTTAATGTTCCAGGATACAAATGCTATGGAAAGGATAGAAAGGGGGGCAAGAGAGGAGGGAGAGTGGTATTTATGATAAGGGATAACATTATGACTGTACTTAGAGAGGATATTCCTGGGAATGCATCCAGGGAGGTTATTTGGATAGAACTGAGAAATAAGAAAGGGATGATCACCTTATTAGGATTGTATTATAGATCCCCTAATAGTCAGCGGGAAATTGAGAAACAAATTTGTAATTAGATTTCAGTTATCTATAAGAATAATAGGGTGGTTATTGTAGGGGATTTTAACTTTCCAAACATAGACTGGGACTGCCATAGTGTTAAGGGCTTGGATGGAGAGGAATTTGTTAAGTGTGTACAAGACAGTTTTCTGATTCAGTGTGAGGATATACCGACTAGAGAAGGTCCAAAACTTGATTTACTCTTGGGATATAAGGTATGGCAGGTGACTGAGGTGTCAATGGGGGAGCACTTTGGGGCCAGCGATCATAATTCTATTAGTTTTAAAGTGGTGATGGAAAAAGATAGACAGGATCTAAAGTTAAAGTTCTAAATTAGAGCAAGGCCATTTTGACAGTATTAGGCAAGAACTTTGTAAAGTTGATTGGGGCAGATGTTCACAGGTAAAGGGATGACTGGAAAATGGAAAGCCTTCAGAAATGAGATAACGAGAGTCCAGTTCCTGTTAGGGTGAAAGGCAAGGCTGGTAGGTGTAGGGAATGCTGGATGACTTGAGAAATTGAGGTTTTATTTAAGAATAAGAAGGAAGTATATGTCAAGTATAGTCAGCAGAGATTGAGTGAATCCTTAGAAGAGTATAAAGGCAGTCGGAGTATATTTAAGAGGGAAATTGGGTGGGCAAAAAGGGGACATGAGATAATTTTAGCAAATAGGGTTAAGGAGAATTCAAAGGGACTTTATAAGTACATTAAGGACAAAAGGGTAACTAAGGTGTGAATAGGAACCCTCAAAGATCAGCAAGGCAGCCCGTGCTTACAACTGCAGGAGATGGGGGAGATACTAACTGAGTATTTTGCATCAATGCTTACTGTGGCGACAGACATGGAAGATACAGAATGTGGGGAAATAGATGGTGACACCTTGAAAAATGTCCATATTACAGAGGAGGAGGTGCTGGAAGTCTTGCAAAGCATAAAAGTGGATAAGTCACCAGGACCTGATCAGGTGTACCCTAGAACTCTGTGGGAAGCTGAAGTGATTGCTGGGCCCCGTGCTGAGATATTTGTATCATCAATAGTTACAGGTGAGGTGCCGGAAGACAGGAGATCGGCTAATGTCATGCCACTATTTAAGATAGATGGTAAAGAAAAGCCAGAGAATTATAAACTGGTGAGCGTGACATCAGTGATGGGCAAGTTATTGGCAGGAATCCTGAGGGACAGGATTTACATGTATTTGGAAAGGCAAGGACTGATTCGAGATAGTCAACATGACTTTTTGTATGGGAAATCATGTCTCACTAATTTGATTGAGTTTTTGAAAAAGTAACGAAGAAGATTTATATGAGCAGAGTGGTGGATGTGATCTATTTGGACTTCAGTAACGAGCTCGACAAGGTTCCCCATGGTAGACTAGTTAGCAAGGTTAGATCACATGGAATACAGGGAGAACTAGCCATTTGTATACAGAACTGGCTCGAAGGTAGAAGACAGAGGGTGGTGGTTGAGGGCTGTTTTTCAGACTGGAGGTCTGTAACCAGTGCTGTGCTGCAAGGATCGGTGCTGGGCCCACAGCTTTTTGTCATTTTTATAAATGATTTGGATGTCAACATAGGAGGTATAGTTAGTAAGTTTGCAGATGACACCAACATTGGAGGTGTAGTAGGCAGCAAAGAAGGTTACCTCAGAGTCCAATGTGATCTTGATCAGATGGACCAGTGGGCTGAGGAGTGGCTGGTGGACTTTAATTAGGATAAATGTGAGTTGCTGACATTTTGGAAAAGCAAATCAGGGCAGGACTTATACACTTTATGGTAAGGTCTGGGGTGTGTTTCTGAACAAAGAGACCTTAGAGTGCAGGTTCATAGTTCATTGAAAGTGGAGTCTCAGATAGACAGGATAGTGAAAAAGATGTTTGGCATGATTTCCTTTATTGGCCAGTGCATTGACTATAGGAGGTGGGAGGTCCTGTTGAGGTTGTATAAGACATTGTTTAGGCCACTTTTGGAATATTGTGTGCAATTCTGGTCTCTCTCCTATAGGAAACATGTTGTGACACTTGAAAGAGTTCAGAAAAGATTTACACAGATGTTGCCAGGGTTGGAGGGTTTGAGTTATAGGGAGAGGCTGAATAGGCTGGGGCTGTTTTCCCTGGAGCGTCGGAGGCTGGGGGTGACCTTATAGAGGTTCATAAAATCATGAGAGGCATGGATAGGATAAATAGACAAGGTCTTTTCCCTGGGTGGGGTGGAGTCCAGAACTAGAGGGCACAGGCTTAGGGTGAGAGGGGAAAGATTTAAAAGGGACATAAGGGGCAACGTTTTCAAGCAGAGGGTGGTATGTGTATGGAATGAGCTGCCGGGGAAGTGATGGAGGCTGATACAATTACAGCATTGAAAAGGTATCTCGGTGGGTATATGAATGGGAATGGTTTTGAGATATATGGGTCAAGTGCTGGCAATTGGGTCTAGATTAATTTAGGATATATGGTCAGCATGGACACGTTGGATCAAAGGGTCTGATTCTGTGCTGTACATCTCCAATGACTCTATGACAAAATGTGCTTTACCTAAAAGAGAGCTCAATAAAACAAAGATTCACCAAAGGGTGGACTGAGTGGACTAGCTGGACTGGAATGGTAAAAAATGGAACATAAAGGACATGGTAGTCTGAGGCACTGACATGACCCTGGACATAGAAGCAGCAAACTGGGATGTTAAATGGAGAGTCACAATCATTGGGATAAGGAAAGGTGGAAGTTGTATATGTAAGGTGGAGAAAAGAGTGAGGTGATTATGTGTGCTGAGGAAGGGGAGGATAAGCTTGTGAATTGAATAATGGGTGGGGGGTGTAAGGATGAGACCAAACATTGGGGTTCTGAATGGGAGTGGGGTCAGGGAAATGAGCAGGAATATCAAGATACTAAAGAGTGGATAGTCATGGTAAAGATGGAGGACAAACAGAGGAAATGCCAGAGAAAAGGAGAAGACTGTCAAATGTTATGTGGGGAAAGATTAGTGTGGCAGGGGAGGATAGGGTGAAAGAGTTGAAGGGATAGTTCAGAGGCAGCATTTTCTCAAATAAAAAGACTCTCAGAGAATGTGCAAATAGTTAGTGTTCATGTGATCCTGCACAGCGCAAGCTAAGACAATCGAAACAGAAACTGATAAATACCATTGCACGACCATTCAGTTAAGGGCTTTGCACTGAACAGAAGCACATCTGCAGAATAAAGATGAATAAGCCTTTTCACTTCCAAGCAGCAACATTACAACCATATCCCATCATTCGTTAACCTTTGATGAGAAAAGTACCTAAGAATAAATGACAATGCTAATGGTGCTGCAGAGTTCTTCCACATTCAGTTGTGCAGGAGCAATCACAGGCTCATGTGTATGAAAGTTAAGGACATGGGGCTGAAACGGGCTCATGGATTAAGCTAGCTGTAGATTCCAAAGTTGGAGGGCAGTGTTGCAGGAAATAATGAAGATCACCAAGTATCAGATTGAGCAGATTGCCATTTGAATGGAAAGCAATGTTAAGATAAAAGCCACAAAACTATCTTTCAGCATCAGGAAGGGGAAAACCCATCTGAGGTCACAGGAAATGTACCTCACTGTGTATTGGTAGCTGTAGGGACAGGTTTTCACTCAACACTGAACAGCCTGACAATGGTCCCAAGGGTAGATTGACTATGTCAAGTTCTCAAATGGAAAACATACACTTTATTCCTAATACTTCTTCACAGATCAGGACTCCATGTCAGGTGTTTGACCTATCTAAATGTGTTACATTTTTGCAGAGTTTGCTTTGTTAAAGTTGAGGCAAAAATGGGGGAGGAGATTGGATGTGGATTGCAAACAGTGCTTTGAAGATTTTTTTATATCTGAGTGTCCTAATGTTGCCTGAAGCTGACTTTTGACTTTGAGTCTCGTTCCTTCTGGGCTTTGATATTTATCAGATGGAGGTGACAAGATAATCTTTCACAACCATTTAAGGGCATTGAACTGAACAGTAATTCCAGCTCCTGCCTTCAATTTAACATGTGTGTGATGCTCACAATCTGATGCGAACTATCATTATCTTTAAAATTTGTGAAATAAATAATTTCTTGCATGAGCCTGCCTTTAAAAGTACCTTTGTACTGGTTGAGTTAGGGATTTTTGCAAACACAACCATTGTTGTTGAAAATGTGATGCTGAAAAAGCCCAGCAGGTCAGGTAGCATCCTTGACTCTCCTGCTCCTTGGATGCTGCCTGATCTGCTGTGCTTTTCCAGCGCCAAACCTTTTGACTCTGATCTCCAGCATCTGCAGTCCTCACTTTCTCCCACTATTGTTGAAGCCCTGGCTTTTGATGATGTGGGTGTGGTCTTTCTCCCACCTATGAACCTTTGTACCATTGCAGGGAGATTGTAAAATGGTGATGATCTCCTTTTCCTTTCCTGTTGCTGCTGCGAACTGCTTTTCATTCCAAGTTTCCCACAGTGAATGGTTTGTAAGGGCTTCCACTCAATCCAGCCCTGTTCAACAGTCTGGAGTCCCCTACATCTTGGAAAATTCTAGGGTAAGGTAGGTAGGAATTCATTGCTCACCTGATTCAAAGTTCATGTCTTCTTCAGTTCTGGGTGTGATAGTTGCTGAACTGGTATGAAGATTGGGTTAGCTTGACATTTATCGGTAATACCAGGCTTCTCTTTGGGCTTAACCCCTCCATCATAATCAGGTAATTACTTTCTTTTGTTTTTATCAGCAGTTTTTTCTTTACTTGCCTATTTTTCACATTGATGTGTGTCAGTTGTGGCATCTAAGTCTAAAGGCTCAGTTAATATTCTATCTAGCAGAAAATAAATCCAAGCTGACAGTGCTGTGCAGTACTGAGGGAGTGCTGCCCTGTTGGAGGTACTGTTTCTTGATGAGATGTTAATCTGAAGCCTTGTCTTCCTCCTCAAGTGGATTACAGCTCCAGTTGTATCATTTTGAAGATGAACAAGTGTGTTATCCCTGGCTAATGAAAACAACAAATGCTGGAGATCACAGCAGGTCAGACAGCATCCGTGGAGAGAGAGCTAGCTAACGTTTCAAGTTTAGATTACCATACAGTATGAAAACAGGCCCTTCGACCCAACAAGTCCACAACAACCCTCCGAAGATTAACTCACCAAGACCCATTTCCCTACTCTATTTTTACTCCCGGCTAATGCTATGGGAAATTTAGCATGGCCAATTCATCTAACTTGCACACCTTTGGACTGTAGGAGGAAACCGGAGTACCTGGAGGAAGCCCACTCAGACACGAGGAGAATGTACAAACACCACACAGACAGACACCTGAGGCTGGAATCGAGTGCAAGTCCCTGGCACTGTGAGGCAGCAGTATTAACCACTGAGCCACCGTGCAGTCCAAAGATCTTTCATCAGAGCTGAAGTGAAGTGTGGAGGGACATCATTTACACTATAGTTTGGGATGGAGGTGGTGATAGTGTGGGTAGTGGGTGTAGGGTGTTAGTGGATAAAAGGTATGATTAGTTTACATTAAGTGATCGGAATGTGAGAATGGCAGAACACTGGTGTGTTTCCTGCCAGACTGGAAAGGACAGTATGTGGGAAGGGGCAATGGAAGATATGATAACAAGCTTACAAAAAAGGAAAGAAATAGTTCAAAATTTAAAGGTGGTTGAACTTCATATTAAGTCCAGAAGGCTGTAAAGTGCATAGTCTGAAGATGCAATGTTGTTCCTTCAGTTTGCCCTGTGATTCACTGGAACACTGCAGCATACTGAGGACAGATATGTGGGCAAGCAAGCAGGATGCTGTGTTAAAATGACCAGTGATGGGAAGGTAAGAGTCTGGCTTGAGCACAGACCGGAGGAGTTCCACAAAGCAATTACCCAGTCTGCATTTGGTTTCTCCAATGTAGAGTAGGGTACTTTGGCTGCAACAAATGCAATGCACAGATTGGAGGAGTTACGGATAAAATGCTGCTTCGCCTGGAAAGACTGGTTCGGCTGTTGGATGGTGAGCAGGGAGGAGGTGAAGGGACAGGTGTTGCACTTTCTGCACCTGGTGAAGTGTCATCTAAACTCACCATTAGCTTGCTCTCTCCTGATGGATGGCTGCCTGACCCACTGTGATCTCCAGCATTTGTTGTTTTCAGTACAGATTCCAGCATCTGCAGTAATTTGTTCCTACCCCTGGTTAATGTTAATCTGTCAACCAATATCACCATCACTGATCATCCAGTCATTAACATGTTATTTATGGAAGCTCCCTATGTGCAAATTGATTACTGTGTTTCCTATATCAGAAGACTGACTGCACTTCAAAAGAATGTTTTGTGTTATAAAGAACTTTAAGATATCTTGTAGTCTTGACAATAGCTATATAAATGCAGGTATTTTCTATAATTAATTTGCTCAGCATTGAATTGTTTCCCTTAATAGGTACTGACAGGGATATCATTTTTCTTAACATTGAAATAAAAGCAAAGTCCTGCCTGCTAGTTTTATATAACTGTATTGTCATTATTCCAATCTCCCCAGAATTTACTTACTCCCTCATATATAATTGAGGTTTGGCAACAATTATTAGTTCTACAAAACATTTATTGAGATGTATGATTAATGTACTATCCAAATTGGTGACCATTACAGACAAAATCAGCACCTGTAAATGACAAGTCGATTATCTGACTTGCTCCAAGTGTAGCATTTGCTGATTAAAGGATGTATGGTTGCCATGGAAGCTGGATTTGTAGCGGCTTTATTGTTTTCCTTCTATGACCGTTCACAAGCCTGCTGTAACTGAACACTTCTTCATTTGGGCATCTTTTTAGCAGTGGTGATTACATGAAAAATGGATGAAGGTGATTTGGTAAGTATCTTTATAGGACTTTTATTGGTGTTCAATTACGAAGTACAGAACATATTAGTTTTGTTGCATACAGCTGGATTACTGCTCCCATTACTTGCTAGGAACATGTTGTCTGTGCATTTTTAACTTGAAGGCATTCAGAAAAGTTTGTAGTTTGTAATAAAATTAGCTTAATTTTCAACCATTCAAGTCATTTGACACTCCACTTGCATGGTGTACAATGAACAGTGCAACATCCCACACATTTTCCTCTGAATTATTATTTAAAGTTTCCATTGTGGGTGAAAGGATTTGTGGTGAAATTTGTTTTCTTAAATAACAATCTTAATTTTCCTAGGAATAATTATTATCCCAACAATCAGAAAATTCAGTTGTTTAGCAAAGGAAAATTGCATTTTACAGAAACTTACCTTAATTGTTTTGATACAGGTAGAGGTACTTTAATATAAATCCTAGTGTCCCTGCTTATGGCAGGCAGCTTGGGTTCAAGTCCCATCTGCTTCAGAAGTGTGTCTTAACATCTCTGAATGCGTTGATTAGAAAAGCATCTATTTAAGGGCATGGCTGTAATGTATCTACCGCCAAGCAGGTTCAAGTTTCACCTGCACCAGAGGTGTGTAATAATGTCTCTGAATAGGTTGATTAGAAATTATATAAATACAATAAGCAGATGGTGCACATTATTTTTATAGGAGTACACATAACTGATCAAACTTGGTTCTTTTTCTGAGGATGTTGAAGAGTATGGCACTGGAAATGCACAGCCGGTCAGGTGGCATCCAAGGAGCAGGAGATTCGAGGTTTTGGGCATAAGCCCTTCATCAGGATTGAAGGGCTTTCCTGGTGAAGGGCTTATGCCCGAAATATCGACTCTCCTGCTCCTCGGATGCTGCCTGACTGGCTGTGCTTTTGCAGCACTGCTCTCTTCGACATCGATTTCCAGCATCTGCAGTCCTCACTTTCTCCTCATTTTCTGAGGATGCAGTAATTGAGGGTTGCAATGCAGTGTGATGCCAACAATGTGGGTTCAATTCCTGCACTGGCTGAGGTCACCATGAAGGATTCTCCTTCTTAACCTCTCTCCTCACCCAAGACATGATGAACCTCAGATTAAGCCATCACCAGTCATCGCTTTGTAATAAGAGAGCAACCTATAGTCTGTTAAGACCATATCTATTATCTTATCAATTATTTTGCGCATCGAATGATGCTTATGTGACTTTTGTTAGCAATTTCTCAATAAGAAACATTCTCAGCACAGAGTCTGAAACTTGTGGGTTTAGGTTTCACTCATGCTTTGAACACAAGATTCAGGTTGGCGCTTCAGTGCAGTGAAAAGAGACACCACCCAGACAGAGGTGCTGTCTTTCAGATGTGGCATTAAACTGAGGTGCATAGGGAAAATATGAGTTTTAGATCCTAACTGTTCTCAAAACCATTCTGGACCCAATGAATGTGCAAGGTTATGAGAGCATTCCCTCTTTTTAAAATGACTACATGAGGGCAATTCACAGTCCAGACACTGGGGACCTAAATACATACTTTCAAACTAACATCATGGAACTTGGTATACACTTTACATCAACAGAGACATTATTGGATCAACAGATGCCGTGTTGCTAAGGGCTTAGTCACAATCAGTAGGCAGTGTGGAAAATGAACATTGGTAGTTCATTATTCATCACATCTACAATTATAGCTATTGATTTTTATATCAGTTATGTGGATATAATAGACAGGCTTAAGGATTCAAAGCCAATAATTCATTTGAGCCAAGTGATATTTATGTAAAACTGTTGAAAGGATAAAATGAAAGAGACGGTGACTGCAAATAAGATTCTATTTACTTAGAAATACCAATGCTGGTCACTAAATGTAATATAATGTTATTCTCGGAGATTCTAGGCCCATTAGAAACAGACGAAAGAAAGGAATTGTTCATGAGGAACAAACTGAATGATTACTGGTTGGAAGAGGAAGTGAGTTTCATGGCTTTAGAAAGGAAGGATTCCTTCTCACCAGTCTCCATGACTTTTTGAGGGATTGACATCTTAAGAAGATATTGATATCCCCGTAGTGCATGCACAGACTTCCAGAAGGTTTCTGATAATTGCTATATGAAAGGCATGTAGCCACATAAGAGGGTAATATAGCTGAATCAAGAATTGCTTGAAAGAGATTAAAAAGGATAGCGAGTTTAGGAAATGCTAGAAACAAAACAGGAAGGGCTGGAGAAACTCAGCAGGTCTGACATCACCTGCAGCAAGAGAAACAGAGTTAATGTATCGAGTCCAGTGACCCTTTAAAAGGTCACAGGACTTGAAATGTTAACTCTGCTTTCTCTCCACAAAAGCTCAGATCTGTTGAGTTTCAGATTTCCAGCATCCAGCATTATTTTAGGGAATACCAGGCTGGGTAAATATAGAATAGTCTAATAATTGGCATGTGGCCTGTCATGATTCCAAACCAGACCAAACCTGGCTGCGACCAGTAACATTTTTTTTAAGTAGACAACATGTGAACTCTAGATACTTACTAGGAGAATAAAATCGTAAGATTCTACAATTATGAATAACCAACAATAAATATTAAAAACAAAAATCAGAAATTGTTGGAAAAGCTCAGCATCATTGGAGAGAGATCAGAGTTAACATTTCAGTAACCCTCCTGGAGAACTGATTCAGAATTCAGAACTTCCTCAGAACATTAAATGTTACTGTACAAACTTAGGACAGTAGTACAATTCACTATACAACTCTATTTCTAATTGGATGTTAGAGTATATCTGAGGAAAATATGGGTAGCAAAGACCCCACAGAGAACATCAGATGTGGTCAAGGCAGATGCCATAGATTTCTCAGCAATCCCTCTATGTCCAAACTTTGCAAAGGATTTAAAACTTTTATGGAGGATTACAATTCTTCGCTGTTAAAGACCTAGCTTTGGAATTTCCTCAGACGATGTTCTGTGATGGACTGTCTCACCATCTACTCACCTTCAGGTAGTTCACTCTCCCAAACAGGACTGTGCTCCCCCTGGGTTCTGCAAACTACTCTTTCGCACCTACTTACAGGTGCAATTTTACCTTATCAGCAGATATGTGCAGTCACAAAGATGTGCAGGGCCAGGTGAATTGGCCATACTAAATTGCCCGTAGTGTTAGGTAAGGGGTCAATGTAGGGGTATGGGTGGGTTGCGCTTCGGCGGGTCGGTGTGGACTTGTTGGGCTGAAGGGCCTGTTTCCACACTGTAATCTAATCTAATCTAATTTGGTTTCACCAAGCTGGTCCTTCCTCGTGTTTCTTCAAGCTTTATCTTGCTCAGTTGCACAACACAAATACTATTTTTGGGCTTCCTTCACTCTCGGTCTCAGCTGTAGCACATGGCTTCTTAGAAGCCCCCACAGCTCCCATCACCTACCTGAGACATAACCCCAAAATTTTGCTGCACCTCCTGTACTTGTCCAGAGTCCTAAGAGTTTGGAAGCTGCGGTAACAGCCTCTTTTCCTTACATCTAAATACTTGAGTGACGAGCAATCCAAAAGCAGAAATTATCTCCTTTCCCAGTTTCCATCCAACTGCCTACAACTGATTGTCAGTAGCCCTTAAACATTCTGAGTAACCTATTGGAAACCTTGCAACAAGTCTTGCCCTTGTTCCTTGGCCATGATGAATGGAAACAGTATTTTGATAAAAACCTAACACAGAACCTGTTGGAAATGTCTTTTTCCTAATTTTATAATGTTCATAAACTACTAACTTGCAAGTAGAAAATATATTCAAAAAGAGGATTTGCTCACAAGCCTCTGTGTTATTGACCTGCATTTAAGACATCCTTGTGTATGCACAATGGGGTATTTTGTCTTGAGTAAGATATGGAAAGTATTTGCTTGGACGAATAACAATTGGGTCAAAAATTACGGATTCACTGATTCAACAATAAAATTCATGTTTTTAACAGTGTCTGATGCAGTGAATTGTATTCCTGTGTTAAGCTGAGAAGATCCTTTGTTCCTAATCAATTCCATTCTGTACACTTCTATTATGTGTCGCCATGTTCAGCAAGAGAGAAGGAAACTCATCAGTGATCATGCATCACTGTGTCTTGCTGATGGCTCATCATGGTTGAATTAATGCAGGTACATGGTGGCAGAGAGGCAAGGCTGACCACATTGATAGGTGTTTGAGGTGCCGTGTTTGGATGTTTGATGAGAATCTAGAGTATCTTGTTTTTATTCATTCATGGGATGAGGATGTCGCTGGCAGGCCAGTATTTATTGCCCATCCCTAATTGCTCTGAGGGCAGTTTAGAGTCAACTACATTGCTGTGAGTCTGGAGTCACATGTAGACCAGACCAAGTAAGAACAGTAGTTTCCTTTCCTAAAGGACATCAGTCGTCAATTGGCAACGGATTCATGGTCATTATTGGTTTCATCTTAATTCCAGATTTTTTTTATTGAATACAAATTCCACCACCTGCCATGGCAGGATTTCAATCCATACCTACAGAATACTACCTGGGTCTTTGGGTAATACCAGCTCTAACACCTCTAGGCCATTGCCTCCCTCCCACTGTTGCTACTTGAGCAGTGTGAGATTCTTGTTCTGTGGTGGGTAGAAGCTGTCACATGAAGATGCATTCACTAACTGTGACCATCCTTGTGAGGTCATTAAATTCCTTATGGTACTGCTGACTGGTACTTGGGTACAGAACTTGGAGATTGACCTCCTAGACCACCGCAGCCCAATTCATTCGAAGGATGCTCCTCAAGGATCTCCTAATTCTCCAGGAAATCTTGGCACCTTTCCTCCTGTGAATCTCCAACACTATGGCCTCCTGTGCCACATAACTAATCCTGGATCCATTTCTCTGCCCTGCATTGTACTCTTAGAAATGGTTTAAGCAGCATTAGCAGCTTTAATGCAGCATTCTTTTAAGAGAAACAACCTCCGTCTTGGAGAATAGAAATCTGGCTGCACCCCTGCTATTAGTGCACACTTAACCAGTAACAGAGGAGCAGCTCGATTCTGCTCATATCAGATAACTGAGTGAACTGGAATGTATTTTAGGAACATAAGAACATAAGAAATAGGAACCATCTGGCTTGTTGAGCATGTTCCACCATTCAATAAGATCATGGAACAACAACAGCAATGAAATTGTCTTGAGGCAATGATATTCTAGTTCTCTCATACAACCTGATGGATTGTACAAAGTTTCCAGTTCCTCAGCTTACTATGGCTGAAAGATTTAGACTGTGGGCTTTCCCTTGGTCAGACACAACCTTTTGCACTGAAAGGATAGAAAGTATCAGGCAGCCAAAAGAGAGTGTTTCTCAAAGATCATGGTTTTCCGGCTGGGGTTGATATTTCTTTTGCTGTTCCTATAGAACAGCCCATAGAGCACAGACTGCTGTCTCATTGAGCTGCTTGTGATGGAGAACAGATTATTTGGTGTTTATTGATTAACAGAAGCAAGCATGGAGAATAGATTTTAAGAGTTAGCTCTCTGAGCTATAGCCTTTGCACAGTAGGATGCCTTTTGGGAATTTGAGTCTGCGAGGTTGTCTATATTTTACGTGAATTCCTGAAGAGTGTCAGTTCACAGAAATTATCCACAATAATTTGGATAAAAGATGAGTCCCCAAATCATTTCTTTACCTTTCTTAAAATAACAGACTTATTCTTTAACAAAATAAGAAAGGCAATGGTTTTAACTTCAATACAACCTTTTGGTTGTGATTTCTAGGATGCTTCCCTTTGTAAGAACATACATGAAAGTCTTCTTATGGAACACATCTCTTTGACAGGATAAAGTTAAATTGCTTCTAGCATATTTGTGTCATTGTGCCAATGGTAATAATGGTCTTTTCCCTTGTGACCAACCATCAACCCCACCCAATTTAGAGCGCTTGGACAAGTTTGAAGTTCATTAATAAATGTAACGTGGCCATCTGAAATGCTTGCTCCTTGTAATAATCACTAATTTTACATCCAATTCACAGGAACACCAAGGGCTGTCCAACACTAAGGCATTGGCTATATTATATGACCAATTGTCTGCACTTCTATCAGAGCATAAAAAACGCCAAAAGGAAAGAACATGGAAGGTATTTAGGCTTGTTAATCAATCTGTATGAAAAATAGCAAAGTAGCTAGAATGGCAGTTCATTGTAAAGAGCTCACAATGGTCTGGTGTAAAACATGAATGGTCTCAGCAGAGAGGAAAACAATAATATAAAAGACCTTATGAGATAGAAAATTATTGAATTTGTTTGTATACTGATGAAGAGAAATTACTCAAATAAGTTTCAAGTAAAGTTGTTGAGGGGAAATAAATCTTCATCAATGGGAAGAAGTTGGAAAAGATAACAACATTTCAACAAAGAGAAACACTGGCAGAGTGGCAATGAATACTGAAAACCATATCATATTCTTAGACTGTCAGAGAGTAACATTTATCTAAAGCAAGCCCGTGACATGGAAGGCATAGAACACTAAGCCCATGTCGCTGCTGGAGTGAATTTAATTCCAAATCTTAAAGGTCACAATATCGGTAATTGTATACAAACTTCAAAAATACCAGTAAACCAACAGAGTCCCATTTGTATTGTACTCAAGTCATTGTACTTCGGAAACATGTTGGCCACTTCAGACAGAAAGTGCACAGAGTTTTATGTGGAAAGGTGTGAGATAAAACACTTTGGATTTGGGGAAGAGGAATTGGAATATGTGCTGAACAGTAAGAGGCTCAAAGCTGGGGAAAAGACCACATGGACTACATGCATGTAGCTCAAAAGTGACTGCACACAAAGAACAGTAATCTGAAAGATTAATGGAAGGTTGTTCTTTAGCTCATAGGGATTGGAATATAAAGATGAGTGGCAATGGTTTGTTGCACAGAGTCTTGCTCAGTATTGTGTTCAAAGTTAGACATGTAACACAAGAAGATTAATGTTAGGTTTGAGGAGGAAACAGAGCAGTATCAGTAAAACCCTTCCATGCCTTCAATGGAAACATTTTGATGCCAGAGTGTAAAAACTTGCTTTGAATTTCTTTGAGTTTAGAACTTTGAGGAGTGATCTCTTGATTTTTTTAAACGTAAATGTTTAAAGATATTCAATGGGACAGAAATAGTGAAACTATGTCCTCTGACAATCAGGAATTTGGAACAAGAGGGTAAATTTAGAACAGGTCCTGCTTACGAATGACATTGTGCTTTTTTTTGCTTACTTCACTTTTATTTTTGTGTACTCCATTAGACAATCTGGAGAAGTAGCTTTTTACACCACTCAAATCGCTGGTCAAGCTTCCATTGGCCAGGAGCATTGCTGTTGCTCTTGACAACCATTGCCCTAGCTGGTTGCCATCATATTCAGTCACCTAAGAGGTAAGGAAAACTGAGCAATTCCCCACACAACAATAAAGTTATCCATTTGAGCAAATGTAGCACATCACATCTTTCAATTAACAAAGAATAATGTAATTCTGATTCCTGTATGATTCAGTTTAATCATAATAGCCAGTTCCTGAACAAGTAACTAGTGAATCACTTTCCAAAGACTCATGTAGGTTATTGGAACATTTGCATCAGCTTTTCAAAGCTGAGTCTTTAACGTTTGTGGGCGTTTTCAGCATATTGTCTGCAGCTCATATATAGAAGACCCCGGCATTAAGAGATTGTGGTGTTGAAAGTGTTATCTTGTCAGCACTTTCTGATACAGCATGAGATTTTGAAGTGGCATGCAAAAAAGCCTTTAGGAGTAAGCAATATGCAGAATCTCCTGGAAATAAAATCAGAAATCTTTTGTTGCAAAAATTAGATCAGTGTTTAGTTTCACCTGCAGCTGACATTAAGTGATTATTTTTCACGTGAGAAAAGACACTAAGCTTTTATCCACGCCAGCTGAACCTGATCCTATCTTGAGCCAGCAGTCAGATATTTGGTTGGGTAATGTTGATACAGCTAGGGCTCAGTGCATTGTCCATTTCTCTCTGAACCAGAAGACAGTGGGTTCATGTCCTGTTTCAGAAAGTTCAGTCCAGTATCCAGGCTGTCTCTCCCTAGTGAATTGCTGAAGACACTGCTGCCCTCCCGGCCTCAGGAGCTGTCTTTTGAATACGCTGTTAAAGCATACTCTTTCAATTGAATGGAAAACATCTTGTGGAGCAGTGGAGTTCTCCCTACATGACTTAATCAATATTTATTCCTTCAACAAAAGCTGAAAATAGATTATCCAATAATTGTCACATTTTTGTTTGTGCAAATTTGGTAGCAATGTTTTTTCTCTAGCATACTGCTTCAAAATTATTTCGCTGGCTGCTAACTGCTTGGAATATCTTGAAGTTATGAAAGGTGCTATAGAGATAAAAGGCTTATTATGGTGTGGTGTATTTGTTTTTATAATTTATTTTCTCATTCTGAATGCCAATAGCAGTGCTTTTGCTGACTGATGCTTCTTAATTTACAAAATATCAGGGATTCTATTGATTTTCTGCATTCCCCTCAGCCCAACTTTCCTTCATCTCCTCACTGAAGCATGGTTGGGAAGACAAAAGAATTTTAAGGCACAATTTTGCCAGGCCTTTTTGTTTCCAACAGTTAATTACCTTTTACCTTGCAACAACATAAAAGAAGTTTTAAGACCGTGATATACGTTTGTCTCAGTCTGTTTGGTGATGTTATCAAGTCTTCACGAGTTGTAAGTTTTTAATCAACTTAGTGTCTACAATTCATCGCTTAGATCTGCTAACAATGGAACACTTTATGAAGTCTAACTCTTCCTCCTTTCTTCTCAGTCAGGATATCAGACTCATTAATGAATCTGCACTGTTTATCTTCCTTGTGGTAAATCTGAGTGCAATTGGACTGCAGCAGTGGCTAAAATCTCAAGAGATCCCACAGAGGGTCCAGGCTATTCTGCAAAGAATAAATGGTAAAAAGCGTTCATGTTGTGATGGCGTTCCAAACAATTGACAAATAGATATTTTAATACTGTTTGTTTTATTGTACTAATACAAGTTCACTTGAAGTTTTAATTAGGACTCCAGAATTTGGAATGAATGATTTTTGTTACGAACTGTATAATCCTCCTTTGGATTCCATATGTCTCCAATGGACCTACAGAGATGGGCAATTGGTAAATCTGCCTACTAATTTGCTTGTAGAGGGAGATATTATAGCCCTGAGACCAGGCCAAAAAGCACCAACATCTCTTAGAGGAATTGAGGTAAGTATTCCTACAATATTGAATTGTTTGCTTATTTAGACTTTGTACAGTTTTGACATTTAAAAAAATCATGATTTGACAAGTAAGGGACCCAACCCTAAATGTAAAGGTAAAGGTGCCAGAGTCGAAACAAGGCCATTGGGTTGTTCTCTCATTAGAGAGAGAGAGAGAGAGAGAGAGAGAGAGAGAGAGAGAGAGGGAGGGAGGATTGGCGGTGGTTTCATGTGAGGATCACCACACCTCGGGTGAGGGTAGAGGATGAGAAAGAGAGTCCTATACAGTAATCTCAGCTGCTGCAGGAAATGCACCCATGCTGTGGTATCACTTTGCATTGCAAACCATGGCAGACCCATCCCCTACCCCAGCGTGGCGTAATGACCTCGGCATGGTGTGGTGGCTCCTCCCCCCTTGGCATGGTGTGACGCCCCCCCCCCACCCCCAGTGTGGTGTCCCAGCGTGGTGTGGTGGCCCCCGTTGGTGTGGCGTGGTGTCCCCGCCCCCACCTCAGCATGACATGCTGGCCTCCCAACATGGTGTGATGGCACCCCGGCATTGTGTGGTGGCTCCCAGGCATGACAGTCTTCCAGCGGTACATGGGGCTATTTCACCATGGCATGGCCTCAGCGTGGTGTCCCGAGAGGATTCCTGGGTGATCTCCCAGTCTCACGAAACTTGAGGTGAAGCCCAGTGCAGTGTGGAGCCAAGACTCAGTGTGGGCTGGAAACTAGGTGTCAGTGTGGTCTGTGTTGGAAGGCCGTTGTTCTGAACTTCTACTTCTACAACACTGCACTTCTTATTTCTCTGTTTTCTAAAATCTTACAACTGAGGAAGCTGTACTGAGGTACCTTTGTAAGTAAGATGTTGCTGTAAATAGTGATGTATAAACCTTTCACTGTACTTATTTGAGTACATATGACAATAAAACTAATTCAATTCAATCAACTGAGCTGATACAAAGGAAATGACTGCTAAAAGTACACACAGTTGTGTAACATTGTGCAAGGGGAAGGAAGACACCTGAATGATTACATTCAGTTTTCCATATCTCTGTTTACCAAGAGCTAGCTGGCACATGGTATGCAGGCACAAATCTTCAAAATCTGTTTGTTATTTCCTTTCTTTTCCCAAACTCTCTTCTTAAACCACCTGAGATTGATTGTGCACTCCTTGGATCAAGGAGAGGGCAGAAAGTTTCAGTATTTGACATCTGAATGAATTTTTCATTAGCCATCAGTGAGCAAAATAATTAAGCACTATGCACTCCCATCCATTCAGAGCATTTGCAGAACTTTAGCAAAATCAGAGCTATCTGCTTGCTGATGTGTATTCTACTTTTAAAGAACAATAAATCATGATTCTCTACTTCCATTTAGGATGAAGAACATGTGATCTTAGATAGGGATGATATCTTTTGCCAGTTCTCCTCTCCACCATCGCCAGTTCAGAACAAAAGATCACACACCCACAGCCTTCTGAAACCTCATCCTTTCAAAGTAACTAAAACACCTATGGTTGAGAATATCCAGTAAGTACAAAGGCACATTCTGTTCTTTATCCACTCAAAAAAACAATGGCTATAATGGTTGAATGATGAGGCCAGCCCTTCTTCCAATCTCAGATCTCTTACTCTTTTAATCCTTAAAACCTGCTCCACCTCTTGCAATGCCATTATGGTTTGTTACCAAGGTCAACCTTTGCATTCAGTTTGTTTCACATGGAGTGTAATATTGTTTAAATAAAGGAGAATTTCAGAAAAAATGTTGTTGGTTGATACCTGTAATTAAGGTTAGGTTCGTGGGGTGATTTATTCAAAAGAAAATTCAGACAGTGGAATTGTGCACAGTGCACAATGATTATCTCTCAACACCTCCTCTGATCTTTGTTCTCTCTGTAAGGTCCTTGAATATCTGAATCCTTCTGACTGTACTTTGCCCACTTTGTAGCATCAATGTCCAAGTATCTGCTTTGTGCTAATTAATGTGTTTTTCAGGCTGCATTTACCAGCACCCAGGAGCATGCCTGGTCGTGGTGAAAGTTCTGAAATAAATTGCAATACAAAATTATATAAAACAAACAAACCCTTAAAAATGAAATAAAATGAAAAAGTGTATGAGATGAAGTGAAGAAAATGTTAAACAAAGTAGCTATTTCCATGCTGGACATCTCTATGAATCTGACTGTATATCAGAGGTGAACATATACAATCAGAATTTATAATCAGATTGCTGGTGTCAGCATACATTCCTTTATTTTTAACATTTATTTTGCAATGTTTATTTTTCTTTCACAAAACATTCTATAAAGTACAACAATAAAATTTTATTAAAATGTGATCATATGAATGCCTGGTCTGTCTACAATTTAAAACATTACTTTTCTTTGTTTCATAGGCGGTGCCTTGAATTGGGACAACAAAGACCTGTGACTGTACTGAATAACGAACGCTTCACTGCTCAAAGGCTTCTCCAGAAGTACATTGCTCCAATGGTTTTGGTATGACTGATCTATAGGGAGATCATAGTTTTGATTGTAATGAACTCCATTTCAGGATTTTAAGATTGAATTTCCAGCAATGCAACATTTCCCGTGGTCCTATCCCCCCAACATCTGAGAACATATTCCAGGCTGACACTACAGTGCAGCACTGAGGACACATGCAACTAAAAGTTGTACCTCCCTAAACTGGCAACACTGGGACTGGGCCCTCGCAGATCAGGTCACATATTAGAGTCCAAACTGTAGTAAATCAATTGCAAATTGTTCACTTTAGCCTCATAGTCAATGACTGAAGTCCTGATGACACCTGTTAAACTATCAGAAATATTGAATATGCTCAATGCAGAAATACTTTATTCCACAACTGAGTGAAGAACTCACCATGATTTCCTATTAATCACATGCCTAATTTAAAAACTGGACATTGCTATAACCAGACCACAGACAAGGTTCCTTAAGTTGTTAAGATTCCAGATATGATACCCAAACTGGAAAACTTCCAGCTGAGGTGAATCAATTGGCTCCCCCTTCTTTATTCACCCATTCCCTTGGTTGGCCACAAGATTATTCCCTCACCTGTTGATACCATTCTTCCAAACCAAATGAATTTTTAAAAAAAGCCAATTTAACAAGGCCTTCTTGGATTAACAAAAAAATTGAGTTTATTCAATGTAGGATATAGGAACAAAGAAGCATTCAGCCCTTTGATCCTGTTCTGCCATTCAATGCGATCATGGCTGATGTGTGACCTAGCTCCATATCCGTTAATATTTTTGCTGAATACACATATATCTATCTCAGATTTAAAACTAACAACTGATCTCGCATTGACTGGAGGAGAGTTCCAAACATCTATTAGTTACGAAACACAAGAAGAGATAAAAATGCAACATGTAGAAATGGATTAGGAATGAGAAGTGAGCCCTAACAAACAAAAGTTATTTTTAACAAATACAGGTAAGACTGAGCCATTCATAATGAGAGGTTAGTAGAAGGTTGAGGCCTTTGCTGTAGATATTACTGGTAGCATTAATGTTGATTGTTAAAAAATCAGTTTTGAGATTCTTGGCTTTATAGATTTATTGAAATTCTTTTGCCCTCATTCCTTTCAACAGCGGCTGATTGTTAGCACTCAAAAGTGAGATTCCCTTTCTTTAACTGCAGTTTTGGAATGTTGAAATGCTATTCTCTAATCTTTATAATACAACTATCCACAAAATAGGACATAGGCCACTAACACAATAGAGTTGAAATTCACTTTTATGTCTGTATTCTTGAAAGAGGAAAATATAAACAGGTCTTTCACATGGGCTGCTGTCCTTTATTTAAACATCACATTTAATCTAAGATGTTGGCAGGTGCATAGTACATTTCTCCCTTTGAGGCTTCGTTGACACCTACAGATGCAACAATCCAAGTTCTCTCCCGCCCCCCCAATACACACACACACACACACACACACACACACACCTTCCCTCTAGTCAATCACTTTATTTATATCCAGAGTTATTGCTTGGCTGTAGCAGTCCTCTCTTTAAAAACACATTGGAATTAAAAGTTTAATATGTCCATAAGTGATCCGAAGTTTTGATCTTAAGTCATAGAAACAGGTCCTTCGTCCAACTCATTCATGTTGACCAAAGTTCCCAAACTAAACTAATTCCAGCAATTTCTGTTTTTGTTTCTGATTTACAGCATCCACAGTCCTTCTGGTTTTTAAACTAATCCCGCTTGCCTGCATTTGAACCATATCCCTCTAAACCTTTCCTATTCATCGACCTGTCCAAGTGTTTTTTAAATGTTGAATTATATTTGCATCAGTTTAGGGTATCTGGTCAGCATTTCTGAATCTCCCTACTCTAGGGAAAGAAAACCTTTGCTATTCGTCTTATCCATGCCCTTCTTGATTTCATAAATCGTCACCCCTCAACCTCCAGTAAAAAAAAGGTCCCAGCCTATCCAGACTCTCCTTATAACCCAAACCTTCATTCCTAGCAACACATTTGTAAATTTTTTCTGCACCCTCTCCAATTTAATAAAATCCATCCTGTGGCAGGGCAACCAGAATTATATATAGTGCTGAAAAGTGATCTCACCAACAACATGTACAACAGTAACATGATGTCTCCACTCTTTTACTCAATGGTCTGTGCAATGAAGGCAGGCATGCTAAATGCCGTAAAACAGGATTTTGAATGTGCAAACTGGATAAAGTGTAACAAACATAACATGGACAAAGATCACTGCAGAACCACTCGATGTCACTATAGGGAAAACTGGAGCCATTGCTAGCACTAGTCTACAGAGGGTGCCAGACCTGAGAGTTCCAGTTTAAGGAAATATAATCTGTATCAGAGTTACTGTCTTTCAGATGACATTTTACATCAAGGCCATGAGCTTTCTTTTCAAGTGAAGTGGATTCCACAATACAATTTCACAGAAATTCACAGACATTTTCTCAAATATCTCAACGTCAATATTTATCACACAACATTATAAAATAAATCTGAGATTTTGAGGAAGAGTCATTGAACCTGACATATTAACTCTGACGCTGCCAGACCTGCTGAGCCTTTCCAGCAAATTTCTGTTTTTGTTATAAAATAGAAACATTATCTGGCAATCATAATTTTGCTGTTTCTTAAAGCTTGCTGTAAGCAAATTAGCTGCCATATTTCTTACATTACAGTAATGACTGTGTATATATAACAATTAACATACTTGCAATTGATATGGTCTAGATCCTCTCCTGAGAGGGCACATCCACTCAGCACTTACCCAACAGGCCCCTTAAGAATCCTATGTTTCAGTGCATTCATTCTTTAATTTTCTCTTTCTTCTAAACTCTGATGATTAGAGTCCTAATTCATTTAGACTTTTGTCATAAGACTAATCCTTCCGTACCAGGTATCATCCTAATGAACTGCCACCAATGTAATATCTTTCCTTAAATAAGGGGACCCAAACTGCTCACAATGCTCCAGATGCGGTCTCACCACCACCCTGTACAGTTGCACTATGACTTTGTACTGTTATATACTCCAACCCTTTTGAAATAAGGGCCAACATTCCATTAGCCTTCCTGATTACTTGCTGCATGTCTTTTGTGCACAAATACTTCCAAGTCTCTTTGTACTGCAGTTTCCTGCAGTTTTTCTCCATTTAAATAATGTTCTGTTCTTTTGTACTCCCTTTCAAAGTGAACAACTTCCCACATTATACGTCATTTCCCAACCTTTTGGCCATTTAATTAACCTAACAAGAGCTCTTTTTAAAACTGTACTCCTCTTACAACTTCTATTTTTATTTATTTACTTCCATTTATTTTTGTGTTGTCTGCAAATTTGGTGATAGTATATTCACTTCCTTCCTCCAACAGTTAAGGACCCAACACTGGTTGTAGGTCACCAACCTGAAAAAGAATCCCTAATCCCCATTAGCTGTTTCCTGCTTATGAGCTAAATCTCTATCCATGGCAATATACCACCTGCAACACTGTGGGATCATTGAATATCTTTAAGGTGGGCATAGATTCTTGTTAGGCTAGAGAACCAAAGGTTATCAGAGGTCAATGAGAACGTGGAATTCGAAACCCAAACAGTTTAGCCAGAGTCTTATTGAATGGCAGAGCAGGCTCAAGGGACTGAATGGCCAACCTCTGTTCTTAATTCACATGTTCAAATGCAGCAAGTATTTTTTGAGCTAGTGGCAAGCATAAATGTAAAGTTAGGCCAATAATGCAATCATGCCTTTGTCAGTATTTTGGCGGGCCTGTCCATTAAGTCACAATCAACAGCTCTTTACCAAGAGTCCTGCAGCTATATTCTTTTTGAAAGTCATAAGCGAATCTGCTTCCACCACCCTTTCAGGTATGCAGGACCAATTTACTATAGGAAAGAAAAATGTTCTCATGTTCCTGTTGGTTCTTTTGCCAATTATCTCAAGTTTGCGTCCTATGGTAACCAGGCTTACTCACCAATTTAATTGAAAAACGCCCAGGCACAGTTTAGCGTTTGGAGTTCTGAGTGGTGCTTATTTGCTCTATATTTTTCTTGCCAGGTGGTGTTACTGATTATCAATGGTCTACGGTTTGTAATTGGTACTCCAGGGATAGGTTCATGGCAAGTTACCCTTCTACAACTCCAGGTAACATAAGTACCATGTATCTCATTTACATTTTTTTTAATTGCCTGAATTCTGGGTAACATCACCTGACTTTGCTCCTCTCCAGTTTATCTAGTGCTGAAAAGCTCATCCATGCCTTTGTTACCTTTAGACTTGACTCTTCAAACTTTCCTAAATTTAAGTACAACCACAATTTGTTGCCAATATCCCAACTCGCACCAAGCCTCATTCTCCTGTTACCCTTCTGTTACCACAGGCACAGAGTATATAGGTGTTCCCCTCCACTTCCCCTCACTAAGGAACAACACTCCAAAGCTTGTGATTTCAAATAAACCTGTTGGACTAAAACCTGGTGTCATGTGACTTCTTACTATGTCCACCCCAGCCCAACACTGGCACCTTCGCACCCTGTACTTTCCTACAGACAGTGGCTAATAAGATAGCATGTGGGGTTGTTTAGAACAAAGAACCGAGAAAATGTACAGCCCAGGAACAGGTCCTTTGGCCCTTCAAGCCTGAGCCGATCCAAATGTACTGTCTAAACCTGTCGGTCAATTCCTACGCATTTGTCTCCCTCTGCTCCCCATCTACTCATACATCTGTCCAGACGCAGCTTAAATGAATCTAATGTGCCTGCCTCTATCACCTCTGCTAGCGACGCGTTCCAAACGCCCACCATCCTCTGTGTGAAGTACTTGCCGCATGTATCCCCCTTAAACTTTCCACCTCTCACCTTGAAAGCATGATCTCTGGTTATTGAATCCTTCACCCTGGGAAAAAGCTTGTCTCTATCTACCCTGTCCATACCCTTCATGATTTTGTAAACCTCAATCAGGTCCCCCCTCAATCTCCTTTTTTCTAGTGAAAATAAACCTAATCTACTCAACCTCTCTTCATAGCTAGCACCTTCCATACCAGGCAACATCCTCATAAACCTTCTCTGCGCCCTCTCCAAAGCATCCACATCCTTTTGGTAATGTGGCGACCAGAACTGTACACAATATTCTAAATGCGGCCAAATCAATGTCTTGTACAATTTTAACATGACGTGCCAGCTCTTATACTCAATACCCCATCCAATGAAGGCAAGCAAACCAAATACCTTCTTGACCACTCTATCCCCCTGTGCAGCAACCTTCAGGGTACAATGGACCTGCACTCCCAGAACTCTCTGCCCACCAACTTTTCCCAAGACTCTTCCATTCATTGTATAATTCATTCTAGAATTAGACTTGCCTAAATGCATCACCTCAGATTTATCTGGATTGAAAGCCATCTGCCACTTTTCCGCCCAACTCTCCAGTCTATCTATGTCCTCCTGTATTCTCTGACAGTCCCTTATGCTTTCTGCTATTCTACCAATCTTTGTGTCATCTGCAAACTTGCTGATCATACCAACAGTGCCCTCTTCTAGATCATTTATGTGTATTACAAACAACAGTGGCCCCAATACTGACCCCTGTGGAACACCACTGGTCACCTTTCTCCATTTCGAGAAACTCCCTTCAACTACTACTCTCTGTCTCCTGTTGCTCAACCAGTTCTTTATCCACCTAGCTAGAACATCCTGCACACCATGTGACTTCACTTTCTCCATTAGTCTACAATGGGGAACCTTATCAAACGCCTTACTAAATTCCATGTATATGACTTCAACAGCCTTTCCTTCATCTAACAACTTGGTCACTTCCTCAAAGAACTCTATTAAGTTGGTAAAGCATGATCTCCCCCGCATAAAACCATGTTGTCTATCACTGATAAGCTCATTCTTTCTAGATATAAATAGATCCTATCTCTTAGTACCCTCTCCAGCAACTTCCCAACCACTGATGTCAGGCTCACCCAGAATATCCCTACTACCCTTCTTGTACAGGGGGACAACATAAGCTACCCTCCAGTTCTCCGGCACCTCACCTGTATTTAAGGATGCCACAAGGATATCTGTCAAGGCCCTAACTATTTCCTCTCTCGCCTCCCTCAGCAACCTGGGATAGATCTCATCCGGTCCTGGGGATTTGTCCATCTTAATAACCTCTAGCATACTCAACCCATCTTCCCTACATATGCCAATGTGAACCAGACTAATCAAACTTCTATCTCTAATCTCAAGATTCATCATGTTCCTCTCCTCAATGAACACTGATGCAAAGTAAACATTCAGAATCTCACCCATTCTCTCAGGTTCGGCACACAGCCTTCCTTCTTGATCTTTTAGTGGACCAATCCTTTCTCTAGTTACCCACTTGCTTTTTATATAAGAATAAAATGTTTTGGGATTTTCTTTAATTCTGCTTGTTAAAGCTATTTCATGACCCCTTTTCGCCCGCTTGATTCCTTGTTTAAGACTTGTTCTACTCTTCCGATATTCCTCCAGGGCCCGTTCTGTTCTTAGCTGCCTAGACCTTATGTAAGCTTCCCTTTTCCTCTTGGCTAGTCGTACAAGCTCTGTTGCTTGGACATTTGGCCTACAATACTGAAGTTTGGCACAGTGTGGGTTCAATTCCTGGACAGGCTGAGGTTTGCCATGTAGCATGTGTCTTTTCAGCTTTGCCCCACACCTGATATGTAGTGATCCTTAGGTTAAGCTCACCACCAGTTGTCTCTCTCTCTCTCTAATGAGAGTGGGATGATGCTGACTTTTACCTTAATTTTAACTGTAAAATCTTCAGTTTTAATTTAAAATTCCTGGAAGGAATTAACTTTCCATATAAATTCCTCCAGCCTGCAACCTTTTGAGATACCTACGTCCCTCCAAATTCACTCTCTTTTACATTTCTGATTTGAATTATTCTCCAACTGGTTACAGTGCATATGTCTTACCCACTGGACTATCCTTCCTAAACCTCTCTGCACCTCTACCTCTCTCTCTTCATTTAAAGACTGCACATATGTTCAGATTCCTCCTTATGTGTCAAATGGTTTATTAGCCTTTGCGAAATACTTTGAAAAATTTACTGCAGTACAGATGGCTATAAAAATGAAATTTGTTCTTGACAGTATCAAAAAAGTTAATTTTTGCACCTAATTTCAACATAGGTCATGTATAGAATAAATCTTATTCCATTGTTCCAATATTACAGTTAGATTCCAATCTTAAAATCCCTGAGTTTTTAAAATGGGATCTTATTTTCCCACACACCAGCCTTCATTATAGATTTTCTAAGTAACACTGACATGCAACTAATGACATAACTTGATAATGACAGTTTAGCATACTGACCTTTTTGTCTGATTAGACTGTAAATTAGTTTCATAGTGATCAGCTCAGTTCCTAGCAAATGTGGGAGTGTACATGATAAACGGAGTGTGGGTGTTGAGGTTTAGCACTCTGATAAGTCAGAATTAAGATTGACTCACATAGTGGGTTCAGTAAAGGTGGATGTGGGACAAGGGTTCAGCAAGGACATGGATTTCAGAGTGGGGATCACTAAGGGTGTAGATTGGGAAGGGGACTCCCAATAATTGATGTGCTGCAGCGAGAATAACCTCTCCTGCAATGTCGGCAAAACTAAATAGCTGATCATTAACTTCAAACAGAAAGGGAGCGAACACGTCTCCATCTACATCAATGGGACTGAAGTTGCGAGTGTGGAGAGTGTCAAATGACTGTGAATGACAATAACCGACAAGCTGTCCTGGATTTCCCACATAGATGCAACAGTTAAGAAGGCACAATAACGCCTCATCTTCCTCAGGTGACTTAGGAAATTTGGCATGTCCATAAAGAAGGGCTTATGCCCGAAACGTCGATTCTCCCGCTCCTCAGATGCTGCCTGGCCTGCTGTGTTTTTCCAGCACCACATTTTTCAACTCCATGTCCATAAAGACCCTCACCAACTTCCACAGATGCACCATTGAAAGCATACTGTCCAGATGCACAATGGCCTGGTACAGCAATTGCACTGCCCAGGATTGTAAAAAACTACAGAAGGTTGTGTGCACAGCCCAGACAATCACAGAAGCCAACCTCCCATCTATTGACTCCATTTACATGGCTCATTGCTGCAGAAATGCTGACAACATCATCAAAGACCCATCACTCCCCAGTGATGCTCTTCTACAACCTCTTCTGTCAGGCAGGAGATACAGAAACTTGAACACACGCACCTGCAGGTTCAGCGGCAGCTTCTTTCCAGTGGTTATTAGACTGATGATTGGACGCTCTAACCTCAAATAATGCTGATCTTGCTAATGTTGATCTCGCCTTGTGCATGCCTTCTGCAACATAACCTGTTTGCCTCTGTCTAAGTTTTTTCACAGCCTTTGATCTATACATCCCTGTTTACTTTGATCTGCCTATACTGCACATAAACAAAGCTTTTCGCTGTACTTCAATACATGTGACAATAAATCAATCAATCAAAAAGTGGGAATTTGGGCAATAGGTGGATTTGGTGTGGATTTGGGGTAGCTTCTGAAAATCCCAATCTAGGTTGGATTTGTGAAAGCACAGAGAATCCTTAGGGCCAACAAGGTAGTAACATGGCTGCTTCCTGCACACACATACCCATCCTTGCACCCACCATGTCACCCTGGTGGGCAATGGAATCAACATTTACACCACTACTACATTGCCTTATTTCTGGAGATTTTTTTTCTCCATCTCCTCTTCTGGTTGTTCCAGGCCTTTACTGAAGTGTAAAGAACACTAGGCTGTGGTTCTATCAGATGCGACATTAAACCATCTCTCAAATGACAATTTTCAAAGAAGATTATGGGAGTTCTTCCTGGTGACCCAGCCAACAACTCCCTTTCAACAAATAATATAACAAGAACAATCATATTGCTGTTTGGGGGACCATAAGACCATAAGACATAGGAGCAGAAATTAGGCCGTTCAGCCCATCAAGTCTGCTCTGCCATTCAATCATGGCTGATAAGTTTCTCAACCCCATTGTCCTTGTTGAACTGGTGATAAGTATAAGCATAATGTGAGGCCGATAGGTCAATCATGCCTCTTTCTGTGTTTTGTCAGAGCTGTCCATTTAGTCACAATCAACAGCTCTTTACCAAGAGTCCTGCAGCTGTTTTCTTTTTGAAAGTCACTAGTGAATCTACTCCTGTAACCCTTGATCCCCTTGATACTCAAGAACTTAGCTGTCTCTGTTTTAAATACACACCTTGCTGAGTACAAATTAACTGCTACATTGATCCAGCAATGACTCTTCATGGATTTTAAAGTGCTTTACTGTGATTACGAAAGGTGCTATATCAATACAAAATCTCCTTTCTTTACCAGCAATTGTGTCAAAGAAGATTGCATGACAGACCTCTCAGCATTATTATCTTGTCAGAACCCCCCTCCATGCCTCTCTTTCTCTTTGATCGCACAGTGGAACTCACTTTGTGACCCAGTTTGAGATCCAAATCACATATTTTGCATACTGCACAGTGTTACACCACCGTAAGTTTCTCGCTTGCTTGTCTGCAGCATTAGATTTGACAAATACAGCATACTGCATGTTTAACTAAGCTCTGCTACATTTTAGGCTCAATACTATATTAAGAGATATAGAATGCAACATAGTCCAGTTTCTCTCTCTGGGTATTTGTGTTCCTCATGGACCTCCTTTCACTGTATACTGTGTCACCCTATCTTCAGATCTTTCTATTCCGTTTTCCCTTATGTGCTTGTCCACTTTTCTCTCAACCGCTCCATTTGTTAGTAAGTTTTACTTTCTACACACTCTGTGGACCAAGAAAATTCCCCTGAATTCCTTCCTGAATTTATGAATTATCCTTAATTCTGACTGATAATCATTGAAACATCTTCAGAGTTCAATTATAATCTCTTTGTACAACAGTTTGATCATTTAACCTAGTTTCATGTTTTGTGAAAAAAGATTCCTGATAGTGAGTCAAGTTTGAATAACGGGTGATGTTTCAAAAAGGAGTAGAACTGAAATTGTAACTATTTTACCTGTTCGATTATTTGAACCACAGCAAATATCTTTGTATTTATAATTATGTAAGAAGCACTGAACTGACAGTGAAATAATATTGTATACACATTGCCTCTTTCTTACAAAGATTAAGACTGTCAAGTCAACTGCTTCTCCCATTCGCCATGCCAAACAGGTCAAACCTCCCTCACAGGTTCCCCTGTTTTAGCTCTGGACTTATGTATTTCTCTTCTTTCATGTCTGGGAGACCCATAACCTGCTCCTTTTTTTGCCAGTGTCACTTCTCTTCTTGACACTAAGTGGTTCTGTGGCACTTTCAAAATCACCACCTTCCTCTTAAAAATCTCATTCACTCACACATCCTTGGAGTGTCACCAGCTCCCACATCCATGAATATCTTTCCTGCAATTCTTATTTGGTTCTCTCTCATAAGGTTCTTTATAAAAGCAAACCTTGCTAAAAGGAAATGATTGGCTTTTGTATTAGCACATTTCATGACCTCAGGACATCTCTGATTGGTTTAGAGATAATGAAGTACTTTTGAAGTGTAGTCGCTATTGGTAATAATTATTCTGAGAGGTAGTTGTCGAAATTAGATCAAAACTTGGGTGTTGTCTGTGGCATTGATGCACAACTTACAAAAAAAAGTAGACTTTCCATGTGGCTGTTCAGTAAATCAATTACATCGGACCAAATATGTTATTAATTCAGATTGTTTATGCCCATAGGTAAACGGTGTTCTCCCGTTATTGCCTCTATCATTTCCCATAATTTGGTTTCTAGTCAATATCTATGGTGAAGCTCAGATGGATGCCTTGTTACTAAAGCCTACAGCAAATTTTAAGGTAAGCATTTCTGTAAAAAAGACTTTTGTGAAGTCAATGCCAATGTCTGAAGTCCATGATGAAGTTTGTCAATGTTCTACACTCGCTCGCTAACCTTTTGAGTTTATATGCATCTTGGTAGTTTTCCACTTTTGAAAGTAGATGTTTTTGTTTAATCTTCATTTATTGCATTCTCCCATATTGGCCAAGTGGATCTGATAATATGTTTAATTTATATATCCTAAAGGGAATATGATGTAATGTGTCATGTGACTATATTATGGACCAGGCCAGACCCCTCAAAGCATTTCAAGGATTTAGCCCTGACCCTAACTTTGCTCATTGTTTTAAACAGGTGTAAGGTGGATATTCTGAGAGAAACACCACTGGTCAAACCACTTAGTTTAAAAAAAAACAGAATTTATTTACAAGATTACTAAATGAAACACAAACAAAAGAAAACAGAATACCGAATAGCATAACCTCTCCGGAAACCCAACACATCATCCCAACTTAATTATGCTGTTCCAATTACTTGCAACAATCCCAATAAACACCTCTTGGCACAAAAGGTAAAATCAAACACAGAGTCTGACAGGAAAGAAGTCAGAGAGAAAGTATCAGCCTGGATCTTCTTTGGATCCAGCAGCTTTTTCCCCACTACTGCTAAAAACCAAACCAAAACCAGAGAAAAGTTGAGCTGGGAGAATTGGCCACTCCCCTTTCATTGTACAAGTGTTCTTTTTTAAAACTTAAAAGCCTTCTGCATGAGGCAGTATCTGTTAGCTATTATCAAATTGGCCCTAAAACCTTTCATCCCCACAGTTTTCAGAGTCTGTGACATTAACAACCTCTCTGACAACAAGGTAAAGGACAACATAATCTTGTTAAAGGAGCAACTTTGTCACAACTCAAACTGCCTCAGTCCTTAAGTCTATAAGACAATAAGATATAGCAGCAGAATTAGGCTATTTGGCCCATCAGGTCTGTTCTGCCATTTGATCATGGCTGACATGCTTCTCAATCCCATTCTTCTACCTTTTCTCCACAACCCTTGATGCCACTACAAATCAGGAATCTATCTATAGCTGTCTTAAGTACACTCAGTGGCTTGGCGTCTACAACCTGGCAATGAGTGCCACAGATTAACCACCTTCTGGCTGAATAAATTCCTCGTCATCTCAGTTCTAAAGGATCATCCCTTCACTCTGGGTCTGTGCCCTTGAGTCCTAGTCTCACCAACTAGTGGAAACATTTTATCCATGCCCATTCTCTCCAGGCCTCTCAGTTTTCTGTAAGTTTTAATCAGATAACTCTCATCTTTTTAAACTCCACTGAGTATGGACAGACAGTCCCTAACCACTACTCATATGACAAGCCTTTCATCTAAGGATCATTCTTGTAAACCTCCTCTGGATACCCTCCAATGCCAGCACATCCTTCCTTGGATGTGGGCCCCAAAATTGCTCACAATATTCCAAATACAGTCTGACCACAGCCTTGTACAGCTTTAGTAGTACTTTTCTGCTTTTGCCTTCTATCCCCTAATGAATGCTGTGAGGAGGAATGACATCAGATAAACATAAATTCTCCTATTTCATATTGCTGCCACCAACCCTTCCATTCCTGAAAAAATTAATCTACATTATTTGATGTTAACCAATTCCTGCATGGATTGTGCCATGACATTTATTTGTTACACGCATAACCAACATTTTCTCCAAAAGAACTCTACCAAAACACAGATGAAGGCTTGCTAGAGACTCTGTCACTACAACAGTTCAACTTAGCCTATTAGGTGAAGTAATGATTATGTACCACACAAGAAGTCCGTAAAAGATATCCACGAAAAGAGCTCCACAAAACTGAGTCAAAGTCCTGGAACTCCCTCCTTAATGGCATTGTGGGTCTACCTACAGTGCATGGACTGAGCAGTTTAAGAAGGCAGCTCACCACCACCTTCTCAAGAGCTACCAGAATGGGCAATAAATGCTGACCCAGTCATTGGCACTCATATCCCATGAATGAACAAAATGAAATTGAGCTTTTCAACTTTCCAACATTTGCCTCCAAGCCACCATAAGGTATTGGCACAATCTGGTGGGTATGTGCCAATGTTAATCTCTGATGAATGAACTGAACATTATTTCAACAGTGCCAAAGATTGAGAAACTAGTCAAAAAGAGGGGAAGACAGATGCTGTGCTAAGAGGAGGTGGTGGTAATGGGAAGAGACACACTGAATGGTGTTGAAAAAAGAATGTGACTGCTTTTTGAAAGGAGGAAAAGAGAAAGAATCTTATTGTAAAAGGGATTGAAGAAGACATTCCTGGTGTGGACCGAATGAAACTTATAGGCATAAAGGAAGGATTGGGAGGGTAAGAAAAGGCCTGCTGAAGACTAGGACCATCTTGACAAGTTAAAAACAAAAAAGAGATCCAATAGATTAATCTAGTGTCTAGATATGCAAATTCTGGCCTTGGGTTGATGTCATGAAACAATTGCACTCTAAGGGCTGAATTTAATGCTCTTGATGCGTCACGTCTTGGTGACAAGTTGGGACATTTAATTGGGCGCAGGGGTAGTGGGAGGGGTCACCTTGGTAAGTCGGAAGCATGCCACCTTCAAACTTTCACCTCGATTCAGTCTGTTTTGGGAATGTACAAGAGATGTGAAGTGAAAGAAACATGTGAGGCTGTAGGAGGTTACAGAGATGAGAAGGGGTAAAACTATGGTGGGATTTGAAAACAAGGAATGAGAACTTTTAAATTGAGGTACTGACAGAACTGAGAGCCACTAAATACTGTATATGAAGATGTCTTTAAACAAAATATTGCCTAGTTATGGGAAGAGTATTATCTTCTATTTGCATTAACTTTGTGAATTATTCCCCTCAACAAATAGGAAAATTGGATTGAAACATGGAGAATGTTCTGGGCTACCATACGAGGGAGAGCTCCTGCCCTATGTCAAACTTCTAGTCTCCTCCACAATCTTGGTTCCATTACAGTAAGGATCTTTAGCTTTCTATATCACATCTCAATCTACCTTTGGTTCCAGACGAAGGCTTTGTGACCCAGTTCTGAACACAGAATAACTGAAAATCTGATTGTAATGGTAGTGACATATTCCATGCGTTTCATCAAGTTAAATTGCAAAAGTGTCATGCTTAAGCACACAGAGAAAGATCAATGGGCAATCAGAAATATAGATTGCTATCTGGAGTACAATGCAATTCACACTTACAAATGTGTTTGAACAAGGTATTGAGAAGAAAATTACATACTTTATTTCAAGAGTTTGAGAGAATTATGGTTCACTGTTCTTTTTTGCCAGACATTAGTAACACACTTTAATATCTTCGAGATAGAGGATATTCAGACTTTCTCCATTTAAGACTAGGTAACACTGATTATCTTTTGCATTTAGTTGCTAACTAGATTGAAGCAACAACTAATGTCCATTATAAAATTAGAGAATGTAGTCTACAGTTACACGTACTGTTTCATCAGTTTATTTGCAAGTGGGTAAAAATATCTTGAAAGTTATAACTGAACTTTGAGAAGCTGCTAAGAAAGTTATACATCCTTCACCATCAGTCATGTGTCTAAGAGAGAACAACAAGCACTTGCATTTACATTATGTCTATCCTGAAGTTTGAATATCGAAATGCATTTCACAGTCAATTTGCTACTTTTTACAGTGCAGGCATTGTTGTAATGTAGGAAACTACTCAAGCTCATCTCAGTAATGATGACCACGAAACCATTGTCAATTTATGTAAAAACACATCCAGTTTGTTAATGCTCTTTAGTGAAGGAAATCTGTCATCCTCATCCATCTTGGCCTACATTTCACTCCAGACCCACAGCAAAGTAGTTGACCCTTAATTGCCTTCTGAAATGGTCTAGAAAACCACTCAGTTCAAGCCAATTCGGGATTGGCAACAAATGCTGGCCTGACATCCCAGCAAATAAATGAGAACATAAGAACTTGGAACATATTCTTGAATCCAGCCCTTGAATCTGCTCCATCATTAAATATGATCATCGCTGATCTCATCTTAGCCTCAATTCTATGTTCCTACCTGCTCTCCATAACCCTTCAACCCATTACTAATTAAACATCTGTCTATCTCCTCTTTAAACTTACTCAATGTCCCAACATCTACTGCACTCTGGAGTAGTGGATTACATAGATTTTGCACATGGTCTCTATTTTTTAAATCTGCCACCCTTTATCCTAAAACTATGCCCTCACATTCTAGACTGCCCCATGAGGAAACATCCTATCTCTGTCTACTTTGTTATCTTTAGCATCTTATATACCTCTATTTGATCACCTCTCATTAAATTAATGTGTTTTTTAAAAGCAGTAAATTTATGGACAGTAAGATCCCATAACCAGCAATGAGATGCATAACCAAATCATCTGGTTTTGATTTGTTTGGGGAATTTCGTCAGCTTCTGGTGAGAAGATCCCTGTCCTTAATCAAAATGAAAAGAAGGCCTTGAGTTGACTCCTCTATCAGATTTATTTTTAGATTTTCTGCTCAAGATTCTGGAGTGGACCTTAAACTCTCAGCTTTCTGACTCAGAAGTGAGAGTGTTAAATCACATTTTCCAACAAAATGAATCAGTCGAGATTGTTAAAATTGTTGGTACCATTGATCCTCATATAAGATCACCACGAAGAGAATGTAATCTAGAATGTGCACAATTGCAGTTCACAGCTATCCTTTAAGTAATGTTCCTTTGCACTATCAAGGTGAATTTCAGAAGATCAAAGGCACAATTTGCTGTATTTTCTACAACATCCCAAAAGATGCAACATAACTAACTTCAACTCATCCTCTCCATACTCTGTTTACAATCTTGCTAGAGACTTAAAAAGACATTCAGTTTCCAGATATTAGTTGAAAAAATGACAAGGGAAAACTTTGTGCTTTTAAAGTTTTACTGCAACAAATTGTGAAAAAAATCACAATTGACTAAATGAGTTTTAATAAGCAAGTTTTACTTTAAACTACAAAAAATAACATTCCTCTTGTACATTTATCACCTGAAGTACTCTGCCTCGAATAATATTCTTCCACAGTTGCTTTCAACTTCCAATAGGTTTCCATGTACCCAATTCCAGGGATCATTTCCAGGCTCTTTCCTCAGTTTTTGGAGAGTTCCTTAGATTTGCCATTAGCCTTAAAGCCTGTTTTGTGATTGCACATGCCCCAGGTCAAGCTAGAGTAAATCTCCTGGAAAACTGCAAGATGCTACTGTTTGACTTGAGAGTTGCCTCCCTTCCATTTACTCACTATAGTAGTTCATGTGGTCAAACAACCTTTGCTCTCTGCCCACCAAACAAAACTGGTGATATCATTTATGACAGTCATTTGTTTGTAGGAAGCTTGGAAGGTGATTCAAAACGGGGCATTGTCTCCCTCTTCCTCATAGCAATGGGAAACACATCATGTAGAAATATTGAACTCAGGAGCAGGAGTGGGCCTACGGGCGTTTCGAGCCTGATTTGTCATTTAACGTTTCATTAAGATTACTACTTAGTTTTGTTAACTCCAACGGGTGTAGGATCAACCTGTTGACCCTTCCTTCATAAGATAAGCCCTTCATCCCCAGCATAAGTCAACTAATAGATCCCAAACATATAAGTGGAAAGCAGGAATCATCAGCAGTGCTTCATCCGGAGACTCACTGAAGATGTTACCTAACATGGCGACGAAACGTCTGAAAATGAACCTTCCAGCTCAGTGAGCAACTTTACCAGCATATTTTGTTGTGTGATTCATGTACCAAGACATCCAGCTCCCTCTGTGCTAACAGGTTCTGCAATTTCTCTCAACCTGCACAGCACACTACTTTTCCATTCTTCCTGCTAAAGACAAGTTTACATTTCCCACATTAAACACTGCCTGCCAAATGTGCCCAATTATTAATGTACCCATATTTCTTGGTAGATTCTTTGTCACTTCTTAACAAATTACTTTCACCTCTCATTGGCAAATTTATATTTCGAACATAAAACATTACAGTGCAATACATGCCCTTTGGCCCTCGATGTTGCGCTGACCTGTGGAACTAATCTGAACCCCATCTAACTTACCCTATTCCATTCTCATCCATATGCCTATCCAACGAACCATTTAATTGCCCTTAAAGTTGGCGAGTCTACTACAGTTGTGGGCAGTGCAATCCATGCCCCTACTACTCTCTGAGTAAAGAAACTACCTCTGACATCTGTTCTATATCTGTTCCCTTCGTCCAAGTCATTGGTATGGATTGTAAGTAATTGAGATCCCAGAAATTAATTCCTGAATGCTTACAGCTTTCCAGTGAAAATGATGCATTTACCCTTGCTTGCTGCTTCCTGTTAGTTTACAAATCCTCAATCTATGTTAATATGTTATACCTAACACCATTTACTGTTAGAAGAAAATTACTGCAGATGCTGGAGTCTGTACCGAAAACAACCAATGCTGGGGATCACACTGAGTCAGACAGCATCCATGGAGAGAGAGTGCAAGCTAACGTTTCAAGTCTAGATGCTCTTGAAGAATCATCTGGATTTGAAATATTAGTTTGGTCTGTCTCCATGGATGCTGTCTGACCCACTGTGATCGCCAACATTGGTTGTTTTCCGTCATCATTTATTCTTATCTCATGTAGTAAGCTTTGATGTGGCATCTTTCCTGCTTCCTGTACTCCTCCCTTCTTGAATAAATATGTTACATACTACTCAATTCTCTCAGACCTTTGCAGAATCCAAGTAATTTTGGAAGATTATAGTGCCTCTACTATTTGCAGGTACATTTGTTAAGACCCTGGGATGCATGTCATTGGGTTCTGGAACTTGTTTGTCTCTAGGCCTAATAAATTTACACGTTAATATATAAACCAGGAGCAGAAATAGGGTGATACTTTTTTTGCCATTGTTTTAATTCCTCCTTTTCATCTTTTGATTTTCAACCATCTTTGGAAGGCATTCTAAGTCTTCTACAGTAAGAAAGACATGAAAAACCTGTTCAAAAGCTTCTGCCATTTCCTTGTTTCCATTATAAATTCTCCAGACTCACTCACTACGAGACTAACTTTGGTTGGTCTACACCTTTTAAATACTTACAACATTGAAACATAGAAAGTAGGAGAAGGAGTAGAACATTTGGCCCTTTGAGTCAGCTCCACCATTCAATCTGCTTATGGCTCATGCACTATCTCAGTGCTATATTCCCTCTTTCTCATCTTGATGCCTTTAAAATATAAAACAAAGTCTCTTTCTTGAATATTCTTAGTGATTTGGCCTCCACAGCCTTCTGGGGTTGAGAGGTTCACTCCCCTTTGAGTGACAAAATGCCAATTTTGATGGTATTAGGCAAGAACTTTTAAAGGTTGATTGGGGGCAGATGTTTGCAGGTAAAGGGATAGCTGGAAAATGAGAAGCCTTCAAAAATGAGATAACAAGAATGTATGTTCCTGTTAGAGTGAAGGGCAAGGCTGGTAGGTGTAGGGAGTGTTGGATGATTAGAGAAATTCCTGATGAAGAGCTTGTGTTCGAAACATCGACTCTCCTGCTTCTTGGAGTTTGCAAAGAATTACAAGGATGTTGCCAGAGTTGGAGGGTTTGAGCTACAGGGAGAGGCCAAACAGTTTTCCCTGGAGTGTCAGAGGTTGAGGGGTGATCTTATCGTTTATAAAATCATGAGGGGCGTCGATAGAGTGAATAAGCAAGGTCTTTTCCCAGGGTGGGAGAGTCCAAAAAAAAGGCATAGATTTAGGATAAGAGGGGAAAGAGTTAAAAAGGACCTAAGGAGCAATGTGTTCGTGCAGAGGGTGGTGCATGTGTGGAATGAGCTGCCAAAGGGTGTGGTGGAGGCTGGCAAAATTTCAACATTTAAGAGGCATCTGGATGGGTATATGAATAGGTAGGGTTTAGAGGGATATGAGCCAAATGCTTGAAAATGAGACTATATATATTTAGCATATCTGTTCAGCATGGATGAGTTGGACCGAAGGGTCTGTTTCCATGCTGTATATCTCTATGACTCTGTGACTCTATGTTTCCTTATCTGAATCCTAAATGGCCTACCCTATATCTTTAGACGGTGACCCTTGGTTCTAGATGCCCTAACCAGGGAAACCATCTTTCCTGCATCTTATCTATCCAACCCTGATAGAATGTTATACTTTTCAATCCGATGTCCTCTCATCCTTGTAAGTCTTAGTGAATACAGGCCCAGTCCAACCAATCTCTCCATATACTGTTGTCACCAGTATCAGCATAATAAATCTTTGCTACACACTGTCTATGGCAAATATATGCTTTCATAGGGAGGGAGATCAAAACTGCACACAATACTCTAGGTGTGGTCTTACCAAGGCCCAGCATAACTGCAATAAGACTTCCCTGTTTCTGAACTCAAATCCTCTTGCAATGAAGGCCAATATGGTACTGCCTTCTTACTTGCTTGGAGAAAGTGAGGACTGCAGATGCAGGAGATCAGAGCTGAAAAATGTGTTGCTGTAAAAGCTCCTTGGATGCTGCCTGACCTGGTGCGCTTTTCCAGTAACACATTTTTCAGTTCTTACTTGCTGCACCTGCCTATCTCCTTTCATTGACTGCTCTATCAGGAGACCAAGATCCCTTTGTACATCCATACTTCCCAATATATTACCGTTTAAATAATTCCTTTCTGTTTTTCACACTGATATCTATAACTTCAGACTTAGCCATGTTGTACTGTATCCACCATGTGCTTGCCCATTCACTCAACATGTCAAAATCACCTTATAGTCTCCTCACAATCCATAATCCTGTGTAGTTTTGTGTCATCAGCAAACTTGGAAATATTGCATTTGATTCTGTTAATTAGGTTATTTAGATACATTGTGAATAGTGGGGGCTCAAACATTGATCCTTGTGGTACCCAACTAGCCATTATTCCCACTCTTGACCATCAAATAAATCTTGATCCATGCCATATATTCCATCCGTCCCATACTATACAATATATATTGTAGAAACTCTTACTAACTGTGCTTTTAAACTCTAATGAGCTTTTTCCTCAGACTTAAATTTTCCCCTCCACTTCTTATTGAATCTTTGCATGTTCTTAATATCTGTACAAACTTTTGACCTGCCGGTAACCATCATAAAATTGTAGTGTTACTTTCAATTTAATACTCTCCTTAAATTCTATATTTAACCTTGAGGTTTATATTTCTCTCAAAGAGACTTTCTTTCTCATTGGGATAAATCTTTGCTAAGAATTTTTAAATACCTCCTTTAAAGGTTGGTACCCCATCTCTCCTATCTCCCTTTTTCTTTGCTTCTAAAATCGCTTTAACCAACTCTGCCTTAATATCCTTATACCAATTTTGTATTTCAGTAGAAATGTTAATTAGCTTTCTTTGATCCCAATTCCCTTTCAAAAAGAAGTAAAAGAACCATTTATAGCACAATTATTTACAACCTGGTGTTTATAACACCTTTCTCAGATTTTCAAATCTGAGCTGCTGCCATTGTGTATAAGTGTAGATATCTCATACATTCTTCTCAATACAACAATCTAAGCCCTCCTTTGATCTCTAACAACCTAACCACCCAGACTTACTTAAATAAAGCAAGGTCAGAAGTCAGGCGACACCAGGTTATCATCCAACAGCTTTATTTGAAATCACAAGCTTTTGTCTCATTGCTCCTATGTCAGACTTCAGCCAGTCCAAAACCAGCACTTTCCACATCATATATAAAATAAAGATTTGTGGATGCTGGAAATCTGAAACGAAAACAGAAATTGTCTGGGAGTATCTGTGGAGAGAAAGCAGAGTTAATGCCCCTTCTTCAGAACTGATAGTGGCTAGGAAAAGGCCAGCATAATGTCAGCACTAGGGATGTTCATTCACTACTGCACAATATTCAGCACCGTTCACAACTCCTCAGATACTGAAGCAGTCCATGTCCAAATGCAACAAGGGCTGATAAGTGGCAAGTAACATTTGTGCCACACAAATGCTAGGTAGTTAATGTCTCCTGTCAGAGACAGTCAAACTACTTCCTTTTGACATTCAATTGTGTTACCATCACTGGATTCCTCATTATCAACATCCTGGGGGTTACCATTGACCAGAAATTCAACTGGACTTGACACATAAACACAGTGATTATAGGAGCAGGTCAGGGGCTAAGAATACTGCAGCGAGTAACTCATCTTCTGACTTCCCAACGACTGTCCACCATCTACAAGGCACAAGTCAGGAATGTGATGAAATACACCCCGCTTGCCTGGAGGGATACAGCACCAGCAACACTCAAGAAGCTTGACACCAACCAGGACAAAGCAGGCCACTCGATTAACACCACATCCTCAGTATCCATTCCCTCCACCAGCAATGCTGAGTAGGAGCAGTGTGCATTATTTACAAGAAGCACTGCAGAACTTCACCAAAGATCCTTAGACAACACCTTCCAAACCTACCTCCATCCATAAGGACAAAGGCAGCACATACATGGAAACACCAGCACCTGCAAATTAACGTCCAAGCCACTCATCATCCTGACTTAGAAATATAACACTGTCCCTTCTGTGTTGCTGAGTAAAAATCCAAAACGTGCCTCCATGAGGACATTGTGAGCCTACCTAAAGCACATGGATGCAACGGTTCAAGAAGGCAACTCACCACCACCTTCACAATGGTAGCAAGAGACAGGCAATAAGTGCTGACTCAACCAGTTACACCCCCATCCCATGAGTGAATAAAAAATGACAATGTCGAATGGGATGAAGACTGGGTCACATGATTCTATTTATTTTACCTAAATTTCAAACTACATTTATAAATTTCAAAATTGTAACACCATGCACACAGAAAGTAATTGGTTTCTATTTCATGCAATTATGTATAAAAGTAGCAAGTTCTCACCTGCTGCTGTGCCAAGAGATAAAAGGCAAAGATTTAGGGTATATTCCACCTTACTTCAATGAAGCATCAGTTTTTTCCACAAAAATATATTTTATTCATAACATTTTCAAAAGTACGTTACATGACAATTTAAAGTTGACATTACATGCAGTGCCAACAAGTTTCAAGCAGATCAAAGAGCACTTTGCACTGAAATAATGGCCCGACAGCCACGGTTGATGTTTTGTACAGTTCACAGGTAGTGCAATGAAAGGCATGTTTGAAAATGATGCTGCAGGACAAATGTAGCTGAAGAAAAAATTGATATTTAAAATCTATCTTTTGATTTGTAATCAGAGGCAATGTGAACACAGTCCCCTGCTAATTTAGACTAGATTAGATGCCCTACAGTGTGGAAACAGGCCCTTCGGCCCAACCAGTCCACACCGACGAGTTTCCCACCCAGGCCCATTTCCCTCTGACTAATGCACCTAGCACTATGGGCAAGTTAGCATAGGCAATTCACCTAACTTGCACATCTTTGGAGTGTGGAAGGAAACCGGAGCACCAGGAGAAAACCCACGCAGACATGGGGAGAATGTGCAAACTCCACACAGACAGTCGCCCGAGGCTGGAATCAAACCAGGGACCGTGGTGCTGTGAGGCAGCAGTGCTAACCACTGAGCCACCGTGCCGCCAACTGAGTATCCCATACTTTGGATACATTATGGATGTCAACACACCTGAAGTATCTGTGATTATTGTAACAGCTTGTTACAACTGAGGACAGTTAAGAGTCAACCACATTGCTGTGAATCCAAAGCCACATGTAGTCCAGACAAAATAAGAGCAGCACATTCCCTTACCTAATAAGTTTTCTAGACCAATTAGGAAATGTAACAAACATAATTATTGAATGCAACATTTTATCCCAGATTCATTAAAATTCCCCCAGTGTCATGGCAGAATGTGAATACATATCTCCACAGCACTAGTTCAGCCCCATGGCTTATTGTTATTTCCCAACATTAAGGTCCCAGAAATTACCCTGACCGGACTGTGAACCAGACCAACTATACAAATACAAGAACAATACAGGGGATGGGATTTCTGCAATGTGTAGCGTGACTTCTGACTCCCTAAAACCTGTTCACCAGCCACAAAGCTACAACGATTTACAAAATACACAGTGGCAACTTGCACAAGCTCCTTCAACTGTACCTTTCACACCTGTGACCTTTATACCACCTAGAACAGCATGATGCTATGACTGCAAGTTTCCTTCCATGTCCGACGCCACCTTGACTTACATCCGTGATTGTAACGAGGCCAGCCAGGTGAACCGCATACAATATGAGTTCCCTGATCAGGGCTATCAGTCTGGTCCTATCAGGGAGCCCTGACTGATAGATAAAAACAGGAATGTCAGACATCCTCTTCACTCTGAGAGCAGGCTCTGAGGGAACTGGATCAGAGTCAAGGACTTTTTTAATATCAAAAATATACTTTATTCATAAGTAAAATCTCTGTGCATATACATCGTTACAAATGCAGTACAGTTGCATATGAAGTAAACAAGCAAAATGCTGATAGTGTCAAGGACTCTCCATGTTTAAGTAAAGGGCTGTGGTAAACTTTGGACTTAGTTATATGTCAACTATGCTGGTCCTTCATGGACTCAACATTCTTAGCGATTGTGGATGCCCACTCAAAGTGGTTGGATACACATTGAGTTCATTCAACAAACATGAGGACGACATTAGAAAAACTGCACATCTTTTGCAATACACGCACTCCCTGAAGTGTTGGTCATTATTCACCAGGAGGGAATTTGAATATTTCCCAAAGTCAAATGTCATTCAACATATAAAGACAGCTCCATACTATCCCTCATCCAATGGTCTGGCTGAAAACACAGCCCAAACTTTGAAAGCTGGCTTAAAGGAACAGTCTACAGCTTCACTAGAAATCAAACTATACCAATTCCTACTGATTATTGGACCATCCCTCGTGCAACTGCAGGGATAACTCCAGCAGAGTTGCTAATGGGGAGAAGACTCTGCACCAGGTTAAATCTGATCCCGGTTATGGGGGGAGGGTGAAATGGCATGAAGAATGCCAATGCCAGACACAAGACTCTGCTAAGTGAGAGAGACAGTTTACTTCAGGGGACACAGTTTGGTGTAGGAACCATGGGAATGGCTCTGCATGTAAGAGGCATGGTAGATGCGAGGTCATGTCCAGTGAGATATAAAGTTTGGGTAGGTGCAATGGTCCTGAATAAGCGTATGGACCATATGAAAGCTGCAAACTTGCAAACGGTGTGGGAGCAAAACATGCCTGGCTCCTCGATGGCCGTTCTGAATGTTCTGGAACCCCTGGTTTCTCTCTCTCCATCAAGGGTTAAAGATACCTTGGAATCTGAGATGGACACAGTGGATGGTGTAGCGTCAATGCCTTTGCCACCTGAAGAAGAGGATAAATTTCCTCTCAGATGGTCTGGGCGAAAGAGGTGAGCTACTGTGTATTACACACCAACCATATCAGAGGCAGAGACAGAGGAACCTGAGCCAGTGCTAAAACACCTCAGGAGGAGCTACAGAAAGAAAGAACAGCCTAGGTCCTCGGACTCAAATGGAGAGGGATGTAGAGACTGTACCGAGGTCAACCAGGTGGAATGCAGAGAGTATGAGTTCCCTGACTGGAGCTGTTAATCTGGTCAATCAGGGAGTCTTGGCTGACAGATAAGAACAGAAATATTGGACATCCTGTTCACCCTGAGAGTTGGCTCTGAGGGAACTGGATCAATGTCAAGGACTCTCTCCGTGTAAATAAAAGGTGACGAGATACCAGCCTCTGGAGTTATTTCATATATCACTGGTTGCTTCACTCTCACTGGATCAAAATCATGAAAACTCTCTCTCTGCACATTTTGGGTGCAGCTAAACATTGAGACTGCAGTATTTCAGCAAGGCAGATCACCACTTTCTTCTGAAGAGCAATGAGGTCTCAGACAAAAGATATTGACATTACCAGAAATGCTTATGAGCTGGAACACTGTTCAACTGCAATATGAAGTACAGCGTTGAATTTGCCAACTCCTTATTCCACAATGTCAAAATCTGATGCATTCTGAAGGACAGTGCAAGATATGTTGGCTACCAGTTGTTTTGCCAAGGTTGAAGGGGCTTAGTTTGATGATTGAAGATTTACTAATTTTCTTTACAAAAAAATCATAGGGAATTCTCAAATTCACTAATATGCATTTGATCCTTGGACCCATCCTGCTCCCAGAATTTGTTCTCCCCTCAACATCAGAGTCTTTCCCATCTCAATCAGCCCTTTTCATGCACATATAACTTTAACAAGATAACTTCTGATAAGATTTTAGTTACGAAAGCTAATTTATTTTTCCTTCTTGAATCTGAATAAAATGTGGATAAAATAGACATGGAGCAGATGCTTCCTTTTGTGGGGCATTCTAGGTTGAGAGGTCATAGTCTTAGGATAAGGGGTAGCAAATCTAAAACAGAGTTGAGGAGAAACTACTTCTCCCAAAGGGTTGTGAACCTGAGTAATTTGCTACCCCAAAGTACGGAGGATGCTGGGACAGTGAGTAAATTTAAAGAGGAGTTAGACAGATTTATAATTGGTAATGGGTTCAAGGGATGTGGAGAGAAGGCAGTAAAATGGGGCTGAGGGACATGTCAGCCATGATCAATGGGCCAAATGGCCTAATTGTATTCTGATAACTTATGATCTTCTGAAGTCCTGTGCTGTGACTTGAGCACAGAGATATATGTTCAGCATATACTTCAACCTGAGATATGCCACAAACCAGAAGACACTGATTTAATTGCTAATTGAAATAGATTAAAAGATGGGCAATCAAATATGCGTTACCTGAAAAGAAAACTGTAGCGAGGCTGTGTACAGGACCCAAGTCATCCAATCTGTACACAGCAAAAACTCAGAGAATCAGATGTGCCATAAAAGGTAGAAGTAAGAATTTAACAAACTTGAGGCTTGCTGATGATACCTTTCCACTTCAGAAGAAGCCCTTCAAAATATTATCCATCAAGTAAAATCTGGAAGCCTAGGCTACAAGTTGAGTATGGTGTCCCTTTGAAACAAGTAGATATGTTTGTCTCATTAGTACAAACAGTAACAGAGATGGCAGATGTGACATCAAATTTGGAAAGACAGAGATAGCCAGAAGTAATTTTTAGGTGAAGTGTTAACAGCAAGAGCACTCAAGCTTGTAACAAGGAAAGAATTCATATGATGTTACACCCTATTTGATTTCCTGTCTGCCTCAGAAACCTGGACAATCAATAAAGATCTGTGGAAGAAAATAAGAGCCTCTGAAATATGAATGCTACATGTTATTCTAAAAGTCCCAAGTACAAACCACGAAACAAATGAAGAGGTAATTGAAATGGCAAGAAACAAAAAGAACTCTGAAGCATAACTTCAAGAAAATAAAATGTCAGTCTTTCAGCCAATTGATCAGAGCTGATAAATTCAGAGATCCCTACTAGAGCGCAAAATGAAGAGTAGGAGAAAGAAGGATCAACATGGGCCTAATTGGATGATGGATGGCAAACAGCATCTATAGATGAACATAGGGGATGCATGAAGACGGTGTGAGATAGATAACTCTAGAGTACCATGACAGAAGATCTCCTGGCAGGCATAGCTCCCAGCACAGAGGGAGAGGGAGAGAGAGAGAGAAAGGAATAGAATGGAATCGGATAAAAGAAGATTTTGTTGTTGTGAGCTGGGATGCTTCAGGGCCTCAAGTATGACAGAAGCAGTATATTTCAAGGGGAATTGGATAAATACTAGAATATTTGCAGGGTTGTGGGTAAAGAGCAGAGGAGTCATCATCATTCATCAGCTGAATACCATCATCTTTGTGTGATTGTTTGATATTTTAAGTGACTGTTTTCGGTTGCCTTCCTCATTAGGTGCTTTGTTGTGTGGATAAACAAGGAATCCTCTCCTGGCCCAGCTCTTGCCCGGACAAAGTCTTTTTCTTCACTGATGCATGGCGTCGAGCCAAGCCACAGGATAAAAACCTCACAGCCTCTATCAGTGTGAAGACTGCTCCCTCCACCCATTGCACAGTGCAGCGAGGAAATGAACACGTAAGACACACTGTTGTTGATTGTTTCCATTCAAGTGTAGTTTCAGATATGTATGTTGCCAATGACATCAAAGAGTCTGGCATTTAAGACCACCCATTGTGTAGAGCAAAACATAATCTCTTTAAACTGTCTGCTTTTTCATTATGATCCCAAGAGAACCAAATTTTTACGTGCAACAATAATTATTCAACCAGTCTCTGATGAAAAAAAAAGTAATCCTGCACTAAACTGAAACTCATTTCATCCAACTTAAAGGTAGCATCAGCAATTTACCAGAGCAGTGAAATATTCCATTCAGTTCAATATATACTTGAAAAATTGTTACCACAAACACAATCAGGGAAAATTATTTTGAAAACATTTTAAGGTATACATTGCTATATGTTTTATTCATCACAACATGTAATGATTCATACATAGAAGTATTTTCTGACATGTAAATATTTTTTGAGTGTGAAACCGGCACAAAACCATTTCAAAATGGGACAATCAACTTTCCTAGTTGATGTTTAACATTGGTTGGCTTGTGAAAAAGATACATCAATGAGCCTAATGCTCCTTCAGGAATGTGTCAATGCTGAGCCCATCCTGCTATGGATTCCCTGAGCCATCTACGGCCAGCCACTGAAGATATGTGTTCAATCCCTGGACAGAGGAAGATCAGTTTCAGGCCCATTTCCCATCAAACTTTATTTGGTTTAACCCAAAATTTAAGCTACTTTAAAAATCTTTAAATTTACTTAATAGTGAGCAATCTACTGCAAAAGAAAGAATTTGCATTTTTATAGCAATCTGCATTCAGAAATCTCCAAAATGAAGTAAGTGAACAGTTAATCTCCTTTCGTGATGATGTTTGAGGGATGAAAGTTGGCTAGGAATCTTTGCGTCTGTTTCAGACTGGATAGATGGGGAAAAACACAATATGCAGCTGGGGTAAAGCACTAAGGGCTAGGCAGTGTGTAGCTGTACAACCGTGGGCCCAGATATTCGAGAAGTGACAATTGCAGTCAGATTGTCACTCTGTTTTCTGTCAGTACAGAGCTCTGCCAGCAATTCTGATTCTGACTCTTTCAGAAATGTGCTTGAAATCAAAAAGTTCCTTTGTACTGCAGGTTGGTCGGGGAGAATCAAACCACATCCCCTTTTTATAGCAGTGAACTGTGTTCTTTGATTCAAATGTTCTGCAGCATATCCATACCACTTTGCTATAAAAGTGTAAGTATTAAAGGTCAGTGTGAGATTAAAGCAGCAATTGCTTAATGGCTTAAGTTGCCAGGTAAGTAGGGTGCCAGGTGGGTACGGTGCCAGTTAAGTAGGGCACCAGTATGTGGAGTTTCAGGTAAGTGATGGAATGCTTATGGTAGGTGAATATGAGGCAGGGACATGGGTCCAATGGTGTAGAATGTTGATTTCTGAGCTGGTGAGGGAGATGGTGTCAGGAACAGGGGGAGGGATAAATTCTGATAGTATGCAAGATGGGTTTCAGCTGTCTGGGGAAGGGGGTATGTCGGCTACCTGGGGGAAATGACTGGGAGTGAGGGTCCATAAATCAAGATTCCGCAGAATACACAGAGCAGGTGTTTTAGAATGAAAGCAATGGAGGGTTTATTCCTGCCTTCAAATCCCAGAGGAAATAGTTTGTGACAGAAATTCAGATAAACATAAACCCAAAAATAAACAAGTGTGAAAGGGAAGAAGATAAATTTCAAAATTCCTTGAACTCAAAGATATCAAACTCAGTTCATGTGAATTAGAGAGTCCATGAAGTCCATGATGTCCTTTCTGATGGCACAAAAAATCCTCTTTCATACAAACTCAGATGCAGTCAAATTGCTGGTGAACATGCAATGGTTGACTTTGCAGGTGAAATATGGGTTTGTTTCTGGATATCAGACTTTTGAGGCACATTGAGATCACAGGCAGGCACGGAGCTGCTAATAATGAGTTCTCATCTCACACTACAAGCCAACTGATAAAAAAAAATATGGTTAAACGTGATTCAAACAAACCAACAGTTTCTTCATGTGACTGGGACTTCAGTGGACATACTAAGCTAATGAGGTGAATGAACTGTCTGAAACCATTTTGTTTTACAGTAGACAGCTGTTGAGGTGTTTGCAACAAATCGAGCAATAATGGGGTTTGACGGTTCCTTTTGTTCAGAATCACAGAGATAGGTATCCTATCTATTCGTCCTTTGCGTTGGCTTGGCTGGAATGCAAGGTTTTGTCACATTGTGTACACTTTTATCCACATAAATGCTTGAAATTTCAGGAAGCGGTCAACTTGCCCACTTTGTATTCAATAGCAGCCATTTCAAAATCCAGCAAGAATCCATTTTATTTAAATTTTTAAAAATATGGTTTTTAAAAAGACAGTTTATGATCTCCCTCTTCCTGGAATCTGGGCATTACAGGTCAGGCTCATCAATGGAGTGGATTTTAAGAAATATCTGAGAGAGAGGCAGAAACATCTATGGAATAATCTTACAGGAGAGAGGACTTAGGGCAATGGAGTCAAGGAAGAAAGGGATGCACTATAGGCCAGGGCCCGGGGTGTGCAGAGACATGGTAGAATTGAGGTTTCTATATGCTCAATTCTCTTTAAGATTTTTACTAATGTGCTAATCACCACCAAAATCAGAAGAGGACCTCTTGTATGAGGCTGGGCTATTATCAGGGCCAGTGCCTGAAACATAGGAAATTTGATGCAACTGTGTTTTTTTCTCTCTTTCTCAGCCTGAGTTGCTGTCCAATGCAGTAATGGCGGATCACCAGACCAATTTTGCTATAGAAATGCTCAGCCTCTCTCAGGATCAGCAGGACGCAACTCACATCTGGTTCGATGATTCCAGCTGGCAGGAGCACAGTCCCTCACTAAGGCCACTTGGTCTTAGCATCCTGCTTGGTCTTTGCGATTCTACTTCAGCAGCCAGAGTATTCCAGATGACTGATCACCTTTCCCACATAGCTTTGAAGAAGAGCCGATGGAGCTGTTTGCCTGTTCAAATATCAGGGGGGCTATGTGAACTACCGAGGATCATTGGTAAAATTGAAATATCATACAGTATGTTTTATTGTTGGCAATATTATTCATTGTGGTTTATTTTATGATTGAGCCATTTTCTCCTTTGACTTTCACAACGATGCAAAAAAAAAATCACGAAATAAAAACAAAAGGAACTGTGGATGCTGAAAATCAGAAACAAAAACAGGAACTGCTGGAAAAGCTCAGCAGTTCTGGCAGCATCTATGGAGAAAAATCAAAGTTAACATTTTGGGTCCAGTGACCCTTCCTCTGAACTAACTATAAAATCACTAACTTTGGTTTGGCTCAGTATATTAAAGATACAGTCAGACTAAATCAGCATGGGTTTGTTTACTATTCCAGAGAGACAGTGACAGAGATGGAGAAATCTGTTGAACATGTAGTGTTAGATTCACTAAAATGTATTTCCTACCTAAGTTTGCTTTTCTTTCCCTTCAATTATTTCAAAAACAAGTCTAAATATATATTTCTGACATTAGAGATATGTTGCACAGGTGACATATTTCAAATACGCATTTTTTTATTTGAGATCCATCTACTGAGTCAAAGCGAGAGTATGATTAAAGTACCATTTTGTTTGTAGCAAGGATATCTAAGCCATGATTCAATTAGAGAGGTTTTTTGGGTGCATTTTTCTTTCCAGGTTGAAAATCAAAATGCATCTGTTATTAACCAAAGCACAACTTAGGGGTTTTGTTGTTCCAAATGAATTTAAGATGAAATGCAAGATTAATTGTGGCAGGTTTTTGAAATAAGCTATTAGCTGCTTTTTTTTAATATTTCAGGGAGAATGAGAAATGGGTAGATTATATAGAAACACATCATTTTACAGCACAGAAAAGGCTCCACAAAAGCTTTCTTCCAGCTATTTTATTCAATCTTTCTAGCACAACCTACATTTCCTTTTTTTCAGGTTCTTTTTAAATGCTTGCATGGTGTTTCAGTTTAACTACTCCTTGTAAGCTAACAATTTCCACATTGTAACAACTCTCTGATTAGAAAACGTTCTCCTTTATTCCTTGTTGGATTTATTAGTGACGACTTTTTCAATGGCTGCAAGTTCTGGTTTCTCCAGTTAAGTGCAAGTAACTTCACTATATCTAATATACCAACTCCTTTCCTTATCTTAAATGCTTCTATCAAGTCACTCTTTATGTTTTGTTTTTCTAAAGTAAAAATCCCCAGCCTGTTTAGTCTTTCTTGCTAGGTATAACCACAGGTTTATAGCATCAGAGTCAAGATTAGTGTGATGCTAGAAAAGACAGCAGGTCAGGCAGCATCCGAGGAGCAGGAAAATCCTGCTTTATAGCAACTTGGTTTATATCATCAGCCTCGTAATTCATTTTTTCACTTTGCCAATCAAGGCTTCATTAATCAAGGCTCTGGACAAGTTGAATATAATTTTTCTGCTTTTCAATTCCATTCCTTTAGAAATGAATCCTTTTTTTAAAATGGTTTTATTACCATGCATCACTGCTTTTAATGATTCATGTGTCTGGAATCCCAGAACTCTCTGCACCTCTGCCCCTTTTTGAATTTTTCTAAAGAGTATGTGACCACTTTAAACTTCATACTGAAAGGTATCAACTTGCAGTTAAATTGAAATTAACTTCAACTTTGTCAGCACCTATTTGTTAGAGTCTTCCTGCATCTTGCTGCAATCTTCCTCTGTACACCAATTCAGTTGTTTATTTTCTTTTGCTATCTGTCTGAAGGCAGATCCTTGACAATTACTTGCTGAAGTACAATAAACTGCTATTAATCATTCTGAGGAATAGAATTAGGAGGCCTGTGCATCAGCTGGATTGTTGGTATTAGTCTGATCCAAACATGCCAACTGAATGAACCAAACCCCTACCCCAACTTTATACTGTCATCAAATTTTGAAGTTATGCTTCCAATTCCAAAATTCAAATCATTTCTATAAATGGTGAGCATCAGTGATCCCGGCACTTATCCTTTTGAAACACCATTTTCCACCTTCTCCTCCTGAAGAAGGGCTTATGCCCGAAACGTCGATTCTCCTGTTCCTTGGATGCTGCCTGACCTGCTGCGCTTTTCCAGCAACACATTTTCAGCTTTAACCTCTTTACTCTATTTACTGTTTAGTAGCATTTATGAGTTTACAAAAAGCCAGAGAATTCCCACTTGCACACTTCTGCACCTCACAAATTGTGCGTGCAATCCTTGTGTAACTTTGCGTCCAATTCCAGTCTGTTCATATCAAGGTCAGGTGTACAATGCAGTTTGCAAGCTGTCTTGGATTGCAAGAGCTTTGTGCTGTGGAGGTGGGCCTGATTGAAGGTTTGTTTCTCTAACATGGTATCCTAACTCCCAAAAAGGTTAAAGGACCCCTGCCTTACTTCTCACCTTCCTCAGTTCACATGCAAGTCCATGGTCCCTCAATTTGAAAATCCATTGATTTATTACATAAGTCTTTGATATGAGTTGCCATGATCACTTTAACATTGAATACCAGAATATTTACCTTTATTGGCTTTTGTGCTTGTTAATGCATATTCAAACAGGAAACACATCTATATCTCCTGCCACAAAGAGCCCTAAGCTCTCAGCGGTATCACTTTATCAACCGCAGAGCAAAACTGTCACTTTAGGGATTTGATGAAGGTGTTTTTGAGATTTGATTTTAATCATTAAGATAAATACATTTGTTATTCAATTGTTAACATCTACAATGCTTTTTGGTACAGGCATTCTGTTTTTTTAATACTCACTCATTAGTACAAATCTAATGAAAAAATGTAATTAAGACTTTTCAGTCAAAAGTCATCTTCAGCAACACTAGTTGCATGGTATAGTTTGCTCTATGCTTGTAATTATGATTTTCTCAAATATTTTAAACATTGCAGGTATGGCCCAATAATGTTCCTCCTACCACTTCCTGTCATAGATTAATTGAAACCTACTTTATCTCGCAGGCTTCACCTCCTCTGCAAGGAACCTCTTCCATAAGCAAACGTACACTGCTGCGTACACGTCAACCGCAATGACTAACACACAGGAAGCATCACCATGGGAACCATCATTCATCACCAAAAGAAAGCTGCCTCTGAGTCATATGATAAACCTGCTTGTGCACACTTCTAACTCAGGCTCGTAAATCCAATTTATTTTGATTTCCTTTCCTTGCATTGCTAAATCTCTAATCTAAGACATAGACAGCAAGAACAGTGCAGATACAAGGGACATAGACAATAGGTGAGAAAGACTTGGGCCACAGATCTTTGGTCAGATCTCACAAAGCAAGCCCTGTTGCCCTTAGAAGTGGCAATTTTGAATGCCACCACCAATTGTGACAAATACACTGCAGTCACTGTTGATTGGTTTGAAGGCATACTGTATAAATAAAAGCTGAAACTGCTGAAAAGAAATTATAGGTCCGACAGCATTTGTGCAGGGAAAAGCAAGATTAACATTTCAGTCTCTGACATTTTTTCACCTGTTCTATCTTGAAAAGGAACGGCTATTACATTCTTGAGCTTCTTAGTAAAATTTCTTTTTCAGTTTATCCCTCTCAGACTTCACACCTGAGAACATTCCAAATATATATTCCAAAAATCTAGACCAACATAACACTAAATCAATAAGTGCAGTACAGAGTGAGCACTGCACTGTGGGAGGTGACATCTTTCAGATAAGTCATCAAACATGTTTGCTTAAGTGGGTGTAAAATATCTTGTGGTATCTTTCAAAGATACCCTTGTATCCCAGCTAAAATTGTGTGTCCCTATGAGGTGTAAATTGGCTGCTACTTTTCCAATATTACAACAACAAGTAGACATCAAAAAATGTTCATTGGTTGTAAAGTGCATTGAGACTTCTCAAAATCATGAAAGATGCTGAATAATCTTGATCCATCTACATTTTGGATGTAGAATTAATATTCCATTCTACCATGTGTTTGGGTATAAGCTGAAAAAGAGATATTACCCATCATAGAAGCAATTACCCATTATAGAAGCAGGATTTGATAATGTAATTTGGATAGTGAGAAAATAAGAGATGAGTTTTCCCCCACCACCAACCACCAAAATATACTTAATTCATAAATGAGTGAAGGTGCCATTAGATAACAGTGCAAGTTTCTGCATCATGATGGGTCCTGCCTGGAATTCCAACTGGGGTGTCTGGTCCTGGAGCCCACAGCTGTAAAATGAATTAGGGTGGACTTGTTAAAATTTCTTTTTTTTTCTTTCTTATATTATCATGGAAGGGCTGCTATTCTGAACTTTTATTTATTAATTTTTCTCAAGTATTGTGATTTTGTACTTTTGAAAGAGTGTAATGCCGGACTTTTTAAAAAAAAATTCTCTTTTTTCCTTAAGAATTTGCACTCAAGAATCAGGTACCCATGTCAGTAAGATGGCGCCCAAATGTGGCGACTTGCAAACCTTTCATTGTACTCATGTGAGTACATTGACAATAAAGCTAATTGAAATTCTAATTCTAACTCAAGTTCAAGTTTAGCGTAACAGAAAGTGCAAACCAAATCTGTTTATTTCTATACAGTGTGTGACATTTTGAGCCTTGATCACTGCATTTGTAGTTACGGTTTATAGTTTCATATTCACTTCATATCAGATATAGAGATTTGAATGGTTTCCATCCCCAAAGTATTTTATAGCAGGAAGGGCCCTGGACAATGACCTTTCTGTATTGGGTATTTGCACAATTGAGGTTTTTTTAAAGTAAATGCAATGCATTCGAGACTGGATCCATAGAGTGGTTTATAACTAATCACCCTGGGATGTTCTAGCCTAGTTGTCTCTGGCTTCAGACAGATTATCAGATTATTCAATATAGAAATCAGTTGAGAAAAATACTGACACAATACACTTAGAACACAGAACATAGAACATAGAAGAATACAGCGCAGTACAGGCCCTTCAGCCCTTGATGTTGCGCCGATCCAAGCCCACCTAACCTACATTAGCCCTCTATCCTCCATATGCCTATCCAATGCCCGCTGAAATGCCCATAATGAGGGAGAGTCCACCACTGCTACTGGCAGGGCATTCCATGAACTCACGACTCGCTGAGTAAAGAACCTACCCCTAACATCTGTCCTATACCTAACCCCCTTAATTTAAAGCTATGCCCCCTTGTAATAGCTGACTCCATACGTGGAAAAAGATTCTCACTGTCGACCCTATCTAAACCCCTAATCATCTTGTACACCTCTATCAAGTCACCCCTAAACCTTCTTTTCTCCAATGAAAACAAACCCAAGTGCCTCAGCCTTTCCTCATACGATCTTTCTACCATACCAGGTAACATCCTGGTAAACCTCCTCTGCACCCGTTCCAGTGCCTCCACATCCTTCCTATAGTATGGCGACCAAAACTGCACACAATACTCCAGATGCGGCTGCACCAGAGTCTAATACAACTGCAACATGACTTCAGTACTCCGGAACTCAATTCCTCTACCAATAAAAGCCAGTACGCCATATGCCTTCTTCACCGCACTATTTACCTGGGTGGCAACTTTCAAAGATCTGTGTACATGGACACCAAGATCCCTCTGCTCATCCACACTACCAAGTATCCGTCCATTAGCCCAGTACCCCATCTTTTTATTACTCTTACCAAAGCGAATCACCTCACACTTAGCTACATTGAACTCCATTTGCCACCTTTCTGCCCAGTTCTGCAGCTTATCTATATCCCGCTGTAACCTGCCACATCCTTCCTCACTGTCTACAACTCCTCCGACTTTCGTATCATCTGCAAACTTGCTCACCCAACCTTCTAACCCCTTCTCCAGGTCATTTATAAAAATGACAAACAGCAGTGGTCCCAAAACAGATCCTTGCGGAACACCGCTAGTGACGGCACTCCAAGATTAACCTTTGCCATCAACTACTACCCTCTGTCTTCTTCCAGCCAGCCAACTCCTAATCCAAACCTCCAACTCACCCTCAATGCCATACCTCCGTATTTTTTGGAGTAGTCTACCATGGGGAACCTTATCAAACGCCTTACTAAAATCCATATACACCACATCTACCGCTTTCCCCTCATCCACCTCCTTAGTCACCTTCTCAAAGAATTCAATAAGGTTTGTGAGGCACAACCTGCCCTTCACAAAACCATGCTGACTATCCTTGATCACATTATTCCTATCCAGATGTTCATAAATCCTATCCCTTACAATTCTCTCTAAGATTTTGCCCACAACAGAAGTGAGACTCACCGGCCTATAGTTACTAGGGTTATCCCTACTCCCCTTCTTGAACAAGGGAACCACATTTGCTAGCCTCCAATCTTCTGGCACTACTCCTGTAGACAACGAGGACATAAAAGTCAAGGCCAATGGCTCTGCAATCTCCTCCCTTGCTTCCCAGAGAATCCTAGGATAAATGCCATCAGGCCCAGGGGACTTATCTATTTTCACCCTTTCCAGAATTTCCAACACCTCTTCTCTACATACCTCAAAGCCATCCATTCTACTTAATTGTGACTCAGTACTCACATTGACAACAATGTCCTGTTCCTGATTGAATACTGACGAAAAGTATTCATTCAATGTCTCCCCAATCTCTTCAGCCTCCACACGCAACTTCCCACTACTATCCTTGACTGGACCTATTCCTACCCTAGTCATTCTTTTATTCCTGACATACCTATAGAAAGCCTTAGGGTTTTCCCTAATCCTACCAACTAAGGACCTTTCATGTCCCCTCCTTGCTGCTCTTAGCTCTCTCTTCAGGTCCTTCCTGGCTACCTTATAACTCTCAATCGCCCCAATTGAACCTTCACGCCTCATCTTTACATAGGCCGCCCTCTTCCATTTAACAAGGGATTCCAATTCCTTATTAAACCACGGCTCCCTCACACAACCCTTTCCTCCCTGCCTGACGGGTACATACTTATCAAGGACACTCAATAGTTGCTCCTTGAACAAGCTCCACATATCAATTACGCCCTTGCCTTGAAGCTTACTTTTCCAAGCCACACATCCTAAGTCATGCCTCACCGCATCATAATTTCCCTGCCCCCAGCTATGACTCTTGCCCTGTAGTGCACACTTATCCCTCTCCATCACTAGAGTAAAAGTCACCGAATTGTGGTCACTGTCCCCAAAGTGCTCACCTACCTCTAATTCTAACACCTGGCCTGGTTCATTACCCAGAACCAAATCCAGTATGGCCTCACCTCTTGTTGGCCTATCTACATATTGTGTCAGGAAACCCTCGTGCACACATTGGACAAACACTGACCCATCTAACTTCCTAACTTATTTTTAGAAATACTACTAATCAAATAAATATACAAGTAGAACACATAAAATTAGATTAATTGAATGGTTCGGCCTCATAACTAACTGATCTCACCATTTAACTTCCTCAGACACATTACCAGAGGCAAAAGCCAGGATTTTCTGCAGGAATTAAGAAGCCTGCCAAAGTGATCCAAGTAATTGTAAGCAGGGACTTCCTCCAGGGATTCAACCTGGATGAACCTGTACACCCTTCACCTTACCCTACATTGCCAAAAGAAATGGGGGCATATCAAAAATGGACAGAGGTATTAGACAATAGACAATAGGTGCAGGAGTAGGCCATTCTGCCCTTCGAGCCTGCACCACCATTCAATATGATCATGGCTGATCATCTTTAGTCAGTATCCTGTTCCTGCCTTATCTACATAACCCTTGATTCCACTATCCTTGAGAGCTCTATCCAACTCTTTCTTAAATGAATCCAGAGACTGGGCCTCCACTGCCCTCTGGGGCAGAGCATTCCACACAGCCACCACTCTCTGGGTGAAGAAGTTTCTCCTCATCTCTGTCCTAAATGGTCTACCCCGTATTTTTAAGCTGTGTTCTCTGGTTTGGCACTCACCCATCAGCGGAAACATGTTTCCTGCCTCCAGAGTATCCAATCCTTTAATAATCGTATATGTCTCAATCAGATCCCCTCTCAGTCTTCTAAACTGAGCCCAATCACTTCAGTCTTTCAGCGTAAGGTAGTCCTGCCTTCCAGGAATTGACCTCGTGAACCTACGCTGCACTCCCTCAATAGCCAGAATGCCTTTCCTCAAATTTGGAGACCAGAACTGCACACAATACTCCAGCTGTGGTCTCACCAGGGCCCTGTACAGCTGTAGAAGAACCTCTTTGCTTCTATACTCAATCCCTCTTGTTATGAAGGCCAGCATGCTATTGGCCTTCTTCACTACCTGCTGTACCTGCATGCTTACCTTCATTGACTGGTGTACAAGAACACCCAGATCTCTTTGTACTGCCCCTTTACCAAAATTGATTCCATTTAGGTAGTAATCTGCCTTCCTGTTCTTGCCACCAAAGTGGATAACCATACATTTATCCACATTAAACTGCGTCTGCCATGCATCTGACCACTCACCTAACCTGTCCAGGTCACCCGGTAATCTCCTAATATCCTCCTCACATTTCACCCTGCCACCCAGCTTAGTATCATCATCAAATTTGCTAATGTTATTACTAATACCATCTTCTATATCATTAATATATATTGTAAAAAGCTGCGGTCCCAGCACTGATCCCTGTGGTACCCCACTGGTCACTGCCTGCCATTCCAAAATTGAGCTGTTTATCACTACTCTTTGTTTCCTGTCAGCCAACCAACTTTCAATCCAAGTTAGTACTTTGCCCCCAATACCATGCACCCTAATTTTGCTCACTAACCTCCTATGTGGGACTTTATCAAAAGCTTTCTGAAAGTCCAGGTACACTACATCTACTGGATGTCCCTCGTCCATCTTTAGAGGTACACCCTCAAAAAATTCCAGAAGATTAGTCAAGCATGATTTCCCCTTCATAAATCCATGCTGACTCTGACCTATCCTGTTACTACTGTCCAGATGTGTCGTAATTTCATCCTTTATAATAGACTCCAGCATCTTTCCCACCACTGAGGTCAGACTAACTGGTCTATAATCTCCTTTCTCTCTCCCACCTTTCTTAAAAAGTGGTACAACATTAGCCACCCTCCAATCTGCAGGAACTGATCCCGAATCTATCGAACTCTGGAAAATAATCACCAATGCATCCACGATTTCTCGAGCCACCTCCTTCAGTACCCTGGGATGTAGACCATCAGGCCCCGGGGACTTATCAACCTTCAGACCTAACAGTCTCTCCAACACCAATTCCTGGTAAATATAAATTCCCTTAAGTTCAGGTCCTTCAGCCACTGTTACCTCAGGGAGATTGCTTGTGTCTTTCCCAGTGAATACAGATGTGAAGTACCAATTCAATTCTTCTGCCATTTCTTTGTTCCACATAATATATTCCCCTGTTTCTGTCTTCAAGAGCCCAATTTTAGTCTTAACCATTTTTTTGTCTTTCGCATACCTAAAAAAGCTTTTACTATCCTCGTTTATATTTTTGGCCAGTTTACCTTCGTACCTCATTTTTTCTCTGCATATTTCCTTCTTAGTAATCCTCTGTTGTTCTTTAAAAGCTTCCCAGTCCTCCGTTTTCCCACTAATCTTTGCTATGTTATACTTTTTCTCTTTTAACTTTATATGTTTCTTAACTTCCCTTGTCAGCCACGGCCACCCATGCCTCCTCCTAGGATCTTTCTTCCTTTTTGGAATGAACTGATCCTGCATCTTCTGCATTATACACAGAAATATCTGCCATTGTTCCTCCACTGTCGTCCCTGCTAAGGTATTGCACCATTGAACTTTGGCCAGCTCCTCCCTCATAGCTCCATAGTTCCCTTTATTCAACAGAAATATTGTCACTTCCGATTGTACCCTCTCCCTCTCAAATTGCAGATTGAAGCTTATTGTATTGTGTTCACTACCTCCTAATGGCTCCTTCACTTCGAGGTCCCTGATCAATTCTGGTTCGTTGCACAATACCAGATCCAGAATTGCCTTCTCCCTGGTAGGCTCCAACACCAGCTGTTCTATGAATCCATCTCGGAAACACTCCACAAATTCTCTTTCTTGAGGTCCAATACCATCCTGAATCTCCCAGTCTACCTGCATGTTGAAATCCCCCATAACAACTGTAGTAACATCTTTGTGACAGGCCAAATTCAGCTCCTGATTCAACTTACATCCAACATCCAGACTACTGTTTGGGGGCCTGTAGATAACTCCCAAGTGGGTCTTTTTACCCTTAGAATTTCTCAGCACTATCCATACTGACTCTACATCCCCTGATTCTAGGTCCCCCTGCGCAAGGGACTGAATATCATCCCTTACCAACATGGCCACCCCACCCCCTTTGCCCGTCAGTCTGTCCTTACGATAGCACGTGTAGCCTTGAATATTCATTTCCCAGGCCCTGTCCACTTGAAGCCACATCTCAGTTATCCCCACAATATCGTATCTGCCAATTTCCAAAAGAGCCTCAAGCTTATCCATCTTATTTCTAATGCTTCGTGCATTCATATATAGTATTTTTAATTTGTTACTGCCCTCACCCTTCCCATCAAGTCCTATTTCACTCAACCTTACAGCATGATCACTTTTTGGGTTTTCTGCTTCATTGATACAGTTGTCTTTCTTGACTTCCCTTGTTCTAACTTTCCCTTCAATTTCCTTAATATCCAGTTTGTCCCCTTCCCCCTGCTACTTAGTTTAAACATAGCTGTGTTGTAGTCGCAAACCTGCCTGCCAGCATGCTGGTCCCCAACCTATTAAGGTGAAAACGTCTCTCTTGTATAATTTATGCTTACCACAAAACACACCCCAGTGATCCAAGAATTAAATCCTTGCTTCCTGCACCAGTTCCCTAGCCACACGTCCAAGTCCACTATGTCCCTGTTTCTGGCCTCACCAGCCCAAGGAACTGGAAGCAAACCGGAGATAACCACCTTGGATGTCCTGCTTTTCAGCCTTCTTCCTAGTTCTCCGAAGTCCCGCTGTAATATGTTCCTCCTCTTCTTCCCGACATCATTTGTGCCAACATGTACCACCACCTCTGGCCCTTCACCTTCGTCCTTGAGGATTTCCTGCACTCTGTCTGTGATGTCTTTAACCCTGGCACCAGGAAGGCAACACACCATCCTTAAGTCCCGTCTGCTGCCACAAAAACCCCGGTCAGTTCCTCTCACTATGGAGTCCCCTATTACCACGGCTCTGTGCGATGTCCAACTCTTCCGCTCTGCCTCCACGCCAACCTTTGATTGACAGACCTGGCTGCCTCGCGGACTGGCAGTGTCATCTGTCTCTACTGTTTCCAAAAGATTCAACTTGTTCCTGACAGGTACTTCCCCCGGCGTCTCTTGCACCTGTCTTCTCTCTGCCTTCCTCGTCATCTGCTCTCTTCTGCTCTTTTCTGATATGGTCGGTGTAATAACCTCGCTGAAGGTCTTGGCCCCAACCTATTAAGGTGAAAACGTCTCTCTTGTATAATTTATGCTTACCACAAAACACACCCCAGTGATCCAAGAATTAAATCCTTGCTTCCTGCACCAGTTCCCTAGCCACACGTCCAAGTCCACTATGTCCCTGTTTCTGGCCTCACCAGCCCAAGGAACTGGAAGCAAACCGGAGATAACCACCTTGGATGTCCTGCTTTTCAGCCTTCTTCCTAGTTCTCCGAAGTCCCGCTGTAATATGTTCCTCCTCTTCTTCCCGACATCATTTGTGCCAACATGTACCACCACCTCTGGCCCTTCACCTTCGTCCTTGAGGATTTCCTGCACTCTGTCTGTGATGTCTTTAACCCTGGCACCAGGAAGGCAACACACCATCCTTAAGTCCCGTCTGCTGCCACAAAAACCCCGGTCAGTTCCTCTCACTATGGAGTCCCCTATTACCACGGCTCTGTGCGATGTCCAACTCTTCCGCTCTGCCTCCACGCCAACCTTTGATTGACAGACCTGGCTGCCTCGCGGACTGGCAGTGTCATCTGTCTCTACTGTTTCCAAAAGATTCAACTTGTTCCTGACAGGTACTTCCCCCGGCGTCTCTTGCACCTGTCTTCTCTCTGCCTTCCTCGTCATCTGCTCTCTTCTGCTCTTTTCTGATATGGTCGGTGTAATAACCTCGCTGAAGGTCTTGTCCAGAAAGATCTCGTTCTCTCGGATGAGCCTAAGGTCCTCGAGTTCTTTCATCAGTGCTGCAAGATGCTCTGTCAGTAGCTGAACGTGCACACACTTTCCACACTTATACGAGCCAGACACACCAGAGTTGTTGACCTCCTACATCAAGCACGTAGTACACTGAACCAGCTTGGCAGTCATGTCTTCACCCTCTTCAACTGTGGCGTAATCACTTCACTCAACCTCCTTGTCAAAGACTCCTGAACACACCCACTCAAATAACAATCACTTACCTTCCCGACTGGCTTTGCGCTCCAAATTCACTTCCGTCCAGCACCCGCTGTTCTCTGCTGCAAAAAGACCATTGGCATCGAGGTAAGTTCTTAAATAACAATCACTTAACTCCCCGACCGGCCTTGCGCTCCAACTTCACTTCCGCCCAGCACCCGCCGTTCTCTGCCGCAACAATTGTCATCCACTTCAAGTGGGTGGGTTTTGAATGAGCTCTCAGTGATCTTATTCAGTGAAGGTCTAAAGGATTGCACATACCATCTGATTTACATTCTGACATTTGTACCCTTTCTAAGAATACCTAGGTGTAATTGGCACTGAGTGTTGCTATGTTCTGTCAGGGAATGATGGAATTTTCTCTTCCTAAATTTCCCCTGTCCTTTTCATAGATCCTAATCACCATTCTATCATTGAACACCAAGGTGAAGGGGCTTTTGGCTTAAGTAGTTTGCAGCAATCTGTTACAATTGTTAGTATTATGAGCAGGTCCTGGGAACAGTATAGTTCCAGACAGGCATGAGCCCACCAAGGAGGAATGAGCTAGCTCTCCCTTATTCAAACCAACTTTAGCTTGTGACAAGGTTAAGTTGAAAAAGATCCCTTCCTTCATGGAAAACCTTTCTGACTCCAAATGTATTAATGTTTTAAAAGGAACTAATTTAACCAGGCTTTCTTGAGTTAGAGATGTGCAGGTTAGATGAATTGGACATGCCAAATTGCCCAATTTGAGCTCTCTATCAATGTGAAAATTTAAACATGTATCTTGCAAGGTTGCTTCTACCACAGCACGCAATCTGCCTGCATCGACAGCTATCTTTCTCTGTATGAATAACTATCCTAGATTTACTCTCTTCTCAGTTAACTTAGAACTCAACAAATAGACAGGACAGAGCCTCCCCTTTGATATATTTTCAAGAGATCCTCTCAGACATTTGCAAATAAATTATAGCTCCTGTGTAACTTAAATCCTTCAGTTTAGAATGCATTCCCTGTATGATAACAGGAAGGGGTATTTGTTAGTCTTTTATTTCATCTTATTTGTTCATTTCACGTTCGTTATTTTAAATATGAGACGATGGCGAATATATTGACCACTGGTTAACCACATAGTGTAGTCTGTGGTTATTGGTTTTAATCAGTGATGTTCATGAAGATAGTTCAAAGGCAAACATTACATAACTTGTCCAAAAATAAACATTTTGGTGTTGACAAAATGATTAGTGCTGTAGAGTTGTGATCTTTATGTTTCTAATCAACCAGTTCAAAGATATTATTACACAGCTCTGGAGCAGACGGGACTTGTATCCATGCCTCCTGCTCTGAAGTAAGATCACTACCACCTCAGCCCAGCAGCCCTCAACAATGTTTATATCTGTACCAGCATTTGTTTCAGATACAGTATTGGTCTATTCTTATATGTGTGCACATGTGATTGAGAGTGTTTGACCAGAATTTTCTGGGCCCTCTGAGGGTAAGCTGAGAGGTCAGAAACCTGAAAAAATGGCAGAGTGCCTAAACTCTACATAATACTATACCATTTTGACAATATAGACAGTTCCCTTACTCTGTGAAAGGATAGTCAAGCCACTTAAGTGAACAATTCCTGTTGTGATTGGGAACAGGGCCAGGTGGATCTCATTGAGTATGAGATCCCTGATTGAGCTGAAAATGTGTTGCTGGAAAAGCGCAGTAGGTCAGGCAGTATCCAAGGAGCAGGAAAGTCGACGTTTCGGGCATGAGCCTTTCTTCAGGAATGAGGAAAGTGTGCCAAGTGGGCTAAGATAAAAGGTAGGGAGGAGGGAATTGGGGGAGGGGCGTTGGAAATGCGATAGGTGGAAGGAGGTTAAGGTGAGGGTGATAGGCCGGAGTGGGGTGGGGGCGGAGAGGTCAGGAAGAAGATTGCAGGTTAGGAAGGTGGTGCTGAGTTCAAGGGTTGGGACTGAGACAAGGTGGGGGAAGGGGAAATGAGGAAACTGGAGAAATCTGAGTTCATCCCTTGTGGTTGGAGGGTTCCTAGGCGGAAGATGAGGCACTCTTCCTCCAGCCGTCGTGTTGCTGTGGTCTGGCGATGGAGGAGTCCAAGGACCTGCATGTCCTTGGTGGAGTGGGAGGGGTAGTTGAAGTGTTGAGCCACGGGGTGGTTGGGTTGGTTGGTCCGGGTGTCTCAGAGGTGTTCTCTGAAACGTTCCGCAAGTAGGCGGCCTGTCTCCCCAATATAGAGGAGGCCACATCGGGTGCAGCGGATGCAGTAAATGATGTATGTGGAGGTGCAGGTGAATTTGTGGCGGATATGGAAGGATCCCTTGGGGCGTTGGAGGGAAGTAAGGGGGGAGGTGTGGGCGCAAGTTTTGCATTTCTTGCGGTTGCAGGGGAAGGTGCCGGGAGTGGAGGTTGGGTTGGTGGGGGTGTGGACCTGACAAGGGAGTCACGGAGGGAGTGGTCTTTTTGGAACGCTGATAGGGGAGGGGAGGGAAATATATCCCTAGTGGTGGGGTCCGTTTGGTGGTGGCAGAAATGACGACGGATGATACGATGTACATGGAGGTTGGTGGGGTGGTAGGTGAGGACCAGTGGGGTTCTGTCCTGGTGGCGATTGGAGGGGCAGGGCTCCAGGGCGGAGGAGTGGGAAGTGGAGGAGATGCGGTGGAGAGCATCGCTGATCACGTCTGGGGGGAAATTGTGGTCTTTGAAGAAGGCGGCCATCTGGGTTGTACGGTATTGGAACTGGTCCTCCTGGGAGCAGATGCGGCGGAGACGAAGGAATTGGGAATATGGGATGATCTTTTTACAGGGCGCAGGGTGGGAGGAGGTGTAATCTAGGTAGCTGTGGGAGTCGGTCGGTTTATAGTAAATGTCCGTGTTGATTCGGTCGCCCGAGATAGGAATGGAGAGGTCTAGGAAGGGGAGGGAGGAGTCTGAGACGGTCCAGGTAAATTTGAGGTCGGTGTGGAAGTGTTGGTAAAGTGGATGAATTGTTCAACCTCCTCGTGGGAGCACGAGGCAGCGCCGATACAGTCATCGATGTAGTGGAGGAAAAGGTGGGGGGTGGTGCTAGTGTAGCTGCGGAAGATGGACTATTCCACATATCCTACGAAGAGGCAGGCATAGCTGGGGCCCATGCGGGTGCCCATGGCTACTCCTTTGGTTTGGAGGAAGTGGGAGGATTGGAAAGAGAAGTTGTTCAGAGTGAGTACCAGTTCAGTCAGTCGAAGGAGGGTGTCAGTGGAAGGGTACTGGTTGGTACGGCGGGAAAGGAAGAAGCGGAGGGCTTTGAGTCCATCATGATGGGGAATGGAGGTGTACAGGGACTGGATATCCATGGTGAAGATAAGGCGTTGGGGACCGGGGAAGCAAAAATCATGGAGGAGGTGGAGGGCGTGGGTGGTGTCCCGAACGTAGGTGGGGAGTTCTTGGACTAAGGGGGACAGGACCGTGTCGAGGTATGCAGAGATGAATTCGGTGGGGCAGGAGCAGGCTGAGACAATGGGTTGGCCGGGGCAGTCAGGTTTGTGGATTTTGGGCAGGAGGTAGAAATGGGCGGTGCGGGGTTGTGGGACCTGGGCCCAGGTTAACAACTCCAATCAGGGATCTCATACTTGACGTGATCTAGCCAGTCACTACAATTCCCAACTGTGCATGCATTTTGGCCATGTTGGGAGGACCTGTTGCTGTGGGCATATAACCCAATGAAATCTGAAATTCTCTCACCAGGTTATGTGGGGCTCCTTTATGATCATTCCTTGGATCATAGAGGCCTGCAGCAATAATGGCCATTCTTGTGATGATGGCACCGAGCTTGCTCAGTCAGACTTCTCACCTTAATTTACCAGTCAGCTTTCAGACCCTTGAAGGCAGCCTCCTGTTGGAAAAGCAGGGAGCCAGAACCATGACAGGCTTTGGGACCCTCTAACCTTGTTGGCTTCAGCTCTTGTAGGGATATTTCCTTCTCCCATCCCTCAATAATGTGGCCTGCTCACTCATGTTATTTTAGCGATTTTAAAAGTATTAAAATGAGAGGAGGGGTTGCCTCAAAATGGAGGCACCAGCTCTCTCTCTCTCTCTCTCTCTCTATCTACCTACCTCTTACCTTAACTCCAGGTTTTATTGCATTCCATCTGGAGAGTATGCTATTGGTCCAAAGTGTGAGGTTATTGTTTACTTTTGACTCTGATGTCAGGATCCCAAACCAAAAAGCAAAATTTTATCTCCATTCTGAACCTATTTCTGAATAGGCTGGATTCTCCAGAACATTATCTGGGGATAGGTTAATTTCCACAGGAAGAGATTCCTCTAAATTCCTCTTACCAAACCTGCTGTGCGGATGGCTGTTAAGGCGTATCATGTCTGCCTGTACTGATCGCAAAACAATACTTTTCACTGTACTTAGGTACATGTGACTCCAATAAATCAAATCAAATCAAATCAAGATTATTACTTCCTCATTCCTTAGGAATCTTCTATAGCGAGGTAGTGTAGACACAACTAGAGAGAGACAATCTCACACTCCTCTTCACATGCTGGCATGTATAAAATGCATGCCCATCTGTACAAACCCCTGTGCATAGGCAAACTCTCACCACACACTCTCACTCACACACACGTATGATATATTCTCACATACACAGTTTTATCTATATATTTGCTTCTCTCAGGAAATTGCATCGCTTTAATTGGGGGAGGATAGTGTGAATTTCCTTCACATAAGCTACTGCAATTGTTTGAGAGAATGTAAATTGGAAAGACTGTCTTTACTTTTCTGTCACTGTTTGCACATATTACAGTTAGACAATGATTTGAGTGAGTTTTTCTGATATGATCTTAAATGAATGCTATTTTTTATTGACAGAAGAAATGCAGCTATTCTCCTATGGGTCTGCTGACACAATCTTAGATGCTTGCAGTGAATTCTGGGATGGAAATGATATTTGTCCACTTTCTCAGTACTCCAGGTAACAACACGACCTTTACATTGATAAACTTTCAGGTACTTTTGTACATCAGACATTTCATGGACATCTCAGGGTAGATAGATAGAAGCTCCTTCCTCTGGTGGTGACAGTCTATATCAAGGGAGCATATCCTTAAAATTAGATCTAGGCCATTCCGGATGATGTCAGGAAATACTTCTTCACAAAAAGGATAGGAAAATCTAGAATTCTCTCTCCTCAAAAGATTTAGATTCAGATTCAGATTTTATTGTCATGTGTACTAAAGTACAGAAGTACAGGGGTACAATGAAAATGTATAACGTAGCCACACAAGGTGCCATTTTAGGTACCAAAATTCCTAGGTACAGAAAAATTTAGGTACAAAGTAGTCAGAGAAACAAGAGTTAAAAAGTTAAGCATTATTTCATAGAATAGGTAGAAAAATAAAGAAATAAGTTAATAGTTAATATTAAAGTCACTCGGAAGATAAAGGAATAAGTTAAAAGTGCAAATCTTTGATGAGAAATTATTGAGGCTAGTGCTAATATGAAAATGTTGAATTGAGATTGTAAGGGGTATTCAAAGTTATCAAGGCAGGTAAGTTGATCTTTGATCTGGGTTAGACATGATCAAATTCAATGGCAGAGCAGACTCAGTTGTTAAATGGTGTACTCAAGTTCCTATGTTTCTTCCTATTCTTCAGCACCCATTAATCTAGTGCTTTAAACTGTAGTATTCTTAAATAGGATTGTGTTTCTGCTGATATTGAACTTTGTGGTCCATATGTTAATATGTGTCCTGTGTCCTGATTGAAGGCTTTCAGCTTCACCTGCAGGTTGGGCACAGCAGTAAAACTATGTGCTAAAAGGTAATGATTGTCCACTTGAAACAATAACTTTTCCTCTGGCCAACAATTCGCTACATCAATGACTGCATTGGTGCCACCTCATGCTCCCGCGAGGAGGTTGAGCAATTCATCAACTTCACCAACACATTCCATCCTGACCTTAAATTTACCTGGACCATCTCTGACACCTCCCTCCCCTTCCTGGACCTCTCCATCTCCATTAATGACGACCGACTTGACACCGACATTTTTTACAAACCCACCCACTCCCACAGCTACCTGGATTACATCTCTTCCTACCCTACCTCTTGCAAAAATGCCATCCCGTATTCTCAATTCCTCCGCCTCCGCCGTATCTGCTCTCAGGAGGACCAATTCCACCACAGAACACATCAAATGGCCTCCTTCTTTAGAGACCGCAATTTCCCTTCCCACGTGGTTAAAGATGCCCTCCTACGCATCTTGTCCACATCCTGCACCTCCGCCCTCAGACCCCACCCCTCCAACCGTAACAAGGACAGAACGCCCCTGGTGCTCACCTTCCACCCTACCAACCTTCGCATAAACCAAATCATCCGCTGACATTTCATCCACCTCCAAAAAGACCCCATCCCCAGGGATACATTTCCCTCCCCACCGCTTTCTGCCTTCCACAAAGACCGTTCCCTCCGTGACTATCTGGTCAGGTCCACGTCCCCCTATAACCCACCCTCCCATCCTGGCACCTTCTCCTGCCATTGCAGGAACTGTAAAACCTGCACCCACACCTCCTCCCTCACCTCTATCCAAGGCCCTAAAGGAGCCTTCCACATCCATCAAAGTTTTACTTGCACATCCACTAATATCATTTATTGCATCCGTTGCTCCCGATGTGGTCTCCTCTACTTTGAGGAGACTGGGCGCCTCCTAGCAGAGCGCTTTAGGGAACATCTCCGGGACACCCGCACCAATCAACCACACCGCCCTGTGGCCCAACATTTCAACTCCCCCTCCCACTCTGCCGAGGACATGGAGGTCCTGGGCCTCCTTCACCGCCGCTCCCTCACCACCAGACGCCTGGAGGAAGAACGCCTCATCTTCTGCCTCGGAACACTTCAACCCCAGGGCATCAATGTGGACTTCAACAGTTTCCTCATTTCCCCTTCCTCCACCTCACCCTAGTTCCAAACTTCCAGCTCAGCACTGTCCCCATGACTTGTCCGGACTTGTCCTACCTGCCTATCTCCTTTTCCACCTATCCACTCCACCCTCTCCTCCCTGACCTATTACCTTCATCCCCTCCCCCACTCACCTATTGTACTCTATGCTACTTTCTCCCCAGCCCCACCCTCCTCTAGCTTATCTCTCCACGCTTCAGACTCTCTGCCTTTATTCCTGATGAAGGGCTTTTACCCGAAACGTCGATTTCGCTGCTCCTTGGATGCTGCCTGAACTGCTGTGCTCTTCCAGCACCACTAATCCAGAATCTGGTTTCCAGCATCTGCAGTCATTGTTTTTACCACAACAATTCCTGTGAGTTATAGTGCTCACACAAGTGAGGATGTGCACTCCCTAGTTTCAGACACTAATTCAAATCTTCCTTTTGGGGCCTGGAGGATTGCACTGACTTAGTCACTGAACTCTCTCTCAAAGAGACACTTGGCCTTTGTACTCTCACTAAAGGGTAACAAACAACTTTCAGCAGGTTCCCCTTCTTTTTGTGCAACTCGCTGCACCTCAGCAGTATCAAGGTGTTGTGCATACTTCTCTGCTGCGCTTTTGTGGTCTATTTTCCACCGCATAATCACAACCTCCCATTATAAAATCCATCACAGACCAAACTCTGTATCACCAGTGAGTCTGTTCCCTATACTAAAATATCAGAGTTTTAATATTTAATCATTTTCAATTTATTTTTCTTTGCAAATATTTGCTTTTGCAGAAAGAAAATCTTCGATTTTTATCAACGTGCCTGTCTGACAGGAGAGTGCATTGCCTTATCTTATAAGCCAGTGTTCCATACCTTGCAGTCCAGTGATGATGAGACGTGTCCTCAAGTATCATTGAAAACTAAAAGCTACAGCCAAGCAGATACCTCAGCAGCACTGGACCTGGAAGGTTTGTTACAGTTGATTCTTGTGTGTCAAAAATTAGGAAATAACCTACCCAGATCAAAAATACTCAAATTTAGTATTCTGGAACATTTTGCTTCTAGGAAACGTGCTGTGAGAAACATGTGGGTGATTATACAATGTGGGTACGACTCCAGCTTGCCATCACAGGATTCAGAGATGGAAATGTTTAGAGGGGATGTTTAGGCACCTTGTTTCACTTGGCCCTTTTCTAGAAATAGCGGATCATGCTGGGGATTGACCTCCACTCCTGCAGCAGACAGTCGTTGGGATAATGGTGGCAATAGTGGAACAAAGAAGGTAGAGAATCCCAACTGTCTAGTATCTAGTGTGATCTTTAATTTTATCTGACTGACTGTCCCATTGTATGTAAGTGATGAAAGGGAATCAGGGCCTAGAGACCCCCTGTATTTCATCTTCCTGTGCCAACATTGCTGTTAGGAATCACCGGAACAGGAATGGTAGTAGTCATGGAGAAGGCTTTCCTATACCTTCATTCTGGAGTAAATGAGTGCAGTAATGAGCACTTGCCTCTCTCTCTTGGGACTGACAAATGTATCCTTTTTACACAGTAAAAGCAAGAGTGAAAAAGTCACAGTGGACTGAACAGAACTAACTCAAAGGATAGATTTCCATCACTATACAAGTGCAAATGCAGAGGTGGACATACACAAAAATCGCTGCTAGCCATTGTGGTGATTCACCAGCACATTCTGTCCCTGAGTTATTTTCCCAGGGAAAGAATCAGCCAGCAGAAGGTAGGCAATAAAGAGAAGATAATAGTTTATTAAGGCCTATTGTTGGCAGTCAATTGAAATTTCCAGTCGATCTGGGATAAGGCCATTTGCATTTACAGTAATCTCAGTGACAGTCTTGGGGCCGGCACTCCAGACAGGCTCAGAGGCCTTCGCCACCTGTCTGGTCTCAGAGAATTCCCTTCCACAAGGATTGCCTGAATGCTGAGGTCGGTTCTTAACTTAAAATCTTTAAAGGTTTGGGGGATGTCTGCCACAAGATGAAGGCACCTTCTGTTCTCTCTCCAACACAAACTGCAGAGGGCTGCTCCTCCCACACTAAATAGGCTCTTAATTAACCTTCAACTTTGGGAGATGGCAAGCCATTCTTAATGGATTGGCAAGTTCATCTTCCTGCCACTAGTTAGCCAATTTGGGGAAAATCACTAGCATTTGTTTCTACCACACTGTAGGGTAATGACCCCATCTGACTTTGAATCATAAACTTGAAATCCTATCCCAGAAATGCTGAGTATGGGACAGATAGCATGATGTAAATATAAACTTTCACTCAGATGTTTAACAATGTGTAAATAGTGTTTACCGCTGACCTTGAAGAAAGCTACTCAAAAAGGCAAATGCAATGACGGCATTTATTTTGACAAGCCTTGAATATAAAAGCAGGGATGTACTTCTAAGGCTCTATAAGGCTGTGGCCAGACCAAATTTGGAGAATTGTGTGCAGTTTTGAGCCCCACATCTTAGGAAGGATGTACTGGGCCTGGTGCGAGTTCAGAGGAGGTCCCAGGAATGAAAAGCTTAACATATGAGCAATGTTGAGGATTCTAGGTCTATACTCAATGGAATTTAGAAGGATGAGGGGGAATCTAATTGTAACATACAGAAGACTGAATGGCATGGACAGAGTAGATGTTGGAGATCGAAATGTGTGGTGCTGGAAAAGCACAGCCAGTCAGGCAGCATCCGAACAGCAGGAGAGTCAACGTTTCAAGCATGATGTTGACTCTCCTCCTCCTTGGATGTCACCTGACCGGCTATGCTTTTCCAGCACCACACTTTTTGACTCTGATCTCCAGCATCTGCAGTTCCTCACTTTCTCCAGAGTATTTGTTTGGAAAATGTTTCCATTGAGAGGAGAGACTAGGACTCAAGGCACAGCCTTAGATTAAAGGGAAGACCTTTTAGAACAGAGATAAGGAGAAACTTCTTCAGCTGGAGAGTGGTGAATCTATGGAACTCATTGCCACAGAAAGCTGGGGAGGCCAGATCATTAAGTATACTTAAGACAGAGATGGATAGGTCCTTGAGTATCAAGGGGATCAAATGTTACAGGGAGAAAGTGGGAGAATGGTGTTGAGAAACTTATTAGCCTTGATTGAATGGTGGAGGAGACTCGATGGGCTGAATTACCTAATTGCTTCTCCTATGTCTTATGATCTCATGGAAGGAGTAGCGATTACTGTGAGATGACATTTCTTTCAGAAACCACAAGGATCAGTGTTTGGGCCCCAGCTATTCACAATCAGTATCAATAATTTGGATGTGTGGGCCAATTGGATTATTTCCAACTTTGCAAATGATCCAAAATTTGGCAGGAATGTGAGTTGTGAGAAAGATGCAATGAGGCTTCAGGGGATTTAGACAGGCTGAGTGAGTTGTCGAGAGTAAGGCAGATGGAACATAATGTGAAAAATTCTTTGTTGAGTCACTATGGTGCAACTTGCAGATGGTACACCCTGCTGCCACTATGAGTCAGTCGGAGAGAGAGTGAATATTGAAAGCTGTGTTTGGGGTGCCAATCATAGAGTTGCACAGCATGGAAACAGACCCTTCAGTCCAACTCGTCCATCCTAACCAGATAACCTGAATTAATCTCGTCCAATTTGCCAGCATTTGACCCATCTCCCTCTAAACTCTTCCTATTCATATATCCATCCAGATGCCTTTTAGGTATTGTAATTGTACCAGCCTCCACTATTTCCTCTGGCAGTTCATTCCATACACACACTACCCTCTGTGTGAAAATGTTGTCCCTTAGGTCCCTTTTACATCTTTCCCCTCTCACCATAAACCTATGTGCTCCAGTACTGGACACCCACTCCCCCCCACCCCCACCCCAGGGAAAAGACCTTGTCTATTTACCCTACCCATGCCCCTCATGATTTTATAAATCTCTATAAGGTCAAACCTCAGCCTCTGACACTCTTTTCTGGAGCTTTTCATGTTTCACAACATCCCAATTAAGTGAGCTGTTTTGTCTTAAGAGGTTTGAAATTCATGAGTGTTGATGGAACTGCACACATCCAGGTAAGTAAAGAATATTCTATCACACACTTTATGAGTGCCTTATAGGTGGTGAGCAAGCACTACAGAGTCAGGAGATAAGTTATTTACTATAGAATTACTATACACTGAACTATTCTTGTAGCCACTGTACTTAAAAGGCCAGTTTATTTCAGTTTCTGGCATACAGTAGCTATGCGTATGGTAAGCAACGAATTATACTGCAGTATTTTCATAGCCAGCATACCAGGAAATTAAAAACATATAATCACTCAAAGACTTCAGTAAAATAAATAATTATTGACTGGATTAAGATATAAGCTAGTCATTGGTAGACAACATATTGTTTCATGATTTTGAAGATGAGGCAATTTTTTTTGCCATGAAGGGGAGATTTAAATTCTGCAAATATGAAATTAGCTCAGTGAGGGTAGTCAGCTGTAATTATCAAAATAATACCCCATTACAAATATGGTGACCCCTCTTCAACAAGGTGGATGTTTTTCAAGGATTTTTACGAGACCTACATTGACAGAGCACAAGTCATGATTTCAAAGTTTATCATTGACTGCTGTCAGCAGGAACCTCAATAGCACATCCTCTGAGGAAATGTATAATAATTGACAGCAACTTCTGAATTTCCATCTTTACTCTGCACATGTGTGGACTCCAGAAATAACTACCAGTTACATTGGAGCAATGATGGTGAATGCTGATAATTTCACTATCATCATCTCTGCAAAATCTGGGCCACAATCTCAATGTAAAAAAGAGAGCTTTGCAGAGATGTAGTGAAGGAACCCATCGATGTTTCTTGAATAATCATGCATATTTGAGTGAATAAAAAAAATTTAAATAATTGTTGTGGATCTAAATGTTTATGCAAAAATGTTTAGCAAAATGCTTTATTAAATAAACATTAATTTATTGATTTTACTACCTAATTGGTGATATCTATGGGGTTTTTATTTACAATAATTACATCATTTTTGCTTATATTTCAGAATTAACTTTTGATCAGGAAGATAATTTGCACCCTCTTGACAATCAGATCTTACTTGGTCTCATATCTTCCCAATACCAAGCCAGACTAGACATGGTCCATCTGATAGATGGCTTAGATAACACCTGTATCCGATTTGTTTACTTTTCCTTGGAAAATGAGTTAAAAAGCAAGGTAATATGCTCATAATTATAAATGATTCCTAATTTAAGTATTGAGTATGATCATTGCATTTTTTTCGTATGGGGACTCCACCTTCTATGTTGAATGCAAGCAAAAGAAGAAGTTATTTTCAAAATATCAACAGAAAAATGTTTAGCCTTGACGTTGGAACACTGATGATGATTTTTGCAATAAACAGAAAGTCATTAGTGAAGATTTTTTCTTTCTGTTATATATTAAGAACATGTTTGCAGTCTTACTAAGCAATACAAGTTTCCCCTCACTGTGAAGGCAATGCTTCACGATGGTCCATTACCTTCTTTTCTTAATTGCTCCATTAAATTTGACAGATTTTTGATCTCAGATTTCCTTAATGTGGTGTTAGCACTGAAATGACCACTGCAGTACGATCCTAGTTCATATTATGGTTATTAAAAAAAACACAATGTATGGTTTTTATGATAATGCTTTACAGGTTCCTTTGTATGTGGGGCTATTCTTAACACCCAATCTAGTTGAGTGATGGTTGCTATCCTGCTATCAACACTGAGAAATAATCATAGAATTACCAGAAATGTACAGCACGGAAAAAGACCCTTCAGTCCAACACGTCCATGCCGACCATATATCCTAACCTAATCTAGTCCTATTTACCAGCATTTGGCCCATATTCCTCTAAACCTTTCCTATTCACATACACATCCAGATGCCTTTTAAATGCTGCAATTGGACCGGCCTCCACCACTTCCTCTGGTAGCTCATTCCATACATGCACGATTCTCTGTGTGAAAACATTGCCCCTTTAATCCCTTTTATATCTTTCCCCTCTCAACCTACACCTATGCCCTCTAGTTCTGGACTCCACCACCCCAGGGAAGACACTTTGTCTATTTATCCAATCCATGCCCCTCATGATTTTATAAACCTCTTATAAGATCACCTCTCAGCCTCTGAAGCTCCAGGAAAAACAGCCCTAGCCTATTCAGCCTCTCCCGATAGCTCAAATCCTGCAACCCTGGCAACATGCTTGTAAATCTTTTCTGAACCCTTTCAAGTTTCACAACCTTCTTCCACTAGGAAGGAGACCAGAATTGCACACAATATTCCAAAAGTGGCCTACCCAATCTCATGTACAGCCGCAGCATGACCTCCCAACTCCTGTACTCAATACTCTGACCAATAAAGAAAACATAGTAAATGCCTTCTTCACTATCCTTTCTACCTGTGTCTCTACCTTCAAGGAGCTATGAACCTGGACTCCAAGGTCTCTTTGTTCAGCAACACTCCCTAGGACCTTATCATTAAGTGTATAAGTCCTACTAAAATTTACTTTTCCAAAATGCAGCGCCTTGCATTTATCTAAATTAAACTCCATCTGCCACTCCTCGGCCCATTGGCCCATCTGATCAAGATGCCAATGTATTCTGAAGTAACCTTCTTCGCTATCCACTACACCTCCAATTTTAGTATCATCTGCCAACTTACTAACTATACCTCCTATGTTTACATCCAAATTATTTACATAAATGACGAAAAGTAGTGGACCCAGCACCAATCTTTGTGGCACTCCACTGGGTAACAGGCCTCTCCTCTGAAAAACAACCCTCCACCACCACCCTCTGTCTACTACCTTTGAACCAGTTCTGTATCTAAATGGCTAGTTCTCCCTGTATTCCATGAAATCTAACTTTGCTATCCTGTTTTTTTTCCCATGGGGAACCTTGTTAAATGCCTTACCAAAGTCCATATAGATCATGTCCACCACTCTACCCTCATCAATCTTCTTTGTTACTTCTTCAAAAAAACTCTTATCAAATTCGTGAGACATGATTTCCTACGCACAAAGTCATGCTTACTATCCCTAATCAATACTTGCCTTTCTAAATAAATGTAAATCCCGTCCCTCAGGATTCCTTCCAACAACTTGCCCACCACCGATGTCAGGCTCACCGGTCTATAGTTCCCTGGCTTTTCCTTACCACCTTTCTTAAATAGCGGTACCACGTTAGCCAACCTCCAGTCTTCCGGCACCTCACCTGTGACTATCGATAATACAAATATCTCAGCAATGGGCCCAGCATTAACTTCCCTAGCTTCCCACAGAGTTTTAGGGTACACCTGATCAGATCCTGCGGAGTTATCCGCCTTTATGCGTTTCAAGACATCCAGAACCTCCTCCTCTGTAATATGTATATCTCAATAATAAAATGAAGCTCATGCAAGCAATGTACAACCCTGACTATGCAGACATTCTGAAGAATGGTCACTGGACTCGAAATGTTAACTCTGATTTTTCTCCACAGATGCTGCCAAACCTGCTGCGTTCCTCCAGCAATTCCTGTTTTCAATGCAGACATTGAGTTCAGTTGGAAATTGGCCTATTGCACAGAGCATGGGCTAAATGGAAAGGAATTTCCTACAGCTTGTTGATGCTCCTTGTTTAAGTTTATGATTCTGCATGCCTAGTTTATGCAAAATGATTCTTAAGACAATCAAGCTTGAAAGTCTCCTTTTTCACATTCTAAAAATTATTCAATGTTGCGAAATGGAATCAGTATTAATTTCACATATTCTTCACTAGAAAACATCTATCTTTATAGAATCATTTAGGAACTTACAGCCTAGGAACTAGTCATTCAGGTTAGCAGTTCTATGCCAGTATTCATACTCCACATGGGCTACTTTCCATCTGATTTCACCTCACTCAATCAGCATATCCTTCTTGCATTTATCCAGCTTCTCCTCAAATGTATCTCTACTATTTGCCTCAGACGCATCAATAGAATTTCAGTACTGGAAGGGTTAACATTCACATTTTTATAAAGTACTGCACCATTTGTCAAAAAAGCTGCATGTTTCTTTCTTTCAAAGCGTTTGAGAGTTTCTACTCTGTGTGTTGTGAAATGCTCTGACCTCACAGCCCTCTGCTGGTACATTGTGGAATTGGGCAGATTACTGCATGCTGATATGCAGCCACCTCCTCACCATTTTGGACATTGCTAATGACAAAGAAAACTTGCCAAAATTTTCTGTTTATACCAGAATGTTGAAATGTTTACATTTTATGTTTTTGTAGGAATTTGCTGAGAAGATGGGCCTGGAAACTGGCTGGAATTGTCACATCTCATTGCAATCGAATAGTTTTGTTCTCGAACCAGATCATCTGATGCCCACTTCCCAAAATATTGAAGAGCAACAAGGTTATATGCCTTTTTTCCAAAGTTTTGTTGAAGTTTTGACAAAGACGTGACTCGAAAATGAAGCCCTATTTAATTCCATATTGTGAAAGAGCTTTTCTGAGTGCATTCTAAGCACTGGCTGTCAATAAGGAATTAATTATCTGACAGAATTTTCAAGTATTGCAATTTGATCCCATGTTTTACTGTACTGCTTAAGGTATTTCTGTTTATAAATGCCAGTTAACAATCTTACTTTACAAGTTTGCCTTGTGTATACTAGTGATATGAGATTTTACAACGTAATTTCAAACTAAATGTATTTTAAGTTGTCAAATGATATGGTACTGAAAATGTGTTGCTGGAAAAGCGCAGCAGGTCAGGCAGCATCCAAGGAGCAGGAGAATTGACGTTTCGGGCATAAGCCCTTCTTCAGGAAATGATACGGTACTACTCACATGAGTCTCTATGTCGATTTATTGATGCTTTTTCTGTATGAGCACATTCTCTATTCTAATTGTCATTTTTCACAGCACTAAGGAGCATTTGGGATTTTAAAAAAAATTTATTGTACATATCCTGTCATTTGCACGAGATTTGTCTATTATTGTTTTATCTATTATATGTTGTCGCACTCTTTGTGCACTTTCTAATTTTGTGACTGTACTGCACGCAAAATAAAACTTTTCACAGTACCTAAGTACATGTGACAATAAAAAATCAAATTAAATTAAAATACATGAACACAAATCTTCTAAACAGCAGCAATTATAAGCGGATTACTGGTGTACTCATAAATTCCCACAAAGCGGGACTTCCAATCCCGACTCACAGAAATATCGGCAAGCGTCCCTCAGGAAACTCAGCTGTGGCAGAGTAGTGTTAAGCAGCAGACAGGAGATCAGCTTTTTATAGCATCAACCATTCTATGGTGAGTTTAGATGTCCAGTTTGAATGTCTGTGAATCGGTGACAGAATAGGTGAGTACAAAATCAGTACAATATATTTTCAAAGTTGTTGGAGGAATTTGTCTTCAGGGTTGTGCTAGTGTCACGTTGTTTAATCCTTTTTGTTGTACATGTTCAATTTTTGTCCCTCATTCTAACCTCCATTGCCTCTAGATGAGCACAGTAGTGGTTCTGCCCATATCATGGTTCTAATAGCCCAGAGAATTAAAGTGTGAATGTGTGAGGTGGGCATGTGTGAAAGTCAGTAAATTGCTACAATGGGTAAGTAGATAGTTGAATGAGGTAGCTAGATTGGGTAAGTGGATAGGTGGGTGAGTGAGTAGGTTTTGTGAGTGGGCATTCAGACCTTGGGGACAGTGGTTAGTCATGGTGTTTGGGGGAGATTTCCTGTTGTTTTGGATGGGGAGGGCTCTGTTGATAGGTCTAGCTGAGTCGTATAGTCATAGAGATGTACAGCATGGAAACAGACCCTTCGGTCTGAGTCTAGTCAGGTCTAGTCATGCTGAGTCAGGAGGATTGTCAGGGAGTAGGCAGGCAACTAAGATGGTTAGTTGGGTCAACCTGGCCAGGTAATCAGGAGTTAGTCTGTTTATCCCTCCCCTATCACCAGTCTCTCCTTTTTCTCTGTCCCTTCTCCTCCTTTGCACCTCATTTCTTCCTCCATTCAACTCCTCTCCTATACCCCCTTTCCCTCTCCTTCCTCTTTTACCTTCTCCACTTTTCCTCATCAATCTCTCTTTACACTTGCATTTGTTTCATAACGGATGTGACATGAATTGTAATTCAGCATTTGAATACCTAAAAGAAGCTCGCTGAAGTATAAATGCACTGAAAAATAAATAGGCAGGGAGAAAGAACACAGCATTATACTGACTCTGAAATCCTGTAGGCCCACGCAACTTGTCTTTTATTGTAATTCTGTCAGGAGTCTGTCAGAAACAATAATTACAGCAATGTTCCAACTTGGATTACAGAAACAAAATCAAACAAAATTTGTCACCAAGCTATATAAGGAGATATTGTTGTCAAAGAAGTGGACTTTCAGGAGCATCTCAAATGAGGAAAGATTTAAGGAGGGAATTAAGGAAGGCATAATCTCTGAAGATTGAGTGATTAAAATTGGAGTTGCTCAAGAGGCTAGAATTGAAACATGTGGGTGCTCTCGAAGGTAATGGGGTTGGAAAAGATTTCAGCAACTGGAAATAGTGAGGCTATGGAAGATTTTGAAATCAAGAATGAGAATTACAAAATCGAGTCTTTGCTTAACTAGGGACAAACATAGGTCCTTAGTGTAGGAACAATAGATAACACAAGTTCGATATGTGACACGTTTTGGTTTATGGACAGTAGATGCTGGAGTTGGAATAGTTTGGTCTCGAGGCAGCAAAGGTGGGGATGAAAGTTTCAACAGCAGATGTGTTGAGGTATAGATCGAGTCAGCCAATGTTAAGGAAGCAGAAATAGGTTGTCTTAGTGATAATGTATCAACATAGTTGAAAGTGTCAAATTTGAAGTTTTTGAAGTGTCTAGTTCAGCCTAGATGGTTCCCAGGGACAGAAATGGTGGCTGGGGAACAATATTTGTGGTGGAGATCGAAGACAAAGGCTTCCCAATATTTAATTGGAAAGCATTTCTGTTCATCCATTGCTGGATGTCAGACAAACAATGTGACAATTTAGTGGGACTGGAGTAGTCCCTAGAAATGGTGGTGGTGAGGTAAAGTTACATGTTATCAACAAACATGAAAATGTTTGTGTATGGTTTCTCTTGGCTTTCTAAGAATCTTCCCCTGGAGCCATTGTGGGGGTTGAGCAGACGTCCCATAGAATTTCAAGGCTATTGATTTTTCAGGACAGAAAGTAACATTTTTACAAACTTGTGAAGATATTGGTTTCAATCATACATCCTAAAACTTGTCTAGTTCTTTTAGATTCTGATATTCAAAGACAGATGAGAGAAGATGGGAGTCTACCAGAAACAGATGGGGAAAGGACACCAGGCAGTAATACATGCAGCTTTATGGAGGATCTCAACCGGGTAAGTCTGATGTACTAAATATTTGTGTGTGTATGACTTTAATCAATTACATCTTGGGATAAAATGGTGCATAAATATCATGGTGTTCTTTTTCATCTGTGCTACAAAATCAGTACAATATATTTTCAAAGTTGTTGGAGGAATTTGTCTTCAGGGTTGTGCTAGTGTCACGTTGTTTAATCCTTTTTGGTGTACGTGTTCAATTTTTGTCCCTCATTCTAACCTCCATTGCCTCTAGATGAGCACAGTAGTGGTTCTGCCCATATCATGGTTCTAATAGCCCAGAGAATTAAAGTTCAAACCTCAGTTCCTGAAGAATTAGAACTCTTCTATTAAAGTAAAGATGATGGTAAATTGATTGATGATTGTAAGACCCCAGCTGGTGTTCTAATCTTATTTACTGGGCAGCAAGGGAATCAAAGGATCTGTGAAGAGAGTAGAAAAGTAAAGTTGAGATTGAATGGTAGAGAAGGTTCATGGGGCTACATTGCCCACTCCCAATCCATTTTCTTGCTTTTGCTTTTAAAACCAGTAGCTGAAGATTAGTGGATGGTCTTGAAGGCTCTGATTGCTTCCTACTGTCTTAGCCAAGTGATCATTCTACAAAGGTGAGTTCGGATGCCTAGCCTTGGCACCAAAGATTGTTTGGAGAGTGTAAGGCAGTCCCTTTCAGGAGGATGAGAAAATAGGGATTACAGGTTTACATTCCTCCCATTATTCATCACCCCCCCCCACCACCACACCCCCCCCCCCACCACCACCACCACCTCTGGCCTCCCCACGATATCTATCCAATTGCCTGGAATGCTCTATATTAATTCCCAGTGAGATCTCAAGATTTCCATGTATTTCAAAACAATGACAATATACCATTGGGTGGCAATGTTATTTTTCAATTATAATGAGGGTTGCAGGGCTTGCTGTAAATATAATCTGGCATTTGTTTCACAGGCTAAATTACCCAGGGGAATTGAGAACATTCGGCCACACCTGGAACACGTTGACAATGTTCCTCTTTTGGTTCCGCTTTTTACAGACTGTACCGCAGAATGTAAGTACTGATCCGTCACTGGGGTATTACGTGGGCGAACGTAGGCGAAAAATGTAAACAAGCACTTTGCTGCAAGAGATAAAACACCATTGGACCTGCATATCACCCTTACTTTAAAGGGAGACCACCCCATGTTTAAAACCCCAGAATTGTTTCTGCTGCCAAATTGCCTTTTGAGTTTCAACAGCTTTCAGTTTTGAAATGGCTCTACGTACTGGAATCAAGAATGTGGTGCTGGAAAAGCACAGCAGATCAGGCAGCATCCGAGAAGCCCTTCTTCAGGAATTTTGTCTGAAACGTCGATTTTCCTGCTCCTTGGATGCTGTCTGACTTGCTGTGCTTTTCCAGCACCACGCTCTTGACACTAATCTCCAGCATCTGCAGTAGTCATTTTCACCTATGTACTGAAATATTCCAGTAGTAAAGATGTTATGTGGATGCATGCTGTTACATTGATCCATTAGTACAAGGGCAATTCTGCCCAGACGGAAACTATTATTGAAGTAGTGGTGCCACACCTTTTGCAATGTCCCAAACTGTGTTGACTTATCAGCATCAGCCCAGTTGGCACAAGCTGGCCTCAGGCATGTGATCACATGGAAAGGGAAATTTCACATCCCTTTGTATTAAATATTTGCAGTGCAAGGTTAACAATGTAAGCTTGTTTATGTGCACACAGAATACCGCTCCATTCTCCTGACAACAGAATGGCATGGGGTGAAATGGCATGGCATTGGTCCATGGTATGAGTTATAAAGAAAGGCTGGATATGCTGGGACTTTTTTCACTGGAGTGTAGGAGGTTGAGAAGTTTATAATATCATGAAGGGTATCGATAGGTTTAATGGTAGGTGTCTTTTCCTTAGGATGAGGGATTTGAAGACTAGAGGGCATTAAAGAGATTTAAAAAGGACAAGGGACAAATGTTGTTACACAGAGGGTAGTTTGGGTGTGGAATGAACTTTATGAGGAAGTGGTGAATGTGGCACAATGACAACATTTAAAATACATTTGGATAAGTACATGAATAGGAAAAGTTTGGAGGCTTATGGGCCAGGAGCATACAGGTGTGACTAGTTTAGTTTGGGATTATGTTTGGTATGGACTGGTTGAACTGAAAGGTCTGTTCTCGTGCTGTATGACTCTATGACTATGACTCCATGACTCAAAAAAAATCCTCCATCATTACTGATACAGCTGAATTTTGTATTGTGATTGTGCATGGCTGCCTTACAGCATTGTCCACATGTTACTGGTTGTTGACGATTATGTGTAAATTATGATTCATATTGATATCAATTCTGTTCAATGAAACAGATGCATTTGTAGTGACGACAGCACTGGTAAGGTTTGGTGAATGGGTTCACTTCATTTCATTTCTTTTCTTTGCTATACGCACTCAATAAATGTATTTTACTATAGTTCCTTCTAAACAAAAGATAGCTTAGGTGACTTGCAATTATTTCCCATCATAACTGAAGAAATAGAGTAAACTATTGTTTTTGGCCATTTCTGCAATGACCTTTGAATCAACACCAAGCAGAAAACCCCAATCAAAAGTCCAGGGCTATTTTTTAATGGCAAAAGAATTAAGAAAGAGAATTTACCAACTTATTTCACAGTGCCATCCACTGGCCACAGCCTGTATGCCATTGTTACAAGCAATTGTTTACATACCAAATATTCATTCTGAATATTTAAACAGGGTTGTTGGAGTGTTCTGTAAGAAAAGTGTGAACAAAAACATGACAATGACATTATAAGATACCAACAGATTTATTTTAATGATTGCCTCTTGAAACTTATTTGTTTTAACACCGGAAACCAAAATTTTGTATTAAATGCATGATAAGCATCGTAAGGTAATTTGTTTTAGAACAAAAGACTTACAATAATTTTCAATCAAATGGAAATATCAGAACCTGAACAGATTCTTGATTATCTGACAAACACAGAATACAAACCTAATTTGGAGTTTAATTAATTTAAATCAAAATTGTAGATCTGATTTTTTTTCTATATCTCAGGAGAGTCAGCGTGATTGTACAGAATACTAAGAGGCCTCAATAAAGTAGACATGGAGAAGATGTTTCCAGTGGTAGGAGAAATTAGGAGCAGAGGGCATAGCCTCAGAGTGAAGGGATGACCCTTTAGAACTGAGATAAGGAGGAATTTCTTCAGCCAGAGGGTGGTGAATCTGAGGAGAATTACCACAGAAGGCGATGGAAGTCAAGTCATTGAGTGTCTTTAAGTCAGCGATAGGTAGGTTCTTGATTAGTAAGGGCATCAAAGTTAATGGACAGAAGGTAAGAGAATGACACTGAGAAATATATCAGCCATGATTAAATAGCAAAAGAGATTCATTGGGTAAAATACCTATACATTATGGTACAACCACCATATATTGCTTGCTTGCTGCATTTTCATAATAATGAAAATATACGTAAATTGGTGAGGTCAATTTTAAGTGGGGAAATTATTCTTGAAAGGTCGGCAGACAATAAGATAAATATGTTCCAGCAAGTTTAGCAAATCTGGAACCCATCCAAATTGCATTTATGATTGGCGTTCATATGCCTAGTTTTACCTCACATCAATTTGCAGCATGGTGGCTCAGTGGTTAGCAGTGTTCCCTCACAATGCCAGGGACCTGGGTTTGATTCCACTGTCAGGCGACTGTGTTTGTGGAGTTTGCACATTCTCCCCGTGCCTGCGTGGTTTCCCCTGGGTGCTCCAGTTTCCTCCCACAGTCCAAAGATGTGCAGGTTAGGTGGATTGGCCAGGCTAAATTGCCCATGGTGTCCAGAAATGTGCAAGCTAGATGGATAGGTCAGGGAAAATGCAGGGTTACTGGGATAGGGTGGGTCTGGGTCAAATGCTGTTCAGAGAGACCGTGTGGACTCGATGGACTGAATGGCCTACTTCTACACTGTAGGGATGATTCTACGAATATCAAGAATTAGATTTTAGGCGTCAGCCACGACTCAGTCAGTTGCACTTTCACCTCTGCTTCTATTCCTACCACTGAGACTTGAGCATAAAATCTAGGCTGACATTTATAGCGGCAGAAGTGGATACTGGAAATGCTGAAGATTAGAGTCAAGATTAGAGTGGTGCTAGAAAAACACAACAGGTCAGGCAACATCCGAGGACCAGGATGAAGGATCTTTGCCGGAAACGTCAATTTTCCTGCTCCTCGGATGCTGCCTGACCTGCTACGCTTTTCCAGCACCACTCTAATCTTGACATTTATAGTGCACTATTGCAGTAGTGCTTTACTGTCAGAGGCACAGTCTCTCAGATGAGTTATTAAAATGGGAATTAAATCATTTTTAAAATATGCAGAGCCTCTCATTGGTGCATTGGGCAACACTTACACCTTGATCAACATCACGTTACACATTATTTGCCCATTATAACTTTGCTGCTTTGTGTTATTAGTATTTTATGCTGTGCAGTATAAATGTTGTTCCCTTTTATTTTGATATTTCTTGAAAATTCATCCTGATGCTTACAAGACAAAAAGCCTTGACAAAATGTGTCTTTTTCAGCAATGTTCAATTTCTTCATTCTTTCTATTTGCTGGCCACTGTAATAAACATTGGGCAGAAACCCAATCAAATTCTTCATTATATAAGGGAGGAAAGAAATAAAAAAATTAGAAAGAAATTGTGTACAATTAAAGAGAAAAATAAAATAAATGTAACCTATATACATTCATTTGATTGGTGATGAACATGTTGATGCCGTAACATTAACTAAGCGTTATAATGTCCACTCACAAAAACAGAAATTACTGGAAAAATTCAGCAGGTCTGGCAGCATCTGTGGAGAAAAATCGGATGTAATGTTTTGGGTCCAGTGAACATTCTTCGGATCTGATGGTAGCAAGGAAAATGTTAGCTGAAAGCAGCTGCGCAGACTGGGTGATCACTTTGCAGAAGACCCTGAGCTTCCAGTTGCCTGCCATTTTAACACACCATCCTGTTCCCTGGCCAACATCTCTGTCTCAAGCTTGCTGCAGTGCTTCAGCGAGAACTGCGCCTCATTTTCTGCTTTGGAACTCTGCAGCTTTCGGCACTTAATATTACCTTATTTCCCAAGATTAGGTCAACTTTTGCACCTTCTCTAGTAGGTACATCCACGTACTGAATCAGAGAATTTTCTTGTACACACTCAACAAGTTCCTCTCTATCTAAACCCTTAACACTATGGCAGTGCGAGTCTATGTTTACAAAGTTAAAATCCCCTACCATAACCACCCTATTATTCTTACAGATAGCTGAGATCTCCTTACGAATTTGTTTCTCAATTTCCCTCTGAGTAGTAGGGGGTCTATAATACAATCCCAATAAAGTGATCATCCCTTTCTTATTTCCCAGTACCCCCCAAATAACTTCCCTGGATGTATTTCTGGGAATATCCTCCCCCAGTATAGGCGTAATTCTATCCCTTATCAAAAACGCCACACCCCTCCTCTCTTGCCTCCCTTTCTATCCTTCCTGTAGCATTTGTATCCAGGAACATTAAGCTGCCAGTCCTGCTTATCCCTGAGCAATTTCTGTTTTTTTTTCTGACTTCCAGCATCTATAGTTGTTTTGGTTTTTAATTGTAATTTCCATTGTCTAAGGAATAAAAAAAGGAGCATAAATCAAATTAGAGAATTAGGCCATAGTAACAATGCAAACTTCAAACCCGCTCCAGTGATGCAAAAATGTTTCTTGAAGGTAGTCTCAATTCTAACTTTTAACAGGATGCTGGGAATTAGTTTCAAGGAAACAGTCGGCCAACATTTCCATGTGATGTGCTGTAGTCTGAGGAATTCACCAACCTTTGGTAGAACTCACAGAAATGTTGCAGTTAGTTCCAATTAAAAAGGAGCAAATACAGCACAGGGAAAGAAATACACTGCAACAGGAAATTGCTGTATATATTGCAGTTACAGAATACTATACAAATACACCATTAGGCAGAGGGAGGTAATTCAGTGCATCGCATCTCTGACAGCAATTGAAGACAACAGTAGCATATTCAGAACTACTTGTATGCATATAAATAGCTTACCAGTTACCACCTGAAGTGAGCAGCAAGTTGATGAATGGAGAAGAATTTTGTAACTAGCCCTGCCATAGAGACAGATGAATTGACCTTAAATGAAGTTACAGGATCAGTTCATTCCTAAAAGGAAGAAAGATCCCAGGAGGAGGCATGGGCGGCCGTGGCTGACGAGGGAAGTAAAGAAACATATAAAGTTAAAAGAGAAAAAGTATAACATAGCTAAGATAAGTGGGAAAACTGAGGACTGGGAAGCTTTTAAAGAGCAACAGAGGATTACTAAGAAGGAAATACGCAGAGGAAAAATGAGGTACGAAGGTAAACTGGCCAAGAATATTAAGGAGGATAGTAAAAGCTTTTTTAGGTATGTGCAAGGCAAAAAAATGGTTAGGACAAAAATTGGGCTCTTGAAGACAGAAACAGGGGAATATATTACTAGGAACAAAGAAATGGCAGAGGAATTAAATGGGTACTTCAGATCTGTGTTCACTTGGGAAGACACAAGCAATCTCCCTGAGCTAACAGTGGCTGAAGGACCTGAACTTCAGGGAATTTATATTTGCCAGGATTTGGTGTTGGAGAGACTGTTAGGTCTGAAGGTTGATAAGTCTCCGGGGCCTGATGGTCTGCATCCCAGGGTACTGAAGGAGGTGGCTCGGGAAATCGTGGATGCGTTGGTGATTATTTTCCAGAGTTCAATAGATTCGGGGTCGGTTCCTGAGGATTGGAGGGTGGCTAATGTTATACCACTTTTTAAGAAAGGTGGGCGAGAGAAAACAGGAAATTATAGACCAGTTAGTCTGACCTCAGTGGTGGGAAAGATGCTGGAGTCTATTATAAAGGATGAAATTACTGCACATCTGGATAGTAGTAACAGGATAGGACAGTGTCAGCATGGATTTAGGAAGGGGAAATCATGCTTGACTAATCTTCTTGAATTTTTTGAGGATGTAACTATGAAGTTGGACGAGGGAAATCCAGTAGATGTAGTGTACCTGGACTTTCAGAAAGCTTTTGATAAAGTCCCACACAGGAGGTTAGTGAGTAAAATTAGGGTGCATGGTATTGGGGGCAAAGTACTAGATTGGATTGAAAATTGGTTGGCTAATAGGAAACAAAGGGTAGTGATAAACGGCTCCATTTCGGGATGGCAAGCAGTGACCAGTGGGGTACCGCAGGGATCCATGCTGGGACCACAGCTTTTTACAATATATGTTAATGACATAGAAGATGGTATCAGCAATAACATTAGCAAATTTGCTGATGACACAAAGCTGGATGGCAGGGTGAAAAGTGATGAGAATGTTAGGAGATTACAGGGTGACCTGGACAAGTTAGGTGAGTGGGAAGATGCATGGCAGATGCAGTTTAATGTGGATAAATGTATGGTTATCCACTTTGGTAGCAAGAACAGGAAGGCAGACTACTACCTCAATGGAATCAATTTATGTAAAGGGGCAGTACAGAGAGATCTGGGTGTTCTTGTACACCAGTCCAGGTGTATGAAGGCAAGCATGCAGGTACAGCAGGTAGTGAAGAAGGCTAATAGCATGCTGGCCTTCATAACAAGAGGAATTGAGTATAGAAGCAAAGAGGTGCTTCTGCAGCTGTACAGGGCCCTGGTGAGATCGCACCTGGAGTACTGTGTGCAATTCTGGTCTCCAAATTTGAGAAAAGACATTCTGGCTATTGAGGGAGTGCAGCGTAGGTTCACGAGGTCAATTCCTGGAATGGCAGGATTACCTTACACTGGAAGACTGAAGCGACTGGGCTTGTATACACTTGAGTATCGAAGATTGAGAGGGGATCTGATTGAGACGTATAAGATTATGAAAGGATTGGACACTCTGGCAGTAGGAAACATATTTCCACTGATGGGTGAGTGCCGAACCAGAGGACACAGCTTAAAAATATGGGGTAGACCATTTAGGACAGAGCTCAGGAGAAACTTCTTCACCCAGAGAGTAGTGGCTGTGTGGAATGCCCTGCCCCAGAGGGCAGTGGAGGCCCACTCTCTGGATTCATTTAAGAAGGAGTTGGATAGAGCACTCAAAGATAGTGGAATCAAGGGTTATGGAGATAAGGCAGGAACAGGATACTGATTAGGAATGATCAGCCATGATTTTTTTTTTAGATTACTTACAGTGTGGAAACAGGCCCTTCGGCCCAACAAGTCCACACCGCCCCGCCGAAGCGCAACCCACCCATACTCCTACATTTACCCCTTACCTAACACTACGGGCAATTTAGCATGGCCAATTCACCTGACCTGCACATCTTTGGACTGTGGGAGGAAACCGGAGCACCCGGAGGAAACCCATGCAGACACGGGGAGAACGTGCAAACTCCACACAGTCAGTCGCCTGAGGCGGGTATTGAACCCGGGTCTCTGGCGCTGTGAGGCAGCAGTGCTAACCACTGTGCCACCGTGCCGCCCACTATATTGAATGGCGGCGCAGGCTCAAAGGGCTGAATGGCCTACTCCTGCACCTATTGTCTATTGTCTAAATGGCCTCTCCGCTCCTGGATCATCTGCTCATTTCTTTCACCAAATTAGCAGCAGCTTTGTACCTCTCTGAGAACACATATATTTGCAGTTGTCCCCAAATTAAACCGCAGCAGTGTCACGAGTTCTTAGAGAGACGTCAGCATTTCAATGAACACACTTCTTGAGATTGTGCCAAATGTTATTGCCCGATTTGACTTGCTGTCTCTCTCCTCAAAGCTATGTGTGAGATGGTGAGAATAATGCAGGAGTATGGAGAAGTGGTTTGCTGCCTTGGAAGTTCTCTTAATAATAGGAACATTGGAGTTTTTCTACAAAGTGATATCAGGTAAATATTTAAACCATGCCCTAACAATATGATATTCTGCATTTCAAAATTATATTTTGTTGTTCATGCTCATCAGAATGTGTCATGTTTTGGCAGGAAAGAGAATGGATTGCTACTTTGAACACTTTGTCTCAAAATGGAGCAGTTCCCAGATCAAGTATACAGCAAGGGTTTACATGTCCTGTCCCAAAATTGACCCACTGTGCTTTTTCCTCTGTTCAACAATTTTATACTCGTCATTCCAACTTCATAACCAAGCAAACCCCTGAAAAAGATTACTAATGACAAGGGATCCCTGATGTGCGAACATTGGATTTCCTAATGCTTGTACTTATGAATGTAATGTCGTACAGAGATGTAATTTTAAAGATCTGAAGTACAAACGGTCCTGTATATCATCCTGCAATGTGTTCTGACTTGTAAACAGACTCCAGGACAGATCCAGTTTGCAATATGGGTACTGCCTGTATTACCCAACTATTTGGCATCTGTAGGTATTAAAGAGATGAAACTTCAATCTTAACAATCTGGGCTCTATTTAAACCTAGCAGTAATGAGTATTTTGTATTCAAGTACCTGCTCCCAGCTCTAGCATGAATATCAGGACATAGGACCTAGGAGTTGTAGATTTGTTAGAATTTAATGATAAGAAGGAAACAGCTATACAGATCCCTCAGCTTTATCGTGAGTATCACAGCTTCAATTTAGTGTGTTCTCAGATTTGGATATTATACTAGTCCAATGAGATGAATCAATAGAATTTCTGTGGGTTTTCTCTTGATCTCTTTGTGAAAATTCTGAGTTACATAATATATCCCTGCATCACAGGAACAAGACACTCAATTCAATTGATTATGATTCACATGAGTCCCCTCCCATTCTACTTTATCTGATAATATTAATTCCTATCTTCCTATTCCTTCTTCCTCAAGTATATATCCGGCTTCATCTTAAATGTACACATGTTATTCACCTCAACTACTTTTTGTGGTAGAGAGTCCCTGTTCTCAAATCTTTCAGTGAAGTAGTTTCTCCAGAAATTCCCACTGGACTCATTGTTTTCTTATGTCTCCCATTGGATTCACTTGTGACTAACTTAAATTTATGGTTCTGTACGCCCCCAACCTCACAACTGGACAAACCCTCTATTCAATAACATAGCTGGGTTCACCCCCAACCCTGGCCTGATGCAGGGCATGCTAAACTGAGCACGTGTTGCCCGAGGAGACTATACCATAAGGCAGGCTAAAATCCCCCTCCCATTTATCTCACCACCCCACACCCCCACACCCTCCACACACCCTCGGCTCACAGCCTCATTCCTGATGAAGGGTTTATGCCCGAAACATTGTTTCTCCTGCTCCTCGGATGCTGCCTGACCTGCTGTGCTTTTCCAGCACCACACTCTCGACTCTATTATAAGGCAGCTGAGTTCATTAATTGATAAAGGTTCAGGCCATTAATGTGCAATGATCTGTGTCCATTGTTACAACCCACTGACTCGCAAGCCCCACTACCTCAGGGGTCACCACAAAAATTAATGATTTAATCAAAGTATATAAAGTTCCAATTTACCTGTCTGATGGAATCGTATTTGTCAGAAAGCACTGACTAGGTTTTTGTACTTAATAAAATCTATAGTTTATGCAGTTAAAGAAGTTATTGCCACAGGTAAACAAAACTATGAACTATCAATATATAACTCTACTTGAAACTTGAACCCTCTTTTCTTTCACTTGGCCTTCTGTCCTTCAATCACCTTTCTCTAGGTTCCTTCACTTCTTTTCAGGAGGCACAGGGCAATTGCTTTTCTGATTATAATGTCTCTTAGTCACTGGATAAAGGCAATAGTTCACAGCAACTGGTGGGAGAAAATAACCTGCTTTCTTCAGACTTCAGGCACTTTTACTACAGAAACATAGAGACACAGAACCTGCTCAGTTTCGAGGCTTCTCCCTCTATTTTTAACCCCCAAGCTGCTAACTTGTCCAGGAGCCAATCAGAGAGCTTTTAGATTAGATTAGATTACTTACAGTGTGGAAACAGGCCCTTCGGCCCAACAAGTCCACACCGCCCCGCCGAAGCGCAATCCACCCATACCCCTACATTTACCCCTTACCTAACACTACGGGCAACTTAGCATAGCCAATTCACCTAACCTGCACATCTTTGGACTGTGGGAGGAAACCGGAGCACCCAGAGGAAACCCACGCAGACACGGGGAGAACGTGCAAACTCCACACAGTCAGTCGCCTGAGGCGGGAATTGAACCCGGGTCTCTGGCGCTGTGAGGCAGCAGTGCTAACCACTGTGCCACCGTGCCGCCCACAATTGCTCAGAAGTTTGTATTACCCCTCTTCATTCCTTCTACTAAAATGAATCACTTTTGATTTAGCCACAATAAATTTTATCAGCTACCTGTCTGCCCACTCATGCACTTAACACAACTTAATTTGTATTTTTCCATTCATCCATTCACTAATGCAGCATTTTAAAGCAAAGTTATCAGTACAGTACTTACGTAAGTTGCTTTGGCTAAATATTAATAGAATTTGCTGAGATAACTCACTGTGTAAATGAAATACTGCAAATTGACATTGATTTACATAGATAAAGGTGACCTGAGCCTAGAAAGTGGCCTGTGCTATATTTCTTTGTTTGGTGTTGCCCAGAATCAATTTCTGTATGGTGGGCGGGGATGTGTGCAGATTTCCATTCTGTCGTACAATACTTACTGAAGTGGTGAAGGCAAAATTTAGGGTTTACCCATGCCTATTTGTTTGTGTCATCTGTCACGACATGGATTACTTTCAGTACAGCATACCCATTCTCTTCTACTATCAGCTCTCATCTTCACTTATTCAACTTCTCCTCTGTCCTGGCCTACTATTAATAATCTCCTTCTCTGCTACCTCTTTCATATCGCTCTGTCTCTCGCTCTCTGGACTCATTTCCACCTATCCATTCATCACTCCCCCAACATCTCTCAAACTTGTCTTCAACATTATTACCATTTTTTCCCAAGCTGGTATCAGTTCTGATGAAGAGTCACCAGACTTGAAACGTTAACTCTTGCCACAGATGCCACCAGACCTGCTGAGTTTTGTCAGCACTTTCTATTTTGTTTCAGATCTCCAGCATCCACAGTTCTTAGTTTTTAGTGGTTAACTCACTGCCACATCTACTCTAGGTATGCCTAATTTGAAAACATACTGCTCCTCTCTCCAGCAGAATTCGTGGCCCGGCTCATTCGATGAGAGCTGTTGTCAGGTTGATGACTTCTGGCATTCACAACTGGCCACATTTACACAAACCAATCAGATGCATCTTTTCAACTGAATCACTCTCTACACTTACACTCTGGTGCTGTGTAGTCTTATTTCAAGTTCCCTACTTTTTGTAAAGCAACAGCATTAACACAGCTCACAGTGAGTTCCAGTAACTTGTTTTTAAAAGTATAGCATTTTTTCCCAGTCCCTACTTTTAAAAATAGGACTTTTCCATTTTATTCCACGATCAAAGAATAAAGAACAAGAAAAAGATGCAGTCTTTACATCATTTGTATCACTTCTTAGAAGTTTGTGTATAGGCTGCCATGATGCCTACAGCTTTGAGAACTCTCATGTTCCAGGTACATTTGAGGGTGCAGACGGCTTACAAGGATTGTTACTTTGAAACCAGGGCTACCCACAACATAGCTAAAGACTCTATTATACTCCCTGGCTGAGGTAGATTGAAGATAGATGCAGATGATTCTTCATTCAGCACCAAAGTGGAACAAATGATATGGCTATTGAAAATGAGGTTCTGCTGTCAGGCCTGGACTAGCGGGGCCTTGCAGTGCACTATAGGCAGAGTGATCAGTATGATCCGAGCAGACCAAGACTGGATTGGATGAAGAGGACACATGATGGAAGCTGTCATGTTGGGAGTGTAGAAGAAGTATTCAGTGTAGGCGGATGAGGACACTGAGCAGGTGGAATACTGCATGATGTAATGCCTGATGCAGCTGCACTCTGAGCTAGGCAAGAATTAAATTACACCTGGTTTTGGTGGATGTGAGCTGGATGCAATGATCACTCATTGCCTGTAAAATTATTGCAGTTTGTCTCTGTTTGGAGAGGCAAATGTTAACTTTTGTTTGCTCTGAGGTGGGATGTTGTAAAGGACAGATGAGCTGTGTGGTCTGACTTAAAAGCAATTGGGTTCGGGACGTGCATTTCATCTTGCAAGCAAGTATTGAGCCGTGTCATCCATATGGCATGGAAAGTGTTGAGTTGTAACTGTTGTGCCACTCATGTACAGTGAGGGCAACTCTGAACTGCCAATGCTAGTCTGGGTGCATGCATAGTGTTCCAAGATAGCACTGGCTCCAGAGATCCTGTGATATCCTGGTAATGGCAAGTATAGCAAGTGGGAAAGTTGGGCTAGCATTAGACAAAAGAGACACAATGAGGTGTGGTACATAGTGAATGAGGCAAGTTTGGGACAATCACTTCAGAAAACTTGCTAGATCCTACGGAGTAACATGCTCCATGAAACTTGACAAAAACAGCATTTAGCTGAATTAGAGTCATAGAGTCATAGAGATGTACAGCATGGAAACAGACCCTTCAGTCCAACCTGTCCATGCCAACCAGATATCCCAACCCAATCTAGTCCCATCTGCCAGCACCTGGCCCATATCACTCCAAACCCTTCCTATTCATATACCCATCCAAATGCCTCTTAAATGTTGCAATTGTACCAGCCTCCACCACTTCCTCTGGCACCTCATTCCATACACGGACTATCCTCTGTGTGAAAAAGTTGCCCTGTAGGTCTCTTTTATATTTTGGCCCTCTCACCCTAAAACTATGCCCTCTAGTTGTGGACTTTGTCTATTTATCCTATCCATGCCCTTCATAATTTTGTAAACTCTATAAGGTCACCCCTCAGCCTCTGATGCTCCAGGGAAAACAGCCCCAGCCTGCTCAGCCTCTCCCTGTAGCACAAATGCTCCAACCCTGGCAACATTCTTGTAAATCTTTGCTGAACCCTTTCAAGTTTCACAACATCTTTCTGATAGGAAGGAGACCAGAATTGCATGCAATATTCCAACAGTGGCCTAACCAATGTCCTGTACAGCCGCAACATGACCTCCCAACTCCTGTACTCAATACTCTGACCAATAAATGAAAGCATACCAAACACCTTCTTCACTATCCTATCTACCTACGACTCCACTTTCAAGGAGCTATTAACCTGCACTCCAAGGTCTCTTTGTTCAACAACACTCCCTAGGACCTTACCATTAAGTGTATAAGTCCTGCTAAGATTTGCTTTCCCAAAATGCAGCACCTTGCATTTATCTGAATTAAACACCATCTGTCACGTCTTAGCCCATTGGCCCATCTGGTCCAGATCCTGTTTTAATCTGAGGTAACTCTCTTCGCTGTCCACTACAATTTTGGTGTCATTTGCAAATTTACTAACTGTACCTCTTATGCTCGCATCCAAATCATTTATGTAAATGACAAAAAGTAGAGGACCTAGCACCGATCCTTGTGGCACTCCACTGGTCACAGGCTTCCAGTCTGAAAAACAACCCTCCACCACTACCCTCTGTCTTCTACCTTTGAGCCAGTTCTGTATCCAAATGGCTAATTCTCCCTGTATTCCATGAGATCTAACCTTGCTAATCAGTCTCTCATGGGGAACCTTGTTGAACACCTTACTGAAGTCCATACAGATCACATCTACTGCTCTGCCCTCATCAATCCTCTTTGTTACTTCCTCAAAAAACTCAATCAAGTTTGTGAGACATGATTTCCCACGCACAAAGCCATGTTCACTATCCCTAATCAGTCCTTACCTTTCCAAATTCATGTACATCCTGTCCCTCAGGATTCCCTTCAACAACTTTCCCACCACAGACGTCAGGCTCATTGGTCTATAGTTCCACGGCTTGTCCTTACCACACTTCTTAAACAGTGGCACCACATTAGCCAACCTCCAGTCTTCCGGCACATCACCTGTGACTATCGATGATACAAATATCTCAGCAAGAGGCCTAGCAATCACTTGTCTAGTTTCCCACAGAGATCTCGGGTACACCTGATCAGGTCCTGGGGATTTAACCACCTTTATCCATTTCAAGACATCCAGCACTTCCTCCTCTGTAATATGGACATTTTGCAAGATGTCATCATCTATTTCCCTACAGTCTATATCTTCCATATCCTTTTCCACAGTAAATACTGATGCAAAATACTCATTTAGTATCTCCCCCATTTTCTGTGGCTCCGCACAAGGGCTGCCTTGCTGATCTCTGAGGGGCCCTATTCTGTCCCTAGTTACCCTTTTGTCCTTCATATATTTGTAAAAACTCTTTGGATTCTCCTTAATTCTATTTGCCAAAGCTACCTCATGTCCCCTTTTTGCCCTCCTGATTTCCCTCTTAAGTATACTCCTACTTCCTTTATACTCTTCTAAGGATTCACTCGATCTATCCTGTCTATACCTGACATATGCTTCCTTCTTTTTCTTAACCAAACCCTCAATTCTGGTCAGATTCAGCCCTTTGTGTTAAACTGGAGATCAACCATGATTCAGAGGCTAAATCATACTCCTCTGAGAGCAATAAAACAGCATTATTGGAAGAGAAATATCAAATGGAATGTTTCAAAATGAATCTTGATTAAATATGTCTATTTTATGAAATGTTGTAGGCTTTGAGCTCAATATCATTGAGCTGTATAAGTTGTTTGCAATTTAGCCAACTCAGTGATGGAACTTTTGCTTTGATTTGTTAAACTTGCAGCTTTTCCTTGGATCCTTTGAGTTTGTCTTACTGCAGGCAGACCTGTCACAAAGATTGTGAACATTTAACTTCACGCTCACACAAAACTACACCACTCTACTTGTCCAGCCTCTTTGGTAGCCTAGCGAGCTCTGTGCACTTCAGAAACCATGACAACATCAGCATAATCCAGCTAATCAAACAGGTATTTGAGAGTTCCTCAAACACAGTAAGGATCTGGTACAAATGAAAATAAAATCTACAAATCCTAGAGATTCTAAATTAAAAAAAAAATGAAAATCTTGGAAATGCCCGGCTAGTTTTATCATCTTGTTGGCCACATGTAAAAAATAAACGTTTTTCTACTGAAATATTTTGTGCTTATTTCAGCTTTCCAAAAATTGATAATTTTTGCTTTTAATCTTTGCACGGTCAATATAAGGGGCATAGTTTTAAGGTGAAAGGCAGAAGGTTTTGAGGAAATTTGAAGTTTTTTTTCACCTGGGAAATTCAGCTGGGTGGGAATCTGGAATGCCTGGGCAGGTCATAGAATCATAGAGATGTACAGCATGGAAACAGACCCTTCAGTCCAACCCGTCCATACCGACCAGATATCCCAACCCAATCTAGTCCCACCTGCCAGCACCCGGCCGATATCACTCCAAACCCTTCCTATTCATATACCCATCCAAATGCCTCTTAAATGTGGTTTAGTGTAGATTTAAAGTAACTTAGTTGTGTAGACTCAATGGGTTAAAGAGCTTCTTCTGTAACATATGATTCTATGACCAGAATGATTTTTAACAATTTAATTATAAACTAATTACCCCTTTCCATGGAACTTTAAGTTTAGTCGCCAAATTAACCTGATTATAGGACATTAGCAATAGAATAAACTCACCCATAAAAAGTACCAGCCTTTTCTATTTATGCCCTTCTTGTGCACAGAAACCCTGATAAAAACGAATGCAGTATTTTGTTACAGATTTTGTAACATCTTTCACAAACTCAGGAAGTCCCAAAGCACCTTCTACCCAAATACGTACTTTTAAATTACAGTTACTGTTGGAATGTTAGATCCATTAACACTCAGTAATCTCCCAATATAATGTCAAATGGTCCAATAATCTGCTTTTCTGGTGTTGATTGTGGGATAAGTATTAGCAGGGCCTTAAAAGATAACATCCCTCCTCTTCTTTGAAGGAGTCACATGAGATTTTCAGTGCCCACCTGAGCAGTCCAAGCCCTTCGGTCTGGTGATGTGGGGACCAGTGGGAAGAGAGAAAACTCTTTTTCCTTCGGGGGGTGAGGGAAGGGGCAAAATCTGAAGTATTTCCCAGGTGGTCTAAACGGAATCAATAAATCTTGAAATCTGTTTAGCTGGAAGATCTTTGCAAATGATGTGTATTTTAAAAGCAGAAGATTAGCAAAAAGTCCAATGACCTTTGTAGGCTTTATTAATATCAATACATTTTGACTCTCTGTTTAAACTTGTTGAATTTTGATATCTTATTGCTGCCTAGGCTCGGCAAATGATTTCAGGAATTAGGAAATGCTTTCTGCTTCACCTTCAGTGCCAACTTTCCCTGACAATGATACAGGTAATTTATAATTATTTTTATTATGCATAACAAGGACTGAATTACTTGCTTTGTACAGGCTAATGATAAAATATTCTGATTATGTAAGCCACACCATGTCAAGTGTAAATGTAAAGTAGCCATAGTTCCAGAGGGCCATAGGGCCACTCTCACTTATCGAAGAGAGATGATTGGTGATAAGTTTAATCTGAGTGTCACCATGTCACAGGCGAGGGGCAAGAATGAAAAGATGGGATGTTCATAGTGTGGGAATTGAACTTGTGCGGTTAGCATTACTATTCAGGCCATCCAGCCAACTTAGCTAACCAATTCCCATCCAACCAAGTGGTATAAAGTGTAAGCTAACATCAGCAGTGAGAATTATTGCAAGGAACAGATTTTCTCCTTGTGTCCACTCCATTCCTTACATATGATTCCTTATTAATTCTATTTCAAAACTCCTCTGGTTGCATGAGCAATGGGAGCAATATATAGTTCTTCTGATGGAAGAGACAACATGAAACTCCATTGATGGCTCAGTAGATAACCCGCATGGTCAATATGGTACAGCAGAGCCACCATTGTGCTAGTTTCTCCTCAATTTTGTCCATGCTTTCCCATTAGTTATTGCTTACAATAATTACTCCAAATCCATCAGTGTAAAGTAGTTTTAGTTTTCCTCCGTCCTGAAACCTTAATAGCTCTATGCATTTGTTAGTGTGCAGCCTCCGAGTTGGCATTCATCCAGAAGCATTCTGGTAGATCTCACATATCTGATCACTGTGGTAGGTTGATTACTATAGAAACCTGACTTGCACGTGAAGCAACTTGAATCTGAGAACAACCCGAGTGTTTGCAGCAGCTACCCGTTGAGTTCTGCACGTATTTAGTGTTTAAATAAATGAGAGAATTTCTGATGTGATTGATTTGTGGCTGCATCACTGAGTCACTGTGTAAATCTGACTGTGCTGGATAATTTGGGAATGTGAGTGTATCCAGGTAATTCAATCTAATATCTGTCACTCTGTGAAGACAAAGGAATCTCTTTAAGATTATATCTTGTGAATTCACAACAGTTTTGGCCCTTTTTCTAAAAAAAGTGTAATTGGATGCAGGCATCGCTGGCTAGGCCAGTATTTATTGAGCATCCCTAATTAGAGTCATAAAGTCATAGAGATGTACAGCATGGAAATAGACCCTTCGGTCCAACCCATCCATGCCGACCAGATATCCCAACCCAACCTAGTCCCACCTGCCAGCACCCGGCCCATCTCCCTCCAAACCCTTCCTATTTATATACCCATCCAAATGCCTCTTAAATGTTGCAATTGTACCAGCCATTACTTGCCATTTATCAGCCCAAGTCTGGATGTTATCACGGTCTTGCTGCATATGAGCATAAATTCTTCAGCATCTAAGTGGTAGTAAATTATGCTAAATATTGTGCAAATATCAATGAACATCCCCATTTCTGACAGAATGATGGATGGAAGATCATTGATTAATCAACTGAAGCTGGTTGCACTTGAGGAACTCCTGCAGTGATGGTCTAGGACTAAGATGATTGGCCTTCACCATCCACAAACTTCCACCTCTGTTCTTGGCAGTACTGCAACTAAGGGAGAGTTGATTCCCATTGATGTCAGGTTTTTCTGGGCTCCCTGATGCCATACTGGGTCAAATGGTGCTTTGATGTCAAGGGCAGTCTCAGTCACCTCACTTCTGATATCCAACTACTTGGTCATGTTTGGACAAAGTTGTAATGCAGTCAAGAGCTAAGTACCTTGGTGGAACCTAGATTGTTTATCAGTGCGCAGGTTATTGTTGAGTAAATCTGGCTTAATAAAACTGCTGATAATCCCTTCCATCACTTTGCTGATGATCAAGAGTAAACTGGTCGTCCAGTAATTGGCCAGGTTAGATTTGTCGTGCTGTTTGTGGATAGGACACATCGAGACAATTTTCCACATATCCCAATAGATGTCAGTGTTGTGGCTATACTGAAATAACTTTGTTGTGTGTAGGTTGGTAGGTATATTCTGGGGGCCTTGGGACATGCCTAGTTCTGGAGCATCAATCTACATTAATATTGTGGGAATGTTGTCAGTGTCCATAGCCTTTACAATATCCAATGCCTTTAGTTGTGTCTTGATATCGTGTGGAGTGAATCAAATTAGCTGCAGATTGGGCTTCCAGCTCAGAAAGAAATTGAAATGGATCATCCACTAGGCACTTCTGGTTGGAGCTGGATGTAAGTAGATCAGCCTTGTTTTTGTACTGATGTGCTGAGCTCCTCCAGTATTAAAAATGGGGACTTTTGTGAACAATCCTCCTTCACTAAGTTGTTTAATTGTCCACTACCATTCACAATTGGGGTGGCAGAATTGAAGATCTTAGACCTGATAGATTTGTTGTGGGGTTGCATTGCTCTGTCTAACACATGCTACTTCTGCTGTTTGGCACACAAGTAATTCTGTGATGTAGCTTCACCAGGTTAATACATCATGTTTAGGAATGCCTGGTGCTGCTGCTGGCATGACTCCCTGCAATCTTCAATGATAAAAGGTCAATCCTTCAGTTTGATGATAATGGTAGAGTGAGGGATATACAAGATCACAGATTGTGGTTGAATATATAATTATGCTGATGTTGATGGCAGGTGGTCTCATGGATGATCAGCTTTGAGTTGCTAAATCTATTGAATACTTCTCTTTTCAAAAGCATTTTCGGGTTTAAATGTTTTCCACTTTGTAGTCAAACTGTTTCATACACCAGAGATACCTGAAGACCTCATTGTGAGGTATACATTGTGACAATTAATTTTAATGTTCAGGTAACTGCTTTTGTATAGCCCTTTCAGGATGTGGTAGACAGTTTCAGCTATGCTATTTAAAAATTCCTTTGCAAATTCCTTTGTGCTAGGTGACTGTCACTATTTTAAAGTATTCCAATTTATTCTTAAGTCCCAATCCAAAACCCAAGCCTTTTAAGTTAGTCAATAAATCGACTAATCTGTACTTCATAGCATTATGACAATGTCTAATTAGAGTCATAGAGATGTACAGCATGGAAACAGACCCTTCGGTCCAACCCGTCCATGCCGACCATGAACTATGTTGTGATCTCTTTCATATTGATGGAACTTTGATGTGAGATAACATAAAGAGATAACTTGGGGATAGGTTCATAAGATTTGGAGGATAGTAATGTAATTGATGCACAGAAATAAATACTTGACATATAGAATATTCCTCCCAAAGATCATCAAATTAGATGGAAAACTGTCTGATGAGGTCTTATGGGGAAACTGGTACATGTATTGCTCTATGTCCTGGGATTAAAGATTATACATGAAACTAATTATATGTTTGATGTCGTTCAGGTTCTGGCTTCTATGGCTCAGTTACCCCCACCTCTTGGGACAACAGACGTGCTTTGTCTCACCTGTGTCTATTTCCCTCTCGTAAGGTGAGACTTTGCTTGCAGACACTCATTCAGACTAATCTGTTTGCGAAAAGCCTCCCATGAAGCTATAGAACAACTATGTGTAACAGATGGCAGAAAAAAATAAACATCTGCATGCTGAGATTTATGGCCCCAAATATTGGTTACAGACGCAATGACACAAGGAAAAATGTATAAAATGCTTTTCTGAAAAAATAGCATTCCTGGCTTCAATGTGGACCCACTGTTACTATTTTGATTCTAAGAATCTGTTCTTTGGTGATATTTTAGAGTATCCTACTGAAGAAGAGACAACACTGGAATGAATTACACCTTGATTTGGTCTCCATCAGAGATAATTTAATTGGGACATGGGGAGTGCTGGTAAAAAGAGAGATGATGATGTTCAAGCTGCATGGATGAGTCAAAATTGATTTCAATTAACTTTTAATAAGGTGAAATTCCCTCTAAAACATGAAAATTGCTGGGTTTAACCCATCAGTGTATTTCACATTTAAAAATACCCATATCCCATCAAATATAATTTTAGTGCATTTTTGGTATGTCTTATAATGACAGAATTGTAATGTTCTTTGATAATTATACAGGATTTTCCATTACAACAATTCCAAAATCCCAAATATGTTGCTTCAAGTTAATTATGCCAATTCAATTTAATTTGGATATTGTTTAATCCACCACATTTATTTAATGGACATAAACTGTAATGGCAGTAGGATGATTATGAAGGAAAAAGAATGGGGATGTTGCGTATTTTGTTTTTTGCAAAACAAAAATATCATTAGATATGCCTTCCAGAACATAATAAGTGATGTACAGTAACAAGTTCTGTGTCGTCTCAGCATGTCCCTCATGGGGAAACCTCCAGACAACACCGTGATGGAAGTGGCTACAGGAAAGAACCTCAAGATCTTACCAAAAAAAGCAAGTTTCAGAACTAACGCATTTGACACATCAGTTAGTCCAGCATGCTGTCGCTGGTTTGATGTCTTTTGTGATGGTGCAGCAATGTATTTTCAACCACAAGCAGAGGGTGAAATCTAATTTCAGGGTGATTTGATGGATGTGAAGCAGGCTGCAGCTACTCATTACACACTGCTTAAATTTCCACTTGACTGGCATGATCTCACTTCGTTGCTCACTTCTGCCTGAAAGAAACCTTTGATTGTTGTGCTTTCTGTGGATTTAATTTATTTGTCAAACATTCACAGAATAGGCACCCAATTAAGGCACATCTCTGCCAAGGTCTCTGCATTGGTTAGACATACATAATTTGCATTACATCTTGTTGATTTCTGCTTCACTGTGATGCAAAGCAGGTGCTGTAATTCTCAGAGAATCTGACATTGAATATTTTATTAGCAGACATTTCCTCCTGTTAAATATAGGGAGATGAGCTGACAATTTCATATTCTTGTCATCACTAAGATTTTATTTTTCAATCTCTCTAATATTGCCTGACTTCACCCTTTCTCAGCTCTTTCGCTGCTGAAACTCTTTGGTGCATCTGGAATTCACTATTTAATGCAACTCTTGGCTGATCTCACATGTCCTGCTCTGTATAAACTTGAGGCCATCCAAAACTCTGCTGCCCATGTCTTAACTCACACCAGATCCCATCCCTTGGGGTGGCACAGTGGTTCAGTGGTTAGCACTGCTGCCTCACAGCACCAGGGTCCCAGGTTCAATTCCAGCCTCGGGTGACTGTCTGTGTGGAGTTTGCACATTCTCCCTGCGTGAGTTTCCTCCAGGTGCTCCAGTTTCCTCCCACAGTCCAAAAGATGTGCAGATCAGGTGAATTGGCCATGCTAAATTGCCCAAAGTGTTAGGTGCATTAGTCAGTGAGAAATGGTCTGGGTGGGTTGCTCTTCAGAGGGTTGGTGTGGACTGGTTGGGCCGAAGGGCCTGTTTCCATACTGTAGGGAATCTAATCTAATCTACTATTGCCTACAATGACTGGAATCACTCCCTAATCACTGAGCTGCAATACCTCCCCTGAACAAATATTAGAAAAGGGTGCATCAATAACCTCCCCTCCAGAAGTGGGCTATTCATATGATGTTATACAGTCAGTACCATTTGCAATTCCTCAGATGTTGAAACAATCTGGGCTTGTATTTAACAAGATCTGGAAATGTTGGGCTGGTTAAGTGGAAAATGACATTCACAAGTCAAATGCAAGGCAACCTCCAAAAACAGACAGAATCTAATCCTTTTCCCTTGTTTAATAGCATGCAATGCTGAATGCCCCACCATTATCACCCTGGGGCTTACCATTGACCAGAAATCTAACTGGATCAAAGATGTAAATACTGCAACTAACAATTCAGGTCAGAGGCTGAAATTCTGTGTAGTGTGTAATTCTTTCCAGGCTCGTCAATACCTGCCCATCATATGTAAAGCATGTCAGGAGTGGAAGGGAAACACTTCACTTGCCTGGGTGGGTGCAACTCCAACCACACTCAAGAGGTATGACACGATCTAGAAAAAGCAGCCCACTTGATTGGCACATTTACTTACCCCACCATAGTCTTACAGTGATAACTGTCAGATGCATTGCTGCAATCCACCAAGTCTCCTTTGAGAGCCACTTCCAAACCCTTGCACTCTACCCACGAGAAGACACCAGACACATGGGAACATCACCATTACCTCTAAGTTCTCTCCAAGCCCCACCCCCTATCCTGATTTGGAACTATCACCATTCCTTTTCTATCGCTGGATCAGAATCATTAAACTCTCTTCCTTATTACTCTGGGTGTACCTGCAACACATGGTTGGGAAGCCTTCAAGAAGACTGTTTGGAGCAACAAATTCTCCTCAAGGCTAACAAATTCGAGACTTTCCAGTGACCCACACATTCCAAGAAAGAATTTTTTAAAAACTGAAATTTCATTCTAAGGTTAATGTAAGTTTTCCACTTTCATGGTGAATGATTCTGTAAATGTAAAGCAAAACAAAGGAAGAAACAAATATTGATGTTCTCCATTAGGGGGCAGCATTGCTTTATTATTGAATTAAAAATCACACAACACCAGGTTATAGTTCAACAGGTTCTTTTTGAAAGCATTAGCTTTCAGAGCACTGCTCCTTCATCAGCTACCTGGTGTTGTGTTATTTTTAATGCTGTCCACTCCAATCCAACACTGGCTCCTCCAAATCATTATTATTGAGTAATAGATTATGTTCCATCACTACATATGATTACATGCAACAAAACCTCAACTTCGAATGTAAATGCCTGAACTATTTAATTAATATGCTGTTGGATATATTTTATGTTATTTATCCTTCATACATTATGTTTAAAATAAGACCAGAGGAGTAAAGTTGATTTATAAATCAACTCTGATGCAAATTCCAGTGCAAGAATTAAGAGTTACGCAGAGCAACCCCTGAACATCATGGGTCATGGTGAGAAAGTTGGAAAAAACTGGACAAATTGAGACCAAATTAACATTGAGACCAAAAAGTCTGGCTTTCTAACCAAGCATATCTGGGTAACCACCATAAGCAACAACCACAAGCACACTATATCCAACACAAACCAGACTTGCTGCATCAACATCTCCATTCCACTACAGTACACTTCTTCTGCACTTCATTGTTGCACTTTGGAGCACACAGGCAGCTCTCATCACAATGTTACTGCAGAAAAATGTACACGCCGGGACAGGCACTCATGGATTAGATGAGGATGCATCTCAAGCTCTTCATTTTCTCTCTTAGCGCTCTCTCACTTTGACACTACTTGAGTGTTAACAGCATCTATGTTTCTTTTTTTGCTTTAGCATCTCTGCCAGAGCTACTGAGTGGCTACTGTCTGAATGGAGTTCCCACATTCTACCCGTATCTGCGTGGGTTTCCTTCAGGTGTTCCAAGTTCCTCTACAGTCCAAAGATGTGCAGGTTAGCTGGTTTGGCCATACTAAATTTCCCATAGTGTTCAGGGATGTGCAGGATAAGTGGATTAGCCATGGGAAATATAGGGCTACAGGGATAGGGTGGGGAGTGGGTCTGGGTGAGTGCTCTTTGGAGGGTTGGTGTGGGCTTGATGGGCCAAATGGCTTGCTTTCCATGCTGTAGGGTTTCTATGATACCAGCGCTGAAAATGTGTTGCTGGAACAGCGCAGCAGGTCAGGCAGCATCCAGGGAATAGGAGAATCGACGTTTCGGGCATAAGCCCTTCTTCAGGACATCCACAAACTCCATCAACAAACACATCGACCTGGACCCAATTTACCAACCACTACAGCGGACAGCTGAAACTGACAACCAGAAGCGGCAGGGACAGACCACTATAAACACCGGAGGAAACATCAAAGAAGCGCTTCGCAGGAGGCTCCCAAGCACTGATGATGTCGCCTAGCCAGGGGACGAAACGTTTGCAACAAAAACTTCCAGCTCGGCGAACAGAACCACAACAACGAGCACCCGAGCTACAAATCTTCGGAACAAACTTTGCTATGTTTAAGATCTGCAGAAATTAATTAAACAACCATAACAAAAGTGCTGCTATCCTTTCAGTACCACTATTGCTGTGAAACATGCTTTTGTTGGTTGTGACCAATACTACACTCTGATTCTCTTTTAATCTCTTTGATACAGCATTATATTGACATGCCCCTGACTATAGTACGAGCATTTCCTTTAGTTGCACCGTTTCTAATACGTGGATCATTCTCTGCTGCTTGATAGTGCTGTGTGACTGTTAACAGCTGGGATTTTCAGATCAACCTCTGTTAGGTTGTTAAACTATTCCAATGTTTGCTCAGATTTAAAATTCTCAAGTTTCATTTAGTTCTTAAGTTTTTCTCAGATATGCCTCAGCCCCAGAAGCTCTGTAGTATGGGTCTCTGCTCCTTTACAGAGATTAAACAATATTCTTCCATGGTTTTGTGAGGAGATTCAATTACAACCTCCTGCTAATATTTCAACTGATCTCTAAACCTCCAAGATCAGTTTGATCTAATTTGGACATAAGAGTCTCCTTCTCCTTGCATAGATTTTTGAGGTTGAAAGGTTTTTTGTTTGAATGTATCACATTCATTTTCATGCTCCTTGCACATTCTTGTTGGCTTATGTAGAAAATAGGCCAGTACAATTCAGGAACAGCCCCTTTGGTCCACTTTGTCTGCACTGACCATGGTGTCATTCTAAACTAATCCTATTTTGCCTCTATAAGGTCCATTTCCCTCTTTTCCCTGCCTATTCACAGTGTCTGTCTAAATGTCTCTTAAGCGTTACTATCACTTCTGCTTCTATTACCTCCCCTGGCAGTGTTCCAGGTGAGAGTGTGGCACTGGAAAGCACAGCAGGTCAGGCAGCATCCGAGGAGCAGGAGAATCGATGTTTTGGGCATAAGCCCTTCATCAGGATAAAGAAGAGTTTATGCGCGAAACGTTGATTCTCCTGTTCCTCAGATGCTGTCTGACCAGCACTACACTCTCGACTCTGAGTTCCAGCATCCGCAGTCCTCACTTTCTCCTAACATCCTCTGTGTAAAAGATCTTGCCTCACACATCTTAAACTTTCCCTCTCTCACAGTTTTCCAAATAAATGGACTCAAATCCATAGTCACAAATGTCCTGCATAATTCTTTGTGCTGAAAATTCCTGGAAATTCGAGGCCAGTAATTTTATTCTAAGAAAATCCACAATCACAATAAAGAATATTAGGAGGAGGTACTACATGATTCTTGAAGAATAGGTACATCTATTGATGAATAATGATGAATGGGAAATTTGGTCCCATGCTATCCAAAGTTTTGAGAAATACAAGGTGATCTCATTGAAACACACAAAATTCCGAAGGGACATGACAGGGTGAAAAATGAGAAATTATTGACTTCTGGCCGAATAATCTTGAACATGGGGCACAGCCTAAGGATAAGGAGTTGACTGTTTAGAACTGAGATAAGGATGGAATGAGCTGCCAGAGGATGTGGTGGAGCTGGTACAATTGCAACATTTAAGAGGCATCTGGATGGGTATATGAATAGGAAGGGTTTGGAGGAATATGGGCCAGCTGCTGGCAGGTGGAACTAGATTGAATTGGGATATCTGGTCGACATGGACAGGTTGGACTGAAGAGTCTGTTTCCATGCTGTACATCTCTATGACTCTATAAATCTCTTCATTCTAAAGGTTGTGAGCATTGGATTTGTTACTAACAGAGCTTAGGATGGTCCATCATTGCAAAAAATTCAGGACAGAGGGCAAAGGATCTGAGGAATCATGGGATTTGGGGAACAGGTAAGAGAGTGGAGTTAAGGTTGAAGACCAGAATGATTGTATTGAGTGATGGAACAAGCTCAACCGGCCAAGTGGTCTGCTCCCACTCTCAGTTACAATACACATATGTTAAGAATAGTCTTCTGGTAAATAAGTCATATGATAAATGGCAGACACTGTAAAATGTCAACATAGAAATTTCCAGTATTAGAAGCAAAACAATCCAGAGCAAAGAAGTATGTGTTGGATGCGAGTGAAGTTCATCTGTTTGAAATTAGTAATACTTGATACAGATCAGAAAGGGATGAAAACAATGTTAGTTATGACAGGGGAAGATATAACCTGACATGATCAAGGCTTCAAGACAGAGGAAATCCTCATGATTTGCCAAGTATTTGCTAGTATTTTCAGAAGTTAAAAATCAGATTTACAATGTAATACTAAACCCACTCAATGTAACTTTCTGCTCTGTGGAAAGAAAGATGCACTCAGCCTGTGATATGCCAGCAGGAGTACAGTAGCCAGGTCATGGTGACTGACAGGCCAGCCTCAAAGCTGCATTCTTCAATCAAATTCTTCTCTTTGGGGATGAGACTACTCAATGTCAATAGTACCTAAGGGTTGTTAGCATGTCAGCTCTCCATTTTGTGCCATACTTATTTTTATTAGTAAATGAAATTGCTCTCCTCCTTTCCCCTTGCTTCAATAGTTGGACATTGACATCTAAACTGGAGATGAAAATGAATCTTCATTAATATAGAATCCATACAATGTGGAAACAGGCCATTTAGCCCATCAAGTCCACACTGACCCTCCCCCCATTCCCCATGGCTATTCCACTTAGCCTGCACACTGACAGCAATTTAGCATGGCCAACCCTCCTAATCTGTACATCTTTTGGACTGTGGGAGGAAATCAGAGCACCTGGAGGAAACCTGCACAGACACAGAGACCATGTACAACACAGACAATTGACCACGGGCAGGATCAAACCCAGGTTCCTGGCACTGCAAGACAGCAGTGCTAACCACTGAGCTATAGGACCATTCACAATTTTTGGGCATCCTAAAATTGCTTTATAATAAATCAAATATGTTAGAAAGTAGGAAATGCAACAAACAGTTTGCAGATAGAAATGTCCCATAAACAGCAGATCTGTAGCAATATATTGAAAGAGAACTAACTGCCAGTCAAAACACCAGGATAACACCTCAACTCTTCTTTAAACATATACATGAAATCATGTATGTGAGGAAAGACAGGACTTTTGATTGCCTCTTCTGACAATGTAGTACTGTCTCATGACAGCACTGGACTGTCAACCGAGATTACTTGCTCATAACCTGAAATGCACTTGACCTCTTGGCTTGTGAGTGAATAATTTGTGTTGCCACTTAGCCAAAGCTGACAATTACAATGACAACTTATCTGGCACCTTTAATATACTGAAACCTCCCAAGGTTTTTGACTGGAAAATCATAAAACAAAGTATTTTTCTAAACCTGAGAGATAAAGGTTCGTACAAAGATATGAATCAGGAGCAGGAGTAAGCTATTCAGTTTCTCAATCCTGCTCTGCCCCACCATCATAATCTCAAATCCACACTCTTGCCTATCCCTAATAACCTTTCAACCCATTTTGTTAACAAGAATCTATTGACCTCTATCGATCAAGAATCTATCAATCTGCCCTGGAAAATATTCAAGGATGCTCCTTAATTTGTGAAGAGAGTTCCAAAAACTCATGATCCACTGAGAGAAAACATTTCACCTAACCTCTGTTTTAAATGGGCAACTCCTGATTTTTAAACATTGACCCCTAATTCTAGATTCTCACATAACAGGAAATATCCTCTCCATATCTACCCTGACAGGTCCCTTCAGGATTTTATATGTTTCAATCAAGTCACCTCTTACTCTTCTAACTTCTAGCAGATCAAACAATGTTCTTAGTAATCCAATAGCTGTGGCATTTGAATAGTTGTTTGCTTCTGTTTTACTCCTAGACCCAGTGGTTTTTTGTGCTGTATTTTCTGGTCAAGTCTGGCTTGACTGTCTGCTTGCAGTTGACATGCTTTGGATTGATGCTGCACGGGTTCTGTATGAAAGAACAGTATAAAACCAATTTCTCTTGCCATCCATTTGGACCATTCATGTAAGTGGCAATTTGATTTCTGTTATCATATTTTAATAGAACAATGCAGAAATAGGCTATTTAATTCATCATGTCCATATGGATTGAGTGGTACTGATTACTTCTTTAATATATTTACACATGCAGTGACTAAACTAGCTCGGTTGGCTAAATGACTAGTGTGTGGATCAGGTTACAGCCAACAGGGGATGTTTGATTCCAAATCTTGCTGAGGTAAAATTAGGGACCCTCCACCTCACTCTGCTCCTGAAGATGGAAGAAATTGGCAGACCACCACAAAAAATAAAACTTTTAAGAAAACAGCTCTGGATGAAGCTTCAGTAAATAGTGAAGCAAGGACCTGTTTTTGGGCAGATCACACCCTGAAAGTGTATTTATAAAGAACCATAGGAAGGTTCCAGGACAGAATGAGGCCATTTGGCTGAATAAGCTTGCCACTTATTCTAGTCCCACCTGTCCCATAACTTTGCAGGTTACAGAGCTTCAGGTACTGATGTGGGTTGCTTCTAAATGAGTTGAGTGTTTGCACCTCAACCATCAAACTGGACAGCAAATTCCAGACAGTCACCACCATCCAGGTGAAAAGGCATGTCCCCTCTAATCCTACTAACAATCACCCTAAATCTGTGTCCTCTGGTAATGCTCTGCTAGGGGAAACTAGTCTTCCCCTTCCACTGTATCCAAGTCTCTCACTATTCTGTACATCTCAATTAAACCACTGATCAGTCTCCTTTGTTCCAAGGAAAACAACCCTAACCAATCCAATCTTTCCCTGTACTTGCCATTTTCAAGCATGCTATTCATCAGCATGTGAGGCGTGATGACTCTCAAGTTGAACCAATATCAGACATTTTTCTCTAACGAGAGAGCAACCCTAGGACCTGCTAAAACTATGCCAACTTTACTTAATTTTATGAAACATTGAAAGATAATTTACAACTGATAATTTAGCTGAATACTGTACAATATAGTGTACGGCCATCTCATAATGATGTGATTGAGAGAAGACAGAGACAAAGATATGGAGGAATTTCTTCCCTCAGGGCGGTGAATCTATGGAAATCTTTAAAAGAAAAGCATTTTTAATAGAGGTTGTGTCATTAAGAATATTTAAGACTGTGACAACACCGTGGGGTGGCACGGTGGCTCAGTGGATAGCACTGCTGCCTCACAGCACCAGGGTCCCAGGTTCGATTCTTGACTGTCTGTGTGAAGTTTGCACATTCTCCCCGTGTCTGCGTGGGTTTCCTCCAGCTGCTCCGGTTTCCTCCCACAGTCCAAAGATGTGCAGGTCAGGTGAATTGGCCATGGTAAGTTGCCCATAGTACTAGGTGCATTAGTCAGAGGGGAATGGATCTGGGTGGGTTACACTTCGGAGGGTTGGTGTGCACTTGCTGGGGATTGTTTCCGCACTGTAGGAAATCTAATCTAATCTTAATCAGTATGGCAGTCAAGGGGTATGGAGAAAAGACAAGAATATGGAGTTGAGGATTATCAGATCACCCATGGTCTCATTGAATGGTGAAGCGGACTTGATGGCCAAATTGCCTACTCCTATGTCTTATAGCTGCTATCATCCAGAAGACCATATTATAACATACCACTGCTGTGTTTAAGATATGAAAGGATATACAGGAAGTGGAATGTAGTTGACATGAAGATAATATTCAACTTTGTTGCAGTCCACAACATTGTGTGTGAGATAATAAAGGTAACACTCCTATTGTGTAATTTTTGGTGGCTAATGGAGGCCACCCAGAATCAAGTAACTTTCATTAGTAGTTATTGTATGCTGATATTTGACTGTGGGGGTAGCCCTGATAAGGGAATCAGTCGCTTGACAGAACTAATTTGAGTTTAAGTTCATCATTTTTACTGAGTAAAGGCATGAATGGAAACAAGTTGCTTCCAAAGCAAGAGAGAAATCACTAGGGAGTATAATAATAGCTAATTCTACATCAGAATGTCAAAAGTAAAGACAGATGACTGGACATCTGGTAAAGGATTCGTAGGGATATAGGATTGCTATAATTCTCCAACTCATGGAGGGTTTCAGGGAATACCTTGGGGATAGACGCACCTAACAACCCCACTGCCCTGTGGCTGACCACTTCAACTCCCCCTCCCATTTCACCAAGGACATGCAAGTCCTGGGCCTCTTCTACCACCAAATCCAAGCCACCCTACGTTTGGAGGAAAAACGCCTTATCTTCCACCTTGGGACCCTCTAACAATATGGCATCAATGCCAACTTCACCAGTTTCCAAATCTCCCTTCCTCTCAGCTCATCCCAGATCTAACCCTCCGACTCGGCACCACCCTCTTGTCTTGTCCTACCTGTCCATCTTCCTTCGCACCTCCCAACCAATCTATCACTAATAGCTCCCACCTGCATCCACCTATCACCTTCCCAGCTACCTTTCCCCAGCCCTACCTTCCTATTTATCTCTCAGCCCCCTTCCCCTCCACATTCCTGATGAAGGGTTAATGCCCAAAACGTCAACTCTCCTGCTCCTCCAATGCTTCCTGACCTGCTGTGCTTTTGCCACACTTTTCGACTCTGACTCTCCAGCATTTGCAATCCTCATTTTCTCCTCCAAGCAAAATATTGCAGATGCTGGGTATCTGAATAAAAACACAAAATGATGGAAATACTCAGTACATCAAGCAACATTTGTGGAATTAAACAACGTTAATGCGATAATTGTTTAGCAAAAATCAGGTAAGGTGATTTTTTGTTTGTTTCCGTGAGTTATCTCACGTAATTCTCTGCAACTGACCTCCTTGTGTACACATCATTCACCTTCTTCTGCTAACTGTACTTAACACAAAGCTATGTTAGTGTAAGGGACTGCTATTCTTTCCCTAATGCCCAGTTTGCATAACGTCTCATCAGTGTTCAGGACTAACCTTATCCCATCTTGGCTGACTTGGAAAGACAGACTTGATTGACATGACACAAATTCCCTAACTGCAGGCTCTGAACCTTCAGGCCTGACCCCAGAGTTGCAGAACCCCTAAATTTGAGCAGCCCAAGCAGCAAACTGACTACATTCAAAGCCCTGGAATGAGATCAGCTACTTCCCTTGACTAGCTATGGTGGGACACACTGAGATATGACATTCCCCTTTGATCTGACTGAGGACTACTCCATTTAGACATTGAGACATGGTCATTTGGTTGATGCACATACAGTGTGTCTGCTGCGTAGGCTGCTTGCACGTGGTGCAGACATGCACTTGACATAGCGCATTGCCATATGGCAACTTATCCACACCCTTGAATAATCACTGATGGCAGACTTGGGAAGCCACTTGACTTTGTATCTGTTGTCAAAGGCAAGGCAAGGTGACCCTGTAAGTTCTGAATGAGGCAGGCAAACTAAATAGGCAACGCTAGGCAGAAATGCTGTGAGCGTCCAAGAAGTGGCAAACTGTGAGAGATCTAAGAAGTCAAGCGAAGACCACTAAGATGCACCATGCCTCTCCCTGCACTCAACTGTCACAGAGTCATAGAGATGTACAGCATGGAAACAGACCCTTCAGTCCAACCCCTCCATGCCGACCAGATATCCCAACCAATCTAGTTTCACCTGCCAGCACCCAGCCCATATCCCTCCAAATCCTTCCTATTCATATACCCATCCAAATGCCTCTTAAATGTTGCTAATGTACCAGCCTCCACCACATCCTCTGGCAACTCATTCCATACACCTACCACCCTCTGTGTGAAAAAGTTGCCCCTTAGATCTCTTTTATACCTTTCCCCTCTCACCTTAAACCTATGCCATATAGTTCTGGACTCCCCGACCCCAGGGAAAAGACGTTGTCTATTTATCCTATCCATGCCCCTCATAATTTTGTAAACCTCTATAAGGTTACCCCTCAGCCTCTGATGCTCCAGGGAAAACAGCCCCAGCCTGTTCAGCCTTTCCCTATAGCTCAAATCCACCAACCCTGGCAACATCCTTGTAAATCTTTTCTGAACCCTTTCAGGTTTCACAACATCTCTCCGATAGGAAGGAGACCAGAATTCCATACAATATTCCAACAGTGGTCTAACCAATGTCCTGACAACCCTCAACATGACCTCCCAACTCCTGTACTCAATACTCTGGCCATTAAAGGAAAGCCTTCTTCACTATCCTATCTACCTGTGACTCCACTTTCAAGGAGCTATGAACCTGCACTTCAAGGTCTCTTTGTTCAGCAACACTCCCTAGGACCTTATCATTAAGTGTATACATCCTGCTAAGATTTGCTTTCCCAAAATGCAGCACCTCGCAATTATCTGAATTAAACTCCATCTGCCACTTCTCAGCCCATTGGCCCATCTGGTCAAGATCCTGTGTAATCTGAGGTAACCCTCTTCGCTGTCCACTACAACTCCAATTTTGGTATTATCTGCAAACTTACTAACTGTACCTCTTATGCTCGCATCCAAATCATTTATGTAAATGACAAAAAGTAGAGGGCCCAGCACCGATCCTTGTGGCACTCCACTGGTTACAGGCCTCCAGTCTGAAAAACAACCCTCCACCACCACCCTCTGTCTTCTACCTTTGAGCCAGTTCTGTATCCAAATGGCTAGTTCTCCCTGTATTCCATGAGATCTAACCTTGCTAATCAGTCTCTCATGGGGAACCTTATCGCTCACCTTACTAAAGTGCATGTAGATCATATCTATTATCTGCCCTCATCAATCTTCTTTGTCACTTCTTCAAAAAACTCAATAAGTTTGTGAGACATGATTTCCCACACACAAAGCCATGTTGACTAACCCGCATCAGTCCTTGCCTTTCCAAATATATGTACATCCTGTCCCTCAGGATTCCCTCCAACAACTTGCCGACCACTAAGGTCAGGCTCACCGGTCTATAGTTCCCTGGCTTGTCTTTACCGCCCTTCTTAAACAGTGGCACCACGTTTGCCAAACTCCAGTCTTCTGGCACCTCAACTGTGACTATCAATGATAGCCTCAGCAAGAGGCCCAGCAATCACTTCTCTAGCTTCCCACAGAGTTCTCAGGTACACCTGATCAGGTCCTGGGGATTTATCCACCTTTACCCGTTTCAAGACATCCAGCACTTCCTCCTCTGTACTATGGCCATTTTACAAGATGTCACCATCTATTTCCCTACAGTCTATATCTTCCATATCTTTTTCCACAGTAAATACTGATGCAAAATACTCATTTAGTATCTCCCCCATTTTCTGTGGCTCCACACAAAGGCCACCTTGCTGATCTCTGAGGGGCCCTATTCTGTCCCTAGTTACCCTTTTGTCCTTCATATATTTGTAAAAACCCTTTGGATTCTCCTTAATTCTATTTGCCAAAGCTATCTCATGTCCCCTTTTTGCCCTCCTGATTTCCCTCTTAAGTATACTCCTACTTCCTTTCTACTCTTCTAACAATTCACTCGATCTATCCTGTCTATACCTGACATATGCTTTCTTCTTTTTCTTAACCAAACCCTCGATTTCTTTAGTCATCCAGCATTCCTTATACCTACCAGCCTTACCTTTCACCCTGACGGGAATATACTTTGTCTGGATTCTTGTTATCTCATTTCTGAAGGCTTCCCATTTTCCAGCCGTCCCTTTACCTACGAACATCTGCCTCCAATCAGCTTTTGAAAGTTCCTGCCTAATACCGTCAAAATTCCTTGTACCAACATTACAATGAAAGGTGTGAGTGTGATCCAAAGTAGAGAAGCGTATTTCAAGCAAGTCGGAAGTGAACCATGAACACGCAGTGAGGTGAGTGCAAGCCTGATACCAATCTCTGTGGTCAAGGTTGGGGAGGGAGTGGATGCAAGTAGTTGTTGCCCATGCAATATGCCTGGAGATGTTTTGCTAACCAAATGTAAGGAATTGTCACCATCTGCCTTCTAGGGAAATAGCAAATTGCTTGTCAATGAGGCAAGAATAGATAATAATGGGATGTTAATGAATACAAATAGGCTTCTTTCTGCTCAATGGTAAGCTTCTAAGCTCACCTTGAAAACCGTGGTGGAAAAGAAAATCTTCTCAACATCAAGGGTCTCATTTTTCTGATCTTGCCATATTTTGCCAACTGACTCGCTACTGACCACATTTTTTGGGGGCTGGGAAATTTCAAATCAATATTTCACTGCCAGTGATCAGAACTAAGGAAACTTAGGATTTGAGCAAGTTAAAGGCAGAAAGGAGAGCAAAACAGCAGGTAGAATTGACCCAATGGGCCAAATGGACAATTATGGCTTATTAAATCTTATTGCCTTATAGAAGATTGCGAGGAGCACTGGAGGGATTACCAACAAAAGATTTCTCAGCGTAAGGGTTTATTTTAACCTCTCTTCTTGCCAATATTCAAGGCACCAAACAGTCCTTCTGTGTACAATAACAACTTCCTTGTATTTTCTGCAGTTAATAGATTGCATTCATTGCCCATAATGCAGTCTCTTTTATACTGGGGAGACAAAATGCAAACAGTGTGATTGCTTTGATGAACACAACCATTCTGTCTCCAAGTATGACCCCAAATTTCCAATCATTTATTGTTTAAATTCTCTGCCTTATTCTCATTCTGCTCTTTCTGTCCTGGACCAGACACAGTATTTCAACAAAACTGAACAGAAGCTCAAAGAGCACAACCTTATCATTGACTAGACATGCGGAAGCCTTCTAAGCTCCATATTTTATTCAAGGATTTTACATCACAACCCCTGGCCTGGAATCGGATTCTGGGTAATCCAAGATGAAGGATGGGAAAAATTTCTGGCTGTAACAGCTGCTCCTTTTTTGAGGTATTTTAGATGTTGGAGGTGATTTCCTCGAATTCCAGGAGCAGCAATTACTGTTTGATATGCAGTTACATTGTTTTGGAACTTTGGAGAAAAAAGTAGTCAAAACAACAGCACTTTTAAAAGGGAGAGGAAGAGACAAAGGAAGCACATGGTGAGGTCAGTGCAGGAGAGAGAGAGAGAGAGAGAGAGAAAGAAACCCACATTGCTAACTAACACAGCAGTGAACCTGCACAGTTACTGCCTTTGCTGTTTAATTCAAGTATCGCTGAACATCAGAGTGAGTCTGGGAAAATTTACAAACAGTGAAATTCACAACTAATCTTGTGGAAACATTTTTGGAAGAGGTCACAGCACAGAAACAGATAAGTGATTAGGTGAATATTTTAAGCATGGCCTTACAGTAAGTCTGCAGTAGTGATTAGAGTGGGTTCTATCTTGATTATATGTTTTATTGAATATGTCTCTTGATTAAACTTAAAATATAAGCCATAAGTATTAGTTTAACCTGGAGCAGTGTTTTGTTATTTTCTGGGCCTGTAGATTGAAAGAAGCAAAAACGGCCATTAGTAGACTGATATGGTCTTCTTGTTGGATGTGGGATTTTAGGGAGAGTTTATAGGTAACTGAGTATTATATCTGCAATAAATGCCGTTGGTTGCGAATCCTATCAGATCGAATAGATCGTTTGGAGAGACAGTTAGAGACAATGAAGAATTTACAAGAGCAAGGAGATGTGATGGACGGCAGTTATACGAAGGGGGAAAAGTCAAACAAGTATACTGTTTTGGAAAATGTAGAGGGGATGGATTCTCAGGGGAACATAGCATGAACAGCCACTTTTCTGGTATTGAGACGGGCTCTAATGCAATGAGGGGTACGACGGGTTCTAAGAGATCGATTCCGTTAGGGGACTCTATAGTCTGAGGTACAGATAGACGTTTTTGTGGCCAGCAGCAAAAAATCAGAATGGTGTGTTGCTTCCCTAGTGTCAACATCATGGATGTCTCAGAGAGGGTACAGAATGTTCTCACGGTGGAGAGGGGCCAGCAGGAGGTCATTATACACATGGAACCAACAACATAGGAAGGGAAAAAAGTTGAGATTCTGAAGAGAGATTACAGAGAGTTAGGCAGAATTCAAAAAGGAGATCCTCGAGAGTAGTAATATCTGGATTACTCCCGGTACTATGAGCTAGTGAGGGTAGGAGTAGGAGGATAGAGCAGATGAATGCATGGCTGAGGACCTGCTGTATGGGAGAATGATTCACATTTTTGGATCATTGGAAGCTCTTTTGGGATAGAAGTGACCTGTACAAGAAGGACAGATTGCACCTAAATTAGAAGGGGACTAATATACTGGCAGGGAGATTTGCTAGAACTGCTCGGGGGGGGGGGGAAACCCAGGGGCATAGTGAGGAAAGAGATCAATCTGAAACTGGTACAGTTGAGAACAGAAGCCAATCAAACAGTCAGGGCAGTTAGGGACAAAGCAGAGAACAAGGTAAGACTGATCAATTAAACTGCATTTATTTCAATGCAAAGGGCCTAACAGGGAAGGCAATGGACCCAGGGCATGGTTAGGAACATGGGACTGGGATATCACAGCAAATACAGAAACACGGCACAGGGATGGACAGGGACAGGACTGGCAGCTTAATGTTCCAGGATAGAAATGCTACAGGAAGGATAGAAAGGGAGGCAAGAGAGGAGGGGGAGTGGTATTTTTGGTGAGGGACAGCATTACAGCTGTACTGAGGGAGGATATTTCCGGAAATACATCCAGGGAAGTTATTTGGATGGAACTGAGAAATAAGAAAGGGATGATCACCTTACTGGAATTGTACTATTGACTCCCTAATAGTCAGAGGGAAATTGAGAAACAAATTTGTAAGGAGATCTCAGTTAACTGTCAGAATAATAGGGTGGTTATGGTAGGGGATTTTAACTTTCCAAACAGAGACTGGTACTGCCATTGTGTTAAGGGTTTAGGTGGAGAGGAATTTGTTAAGTGTGTACAAGAAAATTTTCTGATTCAGTATTCAGTACTTACTAGATAAGGTGCAAAAGTTGACCTACTCTTGGGAAGTAAAGCAGGGCAGGTGACTGAGATGTAAGCGGGGGAGCACTTTGGGGCCAGCGACCATAATTCTATTAGTTTTAAAATAGAGATGGAAAAGGATAGACCAGATCTAAAAGTTGAAGTTCTAAATTGGAGAAAGGACAATTTTGATAATATTAGGCAAGAACTTTCAAAGGTTGCTTGGAGGCAGAAGTTCACAGGTAAAGGGATGGCTGGATAATGGAAAGCCTTCAGAAATGAGATAACGAGAGTCCAGAGAAAGTATATTCCTCTTAGGATGAAAGCAAAGGCTGGTAGGTGTCGGAATGCTGGATGATTAAAGAAATTGAGGGTTTGTTAAGAAAAAGATGGAAGCATATGTCAAGTGAATTCTTAGAAGAGTATAAAGACAGTAGGAATATACTTAAGAGGGAAAACAGGAGGGCAAAAAGGGGACATGAAATAGCTTTGGCAAATAGAGTAAAGGAGTATCCAAAGGGTTTTTACAAATACATTAAGGACAAAAGGGTAACTAGGAAGAGAATAGGGCCCCTCAAAGATCAGCAAGGCAGCCTTTGTGTGGAGCCGCAGGAGATGGGGGAGACACGAAACAAGTATTTTGCATCAGTGTTTACTGTGGAAAAGGCTATGGAAAATATAGAATGTAGGGAAGTAGATGGTGACACTTTGCAAAATGTCCATATTACAGAGGAGGAAGTGCTGGATATCTTGAAATGCATAAAAGTGGATAAATCGCCAGGACCTGATCAGGTGTACCCTAGAACTCTGTGGGAAGCAAGGGAAGTGATTGCTGGGCCTCTTACTGAGATATTTGTATCATTGATAGTCACAGATGAGGTGCAGGAAGACTGGAGATTGGCTACCGTGGTGCCCCTGTTTAAGAAAGGTGGTTAGGACAAGCCGGGGAACTATAGACCAGTGAGCCTGATGTCGGTGGTGGGCAAGTTGTTGAAGGGAATCCTGAGGGACAGGATGTACATGTATTTGGAAAGGCAAGGACTGATTAGGAACAGTCAACATGGCTTTGTGTGTGGGAAATCATGTCGCACAAACTTGATTGAGTTTTTTGAAGAAGTAACAAAGAGGATTGATGAGGGCAGAGCATTAGATGTGATCTATATGGACCTCAGTAAGTCATTCAACAAGGTTCCCCATGGGAGACTGGTTAGCAAGATTAGATCTCATGGAATACAGGGAGAAGTAACCCTTTGGATACAGAACTGGCTCAAAGGTAGAAGACAGAGGGTGGTGGTGGAGGTTGTTTTTCAGCCTGGGGGACCTGTGACCAGTGGAGTGCGACAAGGATCAGTGCTGGGTCCACTACTTTTCATCATTTATATAAATGATTTGGATGTGAGCATAAGAGGTACAGTTAGTAAATTTCAGATGATAGTAAAATTGGAGTTGTAGTGGATAGCAAAGACGTTTACCTCAGATTACAACATAATCTTGATTAAATGAGCCAATGGGCTGAGAAGCAGATGGAGTTTAATTCAGTTAAATGTGAGGTGCTGCATTTTGGAAAAGCAAATCTTAGCAGGACTTATACACTTAATGGTAAGGGTCTGGATTAGTGGTGCTGGAAGAGCACAGCAGTTTAGGCAGCATCCAAGGAGCAGAATGGTAAGGTCCTAGGGAGTGTTGCTGAACAAAGAGACCTTGGAGTGCAGGTTCATAGTTCCTTGAAAGTGGAGTCGCAGGTAGGTAGGATAGTGAAGAAGGTGATTGGTATGCTTTCCTTTATTGGTCAGAGTATTGAGTACAGGAGTTGGGAGGTCATGCTGTGGCTGTACAGGACATTCATTAGGCCACTGCTGAAAGATTGCTTGCAATTTTGGTCTCCTTGCTATCGGAAAGATGTTGTGAAACTTGAGAGGATTCAGAAAAGATTTACAAGCATGTTACAAAGGTTGGAGGATTTGAGCTATAGGGAGAGGTTGAGTAGGCTAGGGCTATTTTCCCTGGAGTGTCGGAGGCTGAGGGGTGACCTTATAGAGGTATATAAAATCATCAGGGGCATGGATAGGATAAATAGACAAAGTCTCTTCCTTGGGGTGGGGGAGTCCTAACCTATAGAGGGTATAGGTTAGGGTGAGAGGGGAAAGATATAAATGGGGCCTAAGGGGCAATGTTTTCACGCAGAGGGTGGTCTGTGTATGGAATGAGCTGCCAGTGGAAGTGGTGGAGGCTGGTACAATTGCAACATTTAAGAGGTATTTGGGTGGGTATATGAATAGGAAGGGTTTGGAGAGATATGGGCCAGGTGCTGGCAGGTGGGACTAGATTGGGTTGGGATATCTGGTCGGCATGGACATCTTGGACCGAAGGGTCTGTTTTCGTGCTGTACATCTTTGTGACTCTAATCCCTACAGTGTGGAAACAGGCCCTTCTGCCCAACAAGTACATACTGACCCTCCGAAGTGTGACCCACCCAGAACCATTCCCCTACTACTCTACCTTTACCCCACACTAATGCACCTAACCTACCCATCCCGGAACACAATGGGCAATTCACCTAATCTGCACAACTTTGGATTGTAGGAGGAAACCAGTGCACCCAGAGGAAATCCACGCAGGCACAGGGAGAATGTGCAAACTCCACACACAGACATTCACCCGAGGCAGGAATCGAAGCCAGGTCCCTGGCGCTGTGAGGCAGCAGTGCTAACTGCTGAGCCACTGTGCTGCCCCAAATTTAGTCTTGTCCTTCTGCACTTTTTTTTGTTTCTGTCTCATTTTCTCGATATTTCCTTTATTTTGCATTCAGATGTATTTTGTTTTCAGGCTCCTACCATTCAGACTTCTCCTTATTTGTCCCATTACTGTTCTGTTTAACCTTGCAGCTCGAAATGTTTTCTTTCATCTTGGGTGTAATTATTGTGAGACACAGATGTTGGGAATTGTGGTGGTGAGGTGTGTGTGGTGAAAAGTGTCATGATTGGATCAAGGTCAGCTAGTTGGGCCTCATAGAATATGAGTTTCCTGATTGGGGCTGTTAACCTGGTCCAATCGGGGAGTCCTGGCTGACAGACATAAATTGGGGTGTCAGGAGTTCTATTCACTCTAGAAGTCAGCTCTGAGCTAGCTGGCTCGGTGTCATGTACTATGCATGTGTAAATAAAGGGTGACTTGGTGATGGGTGACTTGAGTTAGTTCAGAAAGTGGTGGTAAAATGCCAGGAAACCCTGTCAGGATGGCATTCAACATAATCTCACTGCCAGTGAGGTATCCCAGTGGCTGGATTGGCAGACGCTCAAGTTGCACAATTGTGCCCACCTGAGCTCCTGGTATTTTCCAGAGGTCGAGCAATCCCCTATCCGTGAAGTGAGGTGAGAAGCTGTGAGTAGACAGACTCCCAGAAGCTTCCAAGGCATTCTGGATTTGACAGGTGGCAGGCAGGGGAGTCAAGGGTAGTTGAGCTTTCAGAGCCGCAGGCTCTATGGTGAAAGGAGATGCCACCAGCAGTAAATAATACTTGTGCCCCAAAACTGTGGCTATCACACCTCTGCCCAGTCTCCGGACACTTGCTCTATGAAGCATTCATTAATGCTCTCTCTTCTCAGTGCAATTCAATATGGTGCCCATCTCTCTTGCTGGTGCTGTCCTGATAATCTCTGATTGAAATAGCAACATTGAAAGCCCACTTGCAAACTAAATTGCTAACTGCCCCACCTGCAAGCTGTTAATTTCCCCCTCTTGCTCAAGCATGCCAGCAACCAGAAATCATCCTGACAATGAGAACACCAACACTTTAGCAAAACCTCCCCCTTCGACTCTTTTGCACTCTATCCTATCACAGATACTTTTGTTCTCCCTTGCAACCTGCCACTGTTTGGTCTGCTCGTATTTTTTTTTCACATTCTCTTTTATAGTTCTATATCACATGCAGTGCTATTTGTATTTATCTTCCAAAACCATGTTGTATTTCCATTCAGAGAAGGAAAAATAGATCATAGCACAATAAAATGGTGCAGCATAGATGGAGGCCATTAGGCCCATTGTCTTTGCTGCACCAGCTTTTTGAAGGAGCTGTTCAATTAGGCTGACTGTCGTGTTCACTGACATAGCCCTGCAAATCATTCTCCTTTGAATATTTATCTGTTTCCCTTTTGAAATATTTGAATTCAGGAATGTGGAACAAAATACTTCCAGATGTCATGGGGCCTTGAAAATTAACAGGTCTAGAATGCACAAGGCAAAAAGTGAGATCATAGATATTCCAGAATTTTCCCTGATTAATCTTTGGTGTGCAAGAAAAAAGGAATGGCTTTGTAGAACCTTTCATTAGCTGATGAATTGCGGGTGTAGATTCCATGATTGAGCAAATTGCACATTATCAAAATAACTCATGGAGCCTCTGTTCCTATTCCTCTGCCAATTCTACACTGTAACAAGCTGCAGGGAATTGTTGGAACAAGAACAGCCTTTCGTTGCTCAATGTTCATGTTCTTACAACTCTCTGCAGCTTGTTACAATGCAAAATTGACATGATACTTGTGCAAGTCTCCCCTATCTTTTAAGTGAATGTTGTGGAGAAGGAGAGAGTAGAAATGTAAATTTAAGAACAGAGGGAATTGCTCGTCATTTGCATCCTTTTCCGATATCAGACTGGATTCTCCTAGCACTCTATGAACTGCAGTCATACTCACTGAGCGTTCTGCTTATAGGTAAGATTATAAAAATAGCATGAAGCCAATAAATTGTTAACATTAAAAAAATTGATTACCATGCAATATTAAGCCATTTATGATGAATTATCGAGTCAACTTATCATGAAAATTATTCTCATTAACTGCATAGAATTTCATACAATATTGATTCAATTATTAGACAGATCTTTTATGTATCACACAATAAAATCTACTTTAGCTGACTAAAACATTGTTTGACATAAAGTCTTAAATATATATATATGTCAAGAAGAACTTTAATCGAGCATGACAAATGTTTAATAATTACATTAGTCTCTTACAATTCAGAGCATTAGGAGAATTGGATACACATGATATGTCCTTATGATATTCATTATCTCTGCCCTTTAATCTTAATACAAACAGGAATTCAAGTTATGTGTCACCCAATTGGTTTGACGAATATGGGAATGCTCTTATGCTGGCTCAGAAGATTGTAGCTTTTTTCATTCTTCTACATGGATGTAAGTATCTAAGATGAGCAAATGATCTACTATCGAAATATATCAAGAAAATAATGACTTACAAAAACAAATTTGTTAAATTCGAAACATCTTAGTCTTTATTAAGTTCTGAATAATTTATGTTCTTCTAAGTGAATCTGCCCTGAAATTAGCTAATTTGTATACAAATAGTAACAATGCAAGTTTCAATTCATCTTCCTTTTGAATTTAGAGAAAAAACAAAATTTCTAAGATCTAAGTACTGAAGTGCCTAAGACACAAATTATGAATGGCCTATATTTCATACAATTGTTTTAACCTCCAGATAGATGCATAAAACTTCAAAATTCTGGAAAAGGATCATCTGCTTTTAATATAATTATTTAATTACATTCTGGTAGATTTATTTTACTGTATGTCCCCCTTTTAAGTCCTTTCAACTTTAATTACTAAGTACACACTATTACTAGCCAAACAGTTGGTGGTGTTTTCGAATTAGATTGAAGTTAACATTTCAAAAAGAAGAATTAAGATTTGGAGTTCCTTAGTATCAAGACCACTGAACTCAGTTGCAAATACTTTGCAACTTACTAAACCTTTTGGTTCAAATATTCAGTTGAAGACATTCAACTAAGATACACTGTAGAGAATTTACAAACTAACATCTCTAAAACCATAACCAAAAAAATGTTTCTCTGAAGCTTTGCTCCATAATGATTCTTTAAATGCAGTCACAAAACTATTGGTCACAATATTTATTTTTCTCCAAAATGTTTTAAAGATAAATGGATTTTTATTCAGTAAGGGAATCAAAGGGTAGAAAGGTGGAGTTGAGGAATATCAGATCAGCCATGATCTCATCAAACAGTAGCGTTCACTCAATGGACTGAATAGCCTACTTCTGCTCTTTCATTTTCTGGTCTTATATGTAAAGACGTTGTAAATAAATTATTGTCTATTCGAAGGTCTAAAACACCTTAAGCATTGTTAGTGGGATATTTTATTACTCAGGGATGTTCGTGTGGGGGCAAAAGTTAATGCCCACCCCTGTGAGAAGAGGCAGGAAGATGATGGTAGAGAACTCATTTCTTTCCATCATTGTCACAATTTGGACTGTGGCAGGTGGCTTTCCTAACCTGCTGCCAATTTTGCCCCGAAAGTGGGCTATTTATACGCACAATAATTAATTAACAGTCTCATCTCACCACCAATCACCCAGCAGTGGGTGTGGGGCCTCGCTATGTGGGGAAGTGTGAAGAACAAACCCCTGAATATTGGTTTTCAGGCACCTGTGGACAGGGGATCCTCATTGCCAAGCACCCAGACAGTCGCTCATTGTGACCCTCCCCATTGCCACTACTCACTTGTGCCTGGGTCCTTGGCGATCTTTGTATTTGAGTGGGTGCAGCACTGGCCACAATGGGGGTACTGAGCATAAAAAGCTCCTAGTCTTTGATTAGTTGACAACTCTTGCTGAGCAGGATCTATAACTCTAGGGTTCTTTGATTCTGAGGAAAGGTGCCACTGTCCATTTCAGACTGACTCAGAGGGTGACAGATTTCCAAACGGCAGGTGAGATCTTTGCCACCTGCTTTAACTACCACTTTGGAAGAATGGAACTGCCAGTGCAATAGCAAATCTTAGATCCAACAGATGACAGCAGTGTCTTCATTGGGAAGAAGGTAATCATTTCAGAAAGATAGTGAAGAACTGATTTCCATGCAATCTTAAGTAATTTATGATGAAGCATCAAGTATTCTATCATTAGAATTATTCTCATTAACTGCATCATATTTCATACATCGTTGATTCAATTATGAGGCAAATCTTTTATGTATTATACAATAAATCCTACTTTAGTTGAGTAATAAATTATGTGGCATAAAGTCTTCAATATACATATGTCAACAAGAATTCTAATCAAGTTACTGAACAGAATTTACATAAACCATTTATCTTTGATTTCAAAAGTCAGGATTTGAGCCAATCTCAAGCCAACTCATAGAAAATGTTCAAAAGTCTCATAATCTATAATTTTTATTGCACGATAGACCAAATGTAACATTAGTGGTTTTCTGGAGAATGACCAGTAAATGGTTAAGTGCTCAAATAAAACAAATGGCACATATTTTGCGTTAACAATGATGGGTTGCTGTCATTACTTCTCTGAATTGAATAATGAAGTCCACATGGACCGTGTTCAGAGGAGGTTCATGAGAATGGCCCCAGGAATGAAAAGCTTAACATATGAAGAAATTTTGAGGACTCTGGATTTATACGCGATGGAGTTCAGAAGGATGAAGGGGGAATCTAATTGAAACATACAGAATACTGAATGGCATGGATAGAGTAGATGTTGGGAAAATGTTTCCATTAGTAGGAGAGACTAGGACCCAAGGGCATAGTCTTAGAGTAAAGGGAAGACCTTTTAGAATGGAGATAAGGAGAAACTTCTTCAGCCAGCGAGTGGTGAATCTATGGAATTCACTGCTTCAGAAGGCTGTGGAGGCCAGGTAATTCAATATATTTAAGATGGAGATAGGTTCTTGAGTATCAAGGGGATCAAGGGTTAGGGGGAGAAAGTGGGAGAATGGGGTTGAGAAACTTATCAGCCATGATTGAATGGGGAGAAAGCTTGATGGGCTGAATGGCCTAATTTCTGCTCCTATATCTTATGGACTTATGGTATGTGCAGAATAACACAGAAATTCAAAAGTTGTTGTCACTGATTCTATACCTCACAAGAGAATGTGGGGTTGAGGTGAAGGGCCTGATTTTTGCCATCGAGGCAGGAAGCTCAAATTGTGAAATTTCTTGATTCAGCAGATTTATCAACATATATAAGCACTTTGCCTGTTCATTTTTGCTCCGGGGAGGTGGGAACAGGTTTGTCAAGTCAGCCAATCCAGATATGGCCACAGAAGCAGATAAATGCCAAGTCAGGTTGATTAGAAAGCCTTCCTCAGATCTCCAAAACACTTTCCCAGTTGGATTAAAGTTTGTTGTGTCCATTAACTCTCACCCTTCACACCTCACCCCCACCCCTCATTCACTCTTTGTTATATCTATGCTCCTAATGCTATCCCACACCTTTTCCAGCATCCTATTCTCCATCCAGTTTCCCCTTGCCTCCTCATGTCCATGCTCCTTCTAAGCTCCTTGCATCTTCCAAGCCCAGAAATCCAGTACGCAATATAGAATCAATTAACCATAGAGTAACAACCAAAATTCTGAAAATGGAATGAAAAAAGCCTATTGAAAACTTCGTTTTGAAAAACTGTTGCTATTCTATAAAATTCAGTTAGAGAGCTCCGTTATAGTATTAATAACAAAAACTTTACCTCACCTCATGCCTTTAAATCTTGTTGAAATAAAGAAAATGACAATGAAATCAGTTCAAAGAAATAACAACTTCTTATAACCCCGCAAATATGTTAATCAAAGCAACTTGACTTCAACTGAGCTCATCAATTAGAGTGCCTTGGAGTTTAACCACTAATCATATGGCAATCTGGAGACGTTGATTGTGTGGTCATCTGTTTCTGAAATAATTCACAGAAGCCTCATAATGAATGCTTTGCTGAGCACCATTGTACACCAATGAGTTTCTTTACACAAGTGGAAATGAAGGGTTTGTTTTGATTGACCAAGACAATTAAGAGGTCTGAATATTTACTTGGACAGAAGCTAAGATACATGGAGCGAGTAAGGTTTCTGTTATTGTTATTGTTATTAGATGGCTCCGTCAGATTGATAGTGTTTTATAGTGTTCTGTGTCGAAATGTGTGGTGCTGGAAAAGCACAGCAGGTCAGGCAGCATCCGAGGAGCAGGAGAGTCGACGTTTTGGGCATAAGTCCTTCATCAGGAATGTAAACCCTATAATTTTACAAGGTTCTAAGAGCAGCATTGTTATTTCAATTAGATTCTTTCAAGTTTTTCCTTGATGCATATTAAGACAACTTTTTTATATGGTTCAATGGTACACACTATTTGAATAGGAATGGAAGACGTGGAGGGAGGATGAAAGAGGCATAAAAGACATAGTGGGACAAGAAGGGGACATGAGTGAAACCTGTAAACATACCTCACAAAATAATTCTGGATCCAGATTATGGTTTGTGATTCCTCTGATGCCCCGTGACATATGTATCCTCGAGAACCTGGCCCAACTCCACAAAAATGGCGGGAGGTGATCGTGGGGACGGGTATAGAAGGTGTCCATTCCTGCAACAGACCCAGCCCAGGTCAGGTGTGCAGGATTCAGGAATGGGAATGGGAATCTCACAAATGGCTACTGTCTACTATTTTCAAAGGATTCTGGAGTCAGCCTGACTGTGCAAATTTCACCCATACACTACGTCCAACCCCACTCCAAGAATGGATTCAGTAGGAAATCAATTGAATTGGCAGAAACTTCCTTTTTTATGTTGTTGTCTTGCTGTTAAAACAGAACTTGAAAAAGTTGCAATATTATGAATGTGGTGCAACTTGGTTGTTAAAGGCCTAGAAATTTCATAATCACTGTTAACACAATCACTGACCCCAAAAAACAAATTTAATATTTGTGGATGTCAAATTTCTCCATAATAATGAAATAAAACTCCCCACTTTCCAATTTTTTCAATAAAGTTATTTATTCTTTATTTTAAATGATTGCCTTTGATTAAGAAAGAAGTTATTTTGCCATCTGAAAATGAAAATTCTAAGTTAATTAGTATATTAAATGCTTTTGATTTCCTGGTTTGCTGTATGTGAATATTTAACAGTGACTTACTGCTTACTGGCTTGCTGACATCATGGCTGCTATATGGCAAAGACTTTGCAGCAGATTTTACACTGTATCAGGTAAGGACACAACTAAGGTACAGCAATTACCTTGGTTGACAGCATGGTGGCTCAGTGGTTAGCATTGCTGCCTCACAGGTTTGATTCCAGCCTCGGGCAATTGCCTGTGTGGAGTTTGCACATTTTCCCTGTGCCTGCTTGGTTTCCTCCTGATGCTCTGGCTTCCTCCCACAAACTGAAGATGTGCAGATTAGGTGAATTGGCCATACTAAAATTGCCTGTAGTGTCCAAGGATGTATAAGTTAGGTGCATTAGTCAGGGGTAAATGTAGAGTAATAGGGTAGGGGAATGGGTCTGGGTGGGTTACTCTTCAGACGGTCGGTGTGGACCTGTTGGGCCGAATGGCCCGTTTCCACAATGTAGGGATTCTATGACTACTAGATCTCTGTGGGTAGTGTTCTCGTAGGTCAGCAGCATGCAATCTATGTTCTCTACTGAATACAAAAACCTAGCAAATTAAATGCTTGTAACATTAAGGCTCCATATTCTGGATTAGTAGTGCTGGAAAAGCACAGCAGTTGCTTTTCCAGCACCACTACTTCAGAATCTGGTTTCCAGCATCTGCAGTCATTTTTTTACCACATTAAGGCTCCAATCCATTGATATAGAAAATATCTAATTAGAATTAAAGTGAATTCTTAGTTGTGTCATAAACACTTTGAAACTGATGATTTAAGTCTTAAAATGCACCATTCTATTTCTCAGTGTGTACATCTATGAGTCATGTTCATCGATCCAATCCATTATGGAAACAGAGTCCACTAAGTAACCAATGGTGGTGTGCTGCTGTCATTATTGCGTAAGTGTAACTATTGCCAATAGTTTTAATAAAAGAAGATTTAGTTTATCATACAGATGCAGAGTGCAGTAAAATCTGATAGACTAAACTACACACAATGAAATATACAGACCCTAGAGAACAGGATGGAACTTATAAATTTGTTACAGAATAGAATTCATTTGTGGAAAAACTAAACTGCAGTAGAACAATTCCTGAATGAATTATTACTTTGTCCATTTAAACTCTCTTGCAGGCTAATCATGGACACTCTAAATGTCAACAAATGTGAAAATGAAGACAGTCCAACATACATACACCCCCCACACCTGTTTTTCTTGTGCAGATAAACCTGCCACCTCCCACCTGCCCTGCCCCACTAACAGAAAAATGATCCTGGGGTGGGGGTCTATCTGAGGAAGTAGGCAACAGGAGGGTATGCAAATCTCTAAAATAAAAACAAAGAACTGCTGATGCTGGAAATCTGAAAATACAAACAGTAAGTGTTGGAGAAACTCAGTAGATCTGGCAGCATCTGAAGATCGGGAAGCAGCGTTAATGTCTCAACTCATGCAAATAGGGTGCATTGAGATGATGCCCAGACAGGGAGAAAGAGAGAGAGAGGGAGGGAGAGAAAGAGAAAAGGGAAAAATAAAGAGATTGCAGATGCTAAGCTAAGAGAGTATAATTGCAAAGTGGGTTGATAACAAGAAGTATAAATTTTTGAGAATACTTTGGCTGTGCTGCCATATAAATGAGACAGGTAGGTTCTAATAGACCCCCCCCCCCCTCATCTTCATTTCTTGTCGATATAATGATGATCACTCATGGAAGAGTGCATCAAAAGAAATAAAAAATGAAAAAAAAAATGCAAATGCTGTAAAAATCAGAAACAAAAACAGAAATTGCTGGAAAAGCTCAGCAGGTCTGGCAGAATCTGTGGAGAGAAATCAAAATTAATGTTTCAGGTTGAGTGACATCAAAAAAAAGTGACTGTTTCAGAGTTTTGAAGTCTGAGAAGAATTAGTTAGATTAGGATGCCATACATCAAACCTTTATTACAATACTTAACTTGTAAGATGAAGAAAGAGTATTTGAAACTTATTAGGGACAATGACTACTGGCAATAGCTTTACCAATAAAATAGATTAAAAAGGTTAATTGAGGAAGAGAGGTTTTAGAGATTTGACCCGAAAAAATTGCTCATTCATTAGATAACAAGCTTTTTTTTCTGTAACTCATCCCAGAGTAAAGACTGGGGAGAAAGTTTGATGTTCCCAGATATGTCAGCAGGATTCAAGTTTTCTTTGAGAACTAAGAGATGCTGAGATTGAAATGAAAATCTTTTTCTGACTTAAAGCAATATGAGCTTTTTGAAGGTAGCATTAATAATGGAATAGACATGGTGCTTCTAATGGGAGTTCAACTTGGATATATGAAGACTTAATAGAGCTTGTGATGATGTTAAAGATGGGAAATGTTTTCAATTTCACTTCAATATTTTAATTCTGTTTTGTATTTAGGTTTCTTCTTCATATGATTCAAATAAATGTAGCCTACCACATGTGGGATAATAAATCTTCACATCTTGTTTTTCACATCTTGGACATTCCAACAGCAACTTGGCTCCTTGGTTTCCTCTGGCTGTTCCCACTGATGGTTATTAATGAATTTCTTAAACTTCATGAAATTAGGTGAGAACAAAATCTAACACTTATTTTGCAGAGTTTGCAAATTCATAAATTCAAAGGGAATTTGGATTAGAAAAATATTTTCCAAGCTACTATGTTTGAAACAGAAAAATGCATTAAGATAACAGCTCATTCCTCCACTATCAGAGTCATGTATATTCTACATCTGTTTATTTCCAGTGATAATTTTACTGATATGCAGAAGCTGTCACATGATTATGGTCTCAGACCCAACCTAGCATCTAAGAAAGCAGTTTTTGTGCAGTGCTAGTTTAATCTGTAATGATATTTGATCTGACTCCTCTATTGATTTGTTATTGGCGATTTAATTTGTACCAGTACAATGTGCTATTAACCCAACAATTAAGAAAAGTCCGTGCGCAATTGAGTGAAGTATTTGGCTCCTCTAGTACTGCGTTTTATCACAGATTATACAGTTAGCAATTGCTCCAAGGAACAGACACCAAAAGGCTACACTGACCTTACAGCTTCCTTTGCATGTCACCTACATGTACAAGAATGAATATGGAATGAGGAAATGTTACTTAATTCTTCCAAAAAATTAAATATAAGTTGTCCTAAAATTAGACCTTTTTGCATTGCCTACAATAGCAATGGCACTGTTTGTAAACAGGTTTCATCCTCCATTACTACTTTCTTTTAGTTTGGCAAGTTATTCACAGCTTCTCTTCTCGCCTATGTTTTTTTCAAGTTTCACCTAGTCATCATTTTGCATCACAAGCAGCAACAGAGCAGCACAGTGGCTCAGTGGTTAGTACTGCTACTTCACAGCACCAGGGACCTGGGTTCAATTCCCACCTTGGGTAACTATCTGTGTGGAGTTTGCATGTTCTCCTTGTGTCTGCATGGGCTTCCTCCCACAGTTCAAAAGATGTGTAGGTCATGTGAATTGCCCATAGTGTTAGGTGCATTAGTCAGGGGTAAACTTAGTGGGGTGGGTTACTCTTCAGAGAGTCGGTGTGGGCTGAAGGGTCTGTTTCCACACTGTAGGGAATCTATTCTAAATCTACTGATAACCCTACCACAAAGTGCACTATACACCCACTAATATTTTCACAAATTGAGCATTTGCTTGCTCCATTTAACAAAACTTCTGGCCATCAATTAGCCTATAATGGGAATGCACAAAACATAGAGACCTCTCCCCATGTCACCTTCTCTCACAAGGAGCATGCTAAAAATTATTCTGAAATAGAAACTTTCTCAGATTTTGATGGTTTGAACTCATGGGACTCAGTTCTACAAAACTACAAGCCCTTTCAAGGCCAACTGCAATCTTCTAATTAAATCCAGATCTTGATTTATTCCTAGCCATTTTATCTGACTCCTGCCAAGGTTCTAGTGAGAGTTTAAATGAGCAAGTGAATTTTGCTCCATTCTTCACAAGTTTACAAGATATGTGCAAACGAGGAGAGGCATGATAGTGCCAAAAGCACCAAGAGCTGCAGTACACCATATTTACAGCACCGTAATATTTTATAAAATAAATGAGCTCTCTTTAATTTTCTGCAAGCAATGCAAGGGAGATATGCTTGCCTGAATTAAGCTGCATTGTTTCCATTCTCTCCATTTGCAGATCATGTTTTATTATTTCAGTACGGTAAGTAACTGGACAAGGAATTGAGAGGACAAAAGAACAGAAAATGCTGAAGAAACCCAGCAGGTGTAAACATTCTTAAGAAAAATCACAATGGACTCATAATGTTAGCTCTGTTTCTCTCTCCACAGATGCTGGCAGACCTGTTGAGGTTTTCCAGCATTTTCTCTATTTGGTTCAGATTTCCAGGGTACACATTATTTTGCCTTTATTTAAGGAATCAATAGGCCTGAAATAATAATCCAGTAAATGTACATTCAACTCCCATCATTACAGTTTGATAATTTAAATTCAGCTTTGAAAATAAAATCTGCAAATGAAAAGCTCATGTCAGTAATAGTGTTGATGAACCTGCTGGATTGTCATTAAAAACCCACTTGGTACACTAATCTTCTTAGGGAAGGAAATCTGCTTTCCATGTCTAGCTGAATCTGTATGTGGCTCTAGCCTTCACCAGTATGGTTGGCTATTAACTGCTCTCTGAAGTAGCCTAGCAAGCCACTTCATCACATCAAACTGCTCAAATAGAAGACCCATGGTAACCTTCTTACAGCAACAAAGGACCAAAAATGCTGGACTTGGAGGCAACATCCACATTCCAGAAGTTCATGATTTCCTGTGGCTTCCCTGCAAATCAGTCTCCCTTTTAGTTTGATACAATCTGTGAAATTGACCACTTTGCCTTAATTATTTCCACGTCATGGCAACTTTTCCACTTTTTAAATCACGGATTACTATATCATAGACTCAAAGGCAAAATGAAATATAGGAAATAAACTGGAACAAATGAAAGAACAAATCTGTGAGCAAGACTAATAAAAGCCTCAAATAAGTTATGGTAACTGATAAATAAAGAGGCACAATTACATTCGATTTCAGGGAAGGAAATAATCTGTGAACCTAAGCTTAAAATAAGCCTCAACCATAGGAAGAGATCCCAAGTCATTATCAGAGTTCTCATTTGCTACAACTTTGTAATTAAAAAAATCTAAACTATTGGTATCAATAAACATCTGTGTACTGATGTAATTCTAGATTTACAGACCTTCTGATGCTCTCAAGTAACATAAGTAATATGACTTGGGCAAATAAATATTAAAGGAAGCAGAGTTGAAACATACCAATGTACATTCTATCCTTCATAGTTAGTAATTAATCTTTCAACATGCTAAAATATTACCTCCAAGAAATCATACATTTCCACAAGAACATGACCTTTGGAGCAGGAAATACACTAGTCTGCCACTGACAATGACAAAAGGCAAAGAATAAGAATGCATTCAATGGAAGAGACTGGTAATAAATCCCAGCAATGACAGAAAGGCTTACAATCTGAGAAATGATATTATCCGAACCACAGATTAGTGCCTGTTTCAATTGTAATGAACACTATTAATGATTCAAATAAAAATACAATTTTTAAAATATCATTCAACTTGTTCAGAGAAGGATCAAAATAAGTTATTAAAAAAAAAAAATTATTATAAATATGATGGAAGATAAATATTTAGAGCTCTCCAGTGTTTTAATGATAAGCACATGTCATCCGAACATATGAATTAGGAGCAGGTTTAGGCATTTTGGCACCACTAGCCAACTCCACTATGTAATAAGATCATGGCTGATCTCAGTGTGGCTTCAAATCCACATTCCTGTCTACTCCCAGTAACCAATGACTCCCTTATTAGTCAAGAATCTATCTACCTGTCTCATCAAAATATTTAATGACCCTGCTTCCAAAGACTCATCATCTGCTAAGAAAAATTAACCTCCTCAGCTCCATCTTAAATGGGAAGCCACTTATTTTTAAACTGTGATCTAAGTTGCACCATAAATCGACTAAGTGTCAATTTCAGAGAGTTTCATGGAGGGACTCTCTCCAGGAGCTCCAACAAGTTATCTCATACAATTTCCACAGCTCATCTCATCATGTACACACAGCACCTCTATGGTGCTGCTTTCGTGCTCTTATGCACTCACTGGTGGTGGAGGTATTTACCACTGCCAAGACCTTCCACGATTTTCATCAGCACATAATACTTAAAACTCAGTTGTGTACCAGCTCAATTGTTGCCAGCCATAAAAAGCCCTTCACAGTGCATATAATGGGAATGAAACAAAAGGAAAAGCCTCTGACGGTATGAGTGACACTTTGTTGGAAATTGAAGATCAAATTCATAACTCTATTGTTACTTCATCTGGAACCCCTGACCCTGACTGCCCCAAATCATTGACTGACACATCCACACCCCTGCACCGAGATCAGACACCGCCCTTGACTAAATATGATGGGACCCCCTGACTGGCAATAGCCCCCCTTGACTTGACTGACGACTACTCCTCTTAGACTTTGAGAAACCATTTGGTTGATGCACATTCTGTATGTCTGCTGTGTAAGCTGCTGATAGGTGTTGTAGGTGTGACATTGATGGGGCACGATTCATACAACAGCATGCTGATCATTATGACTGACCACTCCTGGCAGACACGACAGGTTGCTTGACTTTGTATCTGCACTAAAAGCAGAGGCAAAACAGAAGTACTGTGAGCCTGAACGTGGAGGCAATGTCCACAAAGAGAAGGCAGTAAGCATCCAAATAGGAGCAAGGTGAATGAATACTTAAAAAAAGGAAAGAACTCTGAGATGCACCTTGCTCCGTTGCAGGAAATGTGTGCCTGTTCCGGTGTACAAAATAGATGAGCTGCAGACTTGTAATGAGTAGTGTCAGTCAACTCCAATGGGGAGAACTGTATTCTAAATGAGGTGCAGTTATGCCATGATCATTTGGTGAGGCCTATGTCTGTCTAACACCAACTTCTGTGGATTGGGGTGCAGGCAGTCACTGCTAATGAAGCATGGCCAAAGATGTTGGGGAGCTACTGGTTAAGATGGAGGTCCAGTGAAGGCAATGGTGAGCTGCAGCTACCTGGTCATGACTCTGACTTCCATGTTGGGAATTGTTGCCATCTAGTTTCTCTTCACCATATGGGGGAATGGCAATTTGCAGATAAATTAGATGAGAATAGGTAATCATTAAATATTAATGAATTGAAATAGCTCATTAGCAAACTTCTAGATGTTGAGAGGTTGCAGAGGGATACGGGTGTCCTAGTACATGAATTGTATAAGATTAGTATGCAGCTACAGCAATTAATCAGGAATATTAATAGAATGGTATGTTTTGTTGCAAAGGGAATTGAATGCAAGAATAGCGAGGTTATGCTTCAATTAAACAGGGCATTGATGAGACTGTATTTGGAGTACTGTGTTCAGTACTGGTCAGTATACAAAGAAGGATCTTAATGTGTTGGAAGCAGTTCAGAAAAGGTTTACAAGACTAATACCTGGAATGAGCAGATTGGGTTATGAAGGATGGCTTAATGGACAAGGCCTTTATCCTCTGGCATTTAGAACAGTCCAAGGTTACTTAATTGAAAAATATAAGATCCTGTGGGGATGCAGTTGGATGGATGTCAAAAGGATGCTTTCTCTTGTGGGAGAAACTAGAACTAGGGGTTATAGTTTAAAACAAAGGATCACCTGTTAAAAATGAGGAAACTTCTTTTTCTCTGAGGGTTGAAAATCTTTGAAATTCCTTTCTGCAAAAGGCAGTGAATGCAGAATCTTTAAATATTTTTAAGGCAGAGGTAGGTAAATCTTTGATTCTCAAGGGGATTAGAGATCATTGGGAATAAACAGGATTGTACAGTTGAAGTTAAAATCAATTCATCTTATTGAATGGCAGAGCAGGCTTGAAGGACCGTATGATCCACTCTTGTTCTTTGTTTGTATGCTTTCATATTCATACCTTACCATTAAAACATTAAGTTGAAAATCAGACTTATTTTTCTTGACATTCTAAGTCTTATTTTTCTGATCTTGCCATATTTTCCCAACTGACTCCCACATCATTCAGGGGACTGTGAAAATTCAGGCCTGTGTCCCATTGTTCTTGTCTTTCTCGTAAAGGAAAATATCCTTTCAACATCCACCTTGTCAAGACCCCTCAAGATCTAAATGTTCTGCTAAGATTGTCTCTCATTCTTCTAAATTCCAATGGATACAGGCCCAGCCTGTCCAGCTTTGTCTCACATGGCGATTCCCTCAATCCCAGTATCAGTCAAGTGAACTTCTATTAGTCAGTGAAATACAGTTGAAATGTGTCTGTGTTTGATCTGCATTGATAGTAATGTTTTAAGAAAGAATTGCCATTTCACTGCACAGAGTCATTTAATTAACTTCTGTAAATGTTAAGATTGTAATTTTGAATTCATTTTTATTTCCTCGTGCTGTTACCTTTTCGTCTTAGGCCAAATATTATAGCATTTACTTTTATGTTTGACATCTTTGCACTTGCTTATTGTTAAACTGTATCATTTACCTCATGTGTGGTTTTCAAAGCATAAATGTGACTGCTATCTTCTTCATCCATTCCCAAGCCTTCCTGATCTCATACAATAAGGCCAACCTTTGACATAGCAGATTTACTTGGCTGACACATTTTTGTCATACGGTTAAACAGGCATAATGTACCTAAGATTCAAGACATTTTTCAGTAGATTATCTAAGAGGAGGATGCACAATTTAAAATGCTCCAGTGAACAAAAGTGAAACATTATTTCCTATGCTGTAATTCTTTCATTTAACATTCTGTTCTTTATAAATCTACTGTTGTGTTCAAGTATAATTCTGTTGGTACTCTTGCCTCTGAGTCAGAACATTGTAGGTTCATAATAATTTATCCTTCTAATATCCGAAGATTTTGTACCTAAGATGGCATGAAGGACTGTAATGTTGAACTTTTATTTCTTTATTTTTCTAATTTACTCCTAAGATCCTGTACCTAGGTACCCTTGTACCTAAGATGGTGCTGTCAGTGGTGACTGTAAACTTTTCACTGAACTCATGTGAATACATGACAATTAATTCTAGAGTTATAGAGTCATAGAGATGTACAGCATGGAAACAGACCCTTCGGTCCAACCCATCCATGCCGACCAGATATCCCAATCCAATCTAGTCCCACCTGTCAACACCCGGCCCATATCCCTCCAAACCCTTCCTATTCATATACCCATCCAAATGCCTTTTACATGTTGCAATTGAACCAGCTCCACCACTTCCTCTGTTGCCCTGTAGGTCTCTTTTATATCTTTCCCCTCTCACTCTAAACCTATGCCCTCTAGTTCTGGACTCCCCAACCCCAGTGAAAAGACTTTGCCTATTTATCTTATCCATGCCCCTCATGATTTTGTAAACCTCTATAAGGTCACCCCTTAGCCTCCGATGCTCCAGAGAAAACAGCCCCAGCCTGTTCAGCCTCTCCCTATAGCTCAAATCCTCCAACCCTGGCAACATCCTTGTAAATCTTTTCTGAACCCTTTCAACTTTCACAACATCTTCCCAATAGGCAGGAGACCAGATGTGCACGCAATATTCCAACAGTGGCCTAACCAATGTCCTGTACAGCTGCAACATGACCTCCCAACTCCTGTACTCAATACTCTGACCAATAAAGGAAAGTATACCAAACGCCTTCTTCACTATCCTATCTACCTGTGACTCCACTTTCAAGGAGCTATGAACCTGCACTCCAAGGTCTCTTTTTTCAGCAACACTCCCTAGGACCTTACCATTAAGTGTATAAGTCCTGCTAAGATTTGCTTTCCCAAAATGCAGCACCTTGCATTTATCTGAATTAAACTCCAACTGCCACTTCTCAGCCCATTGACCCAACTGGTCCAGATCCTGTTGTAATCTGAGGTAACCCTTTTCGCTGTCCACTATACCTCCAATTTTGGTGTCATCTGCAAGCTTGCTAACTGTACCTCTTATGCTAATTCTAATTAAGTTACTAGAAACTTCAGCACAAGAATCTCAGCTGTTACTTCAATGCTGCATAATGTTTAAGATGATAGGTTAAATTAATGCTCCATCTGCCTTTTTCGGCAGACGTAAAAGATTACATGGCACTATTTCGAAGTTCAGCAAGGGAGTCCTATTTCTCCCCAGTTTCCTGGTTAGTGTTAATCTCTAAACAATCATTACTAAAACAGGTTATCTGGCTGTTAACATATTGCTACTTGTGGGATCTTGCTGTGGGCAAAATGTGGGCATTTCCAACATTGTAATACTGTACTTCAAATTATTTAATTGTAAAGCATGTTGAGACTTCCTGGAGCTAGGAAAAGTATTGTAAATTTAATGTCTCTCTTCCTTTCTTTACCACAAGAAAATAATTCAAACTTCCTACTCTCCAGGACATGAGTTGTGGAAAATTCCAGGCAGCAAACTGTTAATCTGGCTGTTTTTCGAGGCAATCAGTTTTCTAAAGGCAAAGCTTTAAACATTCATCTAAAGTCATTCCCACAGGATTATGATTGAATTCCTTCCCCATGAAGTCACAGAGGGCAATCTTTTGGCCTTTCCTCCAATCATTGAAAGCCAGAGAGGGCTGGAAGAGGGGCTGAGAGAGGGCTGAGAGAGGGGTTGAGAGAGGGGTGAGAGAGGGGTAAGAGAGGGGTGAGAGAGGGCTGAGAGAGAGGCATGATACCAGTTGGCTTCAAAACAATTTGGGTAACTCAAAGAAGAAAGCAATCCTTCCAAATAAAGGGAAATCTGATTTAAAGAACACAGTCGTATTTTACTTTTTTAAAGCTCAATAATAAGAAAGGATGGGGAAACAATCACTGAAGGGGCAGATTCATGAAAAAGCTCTGCAGTTATTCATCTTTACAGGGATGAAGTTCTTCGTGTCAGTAATTTTGAGTGAGAAAATTGCAACAAGTTCATAAATGAGAAATATCAGTTGCTGAAGCTTCCCCTAAAATTATCAATTGGGATTTCATGCCATGTTCTAATTTAAACTTAATGATTACTTGAACAGAAACAGAACTAGAGGGCATAGGTTTAGGGTGAGAGGGGGAAGATATCAAAGAGACCTACAGGGCAACCTTTTCACACAAAGGGTGGTATGTGTATGGAATGAGCTGCCAGAGGAAGTGGTGGAGGCTGGTACAATTGCAACATTTAAGAGACATTTGGATGGGTTTATAATTAGGAAGGGTTTGGAGGGATATGGGCGGGCTGCTGGCAGGTGGGATTAGATTGGGTTGGGATATCTGGTCGGCATGGATGGGTTGGACCAAAGGGTCTGTTTCCATGCTGTACATCACTATGACTCTATTGACTTGAATAATACTGGTGTGGCAGCCTTTTATATAAAAGCAGTATTGTAAGGAAAATTTGTAATTTCTTTAAAATGACTTGGGAATCTGTAACTGCTTTTAAGAGTGTTTGAAAAATACCTGTAAGAATGTGTATTAATTGGACAGGGTCATCTGTGATTTTTTTTTTATCAAAATGACCTAGAAACCTTTGACCTTAGTTGGTACCAACAGGAAGTAAGTTAACTAAAAACCGTGTCAGTGGACATAGAAAAGGAGAGCTACAGGCAAGGGAGCTGGAGGGTAAAGTAACAGAGATGCAGCTACAAAGAGAGACAAAGACATAAAGAGGAACACAATACATTCTTGTGAGAAGAAGAAGCAAATCTATCTCAGGAAGAGGTCAACAAAGGAGGTCAACTGGAAAAGCTCGGCAGGTCTGCCAACATTTGAGGAGAGAAATCAGAGTTAATGCTTCATATTGAGTGATCCTTCCTCAGGAAGAGGTTGGTTGTTTCTCTGTTTGACACAAAAGGAAGCAGGAGCTTTTGGGAGTCAACGTGTGCACTGACTAAAAAGATCGATAATCTGGAGTTATTATTTTCCAGTAGGGGCCAAACTGTGAAAAAAAATGATATTCTTAGTTGGCCAGTTAAAAACTACAACTTTAGAATTGTCATGACCTGAGGGAGAAAAAAAGGTTATAAATTTGTGCCATGCGGATAATTATATCTGTGAAACTCAAGAGAAGAAAGCTAATATAGGACCAGAATCTTGATTTGATTTGATTTATTGTGGTTACATGTACCTAAGTACAGTGAAAAGCTTTGTATTACAAGCAGTATAGGAAGAAGTAAGAAAACAAGGACATACCAATCATAGTTAAAAATCACACAACACCAGGTTATAGTCCTACAGGTTTAATTGGAAGCACTAGCTTTCGGAGCGACACTCCTTCATCAGGTGATTGGGATGCAATCACCTGATGAAGGAGCGTTGCTCCGAAAGTTAGTGTGCTTCCAATTAAACCTGTTGGACTATAACCTGGTGTTGTGTGATTTTTAACTTTGTATACCCCAGTCCAACACTGGCATCTTCAAATCATACCAATCATAGGGTGCCTAGACAGAGCAAGACATACAGGTTACAACCGCAAAGGAGACGTGCAAAGCAACATCAGCATTAGCAAGATCAACATTATTTGAAGTTAGAGAATCCATTCAATGGTCTATTAATGGCAGGGAAGAAGCTGTCCTTGAACCTACTGGTGCATTTGGTCAAGCTTCTGAACCTTCTGCCTGATGGAAAAGGTCGGAGGAGAGCATTATTGGAGCGGGAGGGGTCTTTGATGATGTTGGCAGTCTTTCCATGGCAACATGAAGTATAAATGGAGTCCGTGGATGGGAGGGTGGCTTCCCTGATGGTCTGGGCTATGCACACAACCTTCTGTAGTTTCTTACAGTCCTGGGCATAGCAATTGCTGAACCAAGCTATAATGCACTCAGATAGTATGCCTTCTATGGTGCATCTATAAACATTGGTGAGAGTCCTTATAGTCATGTTGAATTTCCTAAGCCGCCTCAGGAAGAAGAGGTATTGTTGTGCCTTCATAACTGTCACATCTACGTGAGCAAACCAGGATAGGGTGTTGGTTATCGTCACTCCTAGGAACTTGATAGCTTCAACCCTCTCAAACTCAGCTCTGTTGATGTAAGTGGGGGTGTGTCCTCCACCTTTCTTCCTGACATGGATGATCAGTTCTTTTGTTTTGTAGACATTGAGAGAGAGATTGTTCTCACTGCACCATGACACCAAGCCCTCTGTCTCCATCCTGTTTTATGACTCAATGTTGTTTGCTGTCCGTCCAGTCACAGTGATGTCATCAGCAAACCTGTAGATGGTGTTTGTTCAGAGTTTGTCTACACAGTTGTGGATGTACAGACAGTACAGTATGGGGCTGAGAACGCATCCTTGTGGGGTGCCAGTGTTGAAGTTTATCTTGGAGGAGATGCTGTTTCTATTTTCACTGACTGAAGTCTGTGAGTCAGGAAGCTGAGGATCCAGTTGTAGAGTTGAGATCTATGTCTTAGAGTTTTAAGATCAGACTGGAGGGGATTATGGTGTTGAAGGAGGAGCTAAAGTCTATGAGTAGGAGTCTGATGTAGGTGTCCTTGTTATCCAGATGTTTCAGGGATGATGCAGGGCTAGAAAAATGGTATCCACAGTGGACCTGTTTCGTTGGTGGGCAAATTGCAGGGGATCGAGTCAAGTTGGGAAGCTACAGTTGATGTGGCCAACAAAGCACTTCATGATTATGGAGGTCAGAGTTACTGGGATTCCTGACATAACCTTTATGAATAAAGAATGATATTTTGTGGAACTGTATAGTTTCACAGGTGCACGGGGATTTGATTTGATCTGATTTATTATTGTCAAAAGAAACAAAATATAGTGAAAAGTATTGTTTTGCATGCTAACCAGAAAAATCATACCTTACATAAGTACAACAGAGTACGAAAATGCACAATATAGTGTTACAGCTACAGAGAAGATGCAGAGAAAGATCAACTTTAACTTATGAGAGGTCTGATCATAAGTCTAATAGCAAGGGGAAGAAGCTGTTCTTAAATCTGTTGGTATGCATTTTCAAAATTTTATATCTCCGCCCATTGGAAGAGGGTAGAAGAGAGTATAATCGGGTTGGGAGGGGTCTTTGATTATGTTGGCTGCTTTCCTGAGGCAGCGGGAAGTGTAGACGGAGTCAATGGAAAGAAGGCTGGTTTTCGTGACAGACTGAGTTGCTTTCACAACTCTCTGTAATTTCTCTGTGGTCTTGGGCAGAGCAGTTGCCATACCGAGCTGTGATGCATCGGGATAGGATATTCTCTATGGTACGTCTATAAAAGGTGATGAGTTATCGTGGACATTGCCAAAAATTCCTTAGCGTTCTGAGGAAGTAGAGACATTGGTGTGCTTTTGTGACTGTAGCGTTGATGTAAATGGACCAGGACAGACTTTTGGTGACATTTACTCCCAGAGACTTGAAGCTCTTGACCACCTCAAGGTCAGCACCAAACAGGGGTGTGTCCTTCACTCCACTTCCTGAAGTAGATGACCAGCTCCTTCAGTTTGCTGACATTGAAGGAGAGATTGTTGTCATTGAGTGATGTGGGCACTATGCTTGTGTAACATATATCTTTCTATTGATTATTTAAAGTGAAATTTACCTTTTTTTAATTTTAGGTAGAATGTACTCCTATTTAATTTAAATTGGTGTCTTATTTGTGTGAAACCAAAAGTTGCAAAAAGTGAAATCTTGTAGGTACTTCCTCTGTGGGAGCTGTTTAGGAGCTTTGGCTATTTTGGTTTATGATTCCCACTGCAATACTGTTCATATGGATCCAGCAATCCTAGCCAGTTTACTAACTCAGGTGATAAGGAGACAGTCTCTGGTAACAAGGGTATAGAAGGGGGATTTCTAGCATGGGATTTTTTCATTTAAAACTCCACATTTAATCATACAAAGTTACAAAATAAGTTGGGAACATTGACGAATGTGAATATATCCCTTAATGGTTGTGGAGGTGAAAATTCTTTCCAGTGTAGCACTAAGCCACGTAGAATAAATGAGACCAATTTCAAATTCCTCATCTGTGCTGAGTTACTGATCTGAAACAGGTGGTGCTGCAGTTGGTCTCAGAATGTCTACGTGGGGGAAATACTGGCAACAGTGAAATCATGTCCTGTTTTGAGTCAGTACCTTCAGGACAGCAGGGGAAAGGCATTCAAATACAAAATTGAATTAAAACTTAGCATTTATATAACATCTGTTGGTTGTTCCATCTGGACAACTTGGGTGTGTAATACTGGCAACAATAGAATCATATCCGAGTGTGAGTCAGTACTTCAGGAAAACAAGGAAGGGTATTAAGGATGCAAAATTGAACAGTGACATCTGTTAGCAGTGCATCTGGGCAATATTAATTATACATTTTGCTCTTAATGTGCTTATGAATAGAATACCACTCTTCTCATTATTGGGTATTGTGAAGGTCATAGTTGAGAGAAAATTAGCAGTTAATTAATTAACATTGCAGACTATACCCTGTCCTAGCCATACTTAAAGAAACAATTGATGACTTGCCTGCCTGTAAAACTTGAGATATGAATGCATTTTGTGTTAATCATTATTTTAAAAATTAGTTAAAACTAAACAAAGGTTTTTTTTTTGCTTGTAGTGAATAGTACACCTCTTCATTAGAAATACAATGGTTACTGTGAATTATTTTTATCTGAGAAATAATTCTATTAGACTATACACAGAAAAAAAACTAAGATGGGAAAATTTGTGGTAAAGCAACAAATAATTTAAACATCTGAGAAATCCCAACACTTCTGTTATATATCAAGTCTCATTCCTGATTATAAGTCTCATTCCAGAAGATTTATAAAACACTGCTGGATAGCTGGTGCTATTGCCATCAGCATAAAAAGCTGATGGAAGAAATCTAGTCAGGATGTTAAAAGAGGGGAGTGGAAAAAGTCAAAGAAATTAGATCCCCCTAGCATTTCTGACTCTCAGCCAAGATTTGGAACAAGAATTATCAAAGAAACACCCTTTTGTGATCACAATTCAGATGCCAGTGAAGCGCCTGTTGTTTCTGAATCAAAACTGGTGCCAAAGTAAGCAAGAAAACTTTTCTAGAAGACAAATAATGGATATTCATGATTGACATTATTATTATTACCAATTGTTACCACTGACTGAAGACATGGTCCAGAGTACCAAACCCAAGAGAGCTATGTCTCATCCATTATCAAACCCAGGAGAATGATCTTTCATCCTGTGCTAGCCCCCAAATAACAGTGACACTTGAAACAGTTTCTGCCTTCCTGTGTGCTGCTTAATTAACACACACGCCAAACTAGGGTGATATGTCAAACTGACATATTCACACTGACTAATGAGAATGCACAGCCTACCTAAAGTAAATGTAAATATCACAGTTTAGGGATATTCTTCCCATAACCCGTGGGAAGCTGCAACTCACCACCTGCGTGGGTGTTAAAGGCAGAAATCTTCATAACATTTAAGAAGCATTTAAATGCACACCTGTGATGCCAAGGCATACAAGACTATGGGCCAAGTGCTGGAAAATGTGATTAGAATGGTTCAGTGCCTGTTTTTGACTGGTGCAGACTCAGTGGGCTGAAGGGCCTTTTCCTGTACTGTAAATCTCTATGACTCTATAACTCATAAATTTGAAATGTTTATTTCCATTGTAAATAATTGTGATCCCAAACACCTCTGGACCGACAGAGACACAATGACTGTTGGGGTAAAATCCATATTTGTTACTACTTGGCAGGTTGCTCATGATCCCCGAAACTGTTTTTTGATGCAACCCACTTGATCTTTGGATTTGCACATGTAACCTTGAATGCCTGTGCACAAGAATGCACATATCAGTCATGTGCAAAAAGATTTAAATGTGACATTTCGAATAGTGACAATATGATTTCAATGGAAAGTTGAAAAGTACATGGAGAAAGAAATAAATGATAATACTAAAAGTGTTCAATGAAGCAGGATGGGAGGAGGCTTATTGGAGTCTTCACCTCAGTATAACACATTGAGGCCAAATGGCTTATTTCCGTGCAGTCAGAGCTCAGTAATTTGTTATTCAGGGAGCACCGATGATGCTTTTATTGTGCAATGAACTGGTATGCTTGCATTATTTGAAGGTCCCAAGAAAATGGCTGTTAGGAGACTACTGCAAGGATGTGTAGTCACAATACTAATTACTAACCCCAACACAGCATAAGAATGTATGTTACGAGGCCCATGCCACTTCCCAAGTTACACCTGAGAATACCATAGGGATGCTGAAGTAACAAGGGTAATGATGATAGCTGATCTACATACAGATCCAGTCCAGCAGCACTTCAGTTTGAAAATTATCATCATTGTTTTCAAAACCCTCACTGGCCTCTCATCTGCACCCCTCAAAGATCTCTCCATTTCTCCAAACTCTTTAGCTGCTCTGGCCATAAACTCTGCAATTTTCTTCCTTAACCTTTGTATTCCTCTTGCTTTCTCCACTCCTATAAAGCATTCCTTAAAATGTAGCTCTTTTATCAAGCTTTTATGACCTCTCCTAATACCATCTTATGTGACTCATTGTCAAATTTTACTACTTTTACATTACTGAGATTGTTTTGCTATATTAAAAATGTTACATAAATATGGGCACTTGTACTTGATGTCACTGAGGGAGGGTGCTGCCCAGGGTAATTTTGAAATTAGGTTTCCCTTAATGAAATGTTAATCAAATCAAGTCAGTTTATATCAGAGAGGCTGCCATCTGTGTGAGACTTATCCTTTGAAACTGGCCAAACACCTCACTGACATTGGAATAAAAGCAGTTTTAGGTCACTTGCAACATTGGTGGATTTAGGAGACTTCAGTTGCTCTCAGTTTTAAGGCTAGAAACTTTAGGGATTAGAAACAACAGTTAAGGGTTTATGTGAACAATTAGAATGATGGGAAGGGAAGATGTTTTCTTCTATGAACATAACATTTGAAACACTAAGATTGAAAATAATTAGAATGTAAATGAATGTTTGAGCAGAATCTAGGGATGCTCAAAGAAGTGGGAATCAATGCGTGGAGGTTCAATTAATTGTGCTGGAGACAAAATGTCACCTTCCCCATGGTGAGATGAGATTTTCCAATTAAATTGGCAGCAGATTGAAAGTGGTCATGTTCCCAATAGTGAGCAATGGGGACCCATTCTTAATGCATTAGCATTGAATCCATACACATTAGAAACAAGGGTCTGAATCTTACCAGAAATCACTTGTTTCATTTTCATTGAATTTCATGTAGGGTTTCTTTCTGCAAGGCCTACCAACATTTAATGTGTAAACATTCCAAAGCATGTCATTAACTGTGGACCACATCCTATGATGCTAACCATTCCTGGATTATCCAGGGACCTGACACAATGTCATATTTAAAAAGCTGATGTGCAGTCTGTCAAGTGCTGGAAATCTGAAGCTGCCCAATATGGTTAATGATATCTGCCTGGACAACACAAACAAGGGAAAACTGGCATCCTACTTTGCAGACAGGGACCTGAAGACTTGGGGTGACATTATCTTCTTCCCTGGACTGTTGGAGGAGACCACAAACACCAGACACTGCCAGCTTGATGTGAGGGAGCTTCTTGGGTCAGTACAGTGTTTACAGTCCACAAAAACACTCAGCAGTGCCAAAAGGAAGTCAGTGATTTTCTCTGCTCTGCCATACTAAGTGTCACAATGTTTGCTGTACTATCTCACACTCACATTAGCTCTGCCACTGCATCAACTGCCTACCAAGGCTCATGCTCTACCCTTCTAAGTAGTGCACACAGTATGTTCCCTACTTACTCTCACTTCCCTCAAACCCGCAGACTACTAACATTGCCTGCGCTAATGCACCACCTGCTCACTTGCTCAGGACAACTCACTGCCTTCTTCCACCTGCATTTGCACTAACAGCTGTGCCACCCAATTTCATCTCACTCAGTCCCTTCCTTTATCCCATTACAGGAAACAAAAGCCTATAATAGGGCCAAAAGAAGCCAGGACGGCTGGTGGGGTGCCAGATCTTCCACTCTTCACCACCTATGTCAAGAGGATCTTAGCCCTCACTGTGGGGACTAAGACTGCTTATGCAGAGATGCTAAGACTCCCATCTTGTCGCAAACAAATAAGAAATAAAGTTCATTGTTTTGCTACTCTTCCGTTACTCTCCACTGTGAATCTATTATTATCATGTCATAACTTCTTTCCTTTGGCTGTGATGCTTTCTCTCTTTTGTCTCCTTGAGTTACAAGTGGGATGTCCATGATCCCCATGGTAAAGATGGTGGTGTTGCAAACCTTCCCTTCCTCCAACTCTGAGACAGCAAGGGGTCAAAGTAAGTAGTTCATGCATCATGTGCAAGCATTGGGTAAATCACTGGTTGGTACTTTGGTAACTAGGCTCAATCTTTCCAAGTAGCTGAATATTGTTGTTGCATCACTGCCATTTGTGGGATCATTTGCTATCTTGCATGATATGGTCAAGAAAGCTCGAGGTAATAATTTGGACTTTTTACAGAAGGCTAATACTTAAAGTTCACAGAACACATATGATGTACGCATGTGTTTCAGCTGCAGCGTACAGGTGTTTATGTAATGCTGTTTGCTTCCCTTTGAAGAGCCACACATCTCTTAAAATAGAAGTCTCGCTGTCATCATGCCCCACCCCAGAAGGAAAAAGCAGTACAGCTGGTGAATGAGAACCAGTATGACCAAAATGTTCATTTCCAAGTATTACAGTTTTCAAACTGTTTTTTCTTTTCAAACCTCTTAGCGTGATCACAGCCATTTTCATCTTCATTACATTCTTGTTGTTTACAGTGATCGTTCCTCAAGCATAAATCTCAGGCTTAGTCTCTTAACAATGGTGAACCCCCAAATGTAAACTTTCCCTTCTTGGTTGCCTGCCCGGACAATCCCATTGGCTCTGACTTTAAGACCATAAGACATAGGAGCAGAAGTAAGGCCATTCGGCCCATCGAGTCCACTCCGCCATTCAATCACGGCTGATGGGCATTTCAACTCCACTTACCCACATTCTCCCCGTAGCCCTTAATTCCTTGTGACATCAAGAATTTATCAATTTCTGCCTTGAAGACATTTAGCGTCCCAGCCTCCACTGCACTCTGTGGCAATGAATTCCACAGGCCCACCACTCTCTGACTGAAGAAATGTCTCCATATTTCTGTTCTGAATTTACCCCCTCTAATTCTAAGGCTGTGTCGACGGGTCCTAGTCTCAAGTCTCCATCCAATCTGTCTATCTAAACCTTCTACTGCCTGGTTTACCCTTCCAAGCCCAGGCATACCAAATAAACATAACAGATCTAGTACTGTACTATAACTCCATTGAAGTCAGGTTGCTGTTAACCATTGATGATCCTTCCCTCCCATTTTACACCTTTTCCTTCCATGCTATAATGTCTTCCATCTTCCATCCCAACATTTTGACTCCAGTCCTCATAAATAAATTCCTCATTCTCCGTCCCACTTCCAAAACTTCACCAGACTGGTTGCTCTGGACCCAGCCACTCCCTGTAATCCCTGATCCTGAACATCTGGAGTGGTCAACTAACCATGCTCCTGCCCCTCAACTGATATCAGAGGATGCCCCTGACTTAATGTGCTGGGATTCCTGTCTGAAGAGTGTCTCTCTGGAACTGAATGAGACCATTCCCCTTAGATTTTGAGACATGGCTATTTGCTTGCGGCACACACAGTATCTTTGACACATAGATGCAAGCGCAGGCTGCAGCTATGAGATTGACATCATTGGTGCCTTACAGAACATACCCACCCCTTAACTGTCGACTGCTGACAATTGTATCTTTGCTAAGCAACAAGGTAAGACAGAATTACTGTGATTCTTTAAGATCTGGCTGAGGGGCCAAAGCACAACAAGACAAGGCAAGACAAAGCAGAGATTCTGCCAAGTTGGCATAAAGTGAGTGAGTACAAAGCGAGAAGCTGAGATGATGCCTGGCCCAATCTGTGAGCTGGGTTGCTGTTCCTGCATACAATCTTTTCTTACACAAAATTCCATTGTGTTCCAGGGTGCAGCATTGAAGTGCAGAAGTGCACTCTAAGTGGATCAGTGTTGCACATTATGATGCTGTGAGGTTGGTAGGGTCCTGGAAGGTGATGTGGGGTTGTTGCTGCCCATGAGGTGTACCCTGAAATGCTGGCCAAGGTCTGGAGGAGCAAGCAGTGAGCTGGAGCCACCAAGTACCTGCTCTAATTTTCATGTCAGGAATTATTTTCTACTATTTGACAGCTAGGACACTGGCCGGATGCATATCAATGAGGTGAGATTATGTAATAATGAGAGTGATAATGAACAATAATCTGTTCATAAACTTCTTGCTGCCCACTAGCGAGAATCTCATTGACCTCTAGAATCTGGTTGGTAGATGTGACTTTTTGGTCTTGCTATCAAGAAGTGTCTTGGTGGACATCTCACCCAATGTTTCCAAGTTTTTCAGCATAACTCATTGCTGTTCAGGGACTGGGAAGATTCTGCTTAATGTTACCAGATTAAATTGTACCTTGGCCATAAAGACAGGGGGGACCTGATTGAGGTCTACAAAATCATGGGAGGTAGACAGGGTGGATAGAAAGAAGCTTTTCCCAGAGTGGGGGACTTAATTATTAAGGATTACGAGTTCAAGGTGAGAGGTGAAATTTTAAGGGAAATATGCGTGGAAAAGTCTTTACGCAGAGGGTGGTGGGTGCCTAGAATGTGTTGCCAGCGGAGGTGGTAGAGGCAGGCAAAATATCATCAGTTAAGATGTAACTAGACAGATACATGAATGGACAGGAGAAGATGGATACAGATCCTTAGAAAATAGGCAACAGGTTTAGGTAGAGGATTTGGTGCAGGCTTGGAGGGCCAAAGGGCCTGTTCCTGTGCTGTAATTTTCTTTGTTTTTTGTTCTAAATTGGCAGCAAACAAGAAAAACTTGCCTTCAGATTCATTACTCATATGTGGTAGTCAAGGTAGTCTTCTTGGCAGATTTGGAAAGGTAGGAGCTTCTTGACCTGTAGGGGGAACATTGTTGGACAAGAGGACAGATGGCCGAGCCATTGAATTGAGCTTGGGTAGCAACTGTAGGGAGAGTTGAGGCATGTTGAGGCAAATAATGTGTGCCTGTATGTGCGCCTGTTAAATATAGAACCAGGACCTCAGACCTTGTGGGTAATTTAAGATCAGTGACGTCCTGCTGTCCCCAACACGCATTTGACCAAGTATCTTGACTGTGAACATCTAATTAGTTGGCCACCATATGACTCTGTGTGCTGATTTTTACTGTCAAAGGCATTTGATTGGATGTTGCAAGAACAGTCAGTTCTGCTACAATGTCTGTTTCTCCAACGTGAATCAGCTTTTAACGTGATTGAAGAGTTTAGACCATTATTTGCAGAATGCGAACTTTCCTTAACTGTATTTGCAGAATGCGAACTTTCCTTAACTGTATTAGTGATTCTGACCTGATTCGTTTAAATGGCACTGCTATTACGCAATCTCCTTGTAATGCGGGATTGCAAGAGATCACGTTATGTCAGAGCCAAATGTACTGCCTCGGGGCAGATGTTCCATGTTCTTTCGGACTGTCGTATAGGCACAGAAAGCAACTACTGGATTCCTCCCCAAATCTAAATCAGCATATAAATGAAAATGGAACTGTGAGCTTTTTAAAATTCATTCATGTGACATAGGCATCAATGTCTGGGTCAGCATTTATTGCCCATCCTCGTTGTCATTGCCAAGGTGGTGGTGAGCTGCCTTCTTGAACCGATGCTGTCCTCATTCTCTACCCACAATGCCTTTAGGGAGGGAATACTTGGATGTTGACCCAACGACAGTGAAGGAACGATGATATATTTCCAAGTCAGGATGGAGAGTGGCTTCAAGGGGAAATTACAGATGGTTCTGTTCCCATTGAATCGTCTACCCTTGTCTTTCTTAAAGGAAATGGTTGTGGGTTTGGAAGGTGCTGTCTAAGGATCTTTGGTGATTTTCAGCAGTGCATTTTGGAGCTAGTATTCACTATTGCTACTGAGTGTTGGGAATGGATTTTGTGGATGTAATGCCAATCAATTAGGCTGCTTTGTCCCGGATCATGTCAAGCTGCTTGAATGTTGCTGGAGTTGCACTCATCCAGACAAGTAGAAGTATTCCATCATGCTCTTAATGTATGGCTTATAGGTGGTGGACAGGCTTTGGTGAGTTAGGAAGTGAGTTATTCAGTATTCCAAGCTTCTGACCTGCTCTTTTAGCCACTATGTTTATGTGGTCAGTCCACTTGAGTTTATGGTCAGTGATAAAACCAAGAATGTTGATAGTGGGGGGTTCAGTGATGGTAACACCATTGAATGTCAAGGGACAGTATTTAGATTGTCTTTTACTGGAGATGGTCATTGCCTGGCATTTGTGTGGTGTGAATGTTACTTGTCACTTGTCAGATCAAGCCTGGATATTGCCAGACATTGTAGCATTTGAACATGGACGGCTTCAGTATCTGAGGAGTCACAAAAGTGCTGAACATTGTGCAATCAACAGTGAACATCCTCACTTCCGACCTTATGATTAGATTAGATCAGATTCCCTATAGTGTGCAAACAGGCCCTTTGACCCAACCAGTCCACACTGTAGGGAATCTAGTCTACTCCGAAGAGTAACCCACCCAGACCCATTTCCCGCTAACTAATGCACCTAGTGCTCACCTAACTCTCTGGGCAATTTAGCATGGTCAATTCACCCGATCTGCACATCTTTGGACTGTGGGAGGAAACCGGAGCACCTGGAGGAAACCCACACAGACACAGGGAAAATCTATAAACTCCACATAGACAGTCGCCCAAGGCTGGAATCAAACCTGGGACCATGGTGCTGTGAGGCAGCAGTGCTAACCACTGAGCCACCGTGCCACCCGTTATGATGGAGGGAAGGTCATTGATGAAGTAGCTGAAGATATTTGGGTCTAGACATTGCCATGAGGAACTCCTGCAGAGATGTCCTGGAGCTGAGATGATCGACTTCCAACAACCACAGCCACCTGCCTATGTCCAGGTATGATTCCAACAGTGGACAGCGTGCCCCAGATACCCATGGATTCTAGTTTTGCTAGGGCTTCTTGATGCCACACCTGGTCAAATGTAGTCTTAATGTCAAGGGCTGTCACTCTCACCTCATCTCTAGAATTTAGCTCTTTTGTCCATGTTTGAACCAAAGATACAATGAGGTCAGGAACTGAGTGGCTCTGGTGGAACCCAAACTTGGTGTCAGTGAACAGGTTATTGCTGAGCAGGTACTGCTTCATAGCACTGTTGATGACACCTTACATCACTTTACTGATAATTGAGAGTAGACTAATGGGGCAGTAATTGGCTGGGTTAGATTTGTCCCAGCCATTGTACATAGCATACCTGGCAATTCTCCACATTGTCAGGTCTTTTCCAGAGTTGTAACTGTACTGGAAGAGCTTGGCTGGAGGGACATGTTCTAGTGCACTAGTCTTCTGTATTATCACTGGAATGTTTTCAGGGTCATCCTTTGCAGTATCTAGTGCATCCAACCTTTTCTTTATATCACATGGAATGAATTGAATTGGCTGAAGACGGGTATCTGTGATGCTAGAGACTACTTGACGAAGCTGAGATGGATCATTCACTTGGCACTTCAGCTGCAAATGCTTCAGCGTATCTTTTGCACTGATGTACTGGGTTCTTGCATCATTCTAGAAAGGGATATTTGTGGAGCATTCTCCTCCAGTGAGTTGTTTAACTGTTCACCACCATTTACAACTGGATTTGGCATGATTGCACAGCTGAGATCTGGTCTGTTGGCTATGGGATCCATCCATCACCTGTTGATTAAGCTGGTTGGCATGCAAATAGTCCTGTAGTGTAGCTTCACCAGGTTGTTATCTCATTTTTAGGATGCCTGGTGCAGGTCCTAGCAAGCTCTCCTACATTCTCCGTGGAACCAGGTTGATCCCCTGACTTGATGGCAATGATTAAGTGATGGATATGCTGGGGATGAAGCTGCAGATTGTGCTGGAGTAGAATGGGCAGTCTTGAGTTGCTAGCTCTGGTTGAAGTCTGCCTCATTTAGCATGGTGATAGTGTCACAAAACACAATTGAAGGTATTCTCAATGGGAAAGTGAGACTTTATCTCCACAAGGACAGTGCGCTGGTTACTCTTACTGATAATGTCATGGACCCATGCATCCTCAGCCAGCAGACTGGGAAGGATGAGGACAAGTATATTTTTCCCTCTTGTTGTTTCCCTCACTAGATTCCCCAGACCCAATCTAGCATCTATGTTCTTTAGAACCTGGTCAGCTCATTGGTAGTGTTTATACTGAACCATTCTTCATAGTTGGCATTGAAATACCTCAGAGTCAAAAAGCGTGGCACTGGAAAAGAATAGCAGGTCAGGCAGCATCTAAGGAGCAGGAGAATCGATGTTTCAGGCATAAGCCCTTCATCAATGCGAAAGGGGCTGAGAGATAAATAGGAGGTGGGGTGAGGTTGGGTTGAAGGTAGCTGGGAAGGTAATAGGTGGATGCAAGTGAGGGGGTAATAGTGATAGGTCAGTGGGAAAGGTGGAACGGATAGGTGGGAAGGAAGATGGACAGGTAGGACAGGTCAAGAGGTCGGTGCCAAGTTGGAGGATTGGATCTGGGATGAGGTGGGGGCAGGGGGGATTTGGAAACTGGTGAGGTCGATGTTGATGCCATGTGGTTGAAGAGTCCCAAGGTAGAAGATGAGGCATTCTTCCTCTAGTTGTCACGTGGCTTGGAGTTGGCGGTGGAGGAGGTCCAGGGCTTGCATGTCCTTGGGGGAGTGGGAGGGGAAGTTGAAGTGGTGGGCCACAGGGCGGTGGGGTTGTTTGCTGTGTGTGTCCCAGAGATATTTCCTGAAACACTCTGCGAGTTGGCATCCTGTCTCCTTGATGTAGAGGCGACCACATCAAAAGCAACGAACACAGTCTACCCAGACTACATTTTGTGCCCTTGCCACTCTCCAAGTAGTATTCAACATACAGGAGTACTGATTTATCCGCTGAGGGAGGACTGTTTAGTGTATAGATTCTTCTGAGGATGAAGAACAGTAGAGGTCCTTTGCAAGTCCGTGAGAGTGTTGTCCTGAGCTAGGGTAGGGCTAATTGCAGGGAATGTAGGTAGCGGCGCATGGCTGCAAGCTTGGAGCAGAGGATCCGGAGGGAGGTCTGTTGCTGGAGGCTTCAGATTTGTTGTAGATACTGGTTGTCCTGGTTGGGTCCAAATGTTGTTGGTCTGAACATAGTCCAGAGTCCGTGCAGGGTCAGTCGGTTCCATAGGCAGGTGCTGAGGAAGGAGATGTGGCTGTGGTAGTGAGTCTGTTTGAGTACGTGGCTGAAGAGCTTCTGGGCAGAGGAGATGACCTGGGGTGCAGTGAGAGAGGGACTCACTGAAATCCTTGTAGAGGAAGGAAGAGAGCTTCTTCAAGGAAGGCATCCTTGTAAGAGGATTCGCAGTAGGTTAAAATCTTCTAGGAGAAAGTGAGGACTGCAGATGCTGGAGATCATAGCTGAAAATCTGTTGCTGGAAAAGCGCAGCAGGTCAGGCAGCATCCAAGGAACAGGAGAATCGACGTTTCGGGCATGAGCCCTTCCTCAGGAATGAGGAAAGTGTGCCAAGCAGGCTAAGATAAAAGGTAGGGAGCACCCCCCACCAACCCAACCTCCACTCCTGGCACCTTCCCCTGCAACCGCAAGAAATGCAAAACTTGCGCCCACACCTCCCCCCTTACTTCCCTCCAAGGCCCCAAGGGATGCTTCCATATCTGCCACAAATTCACCTGCACCTCCACACACATCACTTACTTCACCCGATGTGGCCTCCTCTATATTGGGGAGACAGGCTGCCTATTTGTGGAACGTTTCAGAGAACACCTCTGGGACACCCGGACCAGCCAACCCAACCACCCCGTGGCTCAATAATTCAACTCCCCCTCCCACTCCACCAAGGACATGCAGGTCCTTGGACTCCTCCATTGCCAGACCATAGCAACACGACGGCTGGAGGAAAACCATCTCATCTTCCGCCTAGGAACCCTCCAACCACAAGGGATGAACTCAGACTTCTCCAGTTTCCTCATTTCCCCTCCCTCCCACCTTGTCTCAGTCCCAACCCTCAAACTCAGCACCACCTTCCTAACCTGCAATCTTCTTCCTGACCTCTCCGCCCCCATCCCCACTCCAGCCTATTACCCTCACCTTATCACCCTCACCTTAACCTCCTTCCACCTATCGCATTTCCAACGCCCCTCCCCCAAGTCCCTCCTCCCTACCTTTTATCTTAGCCTGCTTGGCACACTTTCCTCATTCCTGAGGAAGGGCTCATGGCCGAAACGTCGATTTTCCTGCTCCTTGGATGCTGCCTGACCTGCTGCGCTTTTCCAGCAACACATTTTCAGCTCTGATCTCCAGCATCTGCAGTCCTCACTTTCTCCTTACTGGGAATTCAGCTTGTTTAAAGTTCCTAACAAAAAACCCTGTGCAATATTCACTTTATAAAATCAACACATCATAGAGACATGCAAACAAACTTCACAATGTTAAGAAAAAAACCTCTGAATAATAAGTTGGCAAGTTTCAATCACTTCAAAATAAAGCATTATTGTTTTGCAATTGGAAATTAAATCAGATGTGGTCATTAATCAGTTGGTGTGAGTTTCACGTTGGAGGGAAAGAATGTGTGTCTTCCTGATGACCTTTACTCATAAAAGCACTGACAATCATGTTAGTTTGAGGAAATGATTCCAGCAAAGACATTGGCAGAGTTCCTGCATGGTTACGATTGCTCATGGTGAGCTGAATTCCTGGAGAGTTGCCAATAGGAAGTGTGTTAGACTTTGGCATTCTGCCTACATAGCATACTCATGTCAGCAAAGCCATCTGTGTTAAGGTAGTAAGATGTCTCCCACAGATGAAGGGATGAAGCATCAAAGTCACAGTGAGGTGAGGTTGCCTTTTCCTGATTTCTCTTTACATACAACGGTTCTAAGCATTCACAGGCATTTACCCTCCCCCCACTCTTGAAAGCAGATATCAGTTAACTGGATATTTTTACCATGTCTCTTTCTGGAATCAAAAAGCTCAATAGTTCTTATTTGTATGTTTACATTCATCAAAGTGCAGGTAGGGTGGTATGGGAACTGTTCTGGAAAGTGAATATTAAAAAAGGAAATACCAAACTAAGGAAGAATCCACACCATTAATAATGACCACAGATTTACATTGTGGAACAAAGGGTATCTGCAAGGGCTTGTGCAATGTTAACCGGGATTGCATGTAGCAGCTACTTGCTATCTATAATGAACAACAAGGTCAGCGCAGTGTGAAGAAGGGAGGGCTGCTGATATATCGTCCAATCTGTACTGTCATCCAAGATCAGTTTCATTCCCAATGAATCAAAGATTTAAAAATATGGCTTTTCAATAAATGCAGACAAATATGAATACTTGTACAAAAGTCCATAAATTTGCAGAAACAGAAATTACACAATAGTTCAAAGAAAAAATGCACTCCAAATGCTGCTATCATGAATAATCCTGCATTTAATCATGTCCTAGTGGAAGGCGTAGCTTATATTCTTTCATGTAATTATTCATAAGATGGAACTTTGACAAGCCATCATCAATGAATCATGTTTCTTTTTTCATTGACATTAATGCTTCTGTCAACAGTGTATTCCTTGATGCAAATTATTCATCAGTGATCATTTTGATTCGTTCTTGTGGGCCTTTTAATCAAGCCTGAACTGAAAATCACAGGCTAGATGTGAATCCTTTAATTTCTGCTTTTACATTTAAACGAGGCAAAACTAAACTAGTGTCTCACAGTGGAAATCACTGTGCATAAGCTGAGCTGTCATCGGTGTACACTGAATTAAGTTGTCATCACATACCTCTTGTCATTGAGATTTCAACTCCAAAAACAAGCAACTTGAAGGATTTTTTTATTTTACTAATGGAAATTCTTTTGACAATAATGAGTTATACCCTGTGAAAACGTATTTGACACTGAAGAGTGAATTCAATACTTTTATTTTTATGCCATTTGCTTTGCATTCTCCGGAAACATTGTTGACACTCATTGCTCGTTGGACCTATTGACCCACTCATGGACTCAGTTGGCACTTATTGGACCTTTTTTGTAATATTCCTGCAAATCAAACAGTAGTTTGAATTTAGTGGACAGTTCACAATCTGCATTTGGAAAACTATTTTCTGGATGTTTAGCAATGAGTTTTGGATTCAGATTTTTAATGATTCCATTGATTCTGGGTAATCCAAGATGGAGGATGGGAAAAAATTCTGGCTGTAAGAGCTGATCCTTTTTTTGAGGTATTTTAGGTGTTGGAGGTGATTTCCTCGAATTCCAGGAGCAGCAATTACTGTTTTATATGTTGTTGCATTGTTTTGGAACTTTTGGAAAAAAAAAGTCAAAACAACAGCAGTTTAAAAGGGAGAAGAGCAGACAAAAGGAAGCACATGGTGAGGACAATGCAGGAGAGAGAGAAAGAGAGAGAGAACCTGCACAGTTCGCGCCTTTGCTGTTTGAATTCGTGTATGGCTGGACATCGGAGTGCATCTGGGAAAATTAATAAACAGTGAAATTCACAATTAATCTGGGAGGACAAAATTATGAGGGGCATGGATAGGATAAATAGGCAAAGTCTTTTCCCTGGGGTCGGGGAGTCCAGAACTAGAGGGCATAGGTTTAGGGTGAGAGGGGAAAGATATAAGAGAGACCTAAGGGGCAACCTTTTCACGCAGAGGGTGGTAAGTGTATGGAATGAGCTGTCAGAGGATGTGGTGGAGGCTGGTACAATTGCAACATTTAAGAGGCATTTGGATGGGTATATGAATAGAAAAGGTTTGGAGGGATATGGGCCGGGTTTTGGCAGGTGGGACTAGATTGGGTTGGGATATCTGGTCGGCATGGATGGGTTGGACCGAAGGGTCTGTTTTCATGCTGTACATCTCCATAACTCTATGTAAAGACCATATTGCCATAGAGCTACTCATGCACTTACTGCTCCTCATGGGCAGAAGTGTGAACACTAATCTGAACTAAGTATGCAAAATGGTGGAGAATGGGAGTGACAGAACCTAAACCAATCTAAAAGTAACCTAATGCAAATAACACACTCGTGATAATTGCTCAGCCAACTGTTCAACCACAAGAGTACTTCTTGCAGTACTACTTGAAGCCAAAATAAACATTTTAAATACTGAAATAATAAATATAATTGTCATGTTTTATTTGGCTCCACAATAAATAAGCCATGTCAATTACTATGGATTAATTCACTTTTGGTAAATCATTTAGTATGTTGCGTCTTATTCCACTGAATATTGCAGGGATCAATTCCCATCTGACGCTGATCAATCTATTGGTCATTATTGAGTTTAATAAAAACTAACCTTACAAATAGATCATTGGATTCTAAAGTTACACTGAGTGATTGAATCTCTGCAAATAGTCTTCCAATTGTCCTCTTTAATTTTAAAAAAATTACATTGTCTTGCGAAATGATCCACTGAATGCCTGTCAACTTTTTTGCTGAGTTGATAGTGTGTGTATTTTGTTGTCTGCTAAGAGGAGGGCCCTGTGTAGTAATATATTGCAACTTCCAGTGCAAGCAAATGTGTTACTGACAATCCTTGACTAACAATCTTAAATTGATTATCAGTATAATTCTTTGCACACATCCAGGACCAATTACAGAATTACGTCTAATAGTGGACATGATATTGCAAGTTTTACCAGCATGCCAGTATGGTCATAGTCAGTATCCCTGCTTGTTATAAATGGTGTAGAGGTGTGCTGTTTGATACGATGTGTCACAGTTATTGGGATGTATGGCCTACATGCCTAACATCATACTACCATTGAAATTTGCAATGGCCTGACCACAGTCAACCTGTCTGGTTTAAAATTCAAAAAAACCCTGGCAGTTATGATTGCTAGAAGCATTCTCCATGGAAATACCTCTTGTAAAGTGTCCTAATGAGTGCAACATGGAAAGTTTTGACAAAATCTGCCATTTTCCAGCAATACTCAAGTTCTGTACTACCATAGAATTATCTTTCTGGCACATGGTTTTTCCTTGCCCAACAGTTTACATTTGGTGCCATATCAAGAGGTTATCTTCAGCTGCAACAGCTGTGATGTCAGCAAATAGATAAGCAAACTGTAGTATTCACACACAGCAGAATGGCAAGTTACAAAACTGCTTTTATGCTTTATTTGAATTTTTTCAGAAAGCAAAATAAATAGAACATAGAACATTGCAGCGCAGTACAGGCCCTTCAACCCTTGATGTTGTGCCAACCTGTGGAACCCATCTATCCTACATGATTCCATTTTCATCCATATGTTTATCCAAAACCATTTAAATTCCCTTAAAGTTGGCAAGTCTACTACTGTTGCAGGTAGTATGTTCCACATCCCTAGGACTCCCTTGAGTAAATTTTAATGATTATACTGCAGTAAGAGCTAAAATAAAGATAAACAAACATTTAGAAAATTTGTGTTTTCGATCAATGAAAAGAAACTGGATATTCCACAAATATAAAATTACCTTTTCAGTACCAATGAATACTGTTAGCAGTAATTTTGAATTTAGTACATAGTTAAAAAATCTAAAGACATCTCAATCAACAATATGTATCATTTTAAAAGTTTTTTCTAGTGAGAAGAACAGTGTAGAAATAAAACCTCTCTGAATGCATTCTATAGAGTGGGGAATGGGGTGTCTTAACAACATATCTAGAGCAAGGATGAATCATTGATGGAAACTCCTGGATTTCTGGTTCACTCTTTATATATGTAACATTCAGAAATTGTTGTCAGTTTCTTTAAAAGGAATGATCCCCTAAGTCCTCTAGAATTTCTGTGGATGATCAGGAAATGCTCTTCTTCAGGCCAAACTTCTGAGAGCATAACTTAGTTGATTTTGTTCAATTGTGAAAAGCTATACTTCATTTTTGTATGTGAATTGTGCTGACTTAATTGATTTTATCTTAATTCAAGTCAGTAGATATGGGTTGAAGTCTCCAACAAAAGAGAGTCTAAACATCATCCTTTGATGGGGCTGTAATTAGGGTCAAAAAATGTGGTGCTGGAAAAGCACAGCTGGTCAGGTAGCATCCGAGGAGCAGGAAAGTTGATGTTTCGAGCATAAGATCTTCATCAACATTCCTGATGAAGAACTTATGCTCGAAATGTCGACTCTTCTGGTTCTCAGATGCTGCTTGATGGGCTGTGCTTTTCCCGCACCACATTTGTTGACTCTGATCTCTAGCATCTGCAGTCCTCTCTTTCTCCCTGGGGCTGTAATTGGCTGAGTTGAAATAGTCCTGCTTTTTGTTACAGGATAGATAATTTTCATGATTGTTAGGGAGATGCCAGTGTTGTAGTTGTACTGGAACAGCTTGGTCAGAGGTGCAGAAAGTTCTGGAGGACAAGCTTTCAGTACTATTGCTGCAGTGTTTTTGGGGACCATATTCTAAGCAATATCCAGTGCCCTCAGCCATTTCTCGATATCATGTGGAGTGAATTAAATTGGCTGAGAACTGGTATCTACGATGCTGGGGGAGACTGAGATGGATCATCATGCCTAAAGACTATTGCAAATGCAGCCATATTATCTTTTGCACCTGAAAATAGAAACTGCTCGAAAAAGTGTGCGGATGTGGCAACTTCTGTGGAGAGAAAACAGGGTGATTGTTTCAAATCCAGTCAACCTTCTTAAGAACAACTTCTTCTGTGTTACCATCTCTGCTGGATCTGTTCTTCCAGTGATACCAGACATACACAGAGATGGTAATGGTATTATCTGTGAGATTGTGTGCAAAGCATGATTCCATATGAACAGTTAAGTCAGGCTGTTGCTTAACTAATCTTTAAAACAGCTCTCAATTTTGGCACTAGATCCCAGATGTTGGTAAGGAGGACTTGGCAAAATTAACAGAGCTGAGTTTCCAGTTATCATTTCTAGCGCCTAGGTTGATGTCAAGTGTCAATTCTGACTTTTGGACTTTTTTTAGTGGTTTGAATACATCTGAATGGCTTTGCTAGGGTATTTCAAAGGGCAGTTACATCACTGTGGGTCTGGGGTCACATGCAGGCAAGACTAGGTAAGGATAGCCGTATTCCTTCCACAAGGAACATTAATGAAACAAAGGGTTTTTACAACAATCAATCAGTTCATGGTCATTATTAGACATTTAATTCCATATTTTACTGAATTCAAATTTCTCCATCTGTCACTGTGGAATATGAATCATGGTCTCCACAATATCATCTGGATCATTTGGGTGGCATGGTGGCTCAGTGGTTAGCACTGCTGCCTCACAGCACCAGGGACCCAGGTTCGATTCCAGCCTTGGGTGACTGTGTGGAGTTTGCACATTCTCCCATGTCTGCGTGGGTTTCTTCCGGGTGCTCTGGTTTCCTCCCACAGTCCAAAGATGTGCCGGTCAGGTGAATTGGCCATTCTAATTTGCCCATAGTGTTAGGTGCTTTAGTCAGAGGGAGATGGGTCCGGGTGGGTTACTCTTCGGAGGGTCGGTGTGGAACGAGCCCGAAGGGCCTGTTTCCACACTATAGGGTATCTAATCTCTGAATTTTTAGACCAGCAACAACGCCATAACATCATCACCCCTCTTAAAGGGGAAGTTGAAATCTCTGCTTTCTGATGGAATTTAAGTGCTCACATTCACCAATATGACTAACCTCACTTGGGGTTGTTTTAGTGCTCCTGATTTGCCATTTTGAATAATAGATTAACCAGTTTGTATGGTGGCTGCCCTGAAATTCTATAATTTGAAAGAGACTTTTCAAAGGTAACTTACTTGGTGATTCACAAGTCCTGCCTACTTTGAAGCTGTCACAAATAACTTTAGTTTAGAAACAGTTCCCTTTGATTATTGCCAAATTGGATCTTCTTCATCTCTCCTCAATGACAGAAAATTCCTAATGCAAATTAAACTTGCAGTGTATAAGACAATATATTCAAGTAATTCTTCATGATCTACAGTCCCGAACCATGCAACAAAGAGATGTCTTCAGCTCATGTATGACATGCAGCACCAAGCTGTAAGTAGAATTTATGACAAGTTGGGGAAATGGTTTGTGAAGGAGGCTTTGACCTATACTGGCCCATTACCTAATCCTTTAGGAGAAACATCTAGTCCAATTCCATGCACTTGATTCATCCATCTCCAGTTGTTTTGACCTACAGACTGACACTATTATGAAGCTAATTTCTCCTCAATGGATGCAAAACACTTACATTTTAGAGAATTGCAGGTGCTGCCATGTCATAAGGTGCTTTGCATATATCCTTGCACAACGCTAAAAGCAGATGCGATCCAGCTCCTGAAGAAGCTGAGGTTTGGAATAATCACAACAGGAAGGTGGTACTGAAGGCTGAATGTAAACAAGTGTTCATGTTTCTAGAATGCAGTATTTTTTGATTGAGTCATAGTGAGGCAAATCTTATGAAAGGCTGTGCGCTCATCGTACCACTTGGTCTCAAATTCACTTAACAACCAACTACTTACTACCTCTGGAAGGGTTAGTGGCAGGAAGTATTAGTAAGTAGGATCTCTTTCAGAATTATCAATTTCATGGTGACATTTGAGACAATGAGAAATAGGAGCTGCATTAATTCTCTATCCCAACTGCAGTATAGAACAGGCCCACAATATGCCAGGACACTGTTGTTGACTATATCTGAACAGGGAATCTGGCTGCTTAGAGTGGTGGATCTGCTTCTGTGAACTGGAGTCCTTCCTTCTCAAGTCCAGTTAACTCTACAAATCAATGCACCAAAGGATACTGTGGTCCAAATTCAACAAGCACCAGAATATTTAGCAATGTTTTAAGGTGATTGCATCTCTACGGGTCCACATACTCAGTTTATCCATAGGTTTTGGCTCTTGCCAGCCTGCTTAAGTTCTCAGGATTTATTTAATGTGAATTGCAAGTCAGGATAAAGAAAACTGATGCAGTTTGGGTTTTTCACAATTATTTGGTTTGACAGTTCATGTAGGATGATTAGTCTCTGCAAATCTTTGACACCTAGCTGACCATAGACAAAAAGCCTCAAATGGACAAATCTGACAGTTTTTGTTTGATGTTTTTGTGTTTACAGAATGCGAGTGCATTATCAAAAGAAACAGAAGTTACAGTTTGATACCAAGCTTGGAATGAATTCTCCATTCTGAGAGAAATTGGGAATAACTCACTTTCTACATTTAAAAAAAGAATAATCTTCATGCTTTTAGAACTGAGAATTAACACGTCCTTCAGATATAACCTGAGGAAGTTAGACCTTTATTCTACTCTTAACCAAATGTTGAAAAAGAATGTAGTAAAATAATAGTTTGTGACATAAATAATGGATAAGGAATTAGAAAAACACTTTAAAATACTTCATTATGTTTTTAAAATGGAGACTTTGTTTGATTTCTGTATTTCCATAATAAAATTAATTCATCAATTTATATTAGTCATAAATTTGCACATTATTTATTTACATTATTAATTATTCCCAGCTATACATGAATCTATTAACAGAATCTGTGAATACATTATTCAACATATGTTCTTAATGCTGATCAAGAAAGGCTTAAAATTGTTCCTTTATTTGTCAAAAAGGACAGTGCAACATTTTAATTAGTTGTTTTCTGCCATTGAGTGCAGTGCAAGAGAGGAAACAGATGGTTGTAAAACATTGGGGAGACTTGAATCAGTTAAACAACAGATTCAAATAGAATAAGAAAGCTGCAGGTATTTTAACATGGAGTGAAATATATTTCTCATGATAAATTTGATTCACATTTAGAAAAACAAACGACAAATAGTTTTGAATTGGTATTTGCTGTCCATGTATTTCCTATTAATTTGTAGTTACTATTATTAACATTGTTAATCTATATTATTTAGGGGACTTTTTCGCAATGCTGTTTACCAAATGCTAAATGGATATTAGATGGTTTGTAAACCTGTGATGATACACTTGGAAACACGGTCAGCTAATGGATTGGTCAGAGTCAAGATTAGAGTGGTGCTGGAAAAACACAGCAGGTCAGGCAGCATCCGAGGAGCAGAAAAATCGATGTTTCGGGCAGGAGCCCTTAATTTCCTGCTCCTCGGATGCTGCCTGACCTGCTGTGCTTTTCCAGCACCACTCTAATCTTAACTCTGATCTCCAGCATCTGCAGTCCTCACTTTCGCCTAACAGATTGGTCATACAATATTCCTTTCATTTGTGAAAACTATGTCACATGGATACAGGAAGTGCAACACCAATCTAGTTTCTCTGCAGAAAACCACAAGCAATTTGAATTGTTTTGGTGGTGTGGGACCAGCTGCCGGAGATGCTAACTTCAATTTTCCGCTTATGACTGCAGCTGGTGCAAGTCTACTTTTTGTAAATCTTCAAGCAGTCCACCGAACCATAATTTTATTAAAAGTTAAGCTTTCAATGTTAGAAACTGACACAATTGCAATCTCTTTTGTAGTTTTAAAGATTACATCATTAGTGTAGTCTATATTTAAGGATGCTGTCACAGGACACCATGCCTGTTCAGACAGCATTAGTCTACACAGTGTCCATGCTAAAATCAGTAAAAGTGTCAATCTCATATGTGTAGAATCACTAATGTGTAAACTGAAAATGTCACATATAAAAGCAATGAAAAATATCAATTTAAACAACAAATTCAGATCATTGTGATATTTTTGCATGTGTGTCCTGATAAATAAATAAAATGAAACAAAAGAAGATGGCTTGCATTAAAAATGTATTTTGGTCAGGCTATATAAACTGCATCAAAAATTGACCATTCATAAACAACTCTGCAATTCAAAATTAAAACACAGCAAGGACATTCTTTTAAGTACAAAATCAAATTTTCTTATAATTGTTAATAGAAAAGTTGCTGTCTCGGGTAGATTAACTATATTTTGTGCATTGATTATCATGGGATAATAAGAACATTTTATACTTCAAATTATTTCTAAACATTATGGAATGATTGGAAAATGCTTTGGAATTCAATTACTGGATTGTGGGATAATGCCAAATGTTGAATCTCTTACTGTTCACATAAATTTATACATGTTAATTGAGAACAGCAATGTTTTAATGTATCACTTTTTTTTGCAAGTGCTCGTTACACAGAGTTGTGTGTTTTATTTTAGAACTTGCATAATATGGTGAAACCTCATTATGTCTGCCAGATGTTAGCTGTATAATGTACTTAGGTTAGCACATCCATGTCCCAGTAAATGTAAATTATTCTATTCTCAGTTCTAGGGTGATAGTGGATGCCAATTACAAAATCACACATAATTTTTTCCCCTCTACTTATGAAATGCACACTAAGGTAACACCAACATTAATACCTGACAAATTAAAGTGCACTATGCTTACTGACAGGATGTAAAGAGCCAGCAGTTCCACTGAGCAGCAAAACAGATATTATACCAATCTGAAAATACTTATTATTTATATTGAAATTTAAGGATAGAAATTGAAGGGGGTGACTAATCTTTGTAAATGGCCCATAGATAGAAGATACCATCCAACCAATTATCCAAAAGTAGGCAAAATGAAATTTTCAACTGAATGCTTTCACATTTGAAAAACATCGCGTGCATTTTCCAGACAGGTTACGGAATGCTAGATACTTGCATTCAGTTAAAAACTTTATTTGAAGCAGATTCATAGAACCTTTGAAAGACTCCATTCCCAAAGGTGCTGCGTCACAGCTGCCATGTCTGAATATATTACCTTTTAAGATTCTCCCTGTTGCCTTCAAATTCCTCCCAAACTGTAGCAGCCTTTAATAGTCTCCTTCACTATCCTCTTGCAACAATGTTCTTCCAAATTTATGCTTGTACATGTTCCTGATTTTGATTTGATTTATTATTGTCACATGTACTGAAATACATTGAAAAGTATTGTTTTAAGACCATAAGAAATAGGAGTGGAAGTAAGGCCATTCAGCCCATCGAGTCTACTCCGCCATTCAATCATGGCTGATGGGCATTTCAACGCCACTTACCTGCACTCTCCCTGTATCCCTTAATTCCTTGCGAGATTAAAAATTTATTAACCTCTGTTTTGAAGACATTTAACATCCCGGCCTCCACTGCGCTCTGTGGCAGTGAATTCCACAGGCCCACCACTCTCCGGCTGAAGAAATGTCTCCTCATTTCCATTCTAAATTGACCCCCTCTAATTCCAAAACTGTGTCCACGAGTCCTAGTATCCCCACCTGACAGAAACAATTTTCCAGCGTCCACCCTTCCTAAGCCATGCATTATCTTGTAAGCTTCTATTAGATCTCCCCTCAACCTTCTGAACTCCAATGAATACAATCCCAGGATCCTCAGCCGTTCAGCGTATGGTAGGCCTACTATTCCAGGGGTCATCCGTGTGAATTTCCACTGGACACGCTCCAGTGCCACCATATCCTTCCTGAGGTGTGGGGCCCAAAACTGGACACAATATTCTAAATGGGGCCTAACCAGAGCTTTATGAAGTCTTAGTAGCACTTCACTGCTTTTACATTCCAACCCTCTGGAAATAAATGACAATATTACATTTGCTTTCTTAACCACGGACTCAACCTGCAAGACATCCTTTAGAGAATCCTGTACTAGCACCCCCAGCTCCCTTTCTACTTCGGCTTTATGAACTTTCTCACAATTTATAAAATAGTCCTTGCCTGTGCTCTTTTTTCCAAAGTACAAGACCTCGCATTTGCTCACATTGAATTTCATCAGCCATTTCTTGGACCATTCTCCTAAACTGTCTAGATCTTTCTGCAGCATCCCCACCTCCTCAGAACTACCTGCATGTCCACCTAACTTCGTATCATCAGCGAACTTCGCCAGAATGCCCCTAGTCTCTTCATCAAGATCATTTATATATAAAGTGACAGCTGCAGCCCCAACACTGAACCCTGCGGGACTACTCTTGTCACCAGCTGCCATTCCAAAAAAAAAACCATTTATCCTAACTCTCTGCCTTCTGTCAGACAGCCAATCCTCAATCCATGCCAGTAGCTCACCTTGAACACCATGGGCCCTCACCTTATTCAGCAGCCTCCCGTGAGGAACCTTATCAAAGGCCTTTTGGAAGTCTAGGTAGATAACATCCACTGTGTTTCCCTAGTCTAACCTAGTTGTTAAATCTTCAAAGAATTCTAACAGGTTTGTCAGGCACGACTTCCCCTTACTAAATCCATGCTGACTTGCTCTGATTCGACCCTGCATTCCAAAAATTTAGAAATCTTATCCTTAACGATGAATTCAAGAATTTTACCTACAACCGAGGTTAGGCTAATCAGCCCATAATTTTCCAACTTTTGTCTTGGTCCTTTCTTGAACAAAAGGGTTACGACAGCAATTTTCCAATCATTTGGGACTTTCACTGATTCCAGTGAAATGTGAAAGATTACAACCAACGCCTCCGCTATTTCTTCAGCCACCTCCCTCATAACTCTAGGATGTAGCCCAGCGGGGCCAAGAGATCTGTCAATTTTTAGACCTTTTAGATTATCAAATACTTTCTCCTTTGTAATGGCCACCATACTGAACTTTGCCCCTTGATTCTCCTTAATTGTTGGGATATTACTCATGTCTTCCACTGTGAAGACTGACTCAAAGTATTTATTAAGTTCTTCAGCTATTTCCTTATCTCCCATCACTAGCCTTCCTGCACCAATTTGGAGTGACCCAATTGCTACTTCTGCCTCTCGTTTGTCTCATATATTGAAAGAAATTTTTTACTATCATTTCTAATATTATTGGCTAGCTTATCTTCATATTTGATCCTCTCCTTCCTTATTTCTCTCTTTGTTATCCTCTGTTTGTTTTTGTAGTCTTCCCAACCTTCTGATTTCCCAGTACGCTTGGCCTCTTTATAGGCTCTCTCTTTTTCAGTGATACATTTCCTGAGTTCCTTCGTCAGCCATGGTTGTTTAATTCCCCCCCCCCCACCGGGTAATCTTTCTTTTCTTTGGGATATACCTCTGTATTGTGTCCTCAATTACACCCAGAAATCCCTGCCATTGTTGCTCCACTGTCTTGCCCTAGGCTCTGCTCCCAGTCAATTTTTGTCAGTTCCCTCTCTCATGTCCCTGTAATTACCTTTATTTAACTGTAACACCATTACATCCGATTTTGCCTTCTCTCTTTCGAACTGCAGACTGAATTCTACCATATTATGATCGCTGCCTCCTAAGTGTTTCCTGACTTTAAGATCGTTTATAAAGACTGGCTCGTTACATAACACTAAGTCCAGAATAGCCTGCTCCCTTGTAGGCTCTGTCACAAGCTGTTCCAAAACACCATCCTGTAAGCATTCCATGAATTCCTTTTCTTTGAATCCACCGGCAACATAATTCACCCAGTCTATTTGCATAATGAAGTTCCCCATGATCACTGTGACCGTACCTTTCTGACATGCCCTATCTATTTCCTGGTACATCTTGCGCCCCAGGTCCTGACCACTGTTGGGGGGATCTGTACATAACTCCCATCATGGTTTTTTTTGCCTTTGTGGTTCCTAAACTCCACCCACACAGACTCCACATCATCTGACCCTATATCATTTAATGCCATGGATTTAATTTCATTCTTAACTACCAGGGCAACCCCACCTCCCTGTCTTTTCAATAAGTTGTAATCCTTGGATGTTTAACTGCCAGTCCTGAACACCCTGCAACTTTGTCTCTGTGATGCCTACCTTGAAGTCTGTCTTGAACTTCAACCCTGCTCACATGCTGCTTATCCTTCTGCTTGACTCCATACTCCCAGTTGCTTTCCCTTTCCCCTGACTCACAAGTTTAAAGTCCTAGTGATCACCCTATTTATCCTTTTCGCCAGAACACTGGATCCAGATCGGTACAATCGCCCCGGTTCCAAAACTGATGCCAATGTCCCATGAAATGGAAACCCTCTTTCCCACCCCAATCTCTTAGCCATGTGTTTACTTCCCTAATTTTCTTATCCCTATGCCAATTAGCACATGGCTCCGGCAGTAATCCAGAGATTATGACCCTCGAGGCCCTGTTCTTCAATTTCCTTCCTAGTGCTTGATACTCCCCAAATAGGTCCTCCTGCCTAGCCTTGCTTATGTTGTTTGTGCCAATGTGGAACACAACAACTGGATCCTCCCCCTTCCACTCCAATATCTCTTCAAGACTTTCGGAGATGTCCTGCACCCTGGCACCGGGCAGGCAACACACCATGCGGGACTCCCAATCCGGCTCACAAAGGATGCTATCTGTCCCCCTAATTATAGAATCCCCTATGAAAACTACTTGCCTTTTTGCTCCCCCCTCCCCCCTTGAATGGAAGTTTTGCATGTTATTCAGACAAATCATACCTTACATAAGTAAATCAGGGGAAAAGAACAGAATATAGTGTTACAGAGAAGGTGCAGAGAAAGATCAACAATAATATATAAGAGGTTCATTTGTAAGTTTGATAACAGCAGAAAAAAAAAGGTCTTCTTGAATCTGTTGGTACATGTTTCAAACTTATGTATCTTCTGCCTGATGGAAGAGGGAGAGAATATAATCAGGATGTCTTTGATTATGTTGGCTGCTTTTCTAAGGCAGCGAGAAGTATAGACTGAGTCAACGGGATGGAATGCTGGTTTGCAAGATGTATTGGGCTGTGTTCATAACTCTGTGATCTTTTGTGGATTTGGCAACAGCATTTGCCATACCAAGCTATGATGCATCTGGATAGAATGCTTTCTATGATGCAGGTGAAGTGAAGAGGATAGATAAGCGATATGAGTTTGCCCTTTTTCCAATAATGTTATTAAATCCATAACTATATTAGAGACCACAAGAGACACTCAAACTGTTTTGTTTGAGAAATCTAGAGAAAGATCTAGATTTCACCCCCCGAAAATGCAATGAAAGCAAAAGTTTAAGTAAATGGATAGGTGGACAGTATATTGAACTTCCACAGTACAAAGTACAATTGGAGTGGGACTTGTTACCTGGAACAGAGGTAATAGAATTGGTTAAGACACGAATGGAATGGAATTATTCCTGGGTAATGATATAGCAAGAGTGAAAGTTATAGCTTTATGTATAGTCAGGCAAAGTCCAGTCAAAGATATAAAGCTTTATCTTATGTATAGTCAGTCAAAGAATAGTTCAGGAACAGTTCTATCTTATACAGTGATCACAGCAATGACTAAATAAGTCCAGTATTTGAGGTCACAGAAATACCACAAAAAGGTATTGGGGAAGCTGATACTATTTAAAGGGAGTTTTTCCACACATTTCATTAACTGATGCTCAAAAAAGCAGAAACGAACAAAACAGAAATTGCTGGAGAAATTCAGCAAATCTGGCAGGATGTGGAGAAAAAAAAGTTAAAGTTTTGAGTTGAGTGACCCTTCAGAGTTTGAGTTTCTCCGGAAATTTCTATTTTTGTTTGTTTCAGATCTCCAGGATTCAGTGTTCTTTATTTTAGAAAGCAAATCCAGAGTTATCTAAGTTACAAAAAGGGAGCTCACACTACAGCTAAGGTGAAGGAATTCTAGAATGCTATTGTATTAAGAATAGTGTTCTGATGATACAGCAGAAACACCCTCACCCCTGCAGATGAGGAATGGATGCTTGTTAATTAAAAAGGTGTACTGCCCTAATATCATAGAGTGAAATTGCAAGTTGCACATGAAATTTCTATAGCAGACATATAGGAATAGGGAAAAACAGGCATCAATAAACATGAATTCTATATGGCCAAGACTTCCTAAGGATAGAGTGCAATTCTGTAAAATGTCTCACAAATATCAGCTAATAGATAAACAACAACAACAACAACAACAACATGTAATCAAACTGGCACTTTTAATATTTATAGCTGCAGGTAGTTCTCCTATAATGCGCATTTATTAAACGCGATTTGGCAGCAGCGTGATTAGTGAATTGCAAACCTTGTTCTTATAAAGTGAACTCCCAAAGGCTGTTACGCAATTCTATCCCCAGCACTTACCTGAATAGCAAAATGCAGCCTCACGATCCTCTGTCTGCAAAATGCAAATTCAGTGTGTTCAGCTAAAACAGGAATAAAATTAGGTCTGCAAGCCTTGAAAGTTAGCTTGAAACTAGAAATTGTAGTCTACATTTAGAAGGAACTTTATTTCAAACTGGGGAGAATCTTGAGGAGGACTGGACTTCCACTCTGCATCACGTGGTCAGGCGGATTGCGTGTTTTCTGAAAAACTTTGTAAAAGGTACAGTGCTGTAGTCAGTGATTTTAGTGCTAAAGTGTTAAATGTACTTTATTATTTCATTAACATATATGATTTAAAGATTTACTTCGATTTTCAATCGTTTGTATTAGGCTAAATGGTATTCTTGGTGGTTCGCCCCTAACCCTGTCTTTCCAATAGGCCCCACTATTTAAGATGCGTGATTTTCTATAACACGATGTTGCACAGGAACACAATTACTACGTCATAGGAGAACTAGTTTTGAAAACCACTCAGACAAATGTTAGCAATTACATAGGATCATTAAGAAAAATGAAATCATGACATCGGTATATTTTTACAATTATGGATAAGTCAATCCGATTTCCAGAATTTATTCCTTGAAAGACCATTATAGATGAATTAGTAATGGAAAAGGTAACTTAATTTTTTAACTTGATATAGTCTACCAATTAAAAAACAATTTAATCAAGATTATATTTTTATATTAAAAAAATTCCAGCATGTAATTAGTAGTTTGGGGATCAAACCACTGAATTCAACTGCATATGAGTCCTAGACACACCATCCAACTCAAAACCATGATTAAATTAGCAATTGTTTTTGCCATTAGTTAAAATAGTTTAATCACAATAAATTGTTATTCACTTGTGAATGGAAAACCTGGTTTTCATTTTTTTTTAAACTTTGAGTAAAGCAGTTATGTAAAATTGGGCAACTTGGTGGTTTAACGAGATTCTTTAAATTTTGATGACTGCGAGAATAGTGAGACTTGATTTCCAGCACATGAACCCGCACTGGGTCATGACATAATATTTTCCATAGCTCAGTGTCAAGTTTTGTTTGTTTAGTTCCTGTGAAGCATTTTGCTAAGTTAAAGGTGTTGTAAAGTTTAGGCTATTGTCCATATGGCAAAAAAAATCACAAACAACTCAGACAACTATGTTGCTATGGTATTAAATATGCAACAACCTAATTCAAACCAATGGTTCAAACAGAAACACAGGAAGTAGAAGCAGGAATAGGTCATTCAATCCTTCAAGTTTGTTTCACCTTTCATTATAATCATGGCTGATTATCGAGCACACTACCCCACTCCTGTCATCTCCTTTATGCCTTGGTCCTTTTATCCACAAGAGCTGTATCTATCGCTTCTTCAAAAATACACAATGTTTTGGTCTCAAACACTTTTTGTGGTCGCGAATTCTACAGGTTTACCATCCTTTGTGTGAAGAGATTTCACATCTCAGTCCTAAAATGCTTACCCTTATCCTTAAAATATGACTCCTGGTTCTGGACTCCCCCACCATGGGGAATATCCTTCTTGCATCTAACGTATCTAGTCCTGTTAGAATTTTATAGGTTCCTATGAGACTCCCCTCCCCCCACCACCCCATTCTTCCAAACACCAATGAATACAATCCAAACTCTCCTCATATGTCAGTCCTCGCCAAGAGTGTGGTGCTGGAAAAGCACAGCAGGTCAGGTAGCATCCGAGGAGCAGGAGAATCAACTGTTCGGGCATAAACCCTTCATCAGGCTTTTCCAGCACCACACTCTCGACTCTGATCTTCAGCATCTGCAATCCTCACTTTCTCCTCATATGTCAGCCTTGCCATCCCAGGAATTAACATGGTAAATCTTTGCTGCACTATCTCTATAGCAAGAACATTCTTCTTCAGATAAGGGGTCCAAATTGCACACAATATTCCAGGGCCTCACTAATGCCCTGTATAATTGATGCGGAGGTGCTGGTATTGGACTGCGGTGGACAAAGTTAAAAATTGCACAACACTAGGTTATAGTCCAACAGGTTTATTTGCAACTACAAGTTTTCGGAGCGCTGCTCCTTTATCAGTTAGCTAGCTAGCTACTTGCCAAAGGAGCAGAACTACAAAAGGTTGTACTTACAAATAAATCTGTTGGACTATAACCTAGTGTTGTGTAATTTTTTATTGCATAATTGAAGCAAGACATCCTTGCTTCTGTACTGAAATCCTCTCGCTGTGAAGGCCATCATACATTTTGCTTTCTTTACTGCCTGCTACACCTGTATGCTTACTCATAGCAACTAGTGCAAAAGGACACCCAGGCCTTGCTGAACACTCCTCTCTCTCAATTTACAGCTGTTCAAATAATAAATCGGCCTTCTTATTTTTGCTACCAAAGTGGATAAGCTTGCATTGATCCACATTATACCGTAGCTGCCATGCATTTGCCTATGCACTCTGCCTGTCCAAATCACAGTGTAATATTTGTATCCTCCTCATAGCTCACCCTTCCACCCAGCTTTATGTCTCCTGCAAATTTTGAGAGATTATATTTAGTTCCCTCTTCTAAATCATTAACAAATATTGTGAATAGCTGAGGACCTGCTGTACTAGTCACTGCCTGCCATTCAGAAAAGGACACATTTATCCTTACTGTTTATTTCCTGCTGCTAACCAACTTTCTATCCATCTCAGTACACTAACCCCAATCCCATGCACTTTGTCATAACCACTAGCAAAGCATAATGTGTGTATTGCAAGAAGTACATGAAAATAATTAGTAGAAGCTTGTGCAATCAACTATTTCAAAGCACTTATTTGTGTATCAAGAGATATCAAGAAATGTTCTACCAACTAAATCACTCAAGTACCGGTAAATGTTTCATAACAATTTGAGCTTCCATTCAGCCAAGTAATAACATAGTTGGTATACAATACAACCTAAAAAAACAAAATAAACACTAAAATTAAAAAGAAGCCTAAATGCACCCATGATTTTCTCTCTAGACTGAGGCCTGATTTCAGCTTGCCTTTGTGCACAGGGGATTTCAAGCTGTTGTGTCAGTAGGTATGTAACAAGATTAATGGAAGTTCTACTTATTTCCTTATCTGTATGAAACATCATTAACAGAGACATCCAGGCATGAAGTTTTCAAATAAATGTGAGACCTAGGGCCAGAAAAATTCAAAAGTCTGAAAGAAAAAAAGTTTTAAAAAAGTATGTAAGCCATTAAATAAAAGTTATGAATCAATGGTACGAATCAACAAATCAGTTGGTCTAGTGTTCTAGAGTACTGTGGAGTGTTTGTCTGAGGATCAAAAGGGATGGCTTTGAGCTTCTCTGATTCAAGTTTCTGGAGATTTCCTTACTGGCACCTCTATGTGCATTTCTGCTGCAATTCAAACAAGCGAATAGTTAGAGGCCACAAGGGCTTAATCGTCTTCAGAAATACGCAAACTAAGGAGTCAATCTTTTAGCTCAAATTACATTGGACATATTCAACAAGCAAGTCTTGCTGCTTTCTGCCCATCGAGGACTCCTGGATGACGGCTGGTACTTAAGAGTTCTATCTCAGTTTCATAGCACTGGTCCGCGAACCCTTATCCAATGATGAAATATCCCAAAATCTGGGAAAAGTCTCCATATAAATTCTGTTCTAAATCTGATATTATGTGCTGCATTGCCATTGAGTACTTTCTCAAGCATTCCTGTTCTTTGTGGTCATACATAAATCCACATGTCACTGCAAAACAGCCTATTTCCAATCCAAGGCAAGGTCATTGTTGGCCAAAAAAACCTGCTTTCTACAAAGCCTGTTTGTCATGTATTTTCCTTCAATTGCTTATTGCCATGCCCAACTAACCCTCAATAATCTAGTTGGAGGTATCGTTTTTAAACCTAACAGTACAGAGCACCATGTAAGTAAAGACTTCAGGCCACTTGAGAGACCCCTTTATTAATGATGGGTCAAAAAAGGTGGAAGAGATCACAGATTTCTTAACATTAATAGCAAAAATCTTTTAGAAGATGTGTTTCCTCCATTGGTGATCAAAGTTTACATTATCCTGGCTGCATTAGTAATGGAAATGATAGCACAGGCATTTCAGAGTAAGTTCCTTGCCATGCTGTGCATCCTCATTTGGTCATCTCAGCAGAAATGTTCCTGAATTGCAAAGCCCTCTGCCATTCATTGCATCCGGAGGAGACCTCCTGGCTCTACTCCATTCTTGGTGCTCTGCAACCATGCCCTCCATTTCCTTTTCTCCTGATACATTGTTTCCTTTTAGGAGCTCATTGTCCACAAGTTTCATATCACTCTGGAGACTTATGCTATGAAGGGTGAAAAGGCCTACCATACTGAGTGGGCTCTTGTAGGAGAATATTGCAAGGTACCAACTGACTGGTTTGCACATTCAGATATCTGATATCAGCTTAGTGTTGGAACTGGAAGTATTGATTGTGATACCTCCATGCCTGTATGACACTCTCCTAAAGTGGTGATTAGTTATCTTGTCAAGAGCTATTCATGTATCCTAGAATCCATCCATGGATTTTGGGACCGAGAGTGAAGATCTGCAAGAGTCTGGACTGTCAGCCCAGAGGATGAAGGAGTTAGGAATGAGATGCATAGACAAAGGAAAATCTTATTGTATTTGTAGATCAGTTGAACATTGAAGGAGTGGGAATCGGTGTTGTTGGCAAAATTTGATAGTTGATCATTCCATGTTCTGATGGCTACATGCTGTTCTCTGCACCTGCACGATCCCATCTTTTGTCAGTTGAGTAATGCAAGATGCAGTGGGGTGCAGCTGCTGCAAAATGCCACTAAGATCTGAAACTGATGCTTTGAACCAGAATTAAAGAAACCAATAGCAAAATGACTTTGATTGCTTCTAGCAGAACATGTGCTGTGAAATCTCCTATAGTAACCTTCCTCATACACAAGTGTCTTCTTGAACTTTGCCTGGTAGTCATGTTATCATGGTGCCAGGACAGTGATGATCTCTGCAATGCCAAAGCAACTACAGTTCCCTCACCTTGCCACCTGCACTGTGCTGATGGCACCTGTTTCCCAAGATTTTCAACTTTTTATGCAACTCAGCTACTACAGTAGAACCATGACTGGTTCCCCGTGATGTAACCAGTTAAATACATCTGATCTGATCCAGAAGGTGTACACAGCCCATATGCCCCTAAGAAAATTACAACATTCACCAATTAATCATCATAATCATCATCGATTGCACAAAATAGCTGTGCTCTCCCCTTCAACTCTTACTGTTGTGACGATTGCTGGTGCTGTGAATGGGATCTGGAAATCAGCAGAACAGATGGCATGGTATCTTGGGGCCCTGCTTATTTCCAATCTAGTCCCTTTCTAGAACTTCATTTACGTTCAAAAACAGAAAGCAACAGAATTGCTAGAACAATTGCTAGTAGGTTGATCATGTCTCCCATCAGAAACAAGGGAGTGATTTTCATGCATATAAGCAAATAAGTGTCAAATGAAGCAGGTAGGGCCCCAGACACACTTTTTGAGTTATAGCACCTTACGACTATCAGTTCCTATGTCCCTCGACCAATCTTGGGTGTTAAAAGCATGTCATTTCCAGTACAAATTAAAAGAAGTTTCAGCTGTAGTCAAGAGAAACTTTTCTATATAGCCTCACTTTTTATGGATTTTGGGTTTAAGCACTATTTTGTGTGTTAAAAATGCTATGTAAATGTAAATTGGTGTTGAAAACATCAAATTTTAATATTGTTAACTTAATAGGTTCTGTAATAGGCAAAACATGAAACTGAAGGAATTCCAATGTGAATGTAAGAAAGAAAAACAAAAATCTCTTATTTCCATAACTGTAAAATCTTACAGCAAGATTAAATATTAGTATTAAGCATAAATGGTAAATCCAATTAATTGAAGCTATTCCCAAGGCAAAAGCTTAAAGTGATGAGCTCATGTACATTTTTAATTGTAAAATGCAATACTTTGTATACAGAACTACTGTATGCACATATTATATGTTAGATATATCCAAGCTTCAGACTTTATATAAGCAAACAGTAACAAGGTTCTATTATTTCAGCCTTTCAGCTTTGTTTATCAGCTGGAGAAGAGTTCAAAACTACAGGGTGTGGAAGAACTTCTACATTTTCTAAATTTATAGTCCTGCATTTCTGTATTGAAAGTTTAATTAACTTCTAGACAAAAGCAGTAGTCTGACTCCTGATGATTTACCTTTACTGCAATGTTTGATTTATCTTCATAATTTTAACTGATCTACTCCTCTGCTATTTTGAAAGCCCAAGGAATCATCCTGAAATGATGTGACATGATGGTTCCCAAAATGTCACTATAAGTAGCAAAATGTTTGAAATAGTCAAGCTGTCACAGACAAGTACAGAAGTGAACATATATTCTAAATGTCTCCTAAAATAAGTTAAGGCATTGTAAATTATTGGAAGTTCCCTTATAGTATGCCACTACAGTATAATTGACACAATACCAATTTCATGACTTTTCACAAATGAACTGCATGCAAAATTTTTAACAACCTCTGCAAATTTTTACTATGTTAGCAAATATTTGTTTTTAAGTGATTGGGTAAGATTAGCTGATCTTGGCGTGATAGGGTAATTGTAGCAACGCTGAGCTACAAAGGGAAAAGTAAAATTTAGGATTCCAAGCAATTACAGCACAGACCTGGAAAGAGTCAAGCTCAATTGTGATGATCTCAAAGCTGATGGTCTCAGTTCCGGGTTTCACTTAAAGAGGGACTGCTTTGCATGCCAAGCTACATAAGCAGCATGCAATAATTAGAAATAAAAATAGAAATTGCTGGAAAAACTCAGTAGATTTGGCAGAACTGGAGAAGAAGGGTCACTGGACCCCAAATAGTAACTCTGCTTTCTCTCTACAGATGCTGCCAGACCTGCTGAATTTTTCCAATAATTTCTGTTTTTAGTTCTGATTTCCAGCATCCACAGTTCTTTGCTTTTTAAATTTAATGCAATAGATGGAGCTAAGTGATCCCACAGCCAACAGATAAGGTCACAGAATTGTCATTGCCCATCATGTCTTGACAGGCTGTCTGAACACTTTAATTTAATGCCAATCTCCTGCATTTCCCTGTAAGCCTGTTCATTGTTTTGATTTAAATAATGATCTAGTGTCCCCTCAAATGACTCAATTGAAGCTGCCTGCATCACTTACAGGCAGTGAATTATTCTAGACCTTAACTACACACTCTGTGAAAAAGGTTTTTCACACATGGCATTTGCTTATTTTACAAAATACTTTAAAACTGTGTCTTCTGATTCTCAATTCATACATGAATAGGAATTGTTTCTCCCTATCCACTCTGTCCAGACTCCTCCTGTTTCTGAAAATTTCTAATAATAATCCACTAATTCTTCACCTGTCTAAGGAAAACAATCCAAACTTTTCCAATCTTTGCTCACAACTGAAGTGTCTCATCCCTGGAACCATTCTCATACATTTCTTCTGCACACTCTCCAATGCATTCAAATCCTTCCCAGAAAAGGACAATATTCCAGCTGAGGTCTAACTAGTGACTTACATATGTTCATCATTACCTCTTTGTTCTTGTACTCTACACTCCCATTTAGACCAATCTTTCTACTATTAACAACTTACATACTTATAAACTCAGATCTCTCTGCTCCTGCACACCCTTTAGCATTGTATCCGTTATATTGCACTTGTACCAAAGTGCATCACTTCACACTTCTCCACATTGAACTTCATTTGCCATCTATCCGCCCATTCCATCAATGTATTATGGTCTATTTGAATTGTCCTCCTCACAGTTTATCATTTTCCCAAGTTTTGTCTCATCTGTAAACTTTGAGGTTGTCTCCTGCATATCAAGTTCTAGTGTTACATTCACTGGGATTGCATGCTAGAAATCAAGTTCCACTATTCTTGGATTCATTACAAAAGTTAAAGATTTAACAAAAACATGCAAATTTCCCCAATTTTCAGACCAAGATTGGCAGATAGTATGGACCAAATCTGTGTACTTAACAAGAATTACAATTCATTACAAATACATAAAACTCTAACTAAAGGTAAATAATTATGAACCAACAGCATATATCCTATACACTTCGGTAAAAGTTGAATTTTTTAGACTATTTTTTAAGGTTAAATTTATGGGGGTGACTATTTGGATACTACATTGGAGGGGTTGAAATTCATGCTACAGTCCAAATACTGTTAGCAGAAGACCAATTGATCGCTAAACAAATAAAGAAAAAAACCCAACGAATTACAGAGTAATTACTAGAAAAAGACAATAGAAACAAAAATGAATTAATACACTTTTATTTATACATACAAAAAGTGAAGTAGAAATATAATATGGCTTTAAATCACAGTTACATCATAGATTTTAAATTAAAATGTTACAAGTTCATTAAAATCCAACAAAATCACAATGTTCAACACTCTCAGCACTGAATAAAGCTTCATAATCATCAGGATGAATAATACCATCCTATGATCCTCTTCCTCCTCACTGCTGTAATTATAGATAGCACTTCATCTGCTTCTTCTTCATCCACATGATCCCATGGATAATCGTCCTGTGTACTGGCCAATGCATTCGAAATTCCACATTTCTTGAATGATTTGAAAATAGTGTCAGCTTTTATTTCCTTCCATGAATCAACAATCCATCCCAGATGAGCAAACTCTTTTCCTTGCATAGTCCACCAGGTCGTAAATTCCAAACCTCCTTTATCCATTTTCAACATCCACCTTCATTCATCCAGCCTTGTGGATGCATATGAATGACAATTCCTTTTGGAAATTTCTCCTTTGGGAATGTTTTCTCTTAAAAACACCAAGAGTTTTAACTTAGTGGCATCAACCATGCAAGAAAGAACTAAAGTCAAACTGCTTTTCTTATGCCAGTGGTTTTCATCAATACTGTTTTTTTCTCCTTTTTGGTTCACAGTTTGACTTTTTGGCATGTTGAGAGTAATTGACGTTTTGTCTATGTTTCCAATTCATGATAACTTGTAGGCTTACTTCCACTGATTTCGGATAACAAACTGGTGAAACTTTAATATCTTATCTTTTAGTTCAGCAGGCAGCTTTAGTGAAATCTTAGTTCTCTGCTGAAGTATTAAGTCATGCCTTCTCATGAACCTTTTGTACAATGCAGCACTTGCCTTAAAATCAAAAATTCCATCCTACTTTAATTCATTTCGTGCCTGGATTTGGATGGCTTCACGACTAACACATTTTCCATTTTGACGATTTTCAAGTACCTATTCTGCAACTTTTTTCTCCAATTGTGGCCACTTGTTAGGTTTACCTCTGTTGGCACACTGTTGTTTTAGCATTATCTGAAGTTGGTTTGATATCTTTTTCCAGTCTCTCACAAGTTTCTCCAAAACACAAAATTCTCTTGCTGCTACACAATTATTTGTCTTCCCTGCAACTTCAATAAGTTTCAGTTTAAACACTACAGAATAGCTTTTGTTTTTTCTGGAGAGTATTTTTACACAAAATGTTGAAGAAATTTCAAAATCTCACCTACGCATATGACTGTATTCCACAAGGTTGGTTGTCATCTAACTCTGACCTGTTGCATCAGAAACTTTGACACCAAATTGGTGTGAATTGTACATCAAATCACAGAATACACAAAAGAAATTCATTTTCCCATCGTAACATTTATGTACAGGAAAATACCTTGACTCACAAATGTTGATCTGTTACCTGTAAAGAACTAGAGTTGACTTTTACACGAGATATATGGAAAATTCCAGAATTTTTGGACGAAAATAGGGAGTTGCCTTTTACATGAGATTGACTTTTACTTGAGTATATATGGCTTCTCTACTCTAGCTATAACTCTACACCCCATATAAAATTCACCCTGTACATATATATATCTATATATATAGACAAACACAGACACAAAAAATGGGTGTCATGGGTGGAGAGAAAGACTAGGAAGGCAGTACAATGTTTCCTTTCTACAGAGTTCACTGAGATGAACTTTTTAGCTTGTCCAAGTCTGCCGCTCCTCGATATTCCTTCTCCATGCACTTTCACTTGCTTGCTGGAGGCTCAGAGTGGCTGGTTAACACTATAAAGTCATCGAATTATTGCTTGACAGCCACAGGCTACAGCAACTGATCTGGGTAAATAAACTGGCTTTCTTCAGGCTTGAGTTTTTTTTACTACAGAGAAAAGGAAAACTCCTTCCTTTCGGACATTTGATAGTGTCTCCCTGAACATTCACACTAGAAAGCCAACTACACTGTTGTTGGCAGGCAGAAGGTCTTTGTCATTGACAACTCGTCATCATTCCTCACACCAATCAGCTGATTTGATGCCAGCCGAATTTCCATTTATCCACACCCCTTGACTTCAGCTCAATAAGTATCAGGTAACTTGCTTTTAAAAAGTACAGCAATCCCCTTCCATAATTATTGATTTCAAAATAAATCCCTTTCCCATTTCAGACCACAATCAGAAACAGAGGAAAATAAACAAACAAACAGTCTTCAGACTAAATCATTTATATGTTAGGAAAAGTACAAGTACTGGCTTGTGTGTGTGTGTGTGTCACCTCTGTCTCCTATCCCTCAGCCAATGATGTATTAGATTAGATTAGATTAGATTAGATTACTTACAGTGTGGAAACAGGCCCTTCGGCCCAACAAGTCCACACCGACCCGCCGAAGCGCAACCCACCCATACCCCTACATTTACCCCTTTAACCTAACACTACGGGCAATTTAGCATGGCCAATTCACCTGATCCGCACATCTTTGTGACTGTGGGAGGAAACCGGAGCACCCGGAGGAAACCCACGCAGACACGGGGAGAATGTGCAAACTCCACACAGTCAGTCGCCTGAGGAGGGAATTGAACCCGGGTCTCTGGCGCTGTGAGGCAGCAGTGCTAACCACTGTGCCTCCGTGCCGCCCACTACATCGTTATTGTTCCATTTACTGCATGAGTTATGACTTTCCTCACAAGACTGTTGTATGGTTCTGTATCAAATGCTTTTTACAACTCCATGTATATCACAAGGCAGGCTGCCCCTCATAAGCCCCTTTGTTACCTTTTTTAAAAACTCTAGCAAGTTAGTTAGGTACAAAGTTCCCTTAACAAATCCATGCTGACTCTTCTGAATCAAAGAACAACAAAGAACAAAGAGAAGTGCGGCACTGGAACAAACCCTTTGGCTCACCAAGACTCCGTTGAAGATTCAATCCACATTTTCCATGACACTACTAACATTTTTTCCAAATACTTGTTTCTAGAGATTTCTCCACCACTGACATTAAACTGACTGGTCTGTAATTGATATGTTGATCTTTACAACCTTTTTTGAACAAGGACATAATGTTTGAAATTCTCCTGCAACACCACTAAATGCTGCGAAGATTGAAAGGTAAGTACCAGTACCTCTGTAATTTCCACTCTCACTTCTTTCAATATCGTTGGATGCATCGCATGCCTTATCAACTTTGAATACCAACAGCTTATTCAATACTTTTTCCTTATCAATCTAATTGTCGATCCAAACTCTCCGGTCGTGGCATATCCAATCATGAATTGTGGTGGATAACTTGCTGAAGGAGGAGGCTCCACAAACATCTCCATCCTCGGTAATGTGGGAGAATACTGCACATCAGTGCAAAACAATAAGGCTGAAGTAATTGAACGCAGGTCAGAAGTGTCAAACAACGATTTATCTCAGCCTCCTCCTGAGATCCTCAACATTATAGATGTCAGCCCTCAGCCAGTTCAATTCATTCCATATGATGTCACAAAATATCTGAAGGCACTGGATAATGCAAAAGCTATAGATACTGACAACATTACGGCAATATTATTGGAGAGGTGCTTCAGAGTTCACTGCGCCTTCAACCAGGCTGCTCAAGTACAGTTACAACATTGGCACCCACTCAACAATGCAAAAAGCTCTCCCATGTCCTCTCCCGAAAAAGGGCCAATCTAATCCAGATCAAGTAATGCTCCATCAGTCTACTCTCAATCATCAGCAAAGTGATGGAAGATGCCGATGGCAATGCCATCAAGTAGCATTTACTCAACATTAACTTGCTCACAGAAGCTCACTTTAGGTTCCACCAGGCTATCTGGCTCCTGACTTCATTATGACCTTGGTCCAAACATGGATAAAGAGACTGAACTCAAGAGGGAAAGTGAAGGTGACAGCCCTTGAATCAAGGCATAATTTGACTTATTATGGCATCAAAGAGCTGTAACAAAACTGGAGTCAATGGGAGCAAGGGTATTGACTCGCCAATGTTTAGAGTCATAGCTGGCATAAAGGGTTGTGGTTGTTTGAGGTCAATTATCTTAGCCAAAGGACATCACTGCAGAAGTTCATCAGGCTAGTGCCCTCTGCCCAAACATCTTCAGCTTCTGCAAGGTCAGAGATAGGAATGTTTGCTAATGACTACATAATGTTCAGTACCATTTGCGACTCCTCAGATATTAAAACAGTCCTACCCAACATATCTGCTGAAAGTCTTAAGCCCGAAACGTCGACTCTCCTGCTCTTCGAATGCTGCCTGACCTGCTGTGCTTTTCCAGTGCCACACTTTTCGACTCTGACTCTCCAGCATCTGCAGCTCTCACTTTTTCCTTATCCAAATGTAGCAAGGCATAGACAAATTCAGGCTTGAGCTGATAAGGGACAAGTAACATTCGTGCCATGCAAACGTTGGGGACTGACCATCTATAACAAGAGTACCATCACTGAATCCACCAGTATCAACATTCTGGACATAACAATTGATTAGAAGCTGAACCGGATTAGCCATATAAGTACTGTGGCTATATTAGCAGGTTAGAGATTGAGAATTCTGTGGGAAGTACCTTATTCCCTGACTCCTCAAAGCTTTCCCCACAATCTACAAAACATGAGTGACAGGGAAGAGACAAAGATTGTGGTGTTGGAAAAGCACAGCCAGTCAGGCAGCATGCGTGGAGCAGGAGAATCGACATTTCAGGCATAAGCCCTTCATCAGGAATCATGAGTAAGAGGGTATGATGGAACACTGTCTGCTTGCCTGGATGGGTGCAGCTCTAATAACACTCTAGGAGCTTCACACTATCCAGGAAAAAGGAGTCCACTTGAGTAAACCACATCAGCCCACCATCAACAAACAGTGGCAGCAGTATGTGCCATCTAAAGACGTACTGCAGCAACTCAACAAAGTTCATAAAGCAGAATCTTCTGAACTTACAACTTCTACAACCTAGAACAAGGAAGCAGATACTTGGTAACACTATCACCTGCAAGTTCCCTTCCAAACCAAAGACAACCCTGATACAAAACCATATTGCTGTTCATTCACTGTCATTGGGTCAAACGTCTGGAATTCCCTCCCAAAATGTATTGCCTTTGTGCCTACGCCAAATGGACTGCAGCAGTTCAAGAAGGCAGCTCACCGCAACATTCTCAAGGATAATTAGGGATGGGCAATAAATTCCACATCACCAGTAATGTCCACATCCCATAAATATTTTTTAAAACCTTGAATGAAGTACTGGAGAATGGGCATGCTGAGAGTCAGCATAAGTTGGTACTTTCAGGATAACACGAATATTTGGATGAATGACAAATGTTTAAAGAGCTAAGAATTGACCAGTAAATGAATTTACATTTTGCAATTTCATCATTCATACAGAACAAATACAACGATAACATTCTCAGCTATCTACTCTGATTTAAACATGCACAGACCTCAATAGATATACCACAAAAAAAAATTGTAAACAATCTTTAGTTCTGGTCAAGGAATGCCAACATCTGATCACCATCCAGTGACTTGTTGAAAATGTACACATACAGCCACTGAGTGATATGTACAAGGGGTCATATAAGTCCTTTAATAATTAAGGACATTATTTTCAAAGCTTAATTACAATTTTTGTTATTAACAAAGTGCTGAAATTATTCTTTAATTTTAGAACATCCAGCTTTTAACATTAAGAAAGATAATTTGCCATACTTGCAAAGTGTCTACACTTGAGTTGCTTTTGCATAAATATTTCTGGAATTTCCATTGTTTTCAAAAGGAATTCCTGTTATTCTTGAGTTATTTTCCTTGCGTTAAACAAGATAAATTTAAAGCCAGTTGAAACTCGATTTAAAAAATAATCACCATAAGACTTGTGTAAGTTTAACTGTTGGACAAAGTTTAGGACTCCCAGACTAAAACATTACATGTCTTAGTTTTCCCATCCCAGTAGTTTCTCTGTATGTGCGATTGCAGTAAAGGATTTGGAAACTATTATAAGTGATGTTATCAAATTAGCACAATGTATTTATACCAATTTCCTCCCTTTACTGCTTTAGTAGAAGCAAGGGTGGCACGGTGGCTCAGTGGTTAGCAGTGTTGCCTCACAGCGCCAGGGACTTTGGTTCGATTCCTGCCTCAGGTGACTGTCTGTGTGGAGTTTGCACATTCTCCCAGTGTCTGCTTGGGAATTGGCCATGCTGAATTGCCCATAGTGTTAGGTGCATTAGTGAGAGAGAAAAATGGATCTGGGTGGGCTACTCTTCAGAGGTTGGTGTGGACCTGTTAGGCTGAAGGGCCTGTTTACACACTGTAGGGAATCTAATCTAGAAGCATTAACTCATTTAAAATGTATTTGATATGAGTATGTTAAGCATTTACACAATAACATTACTCATAGCAATTTTGAAGTTGCTAATCACAGAATTCTTACTAGAAATGATGTTTCTAGTTGTGACTCAATTGTAGGCAAGAATTTTATATTTCAAAACTGGCACAGATGTCTGAAAATAAATTTTCCAATATTTCCCAAACAACATTCATGAAATGGCAATAGCACTCAAATTATTATCATGGTTTATCCAACACAACATTGGAGGTGTTTTGTCTATTTGAGTATCATTTCCAGCTCACTTTTAGTCTGAACTGAGACTTGAAACTTTAATCTTGTGCTTGGGGGTGGTTTCTTGGCTCTAATATAAATGGTGCTGAACACGAAATTCAAAAGAATGAATTGCAATGTAATGTGAATATTCTGAAGCTTGGGCCTGCTATTAAAATTAGGCATGTGACTTAATTTTAATGTCCATACTTCACAAGAGAATTTTAATCTAAAAAAAGAGAAAATAAAGATTTGGATTTTCAGGAGATAAATTGGACCAATAATTTTCAACTAAATCTCAACAGCAAAGTCCCACTTCTTTTTTAATTCATTAATAGGATGTGAACATTACTGGCTGGGCCAGCAAATGCGCTGGAACTGATTTGTCTGCTAAGCCATTTAAGAGAGCAATTAAGAGTCTGCTACATTAGGGTCACATTCAAGTCAAGCAAGGTGAAGATGACAGATTTCCTTTCCTAAAGGAACTGAACCAGATAGGCTTTTATGACAATCAACAAGGTTATATGATCACCACTGGGCTAGCTTTTAATTCCAAAATATTATTATGTCAAGTTTCACCATCTGCTCTGGTGGGATGTGACCCCGTGTCTCCAGAACATTTGCCTAGGCTTTCTAGACCAGTGACATGACTACTACGCTATCATCTCACTTCAGAAAATATCTTTGCCCCTCCAGACCATGCTTACTTGCAACAATAAGTTATTGAACTTCTCAACCTTTCACAAATTGCAATCTTCTCCTGCAACAATCTCAGTTCATTCTGCCATTTCAACCCATTAACAATCAACCTTTTTTTAATGTCACTACTCAGGATAAGATTAAAGTGACAATCGCCTGTCCAAGTTTTCTCAGTTAATAGAAATATTCTCTTTCCCAATCCAAAACACCACCTTACGCTGCACCATCGTTTCCCCTCCCTTCTCCACTGAAATCCATCACCTTATATGATTATCCATTTCCCCTTTAATCACTATCCATTGTTCCATTCATTAGCATGCATTTCTTCTTGCTTCTCTACATTCACATTTTTGCTTTCTGCATCATGGAAAACTCCACTCAGTTCAGTTCTTATGTCCAGATACCAATGTACTGGGTAAGGCTTCTGTTTCCTCAATGCTGCTTCTACATCATTGGTAGAAGACCTCTTCTCAGAAGAGTTCTGACCAGAGTGCTGAGAGTGCAATGCTTGCCCTAACCCTAGCATGTTTGGAAAAAGACTAGGTCTTAGACCAATACCTTAACAACCCGACTCCGTGAAAAGAGGTAGTGAAGAAAAAGGCCTCAGATTTTGTATGTAAAAACTGAAACACTGATTTTGCCCCCTGCTGCCGTCATCATGAAATACTGATGGCAGGTAAAGTGCTCCTCAGTGACACACCCATTTTCCATCCACCAAAGCATTACGTTTAAAATCTTATCTTATCACAGCCTGTCCGCACATATTTCTGTCACTTTATTCAGCTCTTTTAAACAAAGTCTTTGTCAATGCTTTCAGTCATCTCCTTAACGCTCAAATTGTAAGCTGGCATCTGTTCCCACGTTTTGTTCATCTCTTTTTCTCATTCTCCTTAGTACCCATGTCAAGTGTCAATGTGCATTCTCTACATTAGAGGTACTGTTATAAATATAAGCTGATGTTGCTTTGCTCATGTGACTCGAAACACTTATATTGGATTTCCTTTTCTTTCAATGCATACAGAGTCTATCAACCCAATCTTGATACCCACTCTCTTTGCTCTTACAATCTATGTGATCATTCTCTGTCATGCTTTTAGTATATTTGCTTGGCTATCACAGTTCTTCTCAGCTCCAAATATTATCAGATTGTTGTACTGTAGCCCATCTGGCATCACAGTCAGTCTCCTACTTAAGGTACAGTTCTCACTACTTACTACAAGTAGCACAAAAATTTTCACTATAGTATGGTGAAGAATTAATCTTCAAGAATTTGGATTTTAATAAGGCACTTGGTAACGTATGTCATGACGGGCTGGTATAAAAGGTAGAGTCTCAGGGTTGCTGGCTCGCTTATCACGAAACTGGCTTGGTCATAGAAGACAGACAATAGCGATGGAATGGAGACCAGTTCCGCAGTGGTATTCCACTTTGTTGTTTGTAATATAGATAAATGATCTGGGGGAAAATGTAGTTGGCTTGTAAGCTTGTGAATGACATCAAAATTGGCAAAGTTGCACAAGTGAGGAGGACTGTTAAAGAATACAGTGGGATATTGATAGATTCTAGATTCGGGCAGAGAAATGGCAAATGGAGTTTAATCTGGACAAATGTGGATGATGTATTTTGGAAGATCAATATCAAGTGCAAATTATACAATAAATGGTGGAATCTTTAGGAGCATCAGCATGCAGAGGTTCTGAACATATAAGTCCACAGATCCCTGAAAGTGGCAACACAGGTGGATATGGTGGTCAAGAGGTCATACAACACACTTGCCTTTATCAGCTAGGAAATCGAATATAACAGTTGACAAGTTACGTTATAGCTGTATAAAACTTTAGGTAAGCCACATTTGGAATATTGCATGCAGTTCTAGTAGCCACACTACCAGAAGGACATGGATGCTTTGGAGAAGGTACAGAGAAAGTTTACCAAGATGTTGCCTGTTCTGGAAGGTTTTAGTTATGAGGAGAGGTTAGATAAACTGAGATTGTTTTTGGTGGGAAGAGGTAGGCTGAGGGAGATGCTGGTAGAGGTCTACAAAATTATGAGGGGCACAGATAGGGTGGATAGTCAGAGGCTTTTTTTCGCCAGGGTGAAAAGGTCAATTACAAGAGGGCACAGGTTCAAGGTAAGGGGGGAAAGTTTAGGGGAGAAGTGTGGGGAAAATGTTTGACACAGAGGGTGGTGGGGGCCTGGAATGCACTGCCCGTGAAGCTGGTAGAAGCAGGCATGTAAACAATGTTTAAGGTGTATCTTGAGAGACACATGAATAGGGTGTGAACAGAGGAATAGAAACTGTGTATGAGCAAAAAGTAGTGGGTCTAAATAAGGATTAAGAATCAGTGCAGGTTTGGTGGGCCAAAGGGTCTGTTCCTGTGCTGTATTGTTCTTTGAAATAACTTCATTGACAACAAAGCTTTGAAAAGAAAAATGGACAGAAGCCATTTAATTGAAGTAGGCTTTTAAGGGTATACCCCCATGCACCTGCTGACATAAGACTCCCTCCACACATGGAAAATGCACAGAGAGGATATTTAGAATTAAATGACCTCAGTAGATCCATTGGGACCTGCAGTCTACTTTACCAGCACAGCTGCAGAAACAAGCAGAGAACTGCAGCTGCATATTTCACATATTTGAAAAATCAACCCTCTCATTTTGTCAGGATTTGGATTGCCTTAAGCAATATTCTGTCCTGTGAAACATTTAAAGTCACAGAAATTACTGTTTTACCTGGTATTGAATTGCTTTATCACTTTTAGTACATTATTTACACCAAAATCCCTGAACTACTGATTTATATTCAAAGGTCAGCCTGTTGGGAGCCTGAGCAACAATGTAGTTGGAATACTACTCTGAGACTGGTTCAAATCCAGCTCAGACTGATGGAATGGCGATAAGGATTCAAGAAAGCCTAGTTTGAAGATAAGATCATACTTGAAACAAGTTTGGGAAGTCCAATTCCATTTCTGATGCTTTTGAAGTCAAGGCACAGAAATAACTTAGACCTACTCAGAAAGGCGAGGATGCAAGCTGATGTAGAATTTCTTGAGTATATGGAGGAGGCATATTGTTGAAAATAATTTACTAATATGTAAACAATTTATTCCATATAAAGCCAGTGCTATATTTGAACTGGAAATGTTAGACTTTGACGTCAGGAGTAATTTTAATCTCCAAAACAGGTGATATGTTTAAATATTAATAATCTCAAAACTGACTCCAAACTCAGATGTGACTTAATGATTGCTGGATGGGGGGCGGGGGGAAAATCAATGACCGGGGGCATAGATTTAAGATAAGAGGCAAAAGGTTTGTAGGAGATGTGAAGAAAAACATTTTCACCCAGAAGGACGTGGGAATCTGGAACTCACTGTCCTGTGAGGGTGGTAGAGCAGAAATCCTCATAACATATCTGGATGTGCACTTGCAATGCCAAGACATACACAGTTATGGGCCAAGTGCTGGAAAACGGGATTAGAGTAGTTCGGTAGCTGCTTTTGACTGGTACAGATTCACTGGGCAAAAGGGCTCTTTCTGTGTACATACGTCTATGACCATAACAAAAATATCAAACAAATAATTACCATGGTATATTGTTGATTAGATTCCCTACAGTGTGGAAGCAGGCCCTTTTGCCCAACAAGTCCACACTGACCCTCCAAAGAGTAATCCACCCAGACCCATTTCCTTATGACTAATGCATCTAACGTTATGGGCAATTCACCTGACCTGCACATCTTTGGACTGTGGGAGGAAACTGGAGCACCTGGAGGAAACCCATGCAGACACAGGGAGAATGTGCAAACTCCACACATACAGTCGCCCATGGCTGGATTTGAACCTGGGTCCCTGGTGCGGTGAGGCAGCAGTGCTAACCACTGGTTGGCCAATGCAAAGGACCTTGCTACAGCAGTGATGAGAAAATGTAAACACTAACTTCTAATCCTGGGAGAGACCCAAATCTTTCGTATTGATGGGAAAACTTGCAGATGTTTTAAATATTGCTACATTACATGTTTTCTACAACATAAAGTTTTCACAAATTCAACAATTAGAGTAAATAACTTCTCGACACAAGTAATATTGCTTAACTGGATACAAATGAACATGACCTAGAATGGTGAGTGATCAATCAACAAGGATAAATAACACTTTTGTTTGCTGCTAATGGTTAAAGAGGAGGGGGAAAAAAGTAGATGTTTGCAATTCTTGATAGGTAGACTGGCAAAGTTGAATGAGCTTGTCTTCTGAGAGATCAAGGATTCAGACTGTCATGTAAGCAGATGCTTAGCTTTTCTATTCTAGTCCAGGAACAAATGAAGGATAACTTAACGATCTCATTTTCTAAAAAGCATTTTTCTTTACCAAATTCAGTAGACCATAAAACGCAGAACACAGAAAGGTTACTGAAATAAATTGCACAGTGAGTTACCTCAATAAAATGGCAGAATTTGGGGCACAATTGAAACATATGCACATTTTTGAAATAAATATAAAGGCTTTAAAAATAATAACTGACATATAATAGAAATAATGGCAATTTAGAATGAAATACAACAGTCCAAAATGTTCAAACGTATCTTAAATTATATATGAATTGAGCGTTGTAATAAGTTGAACAGAGCAAACTTAAATGGATGTAACCCATACTGATTTGTGGTTAGATAAACAATTAAATAAAAAATATTGATCAAGAAATATGGTGCAAGATTTTTCAGAGTGAGTCAATCACACTCAGATTGCCACTCCAGTGTTAATTTTAATATTTCTGAGAGGAAATTCTGCTCAGATTTCCCTCAGAAACGTACAGCTGTAGTTCCATTGTGACAGTTGTTGCATACTGCGGAAATATCTGAGAAGGCAAACCACACCCTCTTTTCACAGCTGTCAACTGATACCTCTGAAATTTAAAAGTCCTGAGAGCCATTCTGACAGCTGCTGTCAAAGGGTGAGTATATAAGAAAGAATGATGCTAGGGTGCTGGAAAGGTAGGGTGCTGGATGGGTAGGGTGCGACCTCGAGTCCAGGTAGAATGCCAGGTGGTAGGATGCCAGATTGTAAGGCTATGGTGCCAGGTAAATAGAGTACAGGTGGGTTTGGGAGGTATAATTGAAGGGTGTTTAAGTATGGGCTCTATTTAAAATTTATTCAAGAGTTACACTATTTATTTAATAGTCTAACTTTTCCTGAGTAATTATTTTACATAATTTCTTCAGAACCAAAGACACTTTGGGAGGGATCCTAATGTAGCAGAATTGCCCAGTGGGAAGTATAAATTCCTAGCCAGTTCCTCTGGAGTACACTGGGATGAGGATTCCACAGAGTCCCTGTGCACAACTCCTATCTATGTTGTGCCATAAAGACTGCCTGGACAGCAGAAAGTCCACCCTATTGTACTCACGATGGTACACTAACTTTGAATTCCCTCTGCCTTGACAGCGGTGCTGAGTGCTGACAACGTTTATCTGCTGCTAAAGCTTAACTGGCCCCACCATTTAAAGATCTGAGAGCTAAAGCGAACTAAAATAGGAGTTTGTTTAATTAACTCTGTGTTTCTAACTAGACACAGTTAGTGAATGGGATAGAATATTGAATTTTCTGGATGAAATTTAACAATTTAAGTAGAATGTGCAATGAAATTTAAAAACTCAATGTATCCAGCAACTATTTAAACGCAGTTTAGTCTCACTATAAGTAGTAGTGATATTCACAAGTGAAGTATATACATTGTTACAATCCTGATATTTCTTAAATGAAGCATATTAAAACATAGCATCAAACCTTTGTAATCATCATCTTAATTATTTAGTCATATTTAAATATAATGTATACCCTAAGTTCTAAATTAGTTGGTTGCATTGATGCATGTTAAGCATTAACAGATGACCAGCACATGTACATTAATGATAGATTTCCCTTGTGCTTGATCTAACAAGGAATGTATGGACTTGATTTTAATTCTGAAGTGAGAAGATGACAAGGCATGCAGCCAACCTGTCTGGGAGGAATAGCAGGAAAGCTGAGCCCATTTAAATGTCTCAGCTTCTTAAAATGCTGCCTACTGATTTCTCAATCAAAACAGCCAGAAACACTGGAGAAAAAGGCTACTCAGTCAATAAAATTGAATGTCAGGAGGTCACCTTTGGACATCAAGGAAACAGGCCCAGTACAAAGCAAAAATACTGTTTTCTGATCCAGACAGCTGTCCTGGGTAGGTTTTGCCTGATGGGGAAGTAACCACTACTTCCCCACTCAGGCAGCCTCCAGTTACAATAGACAATGACACGCAGATGATGGTCTTTATTGCTTGGAAACAGTCAGCCAGCAGATGAATTTCTCCCCCATTACTTTGTTAGGCCCTTTAAAGTTAGCTCATGCTAGTTAACTATCTTTTTTCTCAAAATCATGACCTTTCAATAAGTGAGTGGTATGGATATAACATAGTATCATTAACTACTGAGACTAAGGTCTGAGAAAAAACCCAGACAGATTGCATGAAGTGTCTTGTGGTCTGACAACTGTTGTTGGTTTCTTAAAGAAATTTGTTTCTGCAGTCTCAAGTTAGTTTGCAGATGTTGCAACTCAACAAGAGTTGCCTTCAAATTTGGCAAAATTGACCCTAATTGAGGGAAGTAATTCATAAAGACCAGAGGTAGAAACCATACTGAAAATAAAATAATCATACCATTATGACCATGTAATTATAGCATGGGACTGCTTTACGAAGACTTGTGCTGAAGCACATTGTTACCAAATGCAGATCCCCGCAATGCATTAAAGAGGCACAAACTTGTCCTTGGAGTATGTTGAAGGAAATATACAGTAACCAATTGTATATTAGAAATAAAACAAAAAAAAACTGGAAATACTGAGCAGATATATAAACATCTTTTGTAAGAGAAACTGAGTTTATGTTGAACATCTATGAAAGGTTATTGACCTATAGTTTTAACACTGTTTCTCTCTTTGCTTATGGTGCCAGGCCGACCAGACATTGATCTTGTACCAATGTTTAGCTTGATTCACAAAAATATAGAGAGATGTACAAATATATAAAAGAAGGATCTATTTGAATTAATGACTGATGGAAGAACTAAAAATATGCATTAACATTTCATCTAGAGTCAAACAGTGAATGTATGAAAAGAACAAAACATTAAGACAAAACAACTCAATTTCAGAGGCGAGAGAGTGATACCTCCTTTACATCGTGGCTACACTTGACCGAGTATGGCATCAAGGAACCCGACAAAAACTCAAATCAATGGATATCAGGGGACAAACTCTCCAGTGATTGAAGTCATACCTGGCACACAGGAAGATGGATCAAAACGTGTGCTGCTGGAAAATCAAAGCTGGTCAGGCAGCATCCGAGGACCAGGAGAGTTGACATTCGACTCTCATCAGGAATGCTTATGCTCGAAATGTCAACTCTCTTGCTCCTTGGATGCTGCCTGACTGGCTGTGCTTTACCAGCACCACATCTTTTGATTCTGAGCTCCAGCATCTGCAGTTCTTACTTTCCCCACACAGGAAGATGGACATGGTTGTTGGAGGTCAATCATCTCAGCTCCAGGAGATCTCTGCAGTAGTTGCTCAGGGTAGTGTCCTAGGCCCCAACTATCTTCAGGTGCTTCAGCAATGACCTTTCCTCCATCATAAGGTCTGAAGTGGGGACGTTTGCAGATGATTGCACAATGATAGGCACCATTCGCAACTCCTCAGATACTGAAGCAGTCCTTGTTTAAATGAAATAAGATGAGAACTGCATCCAGGCTTGAACTGACAAATGACAAGCAGCATTCGTGCCACAAAAATGCCAGGCTATGACCATCACCAATAAGAGACAAGCAAACCATGACCCCTTGACATTTAATAGTGCTACCACCACTGAATCCCTTACTATCAACATCCTGGGGGGGGGGGGGGGGGGGTTATCATAGGCCATAAACTCAACTGGGGATGTCTCAGAGAGGGTGCAGAATGTTCACACGGGGGAGAGGGGCCAGCAAGAGGTCATTGTCCACATTGGAACCCACAACATAGGAAGGGAAAAGGTTGAGATTCTGAAGGGAGATTAGGCAGAAATTTAAAAAGGAGCTCCACAAGAGTAGTAATATCTGGATTACTCCCAGTGGTATAAGCTAGTGAGGGCAGAAATAGGAGGATAGAGCAGATGAATGCATGGCTGAGGAACTGGTGTATGGGAGAAGGATTCACATTTTTGGATCATTGGAATCTCTTTTAGGGTAGAAGTGATCTGTACAAGAAGGACGGACTGCACCTAAATTAGAAGGGGACTAATATATTGGCAGGGAAATTTGCAAGAACTGCTCGGGAGGATTTAAACTAGTAAGATGGAGAGAGTGTGGGGGTGGGGTTGGGACCCAGGGAGATAGTGAGGAAAGAGATCAATCTGAGACTGGTACAGTTGAGAACAGAAGCGAGTAAAACAGTCAGGGCAGGCAGGGACAAGGCAGGACTAATAAATTAAACTGCATTTATTTCAATGCAAGGGGCCTAACAGGGAAGGCAGATGAACTCAGGACATAGTTAGGAACATGGGACTGGGATATCATAGCAATTACAGAAACATGGCTCAGGGATGGGCAGGACTGGCAGCTTAATGTTCCAGGATACAAATGCTACAGGAAGGATAGAAAGGGAGGCAAGAGAGGAGGGGGAGTGGCATTTTTGATAAGGGATAGCAATACAGCTGTGCTGAGGGAGGATATTCCTGGAAATACATCCAGGGACGTTATTTGGGTGGAACTGAGAAATAAGAAAGGGATGATCACCTTATTGGGATTGTATTATAGACCCCCTAATAGAGGGAAATTGAGAAACAAACTTGTAAGGAAATCTCAGCTATCTGTAAGAATAATAGGGTGGTTATGGTAGGGGATTTTAACTTTCCAAACATATACTGGGACTGCCATAGTGTTAAAGGTTTAAATGGAGAGGAATTTGTTGTGTACAAGGCAATTTTCTGATTCAGTATGTGGATGTGCCTACTAGAGAAGGTGCAAAACTTGGAGAAAGTGAAGACTGCATATGCTGGAGATCAGAGCTGAAAAATTTGTTGCTGGAGTCTCAGATTGATCTCTTTCCTCACTATCTCCCTGGGTCCCAACCCCCCCCCCCCCCCCCCCCCCCATTCTCTCCATCTTACTAGTTTAAATCCTCCCAAGCAGGAGAATCGACGTTTCGGGCATAAGCCCTTCTTCAGGGCTTATGCCCGAAACGTCGATTCTTCTGCTCCTTTGATGCTGCCTGACCTGCTGTGCTTTTCCAGCAACACATTTTTCAGCAAGGTGCGAAACTTGACCTACTCTTGGGAAATAAGGCAGGACAGGTGATGGAGGTGTCAGTGGGGGAGCACTTTGGGGCCCGAGACCATAATTCTATTAGTTTTAAAATAGTGATGGATAAAGATAGACCAGATCTAAAAGTTGAAGTTCTAAATTAGACAAAGGCCAATTTTGACGGTATTAGGCAAGAACTTTCAAAAGCTGATTGGAGGCAGATATTCGCAGGTTAAAGGATGGCTGGAAAATGGGAAGCCTTCAGAAATGAGATAACGAGAATCCAGACAAAGTATATTCCTGTCAGGGTGAAAGGAAAGGCTGGTAGGTATAGGGAATGCTGGATAACTAAAGAAATTGAGGGTTTTGTTAAGAAAAAGAGGGAAGCATATGTAAGGTATAGACAGGATAGATCGATTGAATCCTTACAGTATAAACGCAGTAGGAGTATACTTAAGAGGGAAATCAGGAGGGCAAAAAGGGGACATGAGATAGCTTTGGCAAATAGAATGAAGGAAAACCCAAAGGGTTTTTACAAATACACTAAGGACAAAAGGGCAACTAGGGAGAGAATAGGAGCCGCAGAAAATGGGGGAAGATACTAAATGAGTATTTTGCATCAGTATTTACTGTGGAAAAGGATATGGAAGATATAGACTGTAGGGAAATAGATGGTGACATCTTGCAAAATGTCCAGATTACAGAGGAAGAAGTGTTGGATGTCTTGAAATGGGTAAAGGTGGATAAATCCCCAGGACCTGATCAGGTGTACCCGACATCTCTGTGGGAAGCTAGAGAAGTGATTGCTGGGCCTCTTGCTGAGATATTTGTATCATCAATAGTCACAGGTGAGGTGCCGGAAGCCTGGAGGTTGGCAAACGTGGTGCCATTGTTTAAGGAGGGTGGTAAGGACAAGCCAGGGAACTATAGACTGGTGAGCCTGACCTCAGTGGTGGGCAAGTTGTTGGAGGGGATCCTGAGGGACAGGATGTACATGTATTTGGAAAGGCAAGGACTGATTAGGGATAGTCAGCATGGCTTTGTGCATGGGAAATCATGTCTCACAAACTTGATTGAGTTTTTTGAAGAAGTAACAAAGAGGATTGATGAGGGCAGAGCAGTAGATGTGATCTCTATGGACATCAATAAGGCATTCGACAAAGTTCCCCATGATAGACTGATTAGCAAGGTTAGATCTCATGGAATACAGGGAGAACGAGCCATTTGGATACAGAACTGGCTCAAAGTAGAAGACAGAGGGTGGTGGTGGAGGGTTGTTTTTCAGACTGGAGGCCTGTGACCAGTGGAGTGCTACAAGGATCAGTGCTGGGTCCTCTACTTTTTGTCATTTACATAAATGATTTGGATGCGAGCATAAGAGATATAGTTAATAAGTTTGCAGAAGACACCAAAATTGGAGGTGTAGTGGACAGTGAAGAAGGTTACCTCAGATTATAACAGGATCTTGATCAGATGCGCCAATGGGCTGAGAAGTGGCAGATGGAGTTTAAATCAGATAATTCAGATAAATATGAGGTGCTACATTTTGAAAGCAGACCTTAGCAGGACTTATACATTTAATGGTTAGGTCCTAGGGAGTGTTGCTGAACAAGGAGACCTTGGAGTGCAGGTTCATAGCTCCTTGAAAGTGGAGTCGAGGCAGATAGGATAGTGAGAAGGTGTTTGGTATGCTTTCCTTTATTGGTCAGAGTATTGAGTACAGGAGTTGGGAGGTCATGTTGCAGCTGTACAGGACATTGGTTAGGCCACTTTTGAAAAAATACTCGCAATTCTGGTGTCCTTCCTATCGGAAAGATGTTGTGAAACATGAAAGGGTTCAGAAAAGATTTACAAGGATGTTGCCAGGGTTGAAGGATTTGAACTATAGGGAGAGGCTGAACAGGCTGGGACTGTTTTCCCTGGAGCGTTGGAGGCTGAGGAGTGACCTTACAGAGGTTTATAAAATTATGAGGGGCATGCATAGGATAAATAGACAAAATCCTTTCCCTGGGGTGGAGGAGTTCAGAACTAGAGGGCATAGGTTTAGGGTGAGAGGGGAAAGATATGAAAGAGACCTAAGGGGCAACTTTTTCATGCAGAGGATGGTACGTATGTGGAATAAGGTGCCAGAGGAAGTGGTGGAGGCTGGTACAATTGCAACATTTAAAAGGCATTTGGATGGGTATATGAATAGGAAGGGTTTGATGGGATATGGGCAAATTGCTGGCAGTTGGGTAAGGTTAATTAATAATTATTTAATGAATGAATGAATGAATGAATTAATTAATAATCTAATACTAGATTGGGTTGGGATATCTGGTCAGCATGGACGGGTTGGAACAAAGGGTCTGTTTCCGTGCTGTACATCTCTATGACTATGATTCTATCATGATCAAAAGAACAATAGAGGCAGAGGAATTGGGGAGAACAGGATGGAGCTCCCCTGTCTCTGCCGCATCTGTGAAGATGAAAAGACATTCCACTCGCAAGAATCCCAGATGTCCACCTATTTCGAACAACATGCTTTTCCTCCCTCTGTCATCCAGACAGCCCTCCCCCACATCCGCTTCATTCCACATCCCACCAGTCTCTGCATCCAACACATCATCCTTAAACACTTCCACAAACCAGCACTCTTTCCATTGACTCAATCTATACTTCCCATTACGTCGGGAAAGCAGTCAACATAATCAAAGATCCCTCCCATCCCAGTTATCCTCTCCTCCACCCTCATCTATCAGGTCGAAGGTACAAAAGTTTGAAAAAATATATGGCATATAAACAGATCTCTCACATATTAGAACGGATCTTTCTCTGTACCTTCTCTGCAGCTATAAGACCACATTCTTCATTATGTTCTATTATACTTGTGTACTTATGTAAGGTATGATTTTTCTGGATAGCACACAAGACAATATTTTTCACTGTATCTTTGTAGATGGGACAAAAATAAATCAAAATCAGGGGCATGTACAAGCCTAAATTTGGAGGAACACTGTTCCCAGAGGATTGTACAGCTGAAGGAGGTTAATGAGGATATTACAGTCTGAGAACAAAACAATACTTTTCACTGTATCTCAGTACTTGTGACAATAATAAAATCAAATCTATTCAAATCTTTGTATGCAATAGCAGATGACAGATCCTTTCAGATGTCAATTAATATTCATGAATATCTTATGGTATAGATTGGATTTCCCATAAATTGTGGTATAACAACTTGTACTTGCAACATATTCTCTTCAGTCATCCTATTTGCTTTACAACTTATTTTTATTTACTTCTGGTGGATTTTCATATGGTACTGTACCTTTCTCCTTTGTAAATTCACTTTATTACTGTGTGATTAAATTCAGAATCCATTAAATATCCACATACAGAATGCATTAAACACCAATGCAAAGCATTCTTGGCTGGCTACATTCAATTATGTATCAAATGCATGAAATCCATGAAGTTAGCTTTCAAGGTCAGGACAGACTAGGTTAGGTCGAAAAAGACTACTGGGCAAATATATTACTGAAATGGATGATATAAACTGCATTATTATTTTTAAATGATCAATTCAAATTCAATACAAAACTGACATTGCGCAAGTGGAAAAATATTAGTGCAAGACAGAAGGGTTTAGTGGGATATGGGTCAAATGCTGGCAAATGGGATTAGATTAGGTTCAGATATCTGTTCGGCATGGACGAGTTGGACGAAGGGTCAGTTTCTGTGCTGTACATCTCTATGATATGAGCACAAATAATTTTCAGTGGAATAATTGGAAACCATTTTAAATTGCTTCATGATAATTACTGAATTTGAAGAGTGATTTTGAAAATCTTTAGCTGTCTTGATTATCTCTGACCTTAATCGAGTCAGTTTTTAAAATCTAAATCATCAATGGCAGCCTTGTAATCAGTAGGACACATTAGAAATTCAGACACAATCCCCAGAATTGATCGTAACAACTCACTTGAAATTCCACTAAGCAGTGACAGATGACAATATTTGTCAGTGGCTGCATAAATGTACAACATCGTCCGTATTCTAATTTTTTTTTTAATTTCCACATTTGATTAGGTAGGGAGGGAAAGGAGAGCAGTGACAAATTCTTGGAGCTATGTTTTGTTTGGTCTGCTTTCACTGATGCCAATTATGAAAAGCATGAAGAATGGCTCCCTTGTCGATACCAACATAGGCTGGGACTGCCATAGTGTTAAGGGTGAGAAATTTGTTCAGCGTGTTCAAGAAAATTTTCTGATTTAGTATGTGGATGTACCTACTAGAGAAGCTACTTTGGGAAATAAGGCAGGACAGGTGACTGAGGTGTCAGGAGGGGAGCACTTTGGGGCCAGCAACCATAATTCTATTAGTTTTAAAATAGTATTGGAAAAGCATAGACTGGATATAAAAGTTGAAGTTCTAAATTGGAAGGAGGCCAATTTTGACACTATTAGGCAAGAACTTTATTAAGTTGATTGAGGGCAGATGTTTGCAGGTAAAGGGACGGCTAGAAAATAGGAAGCCTTCAAAAATGAGACAACGAGTCCAGAGACTCATTATATTCCTGTTAGGGTGAAAGGCAAGGCTGGTAGATGTAGGGAATGCTGGATGACTAGAGAAAGTGAGGTTTTGATTTAGAAAAAGGAAATATATGTCAGGTACAGACAGCAGAGATTGAGTGAATCCTTCGAAGAGTATAAAGGCAGTAGGAGTATACTTCAGAGGGCAAAAAGGGGACATGAGATAGCTTTGGCAAATAGGGTTTAGGAGAATCCAAAGGGATTCTATAAATACATTAAGGACAAAAGGGTAACTAGGGAGAGAATAAGGCCCCTCAAAGATCAGCAAGGCAGCCTATGGGTGGAACCTCAGGAAATGGGGGAGATACTAAATGAGTATTTTGCATCAGTGTTTACTGTGGAGAAGGACATGGAAGAGGTAGAATATGGGGAAATAGATGGTGACATCTTGCAAAATGTCCATGTTACAGAGGAGAAGGCACTGGATGTTTTAAAACTGATAAAAGTGGATAAAAGGACCTGATCAGGTGTACCCTAGAACTCTGCGGGAAGCTAGGGAAGTGATTGCTGGGCCCCTTGCTGAGATATTTGTATTATCGATATTCACAGGTGAGGTGCTGGAAGACTGGCTAACGTGGTGCCACTATTTAAGAAAGGTGGTAAGGAAAAGCCAGGGAACTATCGACTGGTGAGCCTGATATCAGTGTGGGCAAGTTGTTGGAGGGAATCCTGAGGGACAGGATTTACATGTATTTGGAAATGCAAGGACTGATTTGTGATGGTCAACATGGCTTTGTGCGTGAAGAAGTAACAAAGAGGATTAATGAGAGCAGAAGGATGGATGGATCTATGTGGACATCAGTAAGGCATTCGACAAGGTTCCTCAAGGTATACTGGTTAGCAAGATTAGGTCTCATGGAGTACAGGGTGAACTAGCCTTTTGGATACAGAACTGACTTGAAGATAGAAGTCAGAGGGTGATGGTGGAGGGTTGTTTTTCAGACTGGAGGCCTGTGACCAGTGGTGTGCCACAAGGATTAATGCTGAGTCCACTGCTTTTCGTCATTTATATAAATGATTTGGATGTGAGCATAAGAGGTATAGTTAGTAAGTTTGCAGATGACACCAAAATTGGAGACGTAGTGGACTGCGAAGATGGTTAACTCAGAGTACAACAGGATCTTGATCAGATGGGCCAATGGGCCGAGGAGTGACAGGTGGAGTTTAATTTAGATAAATGTGAGGTGCTACATTTTGGAAAGGCAAATCAGAGCAGGACTTATACAAATAATGGTAGGGTCCTGGGGAACGTTGCTGAACAAAGATACCTTGGAGTGCAGGTTCATAGTTCCTTGAAAGTGGAGTTGCCGATAGATAAGATAGTGAAGAAGATGTTTGCCATGCTTTCCTTTATTGGTCAGAGCACTGAGTATAGGGGTTGGGAGGTCATGTTGCAGCTGTACAGGACATTGGCTAGGCTACTTTTGGAATATTGTGTGCAACTCTGGTCTCCCTCCTATAGGAAGGATGTTGTGAAACTTGAAAGGGGTCAGAGAAGATTGACAAGGATGTTGCCAGGGTTGGAGGATTTGATCTATAGCGAGAGGCTGAATAAGCTGGGGCTGTTTTCCCTGGAGTATCGGAGGCTGAGGGGTGACCTTATAGAGGTTTATAAAATCATGAGGGGCATGGATAGGATAAATAGACAAGATCTTTTCCCTGGGGTTGTGGAGTCCAGAACTAGAGGGCATAGGCTTAGGGTGAGAGGGATAAAATGTAAAACAGATCCAAGGTGTGTATGAAATGAGCTGCCAGAGGACGTGGTGGAGGCTGGTACAATTGCAACATTTAAAAGGCATCTGCATGGCTATATAAATAGGAAGGGTTCAGAGGGATGTGGGCCAACTGCTGGCAAATGGGACAGAAACTGATAAACACTTGAAAAGAAGTAATATTATGTGAAAAAGTAGGAAAGTGTGGCTAATTGAATGGTCTGTCAAAGAAGAAGGATAAGAGCAATAGGCTGAGTCATCTGCTTCTGTGCTGTAATATCAATACTAAATAGTCTACACTGTATTTTAAAACCATGGCCCTAGAGTTCTAGACTCCCCAATCAGAGAATGATTTGGAGGTGCCGGTGTTGGACTGGGGTGTACAAAGTTAGGAATCATACAACACTATGTTTTAGTCCAACAGGTTTATTTGGAAGCACTAGCTTTCGGAGCGCTGCTCCTTCATCAGGTGGTTGTCCACAGAGAAAACATCCTCCTTACATCTAATCTGTTCAGTCCTTTCAAAATTTTATACACTTAAATCAGATTTGCTCTTATCCTGTAAACTGTAGTAGCAAGGGCCCAATCGAACTTCATGAGATTGTCCTGCCATTGCCAGGATCAATCTAGTGATGGTCTGCTGTATTCCCTCTCAATCAAGTATAACTTTTTTTAGATAGGGAGATGAAAACTGCATGCGATATTCCAGATGTGGTCTCCCCAATACCCTGTATAACAGCAGTAAGCCATCCCTACTTCTGAACCCATATACTTGAATATACGATTTGCCTTGGTAATCGCTTGCTGCATCTGCCTATCGATTTTCATTATACAAAAGGCACAAGTTAGGATGCAATAGATTACTCTCTCGTTTGGATGAGCGCAGCTCCAACAACACTTGAAGTTTGACACTATTTGGACAAAACAGGCCACTTAACCAGACACCCCATCCACCACCTTCAACATTCATTCTCTTTTTACAAATTTTCTAATCAACCTGCTCAGAGATGTTATTACACACCTCCGCAGCAGGGGGGGGATTGAACTCGGGCCTCTTGATCCAGGGGTAGGTTCATTACCACTGCGCGAAAAGAGAGCCCAGGTCTGCGTTATTCTTTTCTTCCAAATGGTTACATATACTTTTATATATATTGTGAAACAGAAAGAAAAGACATGGTTGTGAATAGACTTTATTCTCTTTATTTTTCCATCACCAGGAAAACTCCATGAGGCCAATTGTGTATTAACAGCCAAAGCCTGTTAAGGGAACATTCACTCTCTTCACCACAGACAGTTGCAGCAGTATATACCATCTACAATATACACTGCAGTAACTTAAGACTCCTCTGATACACTTTCCAACTGTAGGTGGCTCAGTGATTAGCACTGCTGCCTTACAGCACCAGGAAGTCGGGTTTGATTCCACCCTCAGGTGACTATGTGGAGTTTGCACACTCCCCATGTATGCATGCTTTGGTTTCCTCCCATAATCCAAAGATGTGTAGGTTAGCTGGATTGGCCATGGGAAATGCAGGGTTATGGGGACAGGGTGGGGTGTGGATCTGGGTGGGGTTCTCTTGGGAGGGTTGGTGTGAACTTGTTGGGCCAAGTGGTTGCTTCCACACCTTGGGGATTCTATGATTCTAAGATCTCTCTCACTTTGATGGAGAAGGACAGGAGAAGCATGGGAATACCACCACCAAGTTCCCACCAAGCCATACATCATTCCTGACTTTCACCATTTTTTCAGTGTCACTGGGTCAACATCCTATAACTCCCTCTGTAAGAGTAAGCATTTCAAATTTCCTCAATGTTAACTGTGATTGTTAGTGTGAAAGGTTTAAAGGGAGCAGAATTCTTAAATTACATCCAGAAGAGCCTTTTAAGCAAGTACATAGAAGGCCATACAAGAGAAAGGCAAGTCCTGGCCTTAATTATGTTTGATGTAGCGTGGCAAATGTCTGAAGTATCAATGGGAGAGGTTTGCAGACAGCAATCATAACTCAGTTAGATTCAAATAGGCTTGAAATCAGTTTTAAACTGAGGGGAGGCCGACATTTATAAAATAATTGGCCACAGTGGAGTGGGTGCAGATTTTTTTTACATAAATGTGTGTCAGATCACTGGAACGCATTCAAGAAGAAAGTAGAGAGGATACAGGGCCAACATGTTCCAAAAAAGACAAGGGATAGGATCATCAAATCCAGCACACCCTGGATGTTAAGAAATATACAGGACTAGATAAAAAGAAAAAGGAAGTCTTGTAGCAGATACCAGGAGCTCAAAATAGTAGAAGCCCTAGAGGAGCACAGAATATGCAAGAGGAAACTTAAAAAGAAATTAGGAGAACAAAAAGAGGGTACGAAAGAAAAGCAGCATGTAAAATAATGGAAAATACGATGTTAATTTACAAGTAAATCAAGGATAAAAGAATAACTAGGGAAAGTATAGGACTTACTAAAGACCACAATGCTAATGTGCTTGTGAAGCCAGAGCATGTAGGTCGAGTTTGAAATGAATACTTCATGTCTGCGTATACTAGTGAAATGGATGACATGGGTAAAGAAATCAGGGAGAAGGGCTGTGATAGACTTACAGAAATTAGCATGTAAAGGGAGGTGTGGCTGAGTGGCCTGACAGGTTTAAAAGTAGATAAACATTCAAGGCTAGATTAAATGTATCCTAGGCTATAGATTGAAGGAGAGAGGAGATAGAAAGGGCATTGGCAATAATTTTGAATTCCTCTCTGGTCACAGGAGACATGTCAAAAGACTGGAAGACAGCCAATGCAGTATCACTATTCAAGAAGGGAGCAAGGGGTAATCCAGGACACTACAGGCCAGTCAGTCTAATCTCAGTGGTGGGAAGACTATTGGAAGCAATTCTGAGGAACAGAATTAATCTGCAATTGGATTGGCAGGGATTCATCAAGAGTTAAGTGTGTGGTGCTGGAAAAACACAGGAGGTCAGGCAGTATCCGAGGAGCAGGAAAATTGATGTTTCGGGCAAAAGTCCTTCATCAAGTACTGGGAAAACAATTATTGATGCAGCATGTGATTAGAGGCTAGGATATACTGCCTAAAAGTATGGGAAGACAGATTCAGTTGAGGTATTCAAAAGCTAATTATAAAGTTATTTAAAAAGAAACAATTCACAAGATTGAGGAGAAGGTATAGGAGACTTACGTGGAGAGCCAGCATAGACAGAATGGGTCAAATAACCTCCTTCCGCAGTGTAACAGTTCTGTGATATCTGGATACTCACAGAAGCTTTATAAAACAAAGATTGACATAGAACAACATAAGATGATAACCAAAACTTTTCTCAAAGTTTTAAGGATGTCGTATAATTGACAAGGGAGTTAATAATTTTTTGGGGGGACACAGGAAAATGTAGTTAAGACCACATCAAATCCCTGATTGATGTATTGACCGGTAGAGCAGGCTTATAAAGGGGCCAGAATTAGAGGACTGCAGAGATCCAGGAGGAGATTACAGTGGTAGAAAAAGTGAGGTCACGAGAGATCTGAATAGATTCTCATTTGCAAAAGGATCAAAAATGAGAGGCACAGATGTAGTGATTCACAAATGCAAAATGAAAAAAAAACTTTTTCACATAAGTTCACCCATTGCCACCACTCGTTTGTGGTGAAGGCAGGTTCAATTTTAACATTCAAAAGGACATTAATTCATTTTTGACTATAAAGAATATGCAAGGGCAAAAGGAAAAGGCAGAAGAATGACACCAAGTCATAACGCTCATGGGGTAGCCTCTGCAGACATGATGGACACCATGACCTCATTTTGCCCTTGTAACGGGGCGTTTCTATGAGTAATAAAGTCAGGATTTCAGCTTGATTGGGAGCCAATCTAAGCCAAAAGCACCCGAGTGCGATAGAGGAAAAGGACTTCGGTACAAGTTAAGACATGGGAAGCAGACATCTAAATGACGTCAAGTTTAGAGAATGTGGAAGACTAGCCAGGAGTGTGTTGGGAAACTTGGAACATTCAAGTCGAGATCTAACCAAATCATGAATGAAAAGTTTCAGATGAGGTAGGCAAAGGGCTAGATCGTTACCTCACGGCCGCCTGTGGGATCTTACTGTACGCCAAATTAACCCGTCGACGTTCTCTATAATTTCCGCAGTCCATGTCTGTGGACTTCAAAGGTATTTTGTGGGCTGTGAAGCACTTTGAGATGCTTGGGTGAAAGGCGATACTTAAATAAGAAGGTTTGTTTATTTCGGAAATGCGGGGGCGTAGAAGTGAGGTTTAAAGGAATGAAAGGATTTGTTTACCCGAGGTCGCTCTCCTCTCCGTCTGCACGTCTCTGTGTGTGTGTGTGTGTGTGTGTCTCTCTCTCTCTCAATCTTTGAAACCACACCTCCATCAGTGTGTGGTGCTCGTACTGGCGCTACCGCCATGTTGTTGAAGGGCGGACTGCAGCAGAGCGAGCGACAGAGCGATCGGCCGTTAGCGGGGGAAACGCCCAGAAGCTTCTAGGCGCCGGCGCGCGGGTGCGGCTGTGGAGCTGCCATGAAGGTAAGGGGAGCGATTATTATCGTCCAGACAGAGACAGAGAGCAAGCAATGAAAGAGTCTTCAGGAGTTGCGGGAAGGTAAACAGATTCTCTTTCCCCCTCCACGCCCTTTTCACTACACAACCTCCTCCATGTCGTCCTCGTCCACACGAAGGCCGGGAGGAGGGGCGCAGGCTTCAACCAGCAGCCAGGCCTGTCCGTGTTTTAAATCTGTTTCCATTATTTGTTGTCGCTGGCGTCTCCCTTTCGACAGAGAAATGATAGTTTTCTCTCGTTAAAGGTTTCCCGGGGGGGAATAAGAGGGGTTGGAATATGTTGCACCTTGCTGCTTTTTGTTAACCACCCCTCCCCCGGTCTGTGACTGTAAGCTGTCAATGTGACTGAGGTGCGTTTTTATAGTACTTATTTCAAAAGCAGATCTGTCGACTCATTTCCCAAATCTACCGTGAATGTAAAATATATCCTCCGGTAGTTGCCTTATTAGAATCATTTTTTGCTTTAAAAAAGTCAAACCTGCATTTTAAAAATATTTTTAAAACATTCATCCATACCTGTAAGTTCTTTTTTTTTGCATCGTAGTCATGTACTGTAGAAGAAATGCTTTTTTTAAAAAAAACCCTGTGTGTTGATTAGCTTTCATCTATTTCTGTGAGCAGTTTAACAATCCTGGATACAGTCCCTCCCCTCCTTTTTGTTGTATTGAGTGTTGCAAGGTACATCTTTTTCCAGCTCATTTAGGTGATGTGTGGTTTTCACCAAAATGTTGATTAGATTAGGGAATTTGATGTCCGAAATAACTGGTAACTCTAGAATCTCTTGTAATAAGACTTATTTGGCCGTTGTAAACCAGTAGGCCTGTTTGTATTTGTACTGGAAAAAAGTGTTTTGGGAAAGTTAAGGTAATCCAAGGAAATAATGATTGTGGATAAAATGAAGACATTGACATTGCTCAATGTATGAAGTTAGATTATTTATGATATTTATATGGCATCTTAAATAACTTCAAGGCATTTCAAAATGCTTTATAGACAGGAAAGTACTTTTGAAATCTTGTAATTCATGTAAAATTTAAAATGGTATTGGAGTATATATTTTGCTGGTATGAGTGCACATAATTCCATTGTGCATAAATTACCCAAGAATGATGATTCATATTTTAAATTGAGCAGCTGCTGGTAGGGCTGTGGTGAGTTAGGATATCAGTGACGTGAAGGAAGTCTCAGATTCTAAGAATTCTATGTAAATATGCGCAGAAGTATTTGCTTTTTACTATTGAATAAATTCTTGCCTGGTCAGTCAGATTCTCATTCTGACACACCTTAAACAATAACTAAGGTGTGTATTTCTACATTTTATAGAATCTGTTCAGACACATGATGGCATAAAATATTACATATTATTTTCTGATTTGCTTACAGTTTTATTTATTTGTGGAAAGTGCAATGCTGCTTGCACCCATTGAACAAGGAAGTAAAAGCTTTCAACTCTTGTTCATCATCATGAGTTATTTATCATAGTTTTATTTGTAAGTAATTTTTCTAAACTTGGTTCTTGTTCGAAGCATTTCATTTTGTGTAATGCCTTTTGCACTTGGTGCATGTCAGCTAATCTACTAATCTTCCTAAGCATAAAAGACTCTGTTAGTAAGTGGAGTTAAAATCAATCTGTTTAAATAAAATCTTGTACTTTGGAACTCAACCAACAGCAAAATTGTTTTCCTACGTGTGGTTTTCTTGAGCATTGTATATGCTGGTGAATGTTGACTATTAATAAGGATTATCCTTCAGTTTGACGTCGTCAAGCAGTGGATTGACTTTTGTGACAAAAGTGTAATGTAACTGAGCAAATCTGATATCAAATTTGTCTTAATTGTGTTACACATTGTAATAAGCTATTTCTTCTTTGTGCACCTATTGGCTCCACAAATTCAGTCTCTGGAATGCCCATTGTACTGAATTCTAGTTGCACCTTTTTAACACCCTTCGTTTGAAGCTTAAGCCTTTTGACAGTGCAGTAGTTTTTTAATGCTTCATTGGTGTTAGTCTAGATTATATACCCAGTTTTCAGATGAGAGCTCTAAACCACCAAGCTTCTATCAACTAAGCTGGTGTCCAAAATGCAAATGTTTCTGACTCTCGGCAATAATGCTGATAACTAATAACCAATGGAAGGCAATGTAATAGGCATTTGATACTCATAAAACAATAATTTAAAAGGATTAAATCAACATGCACTTCTAGTAAGATTTTTCATCAATACCGTTACCTGTATTTATAAGTTGCCTGTATTAACTTGTCTAACTTAACGACACTCCCCTTCTAGTGGTGCTGTAGTGCCTCCCTGTTTGAGACTGATTATCATATAATTTTCAGATACACTGAGAATGCAATGTGTTGCTTCTAGACATTGGGAGGAAGAAATATTGGGCCATGGGTTGACAAGAATTTATGGCAGAAATATTTGTTACAATACTTAAGCATACTTGTGTACACCAAGCTTTTCATATATATTATGTGGCATTACATTTCAAGAGTAGCATACAGCAAATAACTTTTAAAGATCATTTGTAGTTTATGCAATTGCATTAATTTTTGTGAACATCAAGATCTCGAGCATTTGTGGTGAATGATCAAGTTCTAATGACTGGTTTGGTGCAATGTTGATCTACATTTAAGAAAATTCTGGTTCTTCAGTTAGTAATATTTTCTGTGTGACAATGTGGATCAACAAAAATAAGAATAACTTGTATCTTATATAGTGCAGTACTTTTAACATAGTCTGTGTCTTCACAGAAACAATTAAGCTAATGAAAGTTAACACCAATACCTGGCAGGAATTTCTTTCTTTAACATCTATTGGATAATACCCTGATAATGTAGAATTACTTTATACATACTGAACTTGCTTTTAAACCAGAACCTTCAAACCTAGAGTGTTAGGAACTGAGTTAACTTGACATAATATTCCATCTGCAACAGCAGTTATAAAATCTGGTCCTGCTGTTTCTTTTATAATTCATTCATTGAATGTAGGCTCTAATGCTGGATCAGCATTTATTGTCCATCCTAATTGTCCTTGTAAAGGTGGTGGTGAGCTGCCTTCTTGTATTGCTGCAATCTACTTAGTGTAGGCACCATTGCAATACTGTTAAGGGGGGGTTCCGGGATTTTTATAAACAATCTTTGTCAGTGTTGCTATTCAGTTATAAGGTTATAACTTCTTTTAGAGTAAGCTATTTTATTAATTTAGAATTAAGTTAAAGTTTCCATAGATCTACCAAATCCCAGGACTGTTCTCTCATGAGAGAGAGAGAGATGACAAGTGGTAGCATAACCTGAAGATTACCACACCACGGGTGAGGTTGAGAAAGAGACTCCTTCATGATGACCTCAACTGGTGCAGAATTGAACCCAGATTTTGGTATTTCCCTATATAAACCAGCTGTCTTGCTAACTGACCCCCTATTAAAATGTCCAGTACTTATTAGCCGAAACAATTAAATACATTTGACGTCAGTAACCAATTTTACTCCCTTGAATGTTCCTGTATAACAATGTAGCGAGTTCAGAATTTTAGCACCACAATTTTTGTAAAATTCTACAAAATGGTTGAAGGAGAAAGAGCATGTCTTGACTCAATTAATAATAAGTTTAACTTTCCCAGAATTTCTCAGATCACCGATATGGAAGACCATTTCAGCCTCTCTCCATTTGTTCAGGAAGTGAGATCTTAATGTGTTCTCCTCATCCACCCTGTAATATAGAATTTATTTCTTAAATGGCTCTCTTTGCACTTATTCCAAATGTTGATCACTGTGTGAAGAACTAATAACCAGTTTGGATCCTTGCCTGTGTCACCAAGTTCTATTTCCACAGTTTAATTGAAAGATATATTTTAGTTCAATGTTTATCCTAAAAATGTGCTGAAATTCTGACACATTTTTTCCCAGTTAAAAATTCCCAGTCATGTATTATAAATTTTGGCCATGTAGTTGCACTTTCTATTAGCTCTTCATATTTGGCATTGAACCTCAGACTCCCAAGTCTCTTCAACCCGATTCTTGGCTATATGAATACTATTTGTGGAATATGTAGGTTGTCTATTTTTCTGTGCTGTGCATAACACATTCGTGTGCATTAAACTTCATCTCATTTTCTTTTTATGAAATAATATATTTAATTTTCTGATGTTTTCATTGAAACTAACTTCAGATGATTCCAAAGGAAAAGAGTAATCACCTCGGAACTTTTTCCATACAATGCACGTGAAAATTGGAGCTTACAAATAAAAGCTTCATCTTGCAATTAGGTAGCAAAAAGAGCAGCTATGCTTTTCAGGTGTTTTCTACAAATGATGAGTCAATTCAGCAATCCTGTACAATATTATTGATGATGAAAAAAGTAAGTATGGTGAGGCTAGAATTCTTCATTTTTGGCTCATTAGTTCATAAATCTATGCCTGATTAGTATTTTGATACATCACTATATTATAATACCTGAACTATGTCTAAGCCCACTTTGGATTATATTTTCTGTCCGTTAATGAAATCAAACATTGTACTATTTATCATTTTTTAAACAAATTATAAAATTGACTAATTTCTTGACATTGTTCTTGATTATAGTACCTTTTTATGTTATAGTATCTGACCACCTAGCAATACCAGGTTATGTAGATATGTTAATTGACTTTAGGCTTTCAGCACCCTTCTTCAATTGAATGAAATCTCTGGGTGTACCTGCCAAGACAATTATCTCATCCATACTCTAGCCTTGGAGCATTATCATTTTTGGCAGGTTCCTTAACTTTTGTCCAAGAGCATACATGGTCTGATAGTTAACTAAAAATTGTTGTTTTCCTCTTGCTGTATGAAATTTTAGGTGGTTCATGAAAACTGAAAACCTTTATAAGGATAATTAGGCTGCATTTTGGTTAACATTACAATAATCAACGTCTTGCAATTGATTCATTATTAAAACATAATGGTAAGTGTATGAAATGCTTGTTGCATTCTGTCACGAACTAAAAATACTCGGCAGTACAATTCTTGGCTTATGTCCTTATGATTCCTCTTTTCCTTTGAAATCATCTGAAGTTAGTTTCAGTGGAAACATGAAATTTAAAAAAAAAACAAAAAAAAATGAATTTTAATGCAAACTAATATAATATGATATGTACAGAGCAGAAAAATAGACAATCTACGTATTCCATGAATAGTATTCAAATACCCAAGAGTCCAGTTACAACAGGCTTGGGAGCCTGGGTTATGACTGAGTAGAAAGTTTCCAGTTATGTGATAGAATATAAGAGGAGGGAGCAGTGTGAGATGATCAGATAACGTGTTCAAATGTATTAGCTTATATGCAGTTTTCTTCCTAAGGCATATTAGTACCAGTATACTACATCAGCCTATGACAACACAGGCCCTATTTACAAAACATTCTTGATGATTTGATGCCAAAACTCCATCTATAATTTGATCATTTAATTGATGTAACCTACTGTACTTAATTTAGTCATATTTATTTTGCTTCCCTTACAAAATTCCTACTTCTCCCACACCTCAAGTGTTGGCAGAAAGAAATTTGATTACTTTAAGCAACTCGTTAACTTATTCTCCTTTGTTATCAGGTCATTGAATCAGGCCTCCAGTTCAGCTGCTGTAAATATACCGGCTCATATAATTTAAAAAAAATATTGAATTGTAATTAAATTTTGATTCCAAGTAGCATCTCTTTTTGTCTTGAACACACATTGATGAAAACATTTCACTAACAGGAATTTTTAAATTATTTGAGGATAGGGCTCTAAAAGTTTTATCTTTAGATATTTGTGGGAATTATATATTTAGTTTGAAAACGAACTCCATTGGCTGATTCACATTCAATGTGTTGATTCTTTTTTAAAGTGTTGTTTTCTACCAGTTACCTTGTTGACTTTTTTTTTTGATAATGTTGGGACTGTCCTGTTGGGCTCTGAAGTATTCTAATGTGTGGTACCTTCCAAAAAACCGTTTGTTAATCCAAAAATATTGCATCCACTGATTCCCCTGCTTTTTGTTCCCTTAAAGAATTCTTGTGCTTTCTTGGGCATAATTTCCCCTTCATAATGCCATATTGATCTGTTTGATCATGTTATGTATTTCTAAAAGCTCTTGATCCTTTATAATAGCCTCAAACAACTTAAATTAACACCTTCAGCTCAGTCGCCTGTAGTTACCTTTTTTTTGTTTCTTTCGAGGAGCAGGAGAGTGGATGTTTCGAGCATAAGCTCTTCATCAGGAATGAGGCAGTGGCCCATGGGGATTGAGAAATAAATAGGGGGGTGCGGAATGCTGGGGGAAGGTAGATGAAGAAGGGGTGGAAGGTCAGAGAGGAGGGTGGAGCGGATAGGTGGGAAGGAAGATAGACAGATCGAACAGTTCAGGAGGGCAGTGCCAAGTTGGATCTGGGATAAGATGGGGAGAGGGGAAATGAAACTGGTGAAATCCATTTTGATCCCGTGTGGTAACTCCACCTCCCACTCCGCCAAGGATGTGCAAGACCTGGACTGCTTCCACTGCCAAACTCTAGCCACCTGCTGCCCAGAGGAAGAATGCCTTATCTTCTGCCTTGGGACCCTCCAATCACATGGGATCAATGTGGATTTCACCAGTTTTCTCATTCCTCCTCCCCCCACCTTATCCCAGATCCACCTTTCCAACTCTGCACTGTCCTACCTGTCCATCTTCCTTCCCACCTATCACCTTCACCCCACCTTCATCTACCAATTACATTCCCAGCTACCCCATCCTCATTTATCAGTCAGCCCTTTTAGGCCACCCCCTCATTCCTGACGAAGGGCGTTTACCCAAAATATTGATTTTTTTTTCCTGCTCCTCAGATGCTGTCTGAACGGCTGTGCTTTTCCAACACCACACTCTTCACTCTGATCTCTAACATCTGCAGTCCTCACTTTCTCCTTTTTTATTGTTTCTTTCCCTGTTTCAATAAGGTTGTCCTGTTGGCAGTTTTCCAGTGCCCTGGAACTTCTTCAGAATTTAAGGATTCTTGCAAGGTTACTACCAGTGCAACCACTGTTTCTGTAGCCACTTCCTTTAATATCCTAGGATGCGTGCCATGAGTTTCAGGGGACCTAATACTTTTTAACCCTATAGTTTTTCTAATGTCTTTTCTCTAACGATAGCAATTGTATCTATTCCTTGCCTCCTTTTGCCCCTTGATTTAATTATTAATTTTGAAATGTTATTTCTGTCTTCTACTGTGAAGACATCAGCATATGACAATTTTTCATGCATTGTGTATATTTGTGCTTCACTGTGAACTGTATAATTGGAACTTTAGCGTTTCAATTCACTTAGTTCTTGAGTAAACTGTTTTCTGGATTCATTTTTGTTGAGTTAAATCAATTACTTTTCTGCTTGGAAACCACATCTAATGTATGCATCCTGTGCTCTTGAATGGTTGTATGTATTAATGAGTATTATTGGTATAAAATGTCATAATTATGGTTTACTAAAGCCAAGGTTAACCTAAAAGGGATTGTCAAATGTTGTTACGGATGAGCTGCCTCTGGAAAGTGAAAGAATAGCATGCAATGTAATCCTTTTAGAGTTAAAGTGCGGAGGAATACTGATACCTGTACCAGGTACACTCAACATATGGACTGTGTCTGAAAGTATCAAATTTGTGATTTTAAGAAAAAATTAGATGTTAGCATAGCAACAGAATATCAATATATTATTTTCCTGCAACGATCAGAACACAGCACAGACATCATTTGGTCTTCGTTTTAAAGTTAAAAATGTCCTTTCTATTTTCATGTATCACTTTGATTTTAAACAAAATGTAACTGAATTGACAGCTTATTATGTGGGAATCAAAGTGTTACAGCTGGTGGGAGCATGGGAAATTCTCCATAGTACAGGGAGATATATTACATCATGGAGATGTAAAATTCAGGCAATAAGGAACAATATTTAATTGTAACGTGAAAACGTTATTTGGGCGATTTCAATAAAGTCATATACATCTGTGACGTTACAGCACAAGATTATTGTAGATCGGAAATGGCTTTAATTTTTAAATGCTAAATGGTGGAAACATTGTTATTAAAAATGTTATTATTAATGTAACTGAAGTGTAATGTATTGAGAATATGATTCACTACTGTATTTGAATACTATGTATGAAACCATGCATTTTTTTAAAAATCGTTGGAGATTGAATTTTTAATTATCTGTATGTGCCTTTTTGCTGCAAATGGCAAAAATGACTTGTTGGATATACAAAATATTTGCTCCGAAGTGGTGGAAAAATACCAACAAAATTCTCTGGCAAATCATGTACAACAGCTGTTACTTATTCTAATTGAATATTGAGCTAAGAATGAAATTATCTGGAATGATACAAACTTCTAAGATCTCAGACCAAATATTTAATGAAGAAAATGGCAATCAATCTTAAGTATGTTTATTGAGTTTGCTCTTTTGGAATCTTCAGAGAACTATTATAAAATTTTTAAAATCAAAATGGTAAAATTATGGAAGCAAAGACATACAATAGTTGCATAAATAGTTATTTAGAATCTGCTTTGGAAATGAGATGAGGGAAATGAATTTGGTAAAGAATTCTCTGTACTTTAATAGAAATTTATTGATTGAACCAGAATATTTTTGCGTTTTCGTAAAGCCACTAGAGTTTTATTTCTTGAAACTTAGTTACTTCCTGCCTTCCCCAATAATAAGGTCCACATGAATTCCTGCTATGCAACGTAGTTTGGGATTTTACTTTACAGGAGAATCATTGACCTTAACCACAGGCACTGATCTAGTAGTAATATCAGAACCCCAGGCTATTATTCTGGGGCCATGGGTTTGAAGCTCACCATGGTGGTGAAATATGAACTCAGTAAAAATCCGGAATAAAAAGCTGGCCTAATGACAACCAGGTAACTGATATCAATTGTTGTTTTGAAAAAATAACACCTGGTTCAGTCATGTCCTTTAGGAAAGGAAATCCTTCATCTATACCCAGTCTGACCTACAATATTATTTCCAGACTCTCAATGTATTTGACTAACAGTTCTCTCCTGAGAGTTTTCATCAGATTGCCTGAAATGGAGTGCACTAAAGCACATTCTTGTAGCACAGTTCTAATTCTCTTGCTAGCAACTAGTATCACTTAACTGACACTGTCTTGGTTTTTTTTTGGCTCCAATATTACTCAACTGTGACAAGCGATTTCAACTTGTACTTCCGTCTTTATCCCACTGTCAGCTATTGACAGTTCTTGAAACTTCAGTGAGCCCCAAGCACCTCCAGGCCAACTGCTGCAACTTAGAGATACCGTCAGGGCTTTTAGGAAGGGGGCAGCATTTTAAAATATTGAGTGCTGCAAGCACTGTTGCTTTAATCCGAAGCAATTTTTAAAAAAATTTGCTGTTTCAAAATAAATTTGAAACAGAATTCCGTTGAGCCTTGAATAAGATTTCTGGAATAGATTATAAGTTGATGAATGCCCAACACATATATTTTGTTCTTAACGAGATCTGAAATTGATGCTTCTAGATTTGACTCAAAGATTAACTTATGGCTGCATATTTGCATCATCACTAAGTTTGCGTTTTTTTCATCTCCTGTAACATTGCCACAGTTTGCTCTGTGTCTTGAAATCCTCACTCGTGCTTTTATTACCTATGATCATTCCATCATGCTGCTGGCTAGTCTCTTTAATATTAGTAGAGAAATGGTACTGGGAAAATTGGGATTGAAGGAGGATAAATCCCCAGGGCGTGATAATCTACATCCCAGAATACATAAGGAAGTGACTCTAGAAATACTGGATGCTTTGGTGGTCATCTTCCGGGATTCTATAGACTCTGGAACAGTCCCTACAGATTGAAGGGTAGCTAATGTCCCTCCAGTATTCAAAAAGGGAAATAAAGTAGGGAAAGGTAGTAAGCCTATCAGTAGTAGGGAAAATTCTCAAATCCTATTATCAAGGACTTTATAGTTGAGCATTTAGAAAGCAGTGGCAGGATCAGACAGAGTCATAATACATTTATGAAGTGGAAATCATGCTTAACAAATCTATTGGAATTCTATGAAGATGCAACTCATAGAGTTGACAAGGGGGAACCAGTCGATGTGGTATATTTAGACTTTCAGTAAGCATTTGCCGAAGTCCTACATGAGAGATTATTGCGCAAGATTAAAGCGCATGGGTTTGGGGGAGATGTACTGAGATGGATAGAAAATTAGTTGGCAGAGAGAAACAAAGAATCGGTATTAATGGGTCCTTTTTGAATTGGCAGACTTGTGGATGCCACAGGAATCAGTGCTGGGACCTCAGCTATTCACAATATATATTCATGATTTGGATGAGGAAACAAAATGTAACATCTCAAAGTTTGTAGATGATACTAAGTTGGGTGGGAGGGTGAACTGTGATGAGGATGCAGAAATCCTTTGTCGTGATCTGGACTAGTTGGATAAATGTGAGGTTATTCACTTTGGAAGCAAAAACAAGAAGGCAGATTACTACCTGAATGGCTGAAAATAGGGAGAATGAAGTATGCAGTGGGACTTGGATGTCCTTGTGGCCCAGTCGCTGAAGCTATGCACACAGGTACAACATGCGGTAAAGAAGGCAAATGGTATGTCGGCCTTCATCACAAAAGGTTTTGGGTACTAGTACGAGGATGTGTTAATACAGTTATACAAGGCCTTAGTGAGGCCATACCGAGAATATTGTATGCAGTTTTTTTCCTGCTTTTCTGAGAAAGGATGCTCTTTCTTGAGGGAATGCAGCATTTACCAGGCTGATTCCAGAGGATGGATGGACTGACTTATGAGGAGCGATTAACTAACTAGGTTAGGATTATTTTTTGCTGGAGTTCAGACAAATGAGGGGTGATCTCATGGAGACTTTTAAAATTCTAACAGGCCTAGACAGAGTAGATGCAGGGAGGATGTTCCCAGTGGTGGATGTGTCCAGAACTAGGGGTCACAGTCTGAGGAGATGAGACATTTCTTCATCCAAAGAGTGGTGAGCCTGTAGAATTCATTACCACAGGCAGTAGTTGATGCCAAAACATTGATCCCATTCATTCCAAGAGCTAAATTTAGCCACCCACTGAATACATTCAAAGGTAATGGGGGGAAAGCAGGATTAGGCTGTTGAGTTGGACGATCAGCCATGATCATGATGAATGGCAGAGCAGGCTTGAAGGGCCAAATGTCTGCATCCTGCTCCTATCTTCTCTGTTTCTGTTACCCTCTGCAAACTTGATCATCTGCTGCCTACGTCCTAACTTGCACCACATCCTGTTTGCCTATCATCCTTGCATTAATCTAATTCTGGCCTCTGGACATAAGAAAAGGCTTGTGGCTGCAGGGACATCATGTACAAATCTCTGAATAGAGGAGAGGAGGAAGGACCTACACAATGTTATACGTGTCCTTATAGTTACTATTGCGTGTTTCTGCACAAAGCTGTGCGTAGACCTTCAGTACGCTATCACTGTCATTATGTGCTGAAGTCCTACGTGTCCATTTGTGCTGCGAAGAATGGGTCTGACTATGTTGCTGCAGAATGTTGTGATTAGTTGGACTGTACCATGTCGCCCATCCCTTCTGGAGAAGTTTGTACAGAAGAACACCTTTGACCACAAACCCATCAGGTAGTGGCCCATGTGTAACATCCTCGAGGCCCAAAGGGAAAAGGAGACTATTGATCCCGTCAGATGGCTCCCCGTGTAGATGAGCCAAATCATTTACTTGAATATTTCATCGGCAGAACTTTCTAAAAAGCACCAAGACATTGCTTGATTCGTGAAGAAAACGGCACTCCACATTTTGTTCACGCATGCCCAGACTCTCACTATACCATGCCCTCCAAATTTGACAATGCAGAGACTGTCACATATCTCCTTCTGGAATGTGCCTTTTGTAAAGAAGCAGAGAAATGCAGCAGTGTTTATTGAAGTTCATCCTGAGCAGCTCTGTGACAAAGGGCACTTTTCCGTGGGCTATTTGCTTGGATGCACGTCAAGACAAACATCACCAGTGCCTGGAGGACCATAATCTCAGTGAAAGATGCTCTTTGGTCTGCCTAAAATGTATTGGTCTTCCAGTAAAAAGAGCTGTTCTCAACTGAATGTTGCAGGCTGGTACATTTCAAGGTCCAGCACTGTGCACTGAGGAATGCACAAAAGCTTGAAGCACCTGCTGCCAAAACTCTGGGGAAAGGGCACTGTCTAAGGCCATTGTGCCCACATGTACTGAAGGGCTGTTAATGTGTAAAGCTGCTCAGAATGCTTGTATTGAAATTTATATATAGTTCTTGTCATACTTAGTAAATGTTTCACTTTCGCATTTGGAATGAGACAAGTTTACAAATTGTTCATCTGAAAAATGTAATTTTTATTGTATTTTCTGTAATTGAACTATATTGTGTTTTTTTTTCTTAAAAAAAAAATGATTTTGATTTGAACCACCTATTGGGGACTGTCTTCAGTTCCTCAGCCACATGCTCTTAAATTCTTTTCCATGTCTATTAGTCTTTTCCATCTTTGAGCCACTCCCTTAAAGCACATCATTTTGATAAGTCTTTTGGTCATCAGACCTGATATCTGTTCACGTGGTTGTGATATTTGTTTTATAAAACTCCGATGCAGTGCCTTGGTACACTAATTAAATCATAGTTATTGCTCATAAACTTATGTTCCATTTTGTATTATCTGTAAATTATGGCTGCAAATGTCAAAGGCTATGCTTTTTAATTCTTGGGTAATTTTTGCTGAAGTATTTGAAAAAGTTGAAGAACAAGTTAAGCAAGCTGTTTCATGCTGCTACTATGCAATGATTAGTCATTTGGTATTTTTCTACTAAATTAGTGCTGCTGTTAGTCCAAAAAGCCAGTCTGAATGCTCATTGAAAGCCAAACCTGTTGGCCAAGCATCCTAATGATTGATTCATATTGTTGTTTTAAGTGTGACCTACAGAAAGTCTGCAGTAGTGAGTAGAGTGGGTTCTTTCTTGAGTATATGTTTTTGGAGATATGTCTCTTGATTAAACTTAAATTAATAGTTATGGCTTATATTTTAACTTGGGGCATTGTTTGTCGAGGAATAAGAAGGTGTTATTTTTTGGGTCTGTAGATTGTGAAGGAGGAAAAATGGCCTTTAGTAGAGTGATATGCACTTCTTGTCAAATGTGGGAGTTTAAGGATTACAGCGGATTATATCTGCCATAAGATTCACAACCAACCACATTTATCAGATTGAATGGATTGGTTGGAGAGACAGTTGGAAGCAATGAGGAATTTGCAACAACAACAGTATGCGATGGATGGCAGTTATAGGTAGGGGGAAAAGTCGCAGATACAGCCACATAGGTAGATGGGTTAACTTCAAGAAAGGTAAGAGAAGGCAGCTAGTGCAGGAGTCTTTTGTGACTATACCCATTTCAAACAAGTATGCTGGTTTGTAAAATGTGGGGTGATGGATTCTCAGGGGAACGTAGCACAAACAACCAAGTTTCTGGTATTGACACTGGCTCTCAAGCAACAAGAGGTACGTCCAGTTCCAAGAGATCAATTGTGCTAGGGGATTCTGTAGTCCGAGGTACAGATAGATGTTTCTGTGGCCAGCAGCGAAAAATCAGAATGGTATGTTGCTTCCCTGGTGCCAGAATCAAGGATCTATAATAGAGTGGTGCTGGAAAAGCACAGCAGTTCAGGCAGCATCCGAGCAGCAGGAAATTCGACGTTTCGGGCAAAAGCCTTTCATCAGGAATGCAGGCAGAGTGCCTGAAGAGTGGAGAGATAAAGGAGAGGAGGGTGGGGGATGCTGCCTGAACTGCTGTGCTTTTCCAGCACCACTCTATTCTACAATCTGGTTTCCAGCATCTGCAATCATTGTTTTTTTACCTCATTGACCCAGGGAGATAGTGAGGAAAGAGATCAATCTGAGACTGGTACAGTTGAGAACAGAAGCAAGTCAAACAGTCAGGGCAGCAGGGACAAGGTAGGATTAATAGATTAAACTGCATTTATTTCAGTGCAAGGGGTCTAACAGGGAAGGCAGATGAACTCGGGGCATGGTTAAGAACATGGGACTGGGATATCATCGCAATTACAGAAACATGGCTCAGGGATTGGCAGGAATGGCAGCTTAAGGTTCCAGGGTACAAATGCTACAGGAAGGATAGAAAGGGAGGCAAGAGAGGAGGGGGAATGGCATTTTTGATAAGGGATAGCATTACAGCTGTGCTGAGGAAGGATATTCCTGGAAGTACATCCAGGGAAGTTATTTGGGTGGAACTGAGAAATAAGAAAGGGATGATCACCTTATTGGGATTATATTATAGGCCTCCTAATAGTCAGAGGGAAATTGAGAAACAAATTTGTAAGGAGATCTCAGCTAAAAATAATAGGGTGATTATGGTAGGGGATTTTAACTTTACAAACATATGGGACTGCCATAGTGTTAAGGGTTTAGTTGCAGAGGAATTTAAGTGTGTACAAGAAAATGTTCTGATTCAGTATGTGGATGTACCTACTAGAGAAGGTAGGATCTAGATTAGAGTGGTGCTGGAAAAACACAGCAGTTTAGGCAGCATCTGAGGAGCAGTAAAATCGACGTTTCGGGCAAAAGCCCTTCATCAGGGATACAGGCAGAGCGCCTGAAGGGTGGAGAGATAAGTGAGAGGGGAGGGTGGGGGTGGGGAGAAAGTAGCATAGAGTACAATAGGTGAGTGGGGGATGGGATGAAGGTGATAGGTCGGGGGGAGGTAGAGTGGAGTGGATAGGTGGAAAAGAAGATAGGCAGGTAGGACAGGTCATGGGAACAGTGCTGAGCTGGAAGTTTGGAACTGGGGTGAGGTGGGGGAAGGGGAAATGAGGAAACTGGTGAAGTCCACATTGATGCCCTGGGGTTGAAGGTGCAAGACTTGACCTACTCTTGGGAAATAAGGCAGGGCAGGTGACTGAGGTGTCAGTGGGGGAACACTTTGGGGCCAGTGACCATAATTCTATTAGATTTAAATTAGTGATGGAAAAGGATAGACCAGATCTAAAAGTTGAAGTTCTAAATTGGAGAAAGGCTAATTTTGATGGTATTAGACAAGAACTTTGAAAGCTGATTGGAGGCAGATGTTCTCGGGTAAAGGTACAATTGGAAAATGGGAAGCCTTCAGAAATGAGATAACGAGATAAAAGGCTAATAAGTATAGGGAATGCTGGATGACTAAAGAAATTGAGGGTTTGGTTAAGAAAATGAAGGAAGCATATGTCGGGTATAGACAGGATAGAGCGAGTGAATTCTTGCAGTATAAACGCAGTAGGAGTATACTTAAGAGGCAGTTTGAAAGAGAAGGCAAAATCGGATGTAATGGTGTTACAATTAAACAAAGGTAATTGAGGGCATGAGAGAGGAACTGACGAAAATCGACTGGAAGCAGAGCCTAGCAGGGAAGACAGTAGAGCAAATATGGCAGGAGTTTGTGGGTAAAATTGAGGACACAGTACAGAGGTTCATCCCCAAGAAAAGAATGATTATCAGGGGAGGGATTAGACAGCCATGGCTGACAAAGGAAGTCCGGAAATGTATCAAAGAAAAAGAGATCCTATAAAGTGGCCAAGAGCACTGGGAAATCAGAAGATTGGGAAGGCTACAAAAACAAACAGAGGATGACAAAGAGAAATACGGAATGAGAGGATCAAATATGAAGGCAGGCTAGCCAGTAATATTAGAAATGATAGTAAAAGTTTCTTTCAATACATAAGAAACAAACGACAGGCAAAAGTAGACATTGGGCCACTTCAAACTGATGCTGGAAGGCTAGTGATGGGAGATAAGGAAATAGCAGGAGAACTTAATAAGTACTTTGCGTCAGTCTTCACAGTGGAAGACATGAGTAATATCCCAACAATTAAAGGGAGTCAGGGGGCTGAGTTGAGTATGGTTGCCATTACAAAAGAGAGAGTGCTAGAAAAGCTAAAAGATCTTAAAATTGACAAATCTCCTGGCCCCGATGCGTTACATCCTAGAGTTCTGAGGGAGGTGGCTGAGGAAATAGCGGAGGCGTTGGTTGAGATCTTTGAAAAGTCACTGGAGTCAGGGAAAGTCCCGGATGATTGGAAGATTGCTGTTGTAACCCCATTGTTCAAGAAAGGATGAAGACAAAAGATGGAAAATTATGGGCCAATTAGCCTAACCTCGGTTGTTGGTAAAATTCTAGAATCCATTGTTAAGGATGAGGTTTCTAAATTCTTGGAAGAGCAGGGTCAGATTAGAACAAGTCAACATGGATTTAGTAAGGGGAGGTCGTGCCTGACAAACCTGTTGGAATTCTTTTGAAGAGGTGATAAGTAGGTTAGACCAGGGAAACCCAGTGGATGTGTTCCAACTAGGCTTCCAAAAGGCCTTTGATAAGATGCCACACGGGAGGCTGCTGAGTAAGGTGAGGGCCCATGGTGTTCGAGGTGAGCTACTGGCATGGATTGAGGATTGGCTGTCTGACAGAAGGCAGAGAGTTGGGATAAGAAGTTTTTTTTTAAATGGCAGCCGGTGACAAGCGGTGTCCCACAGGGTTCAGTGTTGGGGCTGCAGCTGTTCACGTTATATATTAATGATCTGGATGTAGGGACTGGGGGCATTCTAGCGAAGTTTGCTGATGATACAAAGACAGGAGGACAGGCAGGTCGTACTCGGGAAGTGGGGAGGCTGCAAAAGGATCTAGACAGTTTGGGAGAGTGGTCCAGGAAATGGCTGATGAAGTTCAATGTGAGCAAATGCATGGTCTTGCACTTTGGAAAAAAGAATACAAGCATGGACTACTTTCTAAACGGTGAGAAAATTCATAAAGTCAAAGTACAAAGGGATCTGGGAGTGCTAGTTGAGGATTCTCTAAAGAAAAACATGCAGGTTGAATCAGTGATTAAGAAAGCGAATGCAATGTTGTCATTTATCTCAAGAGGGTCAGAATATAAAAGCAGCGATGTGCTACTGAGACTTTATAAAGCTCTGGTTAGGCCCCATTTGGAGTACTGTGTCCAATTTTGGGCCCCACACCTCAGGAGGGACATACTGGCACTGGAGCGTGTCCAGCAGAAATTCACACGGGTGATCCCTGCAATGGTAGGCCTAACATACGAGGAACGGCTGAGGATCCTGGAATTGTATTTGTTGGAGTTTAGAAGATTAAGGGGCGATCTAATAGAAACTTACAAGATAATACATGGCTTGGAAAGCGTGGACGCTAAGAAATTGTTTACATTAGGCGAGGAGACTAGGACCCGTGGGCACAGCCTTAGAATTAGAGGGGGTCAATTCAGAACAGAAATTAGATATTTCTTCAGCCAGAGAGTGGTGGGCCTGTGGAGTTCATTGCCGCGGAGTGCAGTGGAGGCCGGGACGCTAAATGCCTTCAAGGCAGAGATTGATAAATTCTTGATGTTACAAGGAATTAAGGGCTATGGGGAGAATGTGGATAAGTGGAGTTGAAATGCCCATCAGCCATGATTAAATGGTGGAGTGGACTCGATGGGCCGAATGGCCTTACTTCCACTCCTATGTCTTATGGAAATCAGGAGGTCAAAAAGGGGACGTGAGATAGCTTTGGCAAATAGAATTAAGGTGAATCCAAAGGGGTAACTAGGGACAAAATAAGGCCCCTCAAAGATCAGCAAGGGAGCCTTTGTGTGCAGTCGCAGAAAAGAGTATCTTGCATTAGTATTTACTGTGGAAAAGGATATGGAAGATATAGACTGTAGGGAAATAGATGGTGACACCTTGCAAAATGTCTAAATTACAGAGGAGGAAGTGCTGGATGTCTTGAAACATACAAAGGTGGATAAATCTCCAGGACCTGATCAGGTGTACCCTAGAACTCTGTGGGAAGCTAGAGAGGTGATTGCTGGTCCTCTTGCTCAGATATTTGTATCATCGATAGTAACAGGTAAGGTGCCAGAAGATTGGAGGTTGGCTAACGTGGTGCCACTGTTTAAAAAGGGTGGTAAGGACAAGCCAGGGGACAATAGACCAGTGAGCCTGACGTCGGTGGTGGGCAAGTTGTTTAAGGGAATCCTGAGGGACAGGATGTACATGTATTTGGAAAGGCAAGGATTGATTAGAAATAGTCAACATGGCTTTGTGCTTGGGAAATCCTGTCTCATAAACTTGATTGAGTTTTCTGAAGAAGTAACAAAGAAGATTGAGGGCAGAGCGGTAGATGTGATCTATATGGACTTCTGTAAAGTGTTCGACAAGGTTCCCCATGGGAGACTGATTAGCAAGGTTAGATCTCATGGAGTACAGGGAGAACTAGTCAATTGGATACAGAACTGGCTCAAAGGTAGAAGACAGGGTAGTGGTGGAGGGTTGTTTTTCAGATTGGAGGCCTGAGAGTGCCACAAGGATCGGTGCTGGGTCCTCTCATTTTTGTCATTTACATAAATGATTTGGATGCAAGCATAAGAGGTACAGTTAGTAAGTTTGCAGATGACACCAAAATTGGAGGTGTAGTGGACAGCGAAGTAGGTTACCTCAGATTATAACAGGATGGGCCAATGGGCTGAGAAGTGGCAGATGGATTCAGATCAATGTGAGGTGCTGCATTTTGGGAAAGCAAATCTTAGCAGGACTTATACACTTAATGGTAAGGTCCTAGGGAGTATTGCTGAACAAGGAGACCTTGGAGTGCAGGTTCATAGCTCCTTGAAAGTGGAGTCACAGGTAGATAGGATAGTGAAGAAGGCACTTGGTATGCTTTCCTTTATTGGTCAGAGTATTGAGTACAGGAGTTGGGAGGCGATGTTGCGGCTGTACAGGACTTTGGTTAGGCCACTGTTGGAATATTGCGTGCAATTTTGTTGTCCTTCCTATCGGAAAGATGTTGTGAAACTTGAAAGGGTTCAGAAAATATTTACAAGAACGTTGCTAGGGTTGGAGGATTTGAGCTATAGGGAGAGGCGGAACAGGCTGGGACTATTTTCCCTGGAGCGTCGGAGGCTGAGGGGTGACCTTTATAGAGGTTTACAAAATTGAGGGGCATGGATAGGATAAATAAGACAGTCTTTTCCCTGGGGTCAGGGAGTCCAGAACTAGAAGGCATAGGTTTAGGGTGAGAGGGGAAAGATATAAAAGAGATGTAAGGGGCAACCTTTTCATACAGAGGGTGGTACATGTATGGAATGAGGTGCCAGAGGAAGTGGTGGAGACTGGTACAATTGCTACATTTAAAAGGCATTTGGATGGGTACATGAATAGGAAGGGTTTGGAGGAATATGGGCCGGGTGCTGGCAGGTGGGACTAGATTGGGTTGAGATATCTGGTTGGCATGGACGGGTTGGACCTAAGGGTCTGTTTCTATGCTGTACACCTCTATGACTCTTTGGTTGTTTGTACTGCGCAGAGAATAGACCCTGCTGAACCAGTCCATACTTGAGAAACATTGGATGTTTAATCGCTCATAACAAAGATGTATTCCAGTGAGGAAAAAGGATTTACAAACCATTGTTGCATCACGTTAAAAGAAAATATACACCCTGGCAAAGATAAATGGTAAGTAGTCAGGCTAGAAGAACACAGCCAGCCAGGCAGCATCAGTAGGTGGAGAAATTGACATTTTGAGTGTCATCCTTCTTCAGGACTGGGCGCGAGTGTAGGGGGAGCTGCAGATAAAGGGGGTCATGGGGGCAGGGTGGTGAAGTGGGTATAGGTGAAGACAGGCAGAAAGTACGACCTGGTTGGTCAACGGGAGGAATGTATCCGGGAGGGGTTGGAAGGGAGGTTATTTGAAATTAGAGAACTCAATTTTGAGTCTTCGGGGCTGTGGGCTGCCCAGGCAGAAGATGAAGTGTTGTTCCTCCAATTTGCGGTTTGGTTCGCTGTGGCAGTGGAGGATGCCAAGGATGGTCATGTCAGAAAGGAGAATTAAAATGGGTAGTGACTGGGAGGTGTGGTCTGCTCCTGCAGGACCGGTTGAGATGTTTGGCAAACCATTCCCTAAGTTTATGCTTGCTCTCCCCAATGTAGAGAACACCACATCGGGAGCACTTGATGCAGTAAACCTGGATGGAAGCGAGGCAGGTCAACCTTTGTCCCACCTGGAAGGACTGTTTGGGGCCCTGGATAGAGGTGACGGGGGTGTTGTATCGGCAGGTTTTGCATCTTTTCCAGTTGTAGGGGAAGTTACCTGGGGGTTCAGGGGGATTGGTGGATATTTTGGTGAGTTTTAAAAATCTACAAATGGCAACCCATAAAAAGGGAGAAAATAAACATTGAGCGTAAGCTTTCAATAATATGAAGAGTAATGGCAAGAGCTACTTTTTAACATATGAAAAGAGAAAGAGAATCCAAAGTGAACATAGGTCCTCTAGAGAATGAAACTGGAGAAATAATGGGTAACCAGGAAAGTTGAAGACATTCCAAAATTATTAAATATTCAAGGGCTAAAAGGAGGAAAGGGAAATAACTATAATAACCAACAATAGAGGAAAAATGTTAGGAAAACTAATAGGGCTAAAGACCGATAGATCCATTGCACCTGAGGGGATCCATCCTCTTAAAGGAAGTAGCTACAGAGAGTGTAGATGCATGAATCTTCTAGGAATTCTTAGTTTCTGGAAATGTCCCAAAGGGTGGAACACCACCAATGTAACACCTTTTTATTTAAAAGGGAAGGAGACAAAACCGGTAGCTGTAGGCCAGTAAGCTTAATGTCCCTTATTGGGAAAATGTTAGGAGCTTATTATAAAGTGATAATAGAGCACTTGAAAATGTATAATATGATTAAGCAGAGCCAGTATGGCTTCATGAAGGAGAAAGTATGCCTGCTAAATTTATTACAGTTTTTTTGAAGAGGTAACAAGTGGGATAGATTAATGAGGAAACGGTGGATGTAAGAGAGTTTTCGGATAGCTTTTGATGAGGTACCATAAATGAGGCTACTTAAGATAGAAGTCTGGGGTGCTGGAGGTATTATGGTCACATGGATGGAGGATTTGGTAATCAATAGAGGACAGAATTGGGATAAGGGAGGAATTTGAGGATGGCAAACTGTAACTAGTCGTGTGAATCAGTACTGGGGCCACGATTATTTATAATATGCTTTTAATGTAGGAGAATCAACGTCTTGGGCATAACTAATATCCTGATCACTTATTGTTCCTGCCAGAGTGCATAACCTCACATTTTCCCCTATGACATTCCATCTGCCAAGTAATGCCAAGAATCGTTTCGGGCATAATTCCTGATGAAGGGCTTATGCCTGAAATGTCGATTCTCCTTCTCGGATGCTACCTGAACTGCTGTGCTTTTCCAGCACCACATATTCTACTCTAATCTCCAGCATCTGCAGTCCTCACTTTGCACTAATATGCATTAATGACTTGATTGAGAAAAGTGAATATACTATAGCCAAGTTTGCAAATGACAAATAGATGGAAAGGCAAGTGGTGAAGATTACACAGTCTGCAGAAGGATATAGACAGATTACGGAAGTGGGCAAAAACTTGGCAGATGAAATGTCATATGGAAAAATGTGAGGTTATGCACTCTGGCAGGAACAGTAGGAGATCAGAATATTTTTTAAGTGGAGAAAGACCAGCAGAAAGCTACGGAACAGAGGGATTATAGAATCCTCACCTACAGTTATCAAAAGCTAGCATTCAAGTTGCAGGTAATAGAGAAGGCAAATGGAATGTTGGCCTTTATTTCAAACGGGTTGGAATATAAAAGTAGGGAGGTTTTGTTGAAATTACAAGGCATTAATCAGACCACAGCTTGAATTCTGTGAACAGTTTTGGGCCCCTCATTTAGGGAAAGAAATTCTCTGGCATTGGAGACAGTCCAGGGAGAATTCACCAAACTGATACCGATGGTGGAGAGGATTAGTAGATTGGGCCTTTAGCCTTTGTAATATAGGAGAATGAGAGGCAATCTTTTTGAAACATACACGATTATTTGAGGACTTGACAGGATGAATGTGAAAAGATTATTTCCCGTTGTGTGGAGAGTCGAAGACTAGAAGGCATAACCTTAGAGTAAAGGTCATACATTTAAAACACAAATGAGAACAAATTTCTTCTGAGGGTTGTGAACCTGTGGAATTCTTTACCACAGACTGTTGTTGAAACTTCTTAATCATATATACTGAAGGCTGAGATAGACATTTTTTTTAATAATTGAGGATTATAAGGAAAAGGTGGGAAAGGATTTGAGGATGATTCAATAGGCCATATCTCATTAAATGGTGGTGCAGACCTGATGGGCTGAATGGCCTGCTTCTACCCTGTGGCTACTTGATATATGCAGAAAATCTTTGTGGGTTGAATTTTGAGAGTTGATTTCATGTAGGTTTTTGAAAGACCATTTTAAATACTGTAGCCATAAATGTTCTTATTCAATGTTGTGTCCTTTCGCAGGTAATCGGCCCAAAAATGAACATTCGGTTTGAAGAGAGGAAATGATTTTACCAGAAGACGTTTTTCAACAAGCATTGAAAAATACAAAGATTCTAAGTGGTATTCCCAACAGTACCTGTTGGTTTTAAAAATCACTAGTACTGTTTCACTTGTTAAAGGTGGCCTTTTCTGCGAGCTTTCCTTTTATCTGGGTTCATCATGACTACGTCAGCTATTAGAAGGCAAATGAAAAACATTGTAAACAACTATTCTGAAGCTGAAATTAAAGTACGCGAGGCAACCTCCAATGACCCTTGGGGACCTTCTAGTTCCTTAATGACTGAAATTGCAGACCTAACTTATAATGTAGTAGCATTCTCTGAAATAATGAGCATGATTTGGAAACGTCTCAATGACCATGGCAAAAATTGGCGACATGTTTACAAAGCTCTTACACTGCTAGACTATATGATTAAAACTGGATCAGAAAGAGTTGCACAACAGTGCAAGGAAAACATATTTGCCATACAGACTCTGAAAGACTTCCAATATATTGATAGAGATGGCAAAGATCAAGGCATAAATGTGAGAGAGAAGTCAAAGCAGCTGGTCACTTTGTTGAAGGATGATGAACGGCTGAAGTCCGAGAGAGTCCAGGCACTTAAGACAAAAGAGCGTATGGCTCAAGTTGCCACAGGAGTAGGAAGCAATAATCAAATTACTTTTGGTCGCGGGTCTAGTCAACCTAATCTATCCACAAGCTATTCAGAACATGAGTATGGAAAGTCAGGAGGGTCGCCTGCATCATATCATGGTTGTAAGTAAATCATTTTAAAATAATTTTTGTCTTGATTATTGAATTGTTGTGATTTGGGTATATTAATCTTGGAATTATATAAAAGCATGCACTTATTTATGCAGTAACAAAGTACTTTAGGACTATTGTTCAATGGTAATTGTAAAATTTGAAATTGTGTATAATCTTTAACCAAGTATCATGACAATGGCAGTTCTTTTTGGGAAAACCAAATTGGTACATTTTGATTACTCTTTCATCTGTAAAGCATAATTTTACAATTTGTCTTATATAATTTTCTTCTAGAACTTTAAAATGAGGTACTTCGGCCAATAGATTGGTATGAAGAAGGAATTTGAGAGTAGTGATCTGCCTCCAATTGAGTTGGGATGATCTAAGGGAATGCGTTAACTGGGAAGATGATAGTAGCTGTAAGAGAAGCACAGAGATACTGACTGTCAGAAAGTGAGATGAGATGCCCAAATAAGCCTGCTACATCAGAAGCACAACCTGCAACATTGCCATAACAATTCAATAGAACTTACTAGTGCATTTCTCATGTTGCTTGTAAGGTAAAATAGGTCAGGTTACGTGAGTGCTTTATGATGACTGAATTGTAATTGTGCTGTTTTAATGTAGTTTATATTAAATCTTAATGTGTGAAAAGGTTTTGAGGAACCGGGAAGAACAGTCTTTCGTGAACTGATTTTGAATAATTGAGTTAGAGAAATGTGTTCAGATGCAGGGTCATTGATCTGAAGCATTAACTTTGATTCTCTTTACAAATGCTGTTTGACCTACTGATTATTTCCAAAATTTACAGTTTTTGTTAAAACATGAGTGGTGAATACACTTGCTAGGGAGTAATTGGATGTATTGCAGTAGTGACAAAGGCCTTTAACTCATGTCGACAAGTATTCTTGACTCCTTTTAAGTTCATTTATCACTCTAAACTAGTCTTTGACATCCTGGTGAATTGCAAATACAGAGGAATCTTGATTATTCGGTATTTGATTATCAGATTATCCGGCAAGATCGCAAGGTCCTGGTGCTCGGCTAAACTATGTTATCTGGCATTTTATTATCCGGAATTCAATTAACCAAATGAAATTCTGCCCACCCGTGTCCTTCAGATAATCGAGGTTTCTCTGCAATATGTTTGTGGGATATTGTGCAGTACTGTGAGAATTTAGGTAAGGGGAATTATTATTTGAGGCAGTACTTAAGCTTGAGTGCAGTTAGGAAAATTTGGGGTGGATAATAAATGGTCACTTGGTATTTAATTACCTACTCATTGTGACAAGAAAGAGGTAAATGGAGAGAAAGGAATAGAATTCCTAAAAATGTCACCTTCCATGAGCAGCTTCATATACTTTAGGCTATGTTTGCCATGAAAATCCACCAAAACACCTGGGAAAATTCAATTTGGGGTGATTTAATGAGTGAAAACTTACTGCTGTACTTGCAAGTGACAGAATCTGTGAGGAGTTGCCTCTGTAGCCATCTGATTCTGTTCTACATTTGTGCTGATCAGGCCCAATTCCAACAAAATGTTAAATAAAAAGTTTAGGTTAGACCTTATATTGAGCAGGGCTGTTATGATTCCAACTGTGAGTACTACTGAATAATTCAGGTTCCAGAATGATATTTGATGGATTTTTTTTTGTCTATATTAATGTGGTGATTAGGGGTGTTATATATTTGGATCAAGTGGGATTGATCCAAAGACACATTCACATAAAGCTACAGATTTTCTTGAACAAAAGTTCATTATACAAAACTATGCTACCTGAGGATTCTGCTTAACTGACTCCTTTTCAGGTTCTTTCCAGTGGACTATGGAAACAGTTGCAAGAGTGCTTTCCAAATCTATCAACTTTAGCTTTGTTCTTCACAAATCTGAGAGCCTAAACTTTCTCAGTACAATCACCTTCAAACTCTCCTGGTTTTGAAATTTCAGAAACTAATCCTCCTGCTTGTGTCCTGAATAGCTCTGAATCTTCCTAAGAGAAAAGAAACTAAACTCACTTCTAAACTCATCAATCTTCTGAATTCACTTTTTTAAAAATTGCCTCATCTTAGATTTATCTGAACTGAAAATAAAGTTAATGGCCATGCATATTTACTCGATCAGCTGTAAATCTAACAGTATCAGCATCCATTGGTTAACACTACCGGAGTACGCAGTCATTTGCTCTCCAACGAAATGTTAGATTTAAATGCTGTTCCAACCTTGACCTTGTTTGTTAAAGGAAAATCCCTCACTGAAGTCACCGTATCCACCTGCCTCTGTCTTGAAATCCACGGAACACACACAAAGCAACTGGTCCAGATAGAGTCCCTGTCCATGAACTCAGATCATGTATGGACCAACTGTTGGGAGTATTCACTGATATCTTTAACAACTCCTTACTGCAATCTGATGTCCCCACCTGCATCAAGAAGACCACCATCATCCTGGTACCAAAGAAAACAAATGCAGCATGCCTCAATGACTACTGCTTGGTGGCTGTGACCTCCATAATTATGAAGTGCTTCAAGGGGTTAGTAATCGTTCATATCAACTCTAGCCTTCCAACCCTTGATCCCTTACAATTTGTCTACCGAAGATACCATCACCCTAGTCCTACATTCATCCCTGAAACATCTGAATAATAAAAATAAACATACGTCAGGCTTCTACTTATTGATTACAGCTCCATCTTCACCATTCTAATCCCAACCAAACTAATCTCGAAAGTCCCAGCCCTAAGTCTGTGCTCTGCCCTGTGCAACTAGATCCTTGACTTCCTGACCCACAAACTGCAATCAGTGAGGATAGGCAACAGCACCTCCTCCATGACAATCCTCAACACTGTCACCCTGCGAGGATGCGGACTTAGTCCCTTATTGTACTCTCTGTACAATTTGTGTGGTCAAATTTCATCTGCGCGCCATCTACAAGTTCGCTAATGACACCACCATTGTAGGCCAGATATCAAACAATACAGGAAAGAGAGTGGGCTTAGTGATGTGGTGTAAAGATAGCAATCGCATCCTCAATGTGAGCAAAACTAAAGAGGTGATCATCGACTTTAAGAAGCAAGGAGGAGGGCACACCCCTAGTTATATCAGTAGAACTGAGGTGGAAATGGTTGAGAGCGTCAAGTTCCTAGGAGTGATGATCAACAACAATCTGTTCTGGACTACCCACAATGCAACAGCCAAGAAGGCACAATACTCCTGTTGTTCCTCAGGAGGCTAAGGAGATTTGGCACGTAAATAAGGACACTCACCAATTTTATATAGATGCACCATAGAAAGCATTCTATCTGGATGCATTATGGCTTGATACAGCAACTGTTCTGGCCAGAACGGTAAGAAACTACAGAGTTGTGAACATAGTCCAGTCTATCACACAAGCCTACCTTCTATCCGTTGACTCCATCTACACTTCTCACTGCCTCAGAAAGGCAGCCAGCATTGTCAAAGGCCCCTCCCACTCTGGTTATAATCTATTCCAACCTCTTCTGTCAGGCAGAAGATACAAAAGGTTAAACACTCATGCCAACAAGTTCAAGAACAGCTTCTTCCCTGCTGTTATTAGACTCCTGAATAGACCTTTCAAATTTTAAATCTAATGTTGATCTTGGTTTTTGTGCAGCTTGTGTGCTGTCGTAAAGTTGTATTCCTCACTCTGTTCTGTTACCCTATGATCTTTGTATAGTATGGTCTGTCTGTATTGCATGCAAAATAAACTTTTCACTGTACCCAGGTACATGTGACAAAAATAGATCGAATCAAAATTCCAAGAATTATTTTAATAGCCATTTGTTGATATAGAATTTGTCTTGCTGGAAAAAGATAAATTTCATTTCATACTCAACATTTTGCATGAATACAGATTGAAGGGAAACACAAATGACTGTATTGCATGTGGGGAGAATGCTCATTTTTAGAGATACTGCCATGGAATATGCATCCATTATTGCTGATTGATAGTTAAGAGCCAGACAGACTTTTATAGTGCAGTGGGAGTGTCCCTACCTCTTAGCTAGAAAGCCCAGGTTCAAGTCCCACCTACTCCAGAGACACAACCCTTGAAAACAACCTATTTTGAAAAAAATGTTAGCAGCCAGACTTTGCTTAAGTTTTAAACCAAGGTAGATTGAATAATTAGTCAGGGCACTCTTCTGAGTAATGAAGTGGTGAGTGACTGATACCTATTTTGTTGTGTGTGTACATGTTCTTTCAATCTGTCAAGGTCAGGGTCCTGCGTACATGTAGTTTCCGATACAAGCAAAAGTACACCATGCTGCAGGTCTGATTGGCAATCCTAAATTGGATTTCCTTGCACATTCGGCATTATGTAACAAATGTTGTTGAGAGTAGATGTGTGGTGGAAAATTGATCAACATAATATCATTTTCAAAATGTTGATGAAGATAACCTGCTATATCACAAGTTGATTATTTTACCATCTGTATTTGGGATTCTGAGTTAAAGATAAAATCTCTAATTAACAACATATTGAAGAAAATAATTATAAGCAGCAACATTGATTTCAGAAATTGAGTTTTGCTTAAGAAAAATGATTTTTTTTTTCAATCAGGTCCATTTCAAGTCGTTAAAATTTACAATCTTGTGTACCTGATGGAAAAAATCACAATCTATCTTTTTTCAAATAGCATGTCTTTTTGAGAAATATAGAGAATAGCAGTACGTACCAATGTCATGTATTAGAAAGAATGATTTGAAGGTGCTGATGTTGGACTGGGGTGTACAAAGTTAAAATCACACACCAGGTTATACTCCAACAGGTTTATTTGGAAACTCTAGCTTCTGGAGCGTTGCTCCTTTGTCAGGTAGTTATGGAGTATAAGATCGTAGGATGCAGAATTTACAATAAAAGTTTTACAGTGTGATGTAACTGAAATTATATATTTAAAAAGACCTGGATTGTTCATTAAGTCTCTCATCTTTTCGAATGGGCATGTTGGTTCCAGTTCTTTCACATGTAAATTCCAGAACTTTCTTAAGTTACATTCACAAGCGAACTTTAATAATAGGTGCCATGTTGGCCCAGATAATGCATTGAAGCTGTTAGGTGCCCTGTGTGAGAATGTCTATGCCCCAATGTTCAGACTGATTCTAATGTAAAAAAGGATTTACAGAATCTTACATTGATTCATTCAGATTTTGAGCAAAATAAAATGTAATTCTGCAAGTACAAATTCACCCCATGGACTTGTGTGCATATGAATATGTGTGCGCGCGGTGGGGGGGAATTTGAGTGTGAGAGAGTATGTGTGGGAGTGTAAAGGGGTATAAGTCTGTGAAAGGATGTGTGGGGAGTGTACGAGAGAGAGCTTGTGTTTGGGAGACAGTCTGCATGACTGTGTGTGTGTGTGTGTGTGTGTGTATATGTATATATATATATATATATATATATATATAGCAGCGGGGTCACCTGTAATGTGACACGAACCCAAGGTCCCGGTTGGGGCCATTCCCCATAGGTGCCGGAATTGGCTATTGGCATCTGCTCGGCCACTTTGAGTTGTTGCCTGTCTCAAAGTCCGCCATGGAGAATGGTCACCCGAAGGTCTGAGTTGAATGTCCCAGACTGCTGAAGTGTTCTCTAACTTGGAGGGAACACTCCTGTCTGTTGATGGTTATGCAGTGTCCATTCATCTGTTGCCGTAGCCTCTGCTCGGGTCTCACCAATGTACCATGCCTCAGGGCATCCTTGCCTGCACTTCAGCAGTGTGGGACGTTTGACTTGGAACGAGTGACCATCCTCCCAGGCAGACTTCGGGACAGACAACAATACAAAGTGGCTGAGCAGAGGCTGATAGTCAAGTTCGGTACCCACGGGAGTGGCCTCAGCCAGGACCTTGGATTCATGTCATACTACAGGTGACCCCACTGCACTATGCACAGAGACACAGACTCCCTACAGATGACAGAGACGCGTTCTCATATAGAAGCGCTCTCTCATACAATCACACACATACTGTCAAACGAACCCTTTCAGAGACTTGTACCCCTTTTACACTCGCACTGACACACATACATATACTCTTTCATGGACAATCATACCACCACGCCCCCGTCTCTTTCCCCCCTCCTACATATAAGTTTGGGGTGAATCTGTACTTGCAGAATTACATTTTATTTTGCTCAAAAACTGCACAAAACCATGTAAAAGTCTGGAAATCCTTTTTTACGATTAGAATCAGTCTGAATATTGGGGTACAGACAGCTTCATACAGGGCACCTAACACCTTCAATTCATTATCTGGGCCAACATGGCACCTTTTGTTAAAGTTCACTTGAGAATGTAACTTTTAAGAGAGTTCTGGAATTTACATAGGAAAGAACTGAACCCAACATGCCCATTCTAAAAGATGACAGACTTAACAGACAATCCAGGTCTTTTTCAACATATAATTTCAGTTACACCACACTGTAAATCTTTGCTATGTGTCCTACGATCTTATATTCCATAACCACCTGATGAAGGAGAAACACTCCGGAAGCTAATGTTTCCAAATAAACCTGTTGGACTGTAACCTGGTGTTTGTGATTTTTAACTTTATTAGAAAGATGATATTTTGGAAATCTAAGATGTCGTATACATTTGTTTTAAAAAGGCATTCCAGAGGGCATATTTTTAGGGTGAGAGGGGAAATATATAAAAGAGACCCAAGGGCAACTTTTTCATGCAGAGGGTGTTGTGTATATGGAATGAGCTACCAGAGGAAGTTTTGGAGGCTAGTGCAATAGCAAACTTTAAAAGGCATCTGGATGGTTTTATGAATAGGAATTTTTTGGAGGGACATGGGCCGGGTGCTAGCAAGTGGGAATAAATTGGGTTGGGATATCTGGTCGGCCTGGACGAGTTGGACCGAAGATGTTTCTGTGCTGTACTTAGATCAAGACTCTGACTTGATCTAAGAAAAAGCATTAATTGGCAACCCACAACCAAGTATTTGGGTCAAGATGAAAAATTAGCAATTATTCTCAGCAACTGCACTACAAAAAATTTGAAAATGTTCCCTGTGGAAAATCAAAATGACTTTTTTTCTTGGAGGAGTTAACACCACTCTATGCTGTAAGATTGTTGAGGGAATCTTGAGTGTGTTCATGGAATCATAGAAAATCATAGAATCCCTGTAGTGTGGAAGCAGGCCATTTGACCCAACAAGTCCACACCAACCCTCTGAAGAGTAACCCACCCAGACCCATTCCCCTACCCTATTACTCTACATTGTTACATGGCAGTGAGCTTTGACAGATATACAATGTGGAAGTTGAGATTCACAGCTTGATGTGGTTCAAGACAAAAATATGCTGTTACTTTGCTAGATGAGAGTCAGAATTTATGAATAGAAAATCAGGTGCAATTGATGATCTCTTGATTTCTAAGATTGCAAATTGAAAAGCCTATCTTTGAAATTTTCAGTATATTCTCTGAAAGCTTGTGAAGCCAAATACCAAATGTACATTTTATGCTTTTCTTTTGAATGTTGGCTTTGTTTGCCACCTGTCACCAAAATTCAGGTGATTCATGCAAATTGAAAAATCAAACGAGCTTCATTTAGCCAGTTTGAAAAATGGATTTATTTGAGGACATCACATGATGGTGATGAGTCAAGATTATCATCAGGATATATCTGCTGATTACTTCAAATGAGTGTGCATGTTGCACCCTACTTGAACAGCATGACTAAAATAAACCTCATTCATATCCAAATTTTCCCAAATTATAATTCAATTGGAAAACCTATGAGGATTTCAGCACAATAGAATGAGGTTTCATTTGTAATCATCCAGTTTCAAAAAAATGAAACCAGATTGGGAAAGCTGTCTCTCGCACTTGTCAAGGAACAGCCTGATGTTTTCTGGAATCTATGATTCTGAGAGATGACTATGTCCCAGACACTAGCATTACCATCCCTAGGTGTTTCCTGTTTCACTGGCAGGACAGATTAAGAAGAGATAGCAGCACTGTGGCAGACAGTCGTATATGGGTTGTGCAGGAATCCACAACATTGAGTCCAATACCTCCTGCTGATTACCATCTAACTCTTCATTTCTTCACTCCCCCTCCCCCGTCCAGCTGATTAAATTAGTACTCTCCATGTTGAATGTGACTTGAAGCATGTACTAAGGATGGCAAGGGTGCAAAATGTACTCCTGGATGTATTTTTGAGCAGCAATGGGTTGAGTCCTGAAGGACATTGCTGCTAGACCTGGCTTACTGCAGGTGACAACAGAACCCCACAAAAGTGAAAAACATTCTTATCTTTATTCTTGCAGGTTTGCTTTCTGAAGGTACGTTTGTCCATGACAGAATCACAAGGTGTGAGCACACTCAGTCCATGTGGAGACAAATTAGTATCTGCACATTAAGGATACTGTCCATTGTATTATGTGGTACTACCACTGTCCTAAATGGGAGAGATTTAGCAAATCAAAACTGGTTATACAAAAGGTGCTGTGGGCCTTAGTAGCCATAGAACTGCTTTCACACTCTGATCCCATTGCCTAATAGAATGCCCATAGTCAGAAGATCAGTCCTGGTTCAGTGACGGAACGCATGCCAGGACTAGCACCAGGCATACCTAAAAATGAACTGTCAACCTTTTAAACTTGCACCATGGATGTCCTTACACTCCAAGGACTGCAATGTTTTCAGACAGCAATCCACCACATCTTCTCTGGGGGCAGTTATGAGTTGGTGCTATGGACCAGAGTAAACCACCTCAAATACATTAAGAAGATAGCCCAGACCCTAAATTTTTATTATTTTTAAAAGGCAAGTGTAAGATTTTGTGTTCTGGTTGTGATTTGATTGGTCAAACTACCTGGCTTGAATCAAAATACACTTCGTTCTTACATTAGCATTAAAATACAAACTAAAGAAGAAGAATTTGAATAACTTAACTCTATTGGAAAAATTAATAATATACAGGTATGTGTTAGCTACCACTGATTGTCAGGTCCAAGATAGTAACATCCTATAAACGTACCCTTGACGGAGGCAAATTCAGTAAAATAGATTTTGTGAAACATTGCATGTCAGACATGTAGGAGGAAAAAACACAGAGGAAATTGCATGCATGAGGGAGAGAACTCTAGTGTTTTACGACAGCAGGGAGAGATGTATAGCAGCTTCCAAATCTCAACAGCTACTGAATGTTAAACTTAAATTCTGGTTTTGTGGGAGTTGACCTCACCCCTTCATTTCGCTTCTATTGATCCAACTTTAATTAAAACCCCAAAACTTCACAAGCTGTTTATTTTATTGGTCTGGAACAGACCACTTGATATCTCTGTCTCAACCTCTCTTCATTTTAAAAAAAAACAGGAGCCATAGTTTTGTTACATGGGTAATAAATGCTGACCCAGACAGCATTGCACACATCCAATGAATGAAGAATAACATCCCTCATATTATTCTAGTAAATCAGAGGTTGTGATATTCTCCTTTCTAAAAGTACAGAGGAACCTTGATTATTTGAACGTGATGGGCGAGCACTATTTTGTTCAGATAATTAATTATTTGGTTAATTGATTTCCTCTGGGGCTCGGAGTTTTCTGTGAAGTTTGCTCCCAGTTCAGGAGACTAGGCAAAAGCACACTGTGTGCGAGACCTCGTCACCCCTGTCCACTCCCAACCGCATCCCCCTTCCAACACCACCTCCATCCTCCCCAACCCTGCACCCCTGTCCATTCCCACCCACTCTCTGACCCCCCCCAACCCCAACCGTTTGATCCCACCTCTCTGGGGCAATCGGACTGTACACCAACAGGAAGACTTTGTGGGGTAAGTCTCCAAATAGCGCGAAGACGCACAACCTTTTCACAGGTTCCGTCTTTGCCCTGTACAGGACAATGTTGGAGAGATTATCTGGGGAAGACTGGGTTTAGGGTTCACCCCCGCGTAGAAAGTGTGGGGGGAGAGAGGGAGGGAGGTCAGTCATTTAGAGACTGCGCCTGAAATGTCCAGGACTGTTCTTGGCAGCATTTCTGTGAGCCAAATTTGTTTTTAATCCATTGTACCTGTAAACAAAAGGTGCGATCAGGGTTGAAACAGCTCTTTGACGTAATGTTTCTATCGGGACCTTGAGATCCCCTTTGGATAATCTGAAATTCGGATAATTGAGGTTCCTCTATATACAGTCCCAGGACTCTGTTTAAAATTGTACTCTTTAAGTTTGTATTACCTCTCCTTATTCCTCCTGCCAAAAAATAATGTTTGCCACTTCTCTGCTTGAAATTTCAGTTGTCATTTATGAGCCCCTTTTGCCAGCTTGCGTCCATCTGGAATCTTACAACCTGATATAGTAGAAATGCGAACAAACTTCTGCTTTTTTAATGGAATTCTAGATGTTTTCAAACACATTCCAGGCAAATTTCTATTTTGCTGACTTTTTGATATCATAATATATGGAAATTTTGCCTTACATTTGTTTAGATTGCCAATTACACATTTAAAAAAAGTGAAATTCTATACTTTCAGATGTTAGATCCCAGAAATGTCTCTTTGAGATATCTGTAGAAGACAAGTGTACCACCACAGTTGGAATATGGTCTTTAGCATTAAAATGGTAATAAATAAGCCCTTCATAATAGCAAGGCCCAAACACATATACATTATTCTACATAAGCTTTGTTCAGTTTTCATTTAAATTTATCTTTCGGTATGCATTTGTGAATTTTAATTATTTTTAGGTGCCTGATGGAAACAGCACACATTACAATAAATGTTAGTCTAATGCAGTATAGTTCAAGCCTTTGCTATTGATTTATGGTATGTTTAATTTTATATAATGTTTCCATTGTTTTAGTAAATCTGCCTCCACTCCCACATTTTCTTCTAATAGGTGGGTAGACAACAATGATGATTAAAGGAGAAACTCTCAATAGTTCTGTCCTTGGATAATTCCATGAGAATCAATGTGATTGTTACCAGTTGTAATTTAATATTGTAAAGAAGGAACATGTATTTAAAATATAATTGGAAAATTAAATGTGTAAGTATTCTTTTGTTTGTGTAAGGTTGAATTAGTATGATGGGTGGGGGTTGTTGGAGGAGGAGGGAAAGGTGGACACAGCTGATATCAGAAGTCATACCTAAGAACTCCTAAAGAGACTAATTGCAAGAACTAAAACTAATAAAAATGTCTGCTCATCTGTTTGGTATGATGGGTAGAAATACAGCCAGATTTGGGCGCGCAATAAGTTAAATTTTAACTGTTTAAAGTGGACCTCGTTTTAATTTGGAGAATCTCTAGCAATGGCTTCTCTTCCTGAATGTGCAGTGTCTCCTCCAGAGTTCCCTAAAATGTCTCTGGTTTCTTTAAGTATGTATTAACCCTCAGTTAAATCCAGACATTGGGACAGTTTGATAATTATTTGACTCTCGTTCCAGTTGTCTTTCTTTCATTATAACATAGGGGGTGGTAATTTGGCTAATCAAGTCCATATCACCATCTGTATAACAATCCAGTTGGTTATACTGTATTTGCCTCATCACCTCTGTCATTTTATTCAAATATTCAGATATACTAAGTCAAATCAGCCTTTTACAAATCAAGTCTCCCCAAGAGCCAGTTGATTTCTGATGATTTTTTAAATCTCATCTGTCTCTTTGATTCATTGTCAATTTGTCCATCCTGTCAAATTGCGCTGCTCAATATGTTATTAAATACAATATAGTCAGATGTACAGCACAGAAACAGATCTTTGGTCCAACTCGTCCATGCCAACCAGACATCCTAACCTAATCTAGTCCCATTTGCCAGCACTTGGCCCATATCTCTCTAAACCCTTCCTATTCATATACCCATCAAAATGCTTTTTAAATGTTGCAATTGTACCAGCCTCTACTACTTCCTCTGGCTGTTCATTCCATCCATGTACCACCCTCTGCATGAAAATGTTGCCCCTTGGGTCTCTTTTATATCTTTCCCCTCTCATGCTAAACCTATGCCCTATAGTTCTGGACTTCTCCCACCCCAAAAAAGGGTTTGTCTATTTATCCTATCCATGCCCCTCATGATTTTATAAACCTCTATAAGGTCACCCCTCAGCCACCGACGCTCCAGGGAAAACAGCCCCAGCCAATTCAGATTCTCCCGATTTAGCTCAAATCTTCCAACCCTAGCAACATCCTTGGAAATCTTTTTATGAACCCTTTCAAGTTTCACAACATCCTTCCAAGGAGACCAGATTTGCACGCAGTATTCCAAAAGTGGGTTCACCAATGTCTTGTACAGCCACAGCATGACCTCCCAACTCCTATACTCAATACTCTGATCAACAAGGGAAAGCATACCAAACGCCGCCTTCACTATCCTATCTACCTGCGACTCCACTTTCAAGGAGCTATGAACCTGCACTCCAAGGTCTCTTTTTGTTCAGCAACACTCTCTAGGACCTTACCGTTAAGTGTATACGTCCTGCTCTGATTTGTTTTTCCAAAATGCAGCACCTTGCATTTATCTAAATTAAACTTCATCTGTCACTTCTCAGCTCATTGTCTCATCTGATCAAGATCACATTGTAATCTGAGGTAACCTCCTTCACTGTCCACTACACCTCCAATTTCGGTATCATCTGCAAACTTACTAACTGCCTCTTACGTTCACATCCAAATCATTTATATAAATGATGAAAAGTAGTGGACCCAGCACTGATCCTTCTGGTCACGGGCCTCCAGTCTGAAAAACGATCTTCCACCATCACCACCTTCTGTCTTCTATCTTTGAGCCAGTTCTGTATCCAAATGGCTAATTCTCCCTGTATTCCATGAAATCTAACCTTGCTAACCAGTCTCCCCTCCAGCTTAATAGTGAGAACAACACGTTATCATAAACATGTTTACATTATTGCAACCTCCCATGCTACTATTTGCTAGAGGTGAAGCAGGTTGCTGTGTCCTGATAACAGATTTGAGCTTGTATTCCTTGTGTCCTATTCATCACTGCGACGACCAGTTTCTGCCAGTCTAACGTTGCCCGTTCTGTAACTACTTCATCTCCTATACTCCGAAACCCCTAATGTGCTTTTGTCATTTTTAGACTTGCTTTTCTAGCCTTCTATTATCTAATGTCTATAAATTCAAACTTATCCAAAACCCAATTGCCTCTATCCTGGTTCAAATTAAACCCTGCTATCGCCTGTCCTTGCTAAGCTTAATTAGCTTCCAAATACAAACGCTCAAAAAGGAAAATTGAAATGAATACCATGACTCTTGCAGTTTTGGTGGCCTTCTGAGGTACTTCCTTCATTTGCCATCCAAATCTCTCTGATAAGGTTAAAACTTGTTACTATTTCCCACATTTAATTTCTTGCATTTTAGTTGATACATCAGTCTTCCACATCAGTGAAGCAACTTGAAATTTTCTTAAAGATAATTCACTGGTATAATATATTTCTACCAGTATTAGACAGCTGCAGAGAAACCACACAATAATTCAATCTCTGTTTTTGGTAATAGGCTGAATTATAAATGAATTCTTTCTGTTAAAAACTTTTTAAGACTGAACCTTTTGTCAGTCAGTGTCTTTGTTGAAAATGCTTCTTTACTGGCAAAAAGTTAGGTAGAAGTAAGCTATTAGTGTTGGCTATGGATTTTTAGATGGCTTAGAAGCCCATTCTTAACCTTGCAGGTTCCTTCACAATGAAGACTTGGGTTGTCAGCCAGTAGAGGAGGTGGAGTTTTGTTGGTTCAAATAGCTTTCTGTATCGCTTGATGGCTGCTTGTATTGATTGGAAGGTCTAAATTTTGATGAATCACCACCTCTTTTAGCACTTTGTACTGTACAGAAATGTACAGAAGACTAGTGTTCAATAACTGAGTTTAATGCTATGTCTGACACCACTATTCTCAAGCTTGAGTACAGTAGGCCGAGTTAGTGTCCCTGACACTGCCTTGTTTAACAGTGTTTTGCTCAGCTCCTCTATAATCTCTAAAGCTGTGATCACTAGGATTTCAGTTTGTAATTCCGAGTGCGAGAATAATTTGAGGGGAAATGAGTTGTAGTTGGATACAAGTTTGTCCAATACATATTTTAAATTTTCATAAATGTATTTGTTAGCAATTTTAAAATGCAAATTTTAGACCATGCCACCAAACTTCTGCAATCTGTGTATTGAGAAAGGGAGTAAAAAATTAAATGTTCTTTATTCTTTACTCCATTTTTCAATGGCCAACACTAGACTGAACAGTCAACTTGCTATCAAAACCAAAATGCATGTGGAAAGTTGATATTCGTTTAAAGTCAAATGTACCTGTCAGAATTAAGCTACATCATGAAATGTGTTCATCTTTCTTGAAAGTGGGTGTATTTTTACTCTGTCTAATAGTAGCCAGAGTAGCCAGTTGCAGTTAGTAAACTCTGTAGTGGATACTGTTGATATTATAAGTATCTTCAGTTTGTGACTCTGAAGGTGTCATGAAATCAAGTTTGAATGCGTAAACATTTTTTGATCTTTTCAGTTTTAATGGATGCCTTTTATTTTGTTTTAGCAACGTCTCCACGAGCTTCATCAGAATTAGAACAGGCTAGACCACAAACCAGTGGAGAAGAAGAACTTCAGCTGCAGTTGGCTTTAGCCATGAGTCGGGAAGCAGCAGAACAGGTACATTTATGAATAGTTTGACTCCATGTTCCTTGTATGTTATTTATCAAAACCAGATTATGTGATCTGTTCACAATAGGCAATTGCTTGTTGATATCTGTAATCTGATATATAAAGTTTGTATATTTTTAAAGGAATGCGTTATATTTAAACAAAGAATCTCTAAAGTTTGAAAGTCTGGAGACTTTACAAAATCTATTTGTCTTCTTAAAATTCATAAAACAGTTTGATATAGACTAGTTCAGTTGATCTCCTAATCTGATGTACAAAAAGTACACTGAACACCCTTGCATCATCTCAGGAGAAAATAAACTAACTTTTTCCTTTTCGAAATGAAATAAGCAAGTGTTGAGGCTTTGTTTCACATGGTTGCATGTAGTACAGTAATGCAACAGCACCCAAAAGAGGGAAAATGATATCAATTTTATCTTTGTTATACTCTTCTTTATCTTTTGTACCATTTTGTTTGCATTCTTCCTCTGATTCTTAATTTTTATTTTGGATTGATCTTTTTTTTTAACTCCACTTCTGGCTCTTACAACTTGGTAAGTTTTCCCTGCTGACTATTAGGATGGTGGTGTGGAGGATTATTTGATGTTGAGTGGGAAAAGTACCAGCCCAGGAGACAGCTAGCTGTACAGGTTACATTAGTGGGCCAGGCTAGATATATCATCAGAATACTGCAGACTTGCAAAATTTGGATAATGAGTTGGCTGTTGGAACGATATGCCTAAGTATTTAATCTTGGAGTAGCATGATTATTCCTGTGCACAAGGAGGATAATCTTTAGTTGACTCTAACAAACTGGAAAAGATTTGAGCTTGTAAATGAAATTTGGTACCTGAAACACTCCTCTCAAGCAGCACTGTGAGCATCACAACTAATTAAGTTGGAAAGCATTGCATTTTAGCCATAGCATATAAACATCATAATACACTGTTTGTTCCATCAGTGCATTTTGTACAGATGAAGCTTTTATCAATCCAATCATAGTAAGCAGTATAAATAAGTTTCTTGAGCATTGTAACACTTTTTTTGTGAGGTCACTAGACATACTGTTACTGGACTAATCCAGAGCTAAAACTAATCTAGGCTAATCCTTAAGAGACAGGGATTCAAATCTCATAACAGCATCTTGTGGAATTTAACTTTTAAATTTAACTAAATGAATTTACTGAAATTAACTTCTAATTTCAAAATGATGAACATGAAACTATTGCATTGGTGAACCAAATGGTTTTCATGACAATGTCATTTTGGGAAAGAAATCTACCTCCCTTATCTGGCCAGACCATACGTGAGTTCAAACTCTCATAAATGTAATAGACAGTAGGTGCAGGAGTAGGCCATTCTGCCCTTTGAGCCAGCACCACCATTCACTATGATCATGGCTGATCATCCTCAATCAGTATTATAGACAATGTATTTGGCTTTGAGTTGCCCTCTGAAGGGCTGAGCAAGCTACTCAGTTGTATAAAACTGCAAGAGTAATGTCAAAAGGTAATAAAATAGCACAGAATATCCAAGATAAATCTAGGATCAGGGATGATAATGGTACGCCATACCTAGCTGTCCCTGAAAATGTTTTCTTACCAACATCTGGGGTCTAAGACTGAAATCTAAGAGTTGTCCCGTGTACTAACCAAGCAACAGCCTGAAATAGACTTGTTCACTGCAATATATTTTACATCCAGTTTCGTAGAGCCAAGAATATGGTGCTGTAAAAGCACAGCTGGTCAGGCAGCATCCAAGGAGCATGAGAAGTCGACGTTTTGGGCATAAGCCCTTCATCGGGAATGAGGCTTGTAGGCCGGGGGGTGCTGAGAGATAAACGGGTGGAGGTGGGGCTAGAGGGAAGGTAGCTGAGAATGCGATAGGTAGAATAAGGTGAGGGAGAAGGTGATAAATCGGAGAGGAGGGTGGAGTGGATAGATGGGAAAGGTGATTGATAGGTCAAGGAATGGAGGGCTTGGATGCCTTCGTTGTGGCAGATCGATGTGTACAGGGACTAGATGTCTATGGTGAAGATGAGGTGTTGGAGGAGGTGAAGGGCGTGGGTGGTGTCTTGAATGTAGGTAGGGAATTTTTGGACTAAGGTGGGGGGGGGGGGGGGGGCAGGACAGTGTCAAGGTATGCACAGATGAGCTCAGTGAGCATCCACAGTTCCACATCTGACAGAGATTTACCTGTACCTCCACCAATGTCATCTACTGTATCCATTGCACCTGATGTGGTCTCCTGTACATCGGGGAGACAGGACGCCTCCTTGCGGATTGTTTCAGAGAACATCTCTGGTACACCCGCACCAACCAACCCACTGCTTCATGGCTGAACACTTCAACTCCCCCTCCCACACCACCACAGACCTGCAGGTCCTGGGCCACCTCCATCGCCAAACCCTTACCACTTGATACCTGGAGGAAGAACAACTCTTATTCTGCCTTGGGACCCTGCAACCACATGTGGATTTCAACAGTTGCCTCATTTTCCCCCCCCCCCCACTCCCACATTATTCCAGTCCCCAGCCTCCAACTCGGCATTGCCCTCTTGACCTGTCCACCTCTAGATGGGCCCTGCCTCACTGGCAGAACAGACTCCATAGAGGTAGCAACACTGTGGTATTGCTGCTTAGTCCATTTTAAAAGGATTTATTACAATATTTTCACGGAAGAAAAATGCCATATCTATTAGTTCACCAGAACTTCTGACCTTTCTGCCTCCCCAACCATCATTTACTTCCCTTTCCAAGACTCTCCACTTATACAAATCTCTGTCAGATTCTTCAGAAGCATCATGAAAAACAAGCTTCATAGATTCATAAGTCAAACAGCACAGAAACAGATCCTTCAGTCCAACTCGTCCGTGCTGACCAAGTTTCCCAAACTAAACTAGTCCCACTTGCCTGTGTTTGGCCCAAATCCTCCTTAGCCTTTCTTATTCATGTACTTGCCCAAATGCCTTTTAAATGTTGTTACTGCACCTGCATCTTTCACTTCCTCTGGCATTTCATTCCACATATTAACGACCCTCTGTGGAAAAGGTTCGTCTCGGGTCCCTTTTCAAATCCGTCTCTTTTCACCTTAAAAGTATGCCTCCCAATTTTGAATTTCTCCACCCTAGGGAAAAAGGCCTTTTGCTCTTTACCTTATCCATGCCTTTCATGATTTTATAAACCTCTATAAGATCACCCCTTAACCTTGCTCCATTGAAAAAATTCCTATCATTTCGAGCCTTTCCTTATAACTCAAACCTTCCAGTCCTGGGAACATCTTGGCAAATCTTTACTGAACCCTCTCTAATTTAATAATATCCTTCCAATAGCAGGGTAGCCAGAACTGTACACAGTACCCCAAAAGTAGCCTCACCAATGCCTTGTACAATCTCAACATGACATCCCAACTCCTATACTCACTATTCTGAAAAATGAAGGCAAGTCTGCTAAATGTCATCTTAATCACCCTATCTACCTGTGATGCAACTTTCAAAGAATTACATACCTGAGCCCCTAGGTCTCTGTACAACACTACCCAAGGCCATACCATTAACTGTATAAGTCCTACCTTTGTTTAATTTACCAAAATGCAATATCTCTCATTTATCCAAATTAAGCTCCATCGACACTCCTTAGCCCATTAGCTTAATTGATCAAGATCACAGTGGATGGCACGGTGGCACAGTGGTTTGCACTGCTGTCTCACAGTGCCAGAGACCCGGGTTCAACTCCCGCCTTGGGCAGCTGTCTGTGTGGAGTTTGCACATTCTCCCCATGTCTGCGTGGGTTTGCTCCGGTTTCCTCCCGCAGTCCAAAGATGTGCAGGTTAGGTGAAAAGGCCATGCTAAGTTGTTCTTCGGAGGGTCAGTGTGGACTTGGGCCGAAGGGCCTGTTTCTACACTGTAAGTAATCTACTTTCACTGTCGACTATACCGCCAATTATGGTGTCATCCACAAACTTAGTAGCTGTGCCTCCTAAATTCTCATCCAAATTGTTTTTATAACTAACTAACAAAAGTGGACCCAGAACCAATCCCTGCGGAACACCGCCGGTCTCAGGCCTCCAGTCCAAAAAATAATCTTCCACCACCCTCTTGTCTTTACTATCAAGTCAATTTTTTCATCTAATTTGTTTCTGGTATCTTCCAAATATGGAAATTTCAAAACATGTTGCTCAGTTTCTAATTTATTTTCAGTTTTTTTTTTGTTTGTTTGAATAGCATCTTCTGCCTTGGGATTTCTTTTGTAGTTGTATGGAATGCTAATACTTCAGAAACTGGCAAGTGGTCTTGTTTGGGTGCCAGGCAATTCAGCTATCCAAAGAGACTTTGCAATTCTTCTATTTTTGTTTTGGAAACCAGTGCATCTTTTTGTTAAGCTCTATTTTGAATAATAGCAATAGGTCCAGAGTTTTCTAAACAAGATTATTGATGAAAGTGATATTTGATCCAGTCTGCCTGATTTCCAATCCAATGTACTTAATCTCCCAGAAGCCATGACTTACAAATTTAAATTCTGCTTTAAGGCCATTTTAAGACGATATCTTCAAATTCACTCCTTACCCCACCTTAAAAAAAAAATCTATATGTCTCATAAATATATCTGAAAGCTGCCCCTTATGATGCCAGTAAACATGACCGGGTCTGCTATTAACTGAAAACAGCCCAATTTTAGTAAGAGACACCTTAATTGGAAGTACCAAACTATAGAGGCATCATTTGGGCCATATATACAGTTAATTAACTTTGAGTATCCCCGCTACTTTTGGTGTCTCTTTTGGACAATGAAGAAACCCTTCCTCTTAAGCTGACTTCACTGCGAAAATGCAGCTTCAATATCAATGAGATGTCCTAGAGATGTACAGCACAGAAACATACAATTGAACTGCTCTTCCAAGGACTCATAGTTAATGAAGCCAAAAAAATGTTAATGCTTTCCTGTCATTGCTAAATCTACTTTTGTATCTTGATCCCCAAGTTTTTCTTCAAAACCTCATGCAACTAGCCTTGCTTTAGCCTTACAAGTTCTGTTGGTGATTTCTGATGCATAACCACCTCTGTTATAAGACTAGTTGTCCCATAGGCACTTCTTTGTACACCCCAAATTTACTTTGCTTCTTAAAATTATCTAATTTCTGTTTTGAAGTTTTCTTTTCATACAGTTGCCTATAACCTGTATATAGATGCTCTCGCCTATTAGATAACATTGTGTCCTTTTTCTGACCTATCACTGATGGTCCACTTTGTGCAATGAATGTTGCTGGGAAGGAATGCTTTCCTAAGAAACGTTTTTAGTGATTTTGACACTTGTTCTAGTGTATGTTAATGCACAAATTTTTAAATATTGTAAAAATAGTCAGTCCATATTTGATACTTCAGCACAGTCCAAAAATGTACATGTCAGCATGAATAGAGAAGTTTCCAATCAAATTTCTGCAGTCTCGTGTACAGCCTATTAAATTCCTTTATGGATTCTGCTATAGCACTACCTACAGTCTGTCTTAATTTGTGAAAATCTGACCACACCCCTCATGCAGTGAATAGATCATCTTTTTGATAAACTTTATCCTTGAAAGTTAGCTATCTATCCAAACCTTCATCTGTGTTCAGACCAAGTTTCAATTCTTTTTTTAAAAAAAAAAGCTTTTGCTTCTTGGCGCTTGTCTTTCTGTTCCAAAGCAAGTAAAGGCCATATTTTGCTTCCGGTTTAGTGAATAAGTAAACCAGACCCACATTGTAACTTAATTCTTCCACTTGTCATAAGGCTCATTGTAAGAAAACCGGGTGAGTAATTATATCCCAAAACTTTATTTTGACTCAACCATCCCCTGCTACCAATATTAAATTCTAAAACAGTTTTATTCTTCTAATTTTAAATTATTTTAAACAAAATCAGGTGCACTCTTATTTCAGCATATTATTTCAGTTACCTATACTTCATGAAACACTCAACCCATTGATTACTAGCTTGCCATATTTATAGAAGCATTCTAAACCCAATTAGCTCTTAATTATCAACAACAGAAACAGGAATTTCTGGGGGAACTCAGCAGGTCTGGCACCATCTGTCGAGAGAAAACAAAGTTAACATTTTAAGTCCAGTGACCCTTATTAGAACTGATAGCTAGGAAAAGGTGGTATATATGCCGTAGATAGGGGTCGGGGCAGGAATACTGAATAGATAGGGAGAGTTGGAGCCCAGAGAGACAGCAAAATGACAGGCAGACAAAAGGTTGGATGATAATATGCTAAGGAGAAAAAAAAAGCTGATAAAAGGCACCATAAGTAGGTGAAAATAGGTTGGGGGAGATGTGCTGGAAACAGTTCATGTCATGCCAGGGCCTGTGGGTTTGGGGATGGGTAAAGCAGGACGTGTTCAGGTTCTAAAATTATTGAACTCTGTATTGAGCCCTGAAGGCTGTAGGGCAGCCAAGTAGAAAATGAGGTGCTGTTTTAGATTGTTTAGATTAGATTTCCTACGGTATGGAAACAGGCCCTTCGGCCCAACAAGTCCACACCTACCCTCCAAAGAAGAACCCACCCAGACACATTTCCCTACTTTATATTTACCCCTGACTAATGCACCTAACACAATGGGCAATTTAGCATGGCAAATTCACTTGACCTGCACATCTTTGGACTGTGGGAGGAAACCGGAGCACCCAGAGGAAACCCACGCAGACACAGGGAGAATGTGCAAACTCCACTTCCTGAGGCAGGAATCGAACCCAGCTTTCTGGCGGTGCGAGGCAGCAGTGTTAACCACTGAGCACCGTATTCTTCTAACTTTCACTGAACATCCCATAAGCATTGCAGCAGGCCCAAGACAAAAATGTTGACTAGGCAACATTGTAGTGGCAGGCAACTGGAACTCAGGGTCATTTTTGTGGACGGATGCTAGGTGCTTTGGAAAACAGTCACTTACCCTGCAATTTGTCTCCCTACTGTAGTGGAGACCACATTGTGAACTGTGACTACAGCGACAAGATTGAATAAGTGCAGGTAAATTGCTGCTTCACCTGATAGGTGTGTTTGGAGACTTGGATAGTGTGAAGGTAAAGAGGAAAGTGTTGCACCTTGTGATTTTATAGAAAGTTGGCATGGGGGAGAATTGGCATTGGAGGTGGTGTGGACCAGGGTGTCCAGGAGGGAACAATCTCTGCGAAATGCTGACAAGGGAATGAGAGGCTGGTGGTGGCATCCCACCAGAGTTGATGGAAATTGCTGCTTCTAGCTTGTTTATTATTAGCCCCCTCATTCCCTTCGATTATTGGGGTCCTCCAATATTTCAATGCAGAAGACGACGTGGACACATTTTCCAATCATGTTCAGACAGAATTGTTGAGTTAATGATCCTTCTTAGCCACCCTTTTGGTCTCCACTATCACAGTTCCCAGCATTTGTCCAATTTGATTCACTCCAATTACTATCAAAACAGCTGAAAGCACTGGATACTACAAAGGCCATGGATCCTGACAATGCAACAGCCATACACTGAAGAATTGTGCTGCAGAATTATCCATTCTCCTAGCTTAGCAATTCAAGTACAGCTACAATATTGGCATCTACTAAATTGGAAAATTGCTTAGATATATCCGGTCCAGCAAAAATGGCAAGATAAATCTAACCCGCACAATTACTACCTCATTAATCTGCATTTGACCATTGGAAAGCTGATGAAAGGTATCATTGACAGTGTTCTGAGGGGCTTCTGATATATCAATAATTATTTATCAGAGCTCAGTGTTCATTCTGCAGGACTACTCGGTGTCCGACCTGATTCCAGCTTTGGTAAAAGAGCTGAACTTAAGCAGAGTTTAGAATAATTTCTCTTGACATCAAGACTGCATTTTAACTGGGTATGGCATCAAGGAGCAAAGTAGTCACCGAAAATCAGGAGCAGAACTCTCCATGGGTTGAAGTACTACCTGACACAAAGGAATATGGTTATTGTTGGAAGTTATTCCTTTTTCACAGAGAGAAGTCAGGATGTTTTCTGATTATTGCACTATGTTCTGTACCATTCCAGTACCCTGAGATACAACATAGTCTTTGCCTAAATGCAACAAGATCTGGATGAAATTCAGATTTTTGTTGATAAGTGACAAATAACATTAATTCCATACAAGTGCCAGATAATGGCTATCTCCTTTAAGAGAAAGCGTAACTATCTGTCCTTGATGTTCAATGGCATTACCGTCACTGAGTCCAGAAACCTAACTGGATTAACCATACAAATAAGCTGACTACAAATGAAGGTCAGAGGGAGGAATTTGGTTGCAATTAACTGTGTACCTGACTCTCCAAAAACATTCTACAATCCACAAGATACAAGTGTGATGGAATACTCTATTTGCCTGGATGATTGTGACCACTCCAACTGTGTTTTCACAAGCTGAACACTTCCAGACAAAGCAGCTGTTTATTGATTTCCAATTAGTCAGCTGAAACACTTTCTTCCTCTACTAGAGGATACAGTAGAAACCTTACAAGACACCCACAGATGCACTGCAACAGCTCATCCAGTAACTTATGTTCACCACCTAGGAGGATATGTACAGCAGATCATGGGAAGAGTATCATCTGCAAGTTCCCCTCCAAACCAAGGACCAACTTGATTTGGAACTGTATCATTGTTCCTTTACTCTTACTGGGTCAGAATTCTGAAAGTTTTTTTCCTAACAGCACAGTGAGTGCACCTGAATGGATTCAAGTGGTTCAAAGAGGTGCCATTTTTTCATATCCTGAAATTCTCTTACATGCAAGTGAATGATTTTATTTTTCATCATCGGTGGTACTTTGTAAATCTATTAACCATTAAATAATCCAGCTCTTTTTACATCCAGGAGTGCTGTTAGATGCAACTGAACTTTTTTTTCGCCCTGTCACCAAACCATCTGTGGTATTTTTTCATCTGTTAATCACCTCCAGTAAATCACCCGTGTTTATAATTGAATAATTTACGTGCAAAGCCTGTTAAGGGCAATGAAAACCATCAAAGGTAAGGGAGAGGTATAGAGAGGGCTAAATCAAAATGGAGTTGAAGGGGACTACCATCTTCTTGAAGGCAAATGGAATTGAACAATCAATACTGTTGTGAAAATGTTACCTGTCCTGTGCGTTCCTAATGAGCAGAAACCAATTTGTACATTTATTGAAGGTTTTCAGGGGCACCAGACATACACTTGATAACAACATTGCCTTAAGTGACACAAATTATATTTTAATTCTACATGATCTCATTATAATGCCTCTGACATGTAATTGTCAAGCTTAGAAAAATGGTCCCAGCAATTTTGTACTTCCAGGCACTGTGCGCCAAGACTTCTGTAATTCTTTGTACGTTTTCACTTGCAAAGCTCACAAAATAGTAACCAACATTAGATGCGATATTGACCTATCTTGAAAAGTCTGCCCTTCTCTGATGCCAACATTCTTGAAGCAACAATGGCAGCAGCATTGAGGCCATGATCATTCAAGCCAACTTTACTGGGCTGATCATGTGCTTAGGATGCTTGAGTTCCAACTGCCAAAGAAGATCATCTTTATGCATCTCCAGGAACGCACTCTAATGAGAGGACCACAAAGGAAGCATTTCAAAAACTCCCTCAAGGCTTCCCTCAAGAAATGCATTATAGATTTCAGCACTTGAAAGACCTTGTTCAGAAGAAGCCGACTTGTTGGAAGCTCCAGTGTGAAAGTACACAATTCTTTGAGAACATACAATAGGTGCAGGAGTAGGCCATTCAGCCCTTCGAGCCTGCACCGCCGTTCAATATAATCATGGCTGATCATTCCTAATCAGTATCCTGTTCCTGCCTTATCTCCATAACTCTTGATTCCACTATCTTTGAGAGCTCTATCCAACTCCTTCTTAAATGAATCCAGAGACTGGGCCTCCACTGCCCTCTGGGGCAGAGCATTCCACACAGCCACCACTCTCTGGGTGAAGAAGTTTCTCCTGAGCTCTGCCTAAATGGTCTACCCCATAGACCATTGGCAAGAGGGAGTACAGAAAATAAACTAGAGAAACGAATGGCAAAAATTACAAGGCCAGTGACCAATTCCACCTCCCAAATGTGTGGTCATAGATGCAACTCTAGGATTGAGCTCATCAGCCACGTAAAGACCCACAGAGCCCATGACTAGTGACACGGAAGTTCCTAGCTAGACAATTGTATTTGATTGCTGCTGATGAGAGAAGCGTGTGAAGTGCTAAACACTGCCTCTGATGTGAGAGAAGATATGTACATTCATTGTCCGATTAGCTTTTACTGGTTACTGTATTTGATTTAGAACTGAGTAGCATGACGTTGAATACATTCCATGTTGAGATAACTAGCAAAGAAATGTACTCCACTAACGCAGAATTTGTGTGAGCAAATTGTTCTAGCTTGCAACCCATAATCTTTTAACAGGAGATTACCTAACTTGGATATTGTTTACATATGTTCAGATTGTTCTCTGAAAATTCTAATTTTTCCCTTCTCTCCCCATATTGTCTTGAAATTTGTGAGACAAATCTCTTTTCTCTATTCTTTTATTCTCTTTAGGCAGATTTGAGTTTTCTGAAGTTGCTGTCATGCCTTGGTCTTATTAATTCATCTGTCAATATGTACCCTAATTAACCTGTCACTGCATACAAAGGAAATGCTTTATAACTTTGCACTGTAATTCTCATCAGGAGGATCGTCTTCGCCGTGGTGATGATCTTCGACTTCAGATGGCCTTGGAGGAGAGCCGCAGAAATTCAACTGTAGTAGTGGGTAGCACAGCTCCAAAGAAGAAAAAGGTGAGAGTTATGATTGCTGCTTCTGAATATAATCTGTAAGCCATCAGTATCAGAGAGAACCTTTACTCAAAAGGTGGTTAACTTGCTATTACGTTGTCGAGATGAATAGTATAGGATGCATTTAATGGGAAGGTGGGCAGGCAAGTGAAGAAGGAAGAATAGGAGCATATTCCAAAGGGATTGAATGAAATGTGAAGGAGACTAATGGACATAAACACTAACAATGACCTATTGGGACCAACAGCCTGCTTTTGTTCTTCTTATATTTTCTAGGGTTTTTTTTATGTTCAGTTTTCAAGGCCTGTAAGTTTGTGTAGCTTTGAATTAATTTTGGAAATTAATATTGGGATGGTGGAACTTTGATTCAGTAGTAATAAATATTTAGAGTATCTTGTGATTTAGTGGCCTATTTTAATTTTTTTGGCTATAGAATATATGGTTGACCTTTGTAGCCAATATAATTAAAACGTTTCTTAAATATTATATAACTGTAATAGTATTGGCTTAAAATGTTATTTTTGCTAATCATGTGTGCTGCTGTCCTTTCGGAATTGTTGTTTACCTTTCTGGAGACTGATGAAATGAATTACTTGGCAGTAAGGGTGTGAAGTCTACTTTAAATGTATACTTAAGAGAAAATGATGCAGCTGCTAGATTAGGGTGTTGATTGTTATTGTGTCATGGAGGATGGAAATGTTTCCATTTCCTGATGTCTCACCATAATTATGCTGTTATGGGAGAGGAAGGTCAGATGATGAAGACTTTACATAAAAAAGTTAGTTTATCCTCCTTGCATAGATTCTGCAGCTACTTGAAAGTGACATTGGGAGAAATTAGTTTGCTCACTCTTGTACTTGTGGACAGTACAGGGAAGAAATACCAGAAGGGAAGTTTTTTTTTGCTGTCTGCATCCTTCCCAAAAAAACATTGTTCATAAATTTCAGTCCTGAAAGTAAGGACCCAACTTTAAATCTGAAAATAAATTGAATTTTCAGCTGGATAAAATCAAGCCTAAGATTATCAATTGCATAACCTAAAATTATATTTGGGGACAAAAAATTGGCAAGTGCACAGAGGAAACACTTCTTAAAAATGTATTCCATTTTATAATCCTTAAAAATCTAGTAAAAGTACTCTGATGTATAACCTGAATAGATCCCAGGTCAGAATTGCTTTATATTTCACTCTGGCATTTTTTTGTAGTTTTTTTTGTTGGATAACTTATTTCTTTTCTTCCCTTCTCCTAATTAAATAACAGGCATCCATGGTTACTCTCATGGATCCCTTGCCAACTGCAACAACACAAAAACCTGTAGTGTGGGGAGTATCTGTTCGACCTGTTTCTATAGAAAAAAATGACCCATGGGGAGAAGCAAGCAGTCCAGTAGCATCAGATCCATGGCAATCTGTTGGTAAGATTACTTGTACTGTCCATTGCATTGTGTGTAGAAATAACATTGTGGGGTCCTTTTAATTTCTAATCTAACTAATAAATTTAAATTTTGGTACTAAATCCCTTTTTTGCAAATTATGTTAGCTTTTATTCCAGAATGTTTCCCTTTTGTTTTCATTGCTAACTTTTGGTTATCCTACAGATAACTTTTAGTTATTTAATGCTTAAATATGACATGTATCATCCCAAATTAACATATTGGAATTGCAGAGATATCTAATCTTCCATAAGGTATCAAGCAACTCGGAAGACACAGGTAATGATCTAGGGATCCAGATTTGAAGCCATGGCAGTTGGTAGAATTTGAATTCATTGAAAATCTGGAATTTAAAGTCAAATGACCATGAAACTATTGTTGTTTGTCATTAAAATCCCTTCTGTTTCACCAAGCAATCTTGTCAACTGGGGAGGCAATAGCCCAGTGATATTATTACTGGACTATTCATCCAGAACTCTGGGAATGTTCTGAGGACCCAGATTCAAATCCCTTCATGGCAGATGGTGGCATTTGAATTCAGTAAAAAAAAAATCTGGAACTAAGTCTAATGTTGATCATAAATCCATTGTCAATAGTCAGAAAAAACTCATCTGATTCACTGATGACCTTTAAGAAGGAAATCTGTCGTCCTTACTTAGTCTGACCTACATGTGACTTCAGACCCACCGCAATCTGGTTGACTCTGAACTGGGCAATTAAGAATGGACAATTAATGTTGTACTAGCTAGTTATGCCCTCATCCCAGGAATGAATAAAGGAAAAAAAAATGTGTTGCTTGGTCTGGCCTGTGTGACTATAAATCCACAGCAGTGTGGTTGATTCTTAGCTGCCCTCTGAAATGGCTTAGCATAGATAGACAGGCCACCTGACACTGACTAAAGCACTTGAAATCACAATGGCAAACACAGCACTACCAACCTTACAAAATACTCTTTACTAATGTTGTACACTAGTTCCAAAATTAGAAGAACTCATGACTATTTAAAAAATGGTCTGATTTGTAGAATCCTATTTTACAGAAAATGTCAAAAACATTACTATCATATTGCCTGAATATGACCTGTACCACTGAGCAGCAGCAGAGGTGGTGGCACAGTGGCATACAGTCAGGAAGGAATTGTCTTAGGAGCCCTCAGCATTGACTGTAAACCCTGCAAAATCTTAAGGCATCAGGTCAAACACGAGCAAGGAAATCTACTGATTGTCACATAGCACTGCTGAATCAGCTGTCCTCCATGTTGAACATGATTAGGAGGAAACTTTGTGATACAGGTGCAGAATGTACCCTGGATGGGGAACTTCAATGTCATCCACCAACAGTGGTTTGACAGTATCACTACTGACCAAGCTGGTTGAGTCTTAAAGGTCACGTGCTAGCCTGGATCTGCAGCAGGTGTGGTGGATTAAACAAGATGTAGAACATATTTGACCTCCTCTTCACTGATTTACCAGCTGCTGCTGTAGTATGAGTAAGACATGCCACCCCACAGTCCTTATGGAGAAAAAAGTGCGCTCTTCAAATCAGGGATACTCTCCAGTATGTTTGTGTGGCACTGTAACCATGCCAAATAAGAGAGACTTCCATTTGACCTAGCAACTCGACACTCCCATCCAGGAGGTGCTACAGGTCATTAGAAGCAGCCACATTATACTCCAACAACTTCAATCTACAACTTCACAGCCTTCATATCCTCCACTCTACCATTACTATCAAGCCAGGGGATCAATCCTGGTTCAATGAATAGTGCAAAGTGTGTGTCAGGACTTGTACCAAACACACTTAAAATGAGGTGACAACCTGGTGAAGCTATGAAACAGGACTAGATGTGTGCCAAGCAGCTTAAACTGCAAGTGATAGACAAAGCTAAGCGACTCTGTAACCAACAAATCAGATCTAAACTTTGCAGATCTGCCAAACGTCGTGAATGGTGGGCGTCAAGAAAAATTCTTATTGGAGGGAAAAGAAATTATCTTTAGCCATGGGCTGAGTGGATGCTCCATTTTTGTCTCTACCATAAGCCCCTAGCGTTACGGTCAACCAACCCAACCACCCTGTGGCTCAACATTTCAATTCCCCCTCCCACTCCACCAAGGATATGCAGGTCTTTGGACTCCTCCATCGCCAGACCACAACAAAACGACGGTTGGAGGAAGAGCGCCTCATCTTCCGCCTAGGAACCCTCCAACCACAAGGGATGAACTCTGATTTCACCAGTTTCCTCATTTCCCCTCCCCCCACCTTGTCTCAGTCTAATCCATCGAATTCAGCACCGCCTTCCTAACCTGCAATCTTCTTCCCGACCTCTCCGCCCCCACCCCAGTCTGACCTATCACCCTCACCTTGACCTCTTTCCACCTATCACATTTCCGACGCCCCTCCCCCAAGTCCCTCCTCCCTACCTTTTATCTTAGCCTGCTGGACAAACTTTCCTCATTCCTGAAGAAGGGCTTATGCCCGAAACGTCGATTCTCCTGTTCCCTGGATGCTGCCTGACCTGCGCTTTTCCAGCAACACATTTTCAGCTCTGATCTCCAGCATCTGCAGACCTCACTTTCTCCTTTGACATATAGGCCATAGTTGACAGTGTGTATCCTATCAAACCTAGAACTGATGGGATCAGAGGGGAAAACTCTTTGCTGGTTGGAATCCACCTGGACCCAATATACCGACCACTGCAACGGACAGCTGGAACTGACAACCGGAAGTGGCAGATTCAAACCACTACAAATGGCAGAGGAAAGATCACAGAAGCGCTTCACAGGAGGCTCCCAAGCGCTGAGGATGTCACCTAGACAGGGGACGAAACGTCTGCAACACAAATTCCCAGCTCGGCGAACAGAACCACAACAACGAGCACCCGAGCTACAAATCTTCTCACAAACTTTGAACAAGGGAAGATGGTTGTGGCTTTTGGAGATCACTTATCTCAGCTCCAGGACACTTATGCAGTAGTTCCTGAGGATAGTGTCCTCAGCGCATCTGTAATCAGCTGCTTCATCAATGACCTTCCCTCCATCATAAGGTCAGAATGAGGAATGTTCGCCAATAAGTGTACAATACTAAACACCATTTGCAACTCTTCAGATATTGAAGTTGTCCATGTCCAAATGCAACAAGACCTGGACAATATCCAGGTTTGGTCTAACAAGTGACAAAGTACTAGGCAGTGACCATCTCCAACAAGAAAGAAACAAACCATTGTCCCATGACGTTCAATAGAATATCATCACCGAATCCCCCTTCCAAATGAAAATCTTCAGCATTACCATTGACCAGAAACCGAACTGGACTCGCCATGTACCTATTGTGGTTGCAAGAGCAAATTAGAGGCTCAGAATCTTGCAGCAAGTAACCTCCATCCTAACTTCCCAAATGCTGATTTTCCTACTCCTCGCATGCTGCCTGACCTGCTGTGCATTTCCAGCACCACTCTAATCTAAACTCTGATTTCCAGCATCTGCAGTCCTCACTTTTGCCATCATCTATAAAACATGAGTTAAAATTGTGATATAATACTGCCCGCTTGCCTGAATGAATGTAGCTCCAACAGTACTCAAGAAGCTTGACTCCATCCAGAACAAAGCAGCCTACTTTGTTACCATTACATTTGCTAACATTCATTCCCTCCACCACTGGTGATCAGTAGCAGTAATGTGTACTTACAAGGTGCAATGTGAAAATTCACCACGTTCCCTTAGACGGCACCTTCCAAACCCACTACCAACTAGGATAAGAGCAACAGATGCATGTTCTCCTCCAAGACGCTCACTATTCTGACTTGGAAATATATCACCATTCGTTCAGCATCAACTGGATCAAAATCCTGGAACTCCTTCCCCAGCACCATTATAGATTTGCATTGGATCAGTGGAGGCAGCTTCCCACCATCTTCTCAAGGACAGCTATGAATGGGCAACTCAGCCATTGACAGCTACATTCCAAGAATGAATGAATAACAAAAAACTATCAGCCAAATAGCAGAATATTTTCCTTTGTGTGTGATTAGAACCTGTATTGTGGGTTATGCTACAGAATTTGAGAGTTATAGGGTAGCCAGGAAGGACCTGAAGAGAGAGCTAAAAGCAGCAAGGAGGGGACATGAAAGGTCCTTAGTAGATAGGATTAGGGAAAACCCTAAGGCTTTCTATAGGTATGTTAGGAATAAAAGAATGACTAGGGTAGGAATAGGTCCAGTCAAGGATAGTAGGGGGAAGTTGCGTGTGGAGGCGGAAGAGATTGGGGAGACACTGAATGAATACTTTTCTTCAGTATTCACTCAGGAACAGGGCATTGTTGTCGATGAGAATACTGAGGCACAAATAAGTAGAATGGATGGCTTTGAGGTATGTAGAGAAGAGGTGTTGGAAATCCTGGAAAAGGTGAAAATAGATAAGTCCCCTGGGCCTGATGGCATTTATCCTAGGATTCTCTGGGAAGCAAGGGAGGAGATTGCAGAGCCATTGGCCTTGATTTTTATGTCCTCTTTGTCTACAGGAGTAGTCCCAGAAGACTGGAGGATAGCAAATGTGGTTCCCTTGTTCAAAAAGGGGAGTAGGGATAGCCCTAGTAACTATAGGCCGGTGAGTCTCACTTCTGTTGTGGGCAAAGTCTTAGAGAGAATTGTAAGGGATAGGATTTATGCACATCTAGATAGGAATAATGTGATCAAGGATAGTCAGCATGGTTTTGTGAAGGGCAAGTCGTGCCTCACAAACCTTATTGAATTCTTTGAAAAGGTGACGAAGGAGGTTGATGAGGGGAAAGCGGTAGATGTGGTATATATGGATTTTAGTAAGGCGTTTGATAAGGTTCCCCATGGTAGGCTACTGCAGAAAATACGGAGATATGGCATTGAGGGTGAGTTGGAGGTTTGGATTAGGAATTGGCTGGATGGAAGAAGACAGAGGGTAGTAGTTGATGGCAAAGTTTCTTCATGGAGTGCCGTCACTAGCGGTGTTCCGCAAGGATCTGTTTTGGGACCATTGCTGTTTGTCATTTTTATAAATGACCTGGAAGAGGGGTTAGAAGGTTGGGTGAGCAAGTTTGCAGATGACACGAAAGTCGGAGGAGTTGTTGACAGTGAGGAAGCATGTGGCAGGTTACAGCAGGATATAGAGAAGCTGCAGAGCTGGGCAGAAAGGTGGCAGATGGAATTCAATGTAGCTAAGTGCGAGGTGATTCACTTTGGGAAGAATAACAAAAAGATGGGGTACTGGGCTAATGGTCGGATACTTGGTAGTGTGGATGAGCAGAGGGATCTTGGTGTCCATGTACACAGATCTCTGAAAGTTGCCACCCAGGTAAATAGTGCGGTGAGGAAGGCATATGGCGTACTGGCTTTTATTGGTAGAGGAATTGAGTTCCGGAGTCCTGAGGTCATGATGCAGTTGTATAAGACTCTGGTACGGCCGCATCTGGAATATTGTGTGCAGTTTTGGTCGCCATACTATAGGAAGGATGTGGAGGCATTGGAACGGGTGCAGAGGAGGTTTACCAGGATGTTGCCTGGTATGGAAGGAAAATCGTATGAGGAAAGACTGAGGCACTTGGGGCTGTTTTCACTAGAGAAAAGAAGGTTTAGGGGTGACTTGATTGAGGTGTACAAGATGATTAGGGGGTTAGATAGGGTCGACAGTATGAACCTTTTCCCGCGTATTGAGTCGGGTATTACAAGGGGGCATAGCTTTAAATTAAGGGGGGGTAGATATAGGACTGATGTTAGGGGTAGGTTCTTCACTCAGCGAGTCGTTAGTTCATGGAATGCCCTGCCAGTAACAGTGGTGGACTCTCCCTCTTTATGGGCATTTAAGAGGGCATTGGATAGGTATATGGAGGATAGTGGGTTAGTGTAGTTTAGGTGGGCTTGGATCGGCGCAACATCGAGGGCCCAAGGGCCTGTACTGCGCTGTATTCTTCTATGTTCTATGTTCTAGAATGTATGAGCACTTAGTAATTCATCAGTACTAGATATCTTTAACAATGTTTTTTTAAAAATAATTATTTAATTGTTACTTAGGTTGCAATCAATTTGTTTTCTTCTGATAGCATGACCAGAAACAGGCAATATCCATCATTTGTAGATAACCCAATTTCAAATATCAGTTAAATAAAACAAACAGCTGCAGTTCTGGAGATCTGAAACAAACAAAACAGAAACGTTAACTCTATTTTCTGTCCATAGATGCTGCCAAATCTGCTGAAACTCTCCTCCAGTTTCTGTTTTTGTTTGTTTCAAATATCAGTTTGTTTTTAATGGACATGGAATCAGTGATCAGTTGATTATTCTGATGAAATTGGCATTAAAAGTATATTTCTTTTTAAAATGTTAATAAGCTTTTAGTCCTATTTGCTTCTAGATACCAAGTCAACTACTGCTGTTGATCCTTGGGGTGCTCCTACGTTATCTGCCACACAAGCACTTCCTAAAAATGTTGACCCATGGACTTCAGATACTACCTCTGCTGTTCTGAGGTCTTCAGCTGACCCATGGGTACCAGGTCCTTCAACTGATTCTGTTTTGGGTAAGTGTATTGTAAAGATGAAATTATAATTTTCCAGTTTGTCACCAATTTGTCAGTATCATGCACTCCAAGCAGAGGCATCACACAAGAAGATACATGTAGAGACTTTGCAAAATCAGAAATTGCTGGAAAAACTTAGCAAGTCAGGCAGCATCTGTGAACAGAAAGCAGAGTTAACATACTTGTTCTTAAGAAGGATCACTGGACTCAAAAGCTAAATTCTGCTTTCTCTCCATAGGTGCTGCCTAACCTTCTGAGATATTTCTTCTTTCTGATTTCCAGCATCCACAGTTTTGTGCTTTTTTTCTAAAGAATTTGCAAGTTGCTTCATATCTTTTGAAAGTATTCTCTGCACCAATGCGTTTTTGAATATTTGGAAATTATCAAGTTTTAATCAAAGAGATATATTCATGCTCATTCGCGTATAGCTATTTGCTACCTATTGGATATGCAGGGAATGCAGATTTATTTCTGCTGTCTGTATGCTATTGTATTAATCTGGGCAAAATCAAGCTGGTGTCCAGAAATTGAAGGGCAATTGGCAACCCTATTATATAACCCATTCTGCCAAATTGAAAGGATTTCAACTTTTAACAAAATCTGTTTGTGTTGTTTTTTGATTTTCAAAGAAACACTAACAAATTGAAAATTTCAGAGGTGGTTGTTATAAAGGGAAAACAGCTACAGATTTATCTGTATGTCCAGGACCTAAAGATTAGCCATGCAACAAACTTCATATTTCAATTCAATCCCAGCTGCATATATTGATAGACTTTAAGATATCATAAAGCTGTATGAATTTGTCTTTTTTTTAAAAAAATGCAGTAGATGCAACTAAATATTTTGCAAATGTACTTTATTTTATTTACAGAGACATCTAAGGATGGTACGTCATTATTATTTTCAGCTTTACATTTATTTATCTAACTTCTGTACTCATCCACATCATTTTTAGAATTGTCAATTTAAACTTGCAGGGCTGAAAGTTAAGCTTGAAATTTTACAATGTTATAAAGCCATCGCAGCAAGACATTTAGAAAAATTTAAGCTGATCAGACAGCATCTACGTAGTTTTTAAAAGGGAAGCCCTGTTTAATCAATTAGCGCTGTGGATAATAGGAAATTGTACTATACCTAGATTTCAGAAAGAATTTGATCGGTTGCTATGTTAACAGTTGTTGCGGAAAGTAAAGGCTCACAGTGTACTGTATTACACATTGGATAGAAAATTGCCAAGTCACCAGGAAACCAAAGTACGCACAACTGGGTCTTTTTCAGTCTTATTTCAAATGCATTAAGAATTTGGTATAGAATTTATATAAATTACTTGAATGAATATACCGAAGGAATGGTTGCTAAATTTGCTGATGACACAAGGATAAGTTGGTAGAAAACTAAAATATGAAAAGGACATAAGCTATAAAGGGATATAAGTAAGCAAGTTTACAAATATCTAGCAAATGGGGTGTAATATTAGAAAATATGGAATTTGCCATTTGACAGGAAAAATAGAAAGCTTATTCTCTAAATGAGAGATTTCAGAACTCTGAAATTCAGAAGGATCTGGGCATCAATGAATGAATTGCAAAAGGCTAATATGAAGGTATAGCAAGTAATAAGAAAGGTAATGGAATGTATTGTTCTTGGTGAGCGAAACAGAACACAAAAAGAAAGTCATTATGCTTCTGTTATGCAGGAGACTTGAGACCATATCTGGAGTACTGTGTACACTGGCCTCTGTATTTTAAGGAAGGACAAAATGTGTTGGAAGCAGCTCAGAACCTTATTGATTAGTAAGGAGATCAAAGATTATGGGGAGAAGTGAGGAGAATGGGTTTAAGAAAGAAATGATTGAATGGCAGAGCAAACTTTCTTGGCCAAATGGTCTAATTCTGTTCCTATAACTTATTAGGTTTAGTAGATTGCTAAAGCTGAAACAAGTTGTCTTATGAGGAAAGTTTAGATAAGTTAAAACATGTATTCACTGGAGTTTAGAAGAGTGAGCTGACCTGATTAAGACTCGTCAGGGTCTTGTATGTTTCAGTGAGATAGATGTGGAAAGGATGTTTCCAATTGTGGGTGAATCTAGAACAAGGGGTCATCACTTATAAATAAGGGGTTGCTCATTTAAAACAGACGAGGCAACTTTTTCTCTCAAGCTCGTAAGCCTTTAGAACTCTTCCTAAAATTATGATGGAAAAGCAGAAACTTTCAGTGTTTTAAGATAAAGGTGAACAGATTCTTAGTAAGCAAGGGATTGGAAGGTTATCGGCTATGATTCTATTAAATGATAGAGTGGGCTCAAAGGGCCAAATGTCCTACTCCAGCTCCTAATGTATGTGAATGTTTCTATGGAAATCACATCCCTCCTGTTCTTGCTTAGCTATTTTATACTTGACAGCAACATTTTGCATTGTAATTTTTATCAATACTTTATCTTTTCATTTATTATAGATAAAATTTTAAAAATAAAATCAATTAGTCGGATTTAGGATGTAAATTCTTGAGAGGTTGGCATGTTGATTTTGACTATTCTAATTATTGATTTTCAGGAATGATTTGCAAAATTAATATAGTGTGGGGTCCATGAATCCTCCAATGAATTGCTATTTGAAGTAAATCCTAAATAAATATCTACTATGATTTCTCCTTTCTATTGCTTCCCAATGTAGGTGGTGCAACCTTTGACCCATTTAGCACATTAAACGGTGCAGCAAAGGATGACTTTGCTGATTTTGAAGACCTTCGAGCTTCATCAAAAAAAACAGGTAACGATATTTATCTTGCTTGTCTCAAGCACAGTTTTCCCTTTTAAACATGTTAATTTCTTGTTTTAGTGCGAGAGTGAAGTAAGCCTGCTATGTGTAATTCTAGTAGTCCATAGTGTGTATAACCCCGTATGGTGATTTATATTATTGGACATTAACACAGAAGATATCCCAAGCGTGCCATTTCCAACACACTTTCCTCAAAATAATTTGTTCTTTGTTGTTGACATACACTTCTAAAATAAAACTTATTGAGAAACCATTGAACATGAATTTTAATTTCCCAAGTAAATGAAACCTGGACAAACTTGCAGCTTTTGTGGCTGTGTCCATATTGGAAAGAGTGAATGTTCAAAATGTTAGATGGTGTGCAAGTTGAGTGAGTTGTCTGTCCTGAATTTGTGGAACGTTTTGAGTAATGTTGGAGCTGCACTCATCCAGGCTCCTTGGAAGTATTCCAACATGTCTTGTGCTTCATAAATAGACATGTTTTAGCAACTTAAAAAATGAGTGGCTTACTGCAGTATTCCTAGCGTTTGATCTGTGGTTGGAGTCACAGTACAATATGGCTGGTTTGGTTCAATTTCTAATCACAGGGCAACTTCTGCAGTGATATCCTTGGACTGAGATGATTGACCTCCAGCGACGATAAGCATCTTCCTTTTCTGTGATTCCAATCAGTGGAGAGAGAACCCTTGATTCCCATGGATTCTGATTTTACTGGGGCCCTTGATGCTGCACTTTTAAGTGGGTTATTAGTGAGACAGTGCTGCTTGCTGACACTGTCAACAATCCCTTCAATCAAGTTGCTGACAATAGGATAGTAATTGGCCATGTTGGCCAATGTTTTGCATACAAGATACTCCTGGACAGTTTTCCATATTTGTTGGGTAAACGTTAGTTGTGGAGTTATACCAGAATAGCTTGGCTAGAAGTGTGGCTAACTCTGGGGAGCAAAAGTCATCATTACTGTTGCTGGAAGTTGGCTTCCCTTTATTTCTGGTGTCCGCTATTCCTTGATATGAGAGAATCAAATTGACTGACTGACAAGTGGTGTCTGATGCTGGCGACCTCATGAGAGGGGCAAGATGGATCATCATCTCCTTGGCACTTATGGTTGAATGTGTCTGTAATTGCTCAGCTTCAGCTTTTTCATTGATGTGCTGGGATCTCCCATCACTGAAGATTGAGAATATTGGTGAGTAGTCACCTCTTATTAGTTGGTTAATTATCCACTACCATTTATGGCTGGATGAGGAAAGTTTGCAGAATCTAAATCTGATTCATCAGTTGGTGAGAACGCGCAGTTCTGTCAGTCACATGCTGCTGTACTCCTGAGTAGCATCTTCACCAAATAAAATCTCTTTTAGGTATGCCTGATGCTGCTTTTGGTTATAGCTGTTGGAGGTCAATCATCTCAGCTTTTGGTATGCCCACCTGCAGTCTTCATTGAATCAGGGTTGTTCCATCAGCTTAACGGTAATGTGGAGTATGAAACATGCTGGGCTGTAAGGTTAAAGTTTGTGTTTGAATAAAATACTTTTACAGCTTAATGGCCCACAATGCATCTTAGATAAACATTCTTGAGTTCTTGGATCTGTTTGCAATTTATCCCATGTAGTCCAATAGCAGGATCACCCAATACAATGAAGTGTATCCTCAATATGAAGACAGGCCTTTGTCTCCAGAAGGGTGATGCAGTAATCACTCCTACCAGTACTAGTATAGATAGCTGTATTTGTGACAGGCTGATTGATGAGGATGATGTTGGTGATTCTTTCCTCTTACTTGTTTCCTCACCACCTGCTGCTGACTCAACATAGCAGTTACATCCTCAAAGACTCAGCCAGGTCAGCAGTGTAGGGACCAAGAGTCTTGGTGCTATAAAACTGAAGTTACCTCACCCAGAGTACATTTGAGTGGAAAAACACATACTCACAAAGAAACTGCCTCTTACCTGTATACCATTATCCTGTCGCTCTGGCGGATCTGTCTTTCTGGTGTGACAGAAAATACCCAGAGATTGTGATGGTCTTGTGTGGGACACTAAGTTATGATTTAGTGACTACGGCTATGTTTGACTGTCGTTTGACCAGTCTCTGCAACAACTCTCCTAATTCTGGAAGCCCTCCGATGTTATTAAGGAGGGCTTTGCAGAATTAACAGGGCTGGATTTTCTGTCATTTCTGATGTCAGTCAATTCTAGGTGGTCTGTCTGGTTTCAATTTTTTTAACCTTATGGTGGTTTACTGATAACTGAGTGCCTTGCTGATTGACTTTAGAGGAAATTTAAGATCCAAACATAGTGTTGTGCCTTCCCTAAGGCTTTTCTGGGAGTGCCTTTAAGAAAGAATATTGATAAAAGTTTGTTAAGCAATTTAGAAAAGTTAGTTCATCATGGTGCAAGTATTGCTTTTCTTAATTGAAGTAGAATAGGAATGAAGACAACCATTCAGAGGGTGTGTGGGCAAGATGTCTGAATTTTCACGACATGTGTTTGCAGCACTTTGGAGTACACTCCATTTCACTGATTTGGAAGAACTCCAGCAGAAGTAAATCAGATTACAATATTTAAAAGACATTTGGACAGGTACAAGAATAGGAAAGGTTTAGAGAGATATGGGCCCAACGCAGGCAGATGGAATTAGTTCAGTTTGGGAAACCTGGTTAGCATGGATGAGTTGGACAAAGGGTCTTTTACTGTACTGTATGACTCTTAAAACTCTATAGGTAATATTACTTGGATCTGAAGCAGGTGCTCATTACATGCCAGACTTTAAACATAATGTAAATAATTTGATGCAATGTTACATCTATAAGCAATATTTGCTGCTTTTAAAGTTGTATAATATTTCCTCGCATACTTAAAAATGACACATTTGAAGCCTATTGAACATTCCTATGCAATTGTTCCAGAACTAAAAGGTTTTCATATACTCCAATGCTAATTATATTACGACTCACTGGAAATCACTAGTGTCTTCCAAAAGGCTAAAGATTTTTAAAGTGCTTAAAATTCCCCAATTTACCTAACTTTCAGATTCCAATTAGTAGAAAACACGGGCCAGATTTCTGTACTATCCAAGATTCTCTCACTTGTAATAAGTTATTAGACTTAAATTACAGTTAAACAGTCACCATATAATATTTCTAATTGAAATTCTGATCCCCTATCCACTTATCAACTCCATTTTGGGCATTCAGAAAGGGAAAACTGGAAAAAACAGCTCACTAGTCTTCATTCCCAGATTCTCTGGCTGAGATGAGTTTTGTATTAGCCAGCTCATTGCTTCAATCATCTTCCACTGATGCTTCCATTGGTTAGTAAGAGCCTCAAGATGGTTAGTTCACTCATTTAAAAAGTCTCTCAACTTTCAGTTAAAAGTCACAGCTTACAGCAACTGTTGCAGCAAAGATAAACTGAATGTTTTTCAGGTTTACAGTAGGTTTTGACTGCAGAGAATGGAGAGACTGCTCCCAAGCTGGGGAAGAATGGAATACTTCTCCTGTCTTTCTCTCTCTTGTTCCAGCTCCAAGTTGTTCAGTTACCTAAGAATCAAATCTCTCAATTTTTAGCAGGTAAAAAGATCTCTGTTATTGACTATTACTGATCCATAGACACAGCAGCTTTTTGTTCCCAGCACAAGCTGCATCTGTACACCCCGTTGGCTCCAAATCATCTGCAGCTCCAGTTTCAGTTATTGCTTATTCAGCAGTTGTTAAAGGGTGTCAGGCTACTTGCTTTAAAAATTGCAGCTATGCTTTCAAATACTGCCTTCTCATTTCAATCCACAACAGTTAAAACATCAATCAAAAAAACAGTCTTTACAATTATGACAAGCTAAAGGTGTCCAGGTGTTATTACCAATGTTATATCAAATTTTGTACAAGTTGAGGAATTTATGACTCCTGAAGTGCAAGGAACATTTTTATTCTTACTAACTACTATTAAGAAACAATCTCTCCAATGAAGTTCTGTTTTGAATCAAAATGCTTGTAGCGGAGGCTTTTATCAGCAAATGCTGTCAATTGTTGAATTTAAATTTGAGATTAAAATCCAGGATGCAGTAAGCAGGTTTGTTAATGCCTCATTGAAATATTCCAATTTGTGCATGCGCACTGAAAATGCATTAGCTGTAACCTCACCAGCTCGCAAAAGATGTTTAGGGTGATGGCTTTTTGGGCATAGAAGTGTGTGTGTGTCAAAAATATTAACTTATGCCTGTTGACTTGTACCAATTTTGGCATTTCTCACTATAAAAAGTGTCTATACTGTACAGCTTTCCAACCATAAATGCTGTTTCTGTGTTTAGACGATCAATGGTCATTATCACTAAGCACAACTTAAATATAGAAGCTGGCAAAGTATTGTGTAGATTGTGATTAAATGTTTGATCCTGTACTTTATAATGCATGTAGTATTTGTCAGCCTTATTAATACCTGCAGAAAACTTAGAATTATAGTGAAAATGCAGTATTAGGCTGCAGTTGATTGTAAATTCACATTACTATACAGACCAGTGGCAATATATAAAACAAAAATTGAAAGATTACCCTAGCATTTGATGGTTCTGCATTCTCTACTATACAATCAACTTGAAGTTTTTTTTATAATTTTGAAGTTGATCAATTTTTATTTTATTTCAGGTGAGACTGACATGTTGGAAGAAAATTCTAAACCCAGTGGTTCAGTTAGTCCAGATTTATTTGATTCAGCACTTCCTAGTTCAGCACCATCAAAGCAAACAACAGCTCGAAAAACACCAGAGTCCTTTTTGGGCCCTAATGCAGCTTTGGTGAATCTGGATTCCCTGGTATCCAAGCCTGTGCAACCTTCCAGTATATCAAATCCTTTCCTGGCTTCAGGTATGCATTTCAGAAATGTTTTTGCAAATTGAACTGGGATACTGATTCTGGAAAGTAGTGGTGATGCTCTTCAGCTTACAATTTTTAAGATTTTGCCAAAATAGTTTTGAGGTTTTGATCTGGAGCTTGTTTTCTTTTATTTCTGAGAGGTTTCAGAATATCTTAGAATTTAGCTTTTGTTCTTGTAGAGTTCATACCAGCATTCAACAATATTTCAGTATGATGGCTTCCAATAGTGTTGTTACACAAATTGAGAAATATTGGTTTTTTTCCATCGTATCTGAGAGACATTTTGGTATGTTTATCCAACAACAGGTCTGGTTCCTTCCAAATCAAGAAATCATAAATTTTCTACCCATAGCATATCTGTAGACACTGAGGAGAATGTAAGGGAAATAACTTTTGAGGCTTGTGTTGCTCAAAAGGGGATGGTGGGTGCTGAAAGCCTTCTGCTGTCGTGGCTTTTTGTCAGAACCAGGGGTTCTCCTGGCTGTATCTGGTTGAGGGTGTCAGACTGGTAGGACGTTTGGTGGAGGGGTTTCGACAAGGTTATAAGAGGGGATGATGAGGCTGCAAGAGTTGAGGGGCAAGAGGGAGGCTGCAAAGAAGAAAAAACAGCATTAAAAATACCAATGAATGAAGCCAACTAACTGGGAAAACTTGAAATTGCTGAGGCAATGAATTCCTGACAAAAAAAATTTGCAAAGGCTAGTTTTAAGCTCAAGAACTACAGTACTTAGAAAATGTAGTGGGCCCTACAATGATGAATGCTGTCAATTGTTGAATTTAAATTTGAGATTAAAATCCAGGATGCAGTAAGCAGGTTTGTTAATGCCTCATTGAAATATTCCAATTTGTGCATGCGCACTGAAAATGCATTAGCTGTAACCTCACCAGCTCGCAAAAGATGTTTAGGGTGATGGCTTTTTGGGCATAGAAGTGTGTCAGTGTGTCAAAAATATTAACTTATGCCTGTTGACTTGTACCAATTTAAATATTGCGGTTGAAGTTGATGTGTTGTGGTTTCAATTAACTGGAGCGCTAATAAGGATACTCTTGAATTTCTCTAATTCTGCTGCTTTGAGAGTTTAAAATTTCACATGTCAGCACAAAGCTGGAATAGTATGGAGGTAGGATTGTTTGCTTTCTTATGGGATATTTGTGCTTTTTAAATTGTATGAAGGCTGTTTGCCTAACATATTTTCGATCGCCAGAGGCTACTTACCCATTTATACTTAGAACATAGAACAATACAGTGCAGAACAGGCCCTTCGGCCCTCAATGTTGCGCCAACCTGTGAATTAATCTAAGCCCATCACTCTACACTATCCCAACATCATCCATATGTTTATCTAAGGACTGTTTAGTTGCTCCTAATGTGGCTGAGTTAACTACGTTGGTAGGCAGGGCATTCCACACCCTTACCACTCCTGAGTAAAGAACCTACCTCTGACATCTGTCTTAAATCTATCACCCCTCAATTTGCAGCTATGCCCCTTCATACAAGCTAACATAATCATCCTAGGAAAAAGACTATCACTGTCCACCCTATCTAATCTTCTGATAATCTTGTATGTCTCTATTAAATCCCCTCTTAGCTGCCGCCTTTCCAATGAGAACTGACACAAGTCCCTCAGCCTTTCCTCATAAAACCTTCACTCCAGACCAGGAACATCCTGGTAAATCTCCTCTGCACCTTTTTCCAATGCTTTCACACCCTTCTATATTGGGGCGACCAGAACTATACACAATATTTCAAGCGAGGCCGCACTAGCGTTTTGTACAGTTGCAGCATGACATCACAGCTCTGGATTCCAATCCCTCTACCAATAAAACCTAACAAACTGTATGTCGTCTTAACAGTACTCTCAACCTGGGTGGCAACTTTCAGGGATCTACGTACATGGACACACAGATTCTGCTGCACATCACACTACCAAGAATCTTTCCATTGACACAGTATTCGGCCTTCCTGTTATTCTTCCCAAAGTGGATTACCTCTCATTTATCTGCATTGAACTCCATTTGCTACCTTTCAGCCCAGTTCTGCAGTTTATCCAATCCTCCCTGTAACCTGCAATATTCTTCCACACTGTCCACCACTCCAACGACTTTAGTATCACCTGTAGATTTATCCATCCACCTATGCCTGAGTCCAAGTCGTTTCTAAAAATGTCAAACAGCAATGGTCCTAAAACAGATCCTTCTGGCACACCACTAGTAACCGGACTCCAGGCTGAATATTTTCCATCAACTACTACTCATTGCCTTCTTACAGAAAGCCAGTTTCTAATTCAAACTGCTAAATTACCTTCAATCCCATGCCTCTGCATTTTCTCCAATAGCCTATCATATGGAACCTTGTCAAAGGCTTTTACTGAAGTCCATGTGCACAATGTCAACTGCCCTACCCTCATCGACATGCTTGGTTACCTTCTCAAAAAACTCTGAGGTTCGTGAGACATGACCTGCCTTTGGCAAATCCATGTTGACTATTTCCAATCAAATTGTTGCTTGCTAGACTATTATAAATCCTATCTCATAGTCCTTTCCAAAACTTTTGCTACAACAGATGTAAGGCTCACTGGTCTATAATTACCTGGATCATCTCTACCTCCCTTCTTGAACAGGGGCACAACATTTGCAATCCTCCAGTCGTCTGGTACTGAACCTGTAGACAATGATGACTCAAAGATCAAGGCCAAAGGATCGACCATTTTCTCCCTAGCTTCCCAGAGAACTCTCGGAAAAATCCCATCAGGCACAAGAGACTTATCTACTTTAACACCTTCTAGAATTGAAACACCTCCTCCTTACTAACCTCAATCCTGTCAAGTATAATAGAATCTCAGTCTTCTCCTTTTACAATATTCTCCTTTTTCGGAGTGAAACCAGATGAGAAATATTCGCTTAGCACCTCTCCAATCTCCCCAGGATCCACACACAACTTCCCACTTCTGTCTTTTGACAGGCCCTAATCTTACCCTAGTCATCCTTTTATTGCTCACATATCTATATAAAACTTTAGGCTTCTCCTTTATTCTACTTGCTAAAGTCTTGTTCTTCTTAACTCTCTTTTAAATCCTTCCTGGTGACTCTGTAACTCTCCATCACCTCATTTGAAACATCTTGACTCAAATCTTTAACTTGCACTCAATGTTATGGTGCCTGACAATCCCGAATGTACTCTAAATCTGGCACTTGACATGATTCAGGTTATTTTTCATTCAAGACAAATTGAAATAAAGGATATTTGCATTGATTGCTGTTTTATTCTGAAATGGATTTGGGCTTCCATAACAAACCCTGTGTTATTTCCACCAATTTCTCCCTACTCCATAATTGACCATTTTCTCAAGCTGAACCAGACTCTAGATATTACTGGATCCCAGCAAACTTTTAACTTTAAATGTATAAACTGCCTACTTCGTTTTCTAACAGTTATGTTTGCACTTTCCTGTCTTCTGCTTTGTGTTTCCAGGCATGGAAAATAATCCAAAGTATGTGGATGAGAATTGAAATTCGTACACTTGCAATGTACAATATAAATGCAAACGTGCATTACCATTGTAAATGAAATTCTGATTTGAGTGACTATAACCCAGATGGGTTTCTTGTACTTCTAATCTGCAGTATATTTAAAAATCAGAAATGGTTAAATTCTTCAAGAAAAGATAGGTATTCAGCAATTCTGTTTATTACTTAATGTAAAGCCAAATAAAAGTGAGACCATCTTGTTAGTATAAAGATAGAAAATGATTGGAAATTCTTGGAAAGATTGTAAGTTAATATTATAATTTTTGTTTGGATGTCTTAAAATCTAAATTTATTTTATTGATATTCATTTTCTTTTTCTAGCGCCAGTCCAGGTCACTCAGATTAATCCCTTTCAAATTAATCAGCCACAGCCTCCTACGCTGAACCAAATGCGAGCAAGTCCTTTGATGGCCTCAGGACAGACTACGTTTGGCACCTTACCCGCAGTTAGTATGGAGCCGATGCCACACACCTCGATGTCAGCACCAGTGGCAATGGGAATGGTTCCGGTACCTGTTATTGGTCGAACGGGTACAGGAATGAACATTGCTGGAACAATGCCCCAGCCACTTATAACAACAGGCATCCCTCCACCTACATCCCAGACCTCTACGACTAATCCTTTCCTATTATAAAATACCAGAGGAAATATCTTCATTACAGAGAAAAACCTTAGATAGGAGTGTGGCTAGCTAAGTTAAATGTATTGTAGACTGCAATATGGCTGTGGTGAGGAAACCTTCACAGTAAGTTTGGGTTTTGCTGTGTTGGTTTTCATGAAGTGTATATCTACAGTGGTTACTTTACACTATTTTCTAAAGAAGCTATTTGCTGCCAATGGAGGTATCATATGGTGACTGAACATGTAGTTGAACATTAGTATTGTGAATTTAATATTCACATCTAATGAATCCTCCAATCCTTAAGTGCATATTATAGTTTGTCCAAAGGTAACATAGTGTTTTGTGTGGTATAATCACTGTTTTGCATATTTCACAAGTCACCTGACTATTGACCTGTTTCAAAGAATGTTCGACAGGCCACAATGACTGTTTTCAGGAGTTAGAAATTTGCTTCCTAATCATAAAAGCAAAAATGGAATTAACCAAAATCAGAATATCAACAAGCCTACAAAACCCTGATTTCCTAGCTGATGGATTGAAAATAATTTTACACACCTGTTCATAGCAGTAAGGCGTTTTTAGTCATGCTATCTTCTGAATAGGCTGTCACAAAATTGCTTTAGAATTTGGACTCTTGCATGCATCTTTTAATTGCTATTTGAAGTAATATTCTTGGCAGTAGATTCTATTTAAGCAGAAGGTATCGGTTATTGTTCAGTATTAATAGTACTGATAGGATTGAAATTCCTTGTAAAATTGTGATTATTAAATATTGCAAATGATGAACAAACCATTTACACAGTTACTTGGTGGAGATTGTTTTTAAGTGGAAGAAAGCTGCATGCATTAGTCTTTTTCTGTTCTTGAAATCTAAGATTTGCTAATGATGACAATGGCTATTCTCTAGAATATTTAAAAACACTTGTCTACATGAAAGGTTGTAGTATTCACCATTGTTAATGAAGCTGAGTAGAGATTAGTAAAATAGAATTTAAAAAAGAAAATGTACATCTGTGTAATTTTGAAATCTAGGTGCTTATTTTGTTTTATTTCTTTTAGTTTTTACTAAGTAAAGCAACCATTAAGCTAATTCAGACTCAACATTGGTATATGCAGTTAATCCTGTATATTTTGCACAGCTTTTTTTAAATAGATGAGTCTTCATGTAAGGGTTAAATAGCCACATTTTAGAGTCTGTAATTTGCAACCATGTTGTAGTTTACAAGTTTTATGCTATTTTTAATCTTTGTGTAGGGATTTTGGTAAGATTTTGCAACCGTGTTTTTTATCTGCTTTAAAACATTGTGTTGACAGGTGCCATGAAATGTGCGGTCCAAATTGTATCTTTGCTTCATTGTTGAGTTAAGATTAAGCTCTACATTTTAGAAAGAGAAAAAGGAATCCAGTCATGAGAGTTTATTTGTCTGTTGTTTTAAATGTGTCATGTTGGTTCAACACAAAGGACACAGCATTTATAAAGTTTCATAATGAAATTTGAAAATAAGTTTTTTTTAATATATGGATGACCAGATGTGTATGTAAGAATAAATTGCTATGCAGAGAAGATAAATAGCCCTAGGTTGGTATTTTAGTAACTAAAAGGGGCTGACTACAGTGATCAATCCATGCACTGCTTTTAATGAATGAGGAATTTTTCTCTTATGAAGACAAGTGGGTTAGGATAACAGAGTTTTTCAGAGTTTGAGTTTTTTTTGAGGGGGGGGGCTAAGTAATGAGTTTTGTAGACTTGACCAACAGCACATTAGTATTGTTTTAAAGGGAAAATGAAAAGCTTGGATTTAGTTTACTCATTCAAATTAGTTTACTTCCATAAGAAGAAAAACAATAGCCTTCATCTTTATAGCATTTATTAAGTAATAAAAATATGTCTTGGAGTGGTTTACAGGGTAGTAGATAATAAGCAGTCTGGCATTATAATGGTGATGATCAACACTTCTTCAATGTATTTCCACTTCACATTTCTTCCAGTAACATTTGACATGCACGTAGAAGATTTCATACCCCCACTGGATAGCTATCGTAAATAATCTGTTGCTTTTTTTTCTCTCGCTCAGATCTATATTCAGAAATGTAATTTTTTGTGTGTTACCTGTCATCCAGATTGAAATGAAATGCAGAGATCCGACTGATTTTATTTTGCTTAGATAAAGGCAACAGGCTGTGAAGAAGAAACTACTCACCGTAAATATTTTAAAGTATAGAATAAAAAAGCAGAAATGCTGAAGAAACTCATAACTGGCAGCATCTGTTAAGAGGGAAGCAGTTAATGTTTCGAGTCCAATATGAATACAGAATTAGCCATGTTGGACTCGAAACACCAACTCTGTTTCTCTTTCAATAGGACTCCCAGACCTGCTAAGTTTCTCTAGCATTTGGTCTTTTTATTTCCGGTTTCAGCAATCGCATTATTTGCTTTTATTTAAAATATGGATGTGGAATAATTGTTCATGTCAAACTAATTTCTTTAGTTTTAGCATATACAGACTACAATGTGCACCTTATATTTTTAATGTCCTTACTGTCAATACAAGTAGAGAAATTATATAACTTTCGAATTTTCCAGTTTTCTAAATACAAATATTGCTTCTCAAGTTACTTTCACACACGTGTGCATTTTTTAATCAAAAGTGGTGATCTGCATACCAAACACACAAATGCCATGTACATATTTCATGCAAAGCAAATTCATTTGGATTGTGACCCTGTTCAATCTGCCATATGTTTATATTATACGAGTCAAGATATTTTGAATTTGTGTTCTTCGAGTTCTAGCGAGTGTGAGAGAGTATGCATGTTAAGAGTGCATCTGCGACTTGTATAGTCTTGCATTTAGTCACTAAAATTTATACAAAGCTTCTGGTAAGATTTGTATCAACAACTGTTTTCATTATGTACTGTAAAAACTTACTGTCATTCTATTACATAACTGCATCAGTGTAAATGTAGTCTGTCATCTGCAACTTGTATAATTTCATATGTACTGTAGTTATGTATTTTACTATGGGGAGCTGTACAATAGGTATTTGATCAATAGCATAGTTAATACTTTCTAAATGAGCATCCTGACTATTCAATATCCTTACCACATTATGAATTAAGTAAGCCATAGAACTGGAAAATCAAAGAGAGGCCTCTCACAGTTGAAACCTACATGAATTGCCCTTGCTGAAATGAAGGCTAACACTGTACATCCACACGTTTGTCTTTCTTTTTTCACATGTTCTAATTTATTCTTCAGTCATTTTCAGTTGCTACTTCAGCTTTGACTATTTTCTGTAGTAACTCACTTATTTGTGATGGATGAAGCCAAACACATTTTCATGCATTCCTCCAAAGCATGAAGTTAGAGATCTCATTGAGTGATTGTTCTTGCCCAGTTTCTCACCAGGTTTTAGGAAATCCTGGAAAGTAGTTCCAAGGCTAAAAGTTCCTCCAAAATGCAATATTTTACATTTGCTGACCATGGCAATTTTCATGGGTGGTATGGACCCATTTAGGAATAAACTCTTTGTTAGTCAAAGTGCAAAACATTAATATTTCTGTGATTAGATATGCTTGGCTCATAATGGAGTTAGAGGTAGGCAGAAAAGTAGAGTTGAGGATACAATTGGATCAGCCATCACCTTATAAATGGTGAAATATGCTTTAGAAGCCAAATGATCTACGACTACTTTTCTCTTAACATCCAAGGTCATCCTTGTGTATTTGTTTATAGCTGTGTATCCACATTTTGCTAATTTGCATATTTACACCAAATACATAATTATATTGGAGAAAACCTAGGTAAGTGTAAACAATGTGGTCGACTACTTTAGTGAATCTGAAAAGGCTCCTACAAAATACTTTGCGTGGAGATGTTTATAGGAACTAGGTTCTAGAAAACTACTTAATTGCCCCATCGGAAGGCAGAAAGGAAATGATTTGTGCTCACATTGAGCAACAAAGTCACAGAAAAACTACCTCAGCCATCAGTACGTTTTCATTGTTTGCACTCCTTCACAAATAAAAATCATTTGTAATAGTTCCTGTTGAGGTTTTTTGGTGTCAGATACAATCTGTGCTAATTTTAATTACTTTAATTCCATTCTCTGCATTCTTATTCAGAAACCTTCACACCAACTTGCAGGGCTTTTTAATTGAGATGAAGTAGAAGTATGTTTTACTAAAAGATGATATGAAAGTTGCATATTCAGAAAAATTACATTTGCATTAATTATAATGCATAAATTTCGCAAAACAAAGAGTAAAAACACTTTCTAGAATATATTAATACACCTTTTTAACTTTTATGAGCATGAGAGTGTGCATTTTCATCACATCCTCTCTCTCTCTTGGTCTCTCAAGTTATGTACCATGCATCATCCAGAAAGTATGTAAGCATTCTGCCTCTGAGTTCATCACCCTAATATAAAAAAGTGCTTGTGGGTGACTTACTCCACATTGCTGAATGAAGACATAGCTGAAAACAGTAAATTAGAGTTGCAGACCTGGTGGCAAACTAGTGTCTCTGCCTCTGAACACTTCTGTACATTGAAATCCTAAACAGCTCAAAATGTTTCAAATGCAAGTATATCAGATCTTTTTGGAATTATTACATTGAATAACATGGCAAATGTTATTTTTTTGCACATAATTGAAAACTTTGGTTTCCTTCAAAACACAGCACTCCGCATGTACAGTCCTCTGCACGATACCAGGATTCATCTCCATGCCTTGGTTTCAAAGAGTTCCGTACTGAAAATAAAGTTCCACTTTGTTCAGCATGAGTTAGTAATCCATTTAATCTGGCTGATGAATTTTTAGGCCTTCCTGTTACTGTACGCTCCAACCAAGTGAATTCATGCTATTTGTGCTATTGTTAATACTTTGGTATGTGCTTGCTGTAATACAGGTTGGATTCATTGTTAATTCTAATTATTAACTGTGAACTGATGCATTCTTCAAGTACCACCAAACCATTATCTTGAAATTTACACTTTTTTTAAAACGGAGAATTTTGTTTGGTGGGAATTAGAGGGAATGCACACTTGTATAATGCTAAGGCAAGCAAATCATTGAGGCTTTCATTGAAGTGTTTAGTGGAGGGACTGGAACGTTTTAATTTTCCAGTTATTTGGCTTACTTTAAGGCAATGGATAACTACTTTTAAAGAATGAGGACTACTGCACATGGTGAGTAACCTACCTTTCTCGTGTATTATGTTCTGTATATCTACCAAACTCATTCATGATGCTGGAAGCAGGCTGCTTTTTATGGTATTGTGCTCAACTGTCATTACTGTATAATATAATTTATCATTTGTACTATTGTAACATATGTTCTGTATTTTTTTTTCTATGTAATGGTTTTGTAGCAATTCACTCAATCTTATTGTTTATGCCATTTGAACAGCAGAAAAGATCCAGGGGCCTGTTGCTTAAATGATGAAATTAAATTGTTGGTATCTGTTACTATGGTTTGCATGTCATTTATTTTCCATAAGAAATGTATATTTTATATTGCTGAAGGTTACTAATTTTATGCAAATTCCACCTTGTTCTACCTTAATTATGTAATGCCACATTATATACATATAAAACTACAGTATTGACAATTGAACATTAATTGCAAGTGTTAGATAGTGGCGTTAACAGATGTTATGCTTGGGGCAATGAAATACAATAGTGATTGCACTCCAAAGAAAATAATTTATTATGATTTGATGTGAGACATCCTCAATGTGATGAGTTGCTGGCAAAATTTAAAGACTACGCTATGTAAATCCTGGCCAATGAAAGTTTTTTTTTATATTTCGGCCTGTATTTTCATAATACCCAAGTGACCTGCCGTGGTAATTTCATAAACCACTCAAAAAATTGTTAGGATAGTCATATTTTCTGAAAACGTCTCTGTTTACTCTGTGATTTCTTTATTTAAAGATCACATGAAGAGCCTTTAACTAAATTTACTCCACCTTCAGGAACACATGTTCCAGAAACTCCTGCATTCAGCAGCCTTGTAGGATGCTTCCTGACCGACACGTTTTTAAAACCTTCTGTTTTTTGACCCTTTCTCTTACTAACTTCTAAACCGCTTTGGACTTTTGCCTGAAACTTTGAGACAGCTCACTAGCAGTACCACTAGTACAGATCTTTTCTCTCTAATTGGCCTGCTTTTTTGTTGGGGGGGGGAGGGAAAAGAGAGAATGAAGTCATAGGATACCTTATTGATAAGCTATTTATATTGCCTATTAACAGATCTCAACACAACGAAGAGCGTTAAACATTAAAAATAAAACAAACTGACATTCCGTTCTTAACACCAATGTTTTTAGATAATGTCATGAACCTTCACAATATGAATCATCGGTCATTGGGCAGTACTGGGCATTGCACCTGGACTGAAATTTGTATACACAAGACTGATTTCTGTGAAAGACAGAAAACCTTTCTGGTTTGATGGGAACATTTGGTTACCAAAGTTATTCACTACACCTTTTTAATCACCATGACACATTGCGGAAGTCCAAGGGTTGCACTCAATCTCTTTGGGCTCACTGTGCCATGAACCATTTACAAAGATCTTGGTGTACTCTACTCTGGAATAATTCAATTGACTCCTAATATTGATGATGCTTAGCAGTTTTGCTATTTCACTCAACAAGAGTACTTTTCACAGAAGGCAAAAGGTTTTCTCCATCTTCTGAAATTTTTTTAAAAATTGTCAGTCTCGCTTAAAGCCTCAATTTCTTTTCCCTTAGTCTTAACTGGTGTTGCCATTACTAACAGATGTGTGAATCTGAGAATAGTTCTAACAATGGCTAAAATGGTAAAATCATTAGAAAGTAACTCAAATTCTGTGGTTGTATTTATTTCCAAAAAGAGCTTAACTTATACACCAAGCAACACTATAATTACTGGATAACCTTTTTAATGCTCAATCAAGTGCATTTTTTTAATACCAGAAACAAAAATCAAGAAACAAAGTTTGATTGGTAAGTGTTGTTGGACATTTGTGCTTCAAGTCATTGGAGTCCTTTTTGTCACTTTAAAATGTTGATATGGAATGGGATGTTTCGTCACCTCCTGGTTGGTATGGCATCTGGCAAGAATGCTACTACTGAGCCAAAGCTAAAGTCAGAGAAAAGATTGAGGGATTGTGATGAAATCTTTATGGCATGGAGAAGATTTTTCTAGTATGTGTTCATAATGAGGTCAACATTTGCAGATAACGACAACATGCAGAATGGAGATGGTCAGTGGACAATCTTATTTTTTTCTTCTCTCCAAATCAGTAAAGAATGAAATACAACATGACTGCAGTTGGACAGAACAATAGAATGATTATAGACTGTACCCACATCTATGAAGGACATCAAGTGCTAGTAGAAAAATTGTTGTGAATATACTCATCTATTCAGATGATCAATTGTTTCATTATTTCAGAAGATCACAGGTAAAGTATTACAACCAGATCCACATGGGATCTGTTACTTGCCTTGGACCATACTATTTAACTAATGCTTTCCTGATCAGAGAATGTGTGTCGCAGCAAATACTATTAATCCTGATATTTTGCAAATAGTGGACTATAGACAAGTAACATATTTAGAAAATGCATAGTTTAAAAACATTTCAGAATAGTGACAATTAATTTAAATTTGTTTCCTGACACATTTAGAATCCTGTATTGTCAGATGTTTGATTAGTAGGGATTGAATCGTATCCAAGCTTCTTCAAGTCCTTGGTGACGATGTTGAAAGAGATGGTTACGTAGCCTTGTGACAATACCCTTGTAACTAAATATGCAAAAGAAGACAATGAATATTCCATTTGCTTCCATTAACAATTGCTGTAAAAGGTGAAAACATGACCTAATTACATAGAAGGAATAATTTTATCTAAAAAAGTACTAGTTATAAAAAAGAACAAGTGTTTTACTTGCAGAGGAACACCCACTTCCTACCATGTTTAATTTCTACAAGGAAAGAAGGGAATTAGTGGAGATGAGATGGACAGAGTGAACTAGCAATGGCCTATTGGTATTATTGCTAGACTGTTAATGCAGACACCCAGTTAATGTTTTGGATTTAAATAATTAAGAGTCTAATGATAACCACGAAACTGTTGCCAGAAAAGCCAATCTGCTTCATTGCTGTGGGTCTGGAATCATATGCAGGCCAGACCATGTAAGGACAGCAATATGATTAATTTTCAAATGCTCTCAGGGCAACTATGGGTGGGCAATACATGCTGGCCAGCAATACCCTTACCCAGTCAATGAATTAATATATAAAAATGCAAAAGAAAATGCTCTGAATATTTTAACAACAGTTCTGGTATGTCTTGGAGTCACTACCAGTTAACTAATGCCTTCAATACTTGAAGAAATTGATCTAGTCCCGTTTGCCAGCATTTGACCCATATCCCCTTCTAAACCCTTCTTATTCATGTACCCATCCAGGTGAGTTTTGAATGTTGTACACACCTCCACTGGCAGCTTATGCCATACACACACTATATCACCTCAGAAAACTCAAGTTAGAGAGACATGATTTCCCATGCACAAAGTCTTGTTGACTATCCCTAACCAGTCCTTGCCTTTCCAAATGCATGTAAATAGTGTCCCTTAGGCTCACCAGTTTATAGCTCTCTTTTCTTTTCCTTATCATCTTTCTTAAATAATGGCAACACCTGTCTTCTGGCACCTCATCCATGGCTATCGATGATACATTGTGTGAAGACCTTTTAAATCTTTTCCCTCTCTCCATAATACTCCAGTTCTGGACTCCCCTACTCTGGTTAAAAAAAAAAGACCTTTCCTTTCCTCGTACCTATGCCCCTCATGATTTTCTAAACCTCTAAGGTCTGCCTATAACTCCCACTCCTGGCAACATCCTTTTAAATCTTTTCTGAACCCTCTGAAGTTTAACAGCATTGTTCCGAAAGCAGGGTGACCAGCAATGTATGCAGCTTTCTAAAAGTAGCCTCACCAATGTCCTCTACAGCCACAACATGACATTCCAACTCCTATACTCAATGCACCAATAACTAATAAAGACAAACATACCAAATGCTACCTGCACCCAGGTCTTTGTTTGGCCACATCCTCCAGGAACTTACCATTAAATGTGAGTTCTGTGCTGGTTTGTCTTACCAAATGTAACACCACATTTATCTAAATTAAACAAAATCAGCTGTCCTGAGGAGTGGCAGATGCAAGTCCTATTGTACTCTAAGATAACCTTCGCTGTCCACAACACTACCAATTTTGTTACCATGCAAACTTACCAACCATACCTCCTATATTCACATCCAAATCATTTATAGAGTTGATAAAAAGCAGTGGATACAGCATTGATCCTTATAGTACACTGCTGGTTACCGGTCTCCATCCAGAAAAACAACCCTCCACCATCACACCCTCCATCTCCTACAGTCATGCCAATTTTGTTACCAATTTGCTAGCGCGCCCCCCCCCCCACCCCGATTCCATGTCATCTAACCTTGCTAACTAGTCCACGAAATCTGATCACTGCTTAAGCCCATATAGATAAAGTCTGCTACTCTGCCTTCATCAGTCTTTGTCATCACCTCAGAAAACTCAAGTTAGAGAGACCTGATTTCCCATGCATAAAGTCTTGTTGACTATCCCTAACCAGTCCTTGCCTTTCCAAATGCATGTAAATTGTGTTCCTCAGGCTCACCAATTTATAGCTCTCTTCTTTTCCTTATCATCTTTCTTAAATAATGGCAACACCTGTCTTCTGGCACCTCATCCATTGCTCTCTGTAAAGGGTCCAGCAATCTCTACCCTAGTTTCCCACAACGTTCCAGGTACATCTGATAAGGACACACAAATCCCTGGGACCTGAATTGTAGCCTGATAAGCCCGTTCCATAACTGCGGCAAACAAGTGCAGTGAACCTCACCCCAGTTTGGGGGTGGAAGCAGTGTGAGGAAAGAAAATCTGAACCCCCCCCAGTACTGTGATATTCAGCATGCTATATCATTTTCTATAAAGGCATCATTTTCCCTAATCTGTAACAAATTCGTAAGTCACTGCTTGTCAGATTTAATCATATGAAACTACTAGCCCTGTGCAGCAGAGCAATTTCACTGGTAATATGTAAACTGAAAATATTCTCTGACTCAAACCTTCTCTTCCTTCTCCTTGTGCAACCACTTTAGGATCTGTAAATTCTGGGCGCCTTCCTGTGAGCCAGCTAAACAAAAGGAACAAAATAATGTGTAGTGTCATAATCTCTGATAATGATGCAAGGAAAGTTGTGTCTTCAGAAACTGAAGTCAACATTCCTTCTGCTGATTCAAACATATTCGCTACATTGTAGCTAGATAGAGATGGTCTGCAAACTCTTAATTTGGCTAGCTCGCTAGCACCATATATTGCCTCTTACAGAAACAGTCCATGGTGTTTGTTTTAAGGAAATCAACCTGTTGATTTGTTGAAATAGTGGGACTTGAAAGCAGGCCTCCTGACTCAGAGGTAGGGACTTTACCACTGCATCACGAGTCCAAAGGAATCACCTATTTCAGATGGCCATTTCACAAAGACAGTTCACACCTGGGCTTGAATTGAGAATTGAACCCGATGTGTGACTTATCAAATTAACCACGTGCTGCACTCTGTAATAAAATAGTTTAGCAGAGTTCACTATTTAAACAAAAATGAGTAATGAGTTTGGAAAAATATTAGAGGATGTTTTGTATTCCCGTAATAAAATTAAGAGAAAATTAGGTTTTAAAAGAAATAACCATGCAAGTCATGTTCAAACCCCCTATTGCATTACTATTGGGAAAAATAAACTAGGATTCTAAATACAAGAAGTTTTTTTATTATAGTATCAGTTCGGATTCTCCGCCAAGCTTCTATTATCTTAAAAGTGATAAGATCCACACAAACTGCCTCCAGAAACATAAGCAATATGGATTTGCAGATGCAATCATGTTCTTTCAAATCATGGCTGTTACTCAATATGCATTGATTAGTTATGAAGGCAGCAAGTAAAAATGTCATATGCTAAAATTTTACTTGTCTCATGAACGCATACATCCTGGCTGAGACTGGCACCTTTTGTGAACCTCAAATGTCCCCAATATAATTGATAGCTATTAAAACCAAGCAGTGTAAGGACGGGGATAAACTAGAATGGAATATAAAAGAATGCATGAAAATAATTAGTTATAGAAAGACAACATTGGAATAGTGAATTAAAACATGACTGCGTCGTTATAAAGTTCTTAATAATTCCCACAGTAATGGACAGCAGGAATCAAATGTTATAAGATGGTGTAACAACTATAAATCAGATCACTGGATTTTTAATTTCTATCATAATAAATTTTCTATCAATTGTATAATAAATTCAGATGTTTGTTGCAATCATGATTTGATTAAATGGAACTATCAGCACTGCTTTAAACATCAGCATTTGGGATTGTTGTTACGACCATTTTGTGGATTATTCTTCTTTAAGGTTTAATGCATTTACGACGCAATCTAAAATTCAGGGAACTACCTCTGTTATTGAGGTAAACAGGTTTGTCATCAGCAATCCAGACCCTAATTTATCCCCATTTTACTGACTCATGTACTGAGCTACCTTTAACAGATGATCCATGAATCACACTTCAAAACCATGCACACATTTTAGCTCTGGTCGCATTAGTTACCCTCTTAAACTTCAGCTTCACCAGCTGTACACCAATTTAGCCTTCCTGTAGCAAGTCTTTTCAATTTCTTGTTTCAATTGCTTTCCAATGTTTCACTAATTTAAGTAAATAGTATAATATATTGTTGGAATTTTAACAAACTATATAACTTAATCACCAAATATGATTAGAGGGATACTGCCTCAGGACTGTTCTGACATTCAGCACAGATTGAGAAACAATGCAGGGGCCAAGAATTTTAGAAATTGCAATACTATGATCAACTTGGGAGCCTGAATGCTAATTTAGGACTCAGATACATTTACACCTCACAAGGTTTCAAGCTGGTCATCCAGCAAAAGAGAACTCCAGTTGTTAGCCATTATTGTGGAGGAGTACCCTGCCATGTTCTGAATGTCCATTTGGGATTCTGTGAGGACCAATTTCCAACACTACTCGTAAGACATTGCTGAATCCAAACACTGACAGGCAGTCTGATTGTACAGGGTGCTCAAGAGATGGAGAGCTGCTCCAACAGCATCGGTTTTTATGTAACAGTTCCATGTGCCTGCTCTACCATTCAGTATGATCACTACATGCCATACAAATCTGTACCCTGTTCCTGCTAGTCGATTCTAAATTGCCTGCAAAAGATGGTGTTAGACCACTTTCTTGAGCCACTGCAGTCCGCGATGTGATAGTTACTGTTCGTTTGGAAATATCTCCAGGGAGGGACGAGAGGAATGATGCAGCTCAAAAGATGGGAGGTAACAAATCAATCCTCAAGTTTTTGATAATTTGTTATCAAAAATGAAGATGCTTATAAATTGTCAAATAGATAGGACAATACAAGTATAAAAATGTTAACACAATCCTTTTAATCAGATAATATATTTAACTGCTCACATTTTAAAGTTCTGCAAGCTTGTAATAACCATTATTTTAATATTTTATTTGGAGATGACAACTAAATAATGATATCCAAAAGTTTAATTACCTTGTAAATTTTTGCAGCTTAGATGAAGACTCTGGGACAAACATTGGAATAGTTCTTTTATGTCTACAAATAAAAGCAAATTGCCAATGCAGCTTTATTTCATTTTAAGCTTTGTTGTAAAGTTGTATTATTCTATGAATATTGATAATATTTAAAATGTTAAGTACACCCATGTACAAGATTACACCATAACTAGGCATTTTTCAGAATATATTCTATCTGCTTACGCAGTTCTAATCCATTTGATGCCTCCTTATAGCCTCACAATTTTAACTCTTCTACAGAGGTTTTGTCATCAACAGAATGTGAACTGCTGTGGCTACAGTACAGATTTCCGTGATAGCCCACTAGTATCAGCCTGCCATCCTGAGAATAAGACATTTATTTCCACTGTTTTCTGTCAGTTAACTAATTCTCAATACATACCAGTATCATCTTACATAGTCTAATTTATTGACCTCACATGTGGGACTTTATCAAAAGG